>NC_089842.1:102678728-103366728 GCF_035609145.1 Eleutherodactylus coqui | reverse complement strand
TATGCTGCTTTTCCTACAATATAAAGATGAGTACTAGTTACTAGAGAAGCTGTATTCCTAACAACAGGCAATGGATGCAGAGGGGCTGGCATTTACAGTGGTAAATAATGAAAGTATATTACAAGATTGAGGAGACACATATAGGCTATTAGATGAGCATAAATTGTCTGAAAACTTAATGTCTTTTTAAGTTTAAATGTTTGTATCCAAAGCCTGGAGGAAGGAGTATCTCTAGTACATAACAAAAGTAATCAGGACTGCCATTAGAAATTTCTAATCCCCATACAGTGAGATTGTTCACGACCTGGGGGTATTGAGGGGGGACAGTATCCTGAAGAATTGGTAAGTAGAATGGTTAGTGCTGAGTACAGTGGCCAGCCAAACACTACTGGGAAAGCTCCTTTAAAGGTTTCTCTAGTTACGCGGCTGACTATTTTTCCAGAAAACACAGCTAAGATAGCAGGTGATATGGTTGCAGGAGAGGCGTTTAGCACTCTCCTAGTCATATATTGCAGTAGTGTATGGTCTGTTATTTGTCTCTGGTGTGTGACTCCAGAGAACAGTCTTTAGTTTCATCACCAGATAACTTGTTCAAATATGCATGGTGTTTATGGACCTTGGAACAGTCATCTTTCCAGGGAAGATATTATTTAATTACCAGTGAACTGGGCATTCATTTACCAGGATGTTAATTTCATTTGTGTTGTAAGAACTGGTCATTAACTTACAACCTCTGTGCTTCTCAGCTAAATAAGACAAATTAAATAATTGTGGTCTTTAAACGAAATTTCTCTAGAAATTTCACATAGGAGAATACATTTATTTCCAGATTATATACCTCACTAATGCAATGCTAAACATAGATCACCTCAACATCCCCTGAAAGGTAGCATAACTTTGGACAGATATGGAACATGTTTAAACTGTACCATGAGAGATAATTACCAATCACTTGTTACATTGTATAATAGAATCAGGGGCACAATGGTTTATGCACATTACAGTAGCTCATATCCCTTGTATAATGATTCCTGGTGGGCTACAGTCTGTACTAAATAGGCAATCAACATGGCTATTATGGGATCCCTGGATACAGAGGGCCCACTTCAGGATGGTCAGTTCCCAATTTAATGAGTTGTGAGAACTTGCACAGGGAGTAGTCTTCATAAATATTGCAATGTTACCAAATAAGAAGATTGAAAATGTGAAGCATTGCAGGAGAATCTGCTGTTTCCAGTTATGAGAAGTGTAGTATCAAGCCAAACCTGAAAGGGGTTGAATTTTTATATTTTTTCATTGTGGTCCCCCATTCTGTATGTACAGTAAACCACTTGAAAGGATTATATTATACTGCTGCCCTATAGGTTCACAAGAAATGTTCATTTCTTCTTTTACAGTGAAAAGGAAATGGATGGATTGCATTCCAATTCTATGTCATAGACGCTACCTCAAAATTGACAATTTTCGCAATTGCAATCTATACCAATGCATCTAAAATAACTCAGCTGTTTAGCTCAACGCTGAATTGGAATTGAGCTGGCTGATAGGAGAGTAGGGGGAAGACTCTTGGCATCAGTAGAGGATTTCCTAATTTCAGAGCAAATTATTTTTTTATATTTTTTAGAAATTCATTTTAGTGGAGAGCCTCAGTCATGAAGTTTTTGGTGGAGAGACAGGATGACAAGGAGTAGTGTATTTCATTTCAAAGTGTTTGCCAATAAAGAGACCTTTCCCCCCCTTTTACAGACGTTGCCTCCTATTGAAAGGCCTCTCAGTTGCTCACCAGGTCCTGGTCCTCGGACCACTAACAATGAACTTATAATAAAATAATATTATATGGTAGTAGTATTAAATGTGGCCACTCAAATGAATGGTTGACTATGTAACCATGACTTGGATTATCCATGGTATGTACTGTAGATCCAACAGCATGGAAGCTGCTGCTGTCTTGCCCATAGAGGTGGATCTTTTTAAGCCATAAAGGTTAATCATGATTTTTCTCAAATTCTTATAAAAATCCAAAATTTTATGGAGGAATTATTTTAAGGCTTTTTTAAAATCAGTGAGAACATCTAAAACAGCATAAGTTATAAAATGACTTATGTTTTCTATTGTGCTTCATTGTATCTTTTGGAGCATTCCTTATAATAGATTGCAATGTTCTAAAGGTAATATTAGAAGCAATGTGCTATGGCTTCTAGAGCTATGCTTAAGCGGAGATTGGGTTATGTTTTGATACCCAAAAATAAGTCGGAACGTCCATTCCTATCTGCCAATGCAGCCATTTTAGATGTGCTAGAATTTATATAATTTCACTTGTTTTACTCGAGGCTTTTTTAAAATCTTAGTTTAATTTAATTTGCTGAGATTTGACTCGATTAAAGGGTATTGATTTTGGTCTATAAAATTGCACTCATTTATCAATACTGGCTGGCTTGTAAAATCACATTGTTAATAATTCAAGCACTGTAGTGATCTCTGTGCTGTTATTGTAGATAGAAAACAAAGACAAACGGCTTCCCCTCTGGCTCTCATTGACAGAATAATATCATTAAAAGTTGCAGACAGCCATTATGGAAAAAGCTTAAACATTAAGAAATGAAGACGATGCATGAGGTACAAATGAAAAATATCTATCTGTCTGTTCATATAATATGGTAACCTTTCTGCATAGAAGAAATATCTTCAACCCCCTCTCTCCCCTTGCCTTCCAGAGGAAGGCAAAAAGAAAAAAAACCCATGAGCCAATTGAGCTCATTTGGAGGAAAAAAATCCTTCCAGACTCCATATAGCAGTTAGAATAATCCCTGGATCAACGTTTGAGTTCCTACCTGACTCCAAGATTGTGTTTTCATGGCCAGCCAATATACGCAACCATCTGATGAATTGGATTTCAATGCATCAGTTCAGATGGCTGATTTTCTGGTGCGTAAAAACAGTCGACCGGAAAAGTATTGGAACTATCTTCCGGCCGGAATATGGACTCCTATGGGAGCATATGAGAGCTTCTGGAAAAGGGAGGTGGGAGAGAGTTTAGCAGCATCTCTGCCTCTTGCCGGCTGTTGGCAAAGGGAGGGGGCAGGATGGGGCGAGAGATTAGCTCATTAGCTCCCGCCCCATCTTGCCCCCTACCTTTGCCAACAGCCAACAAGGGGCAGAGAGGGGAAGGAAAGGAGGAGGGAGTTTAGCAGAGATAAGCTCTCTCCCATTGCCCAACGATATCCTGAGCTCGGCGTTTATTTGCTGCACCGGGGACGTCTGAATGGGCGCATAAATGACAGATGTAGCCATGACTTGGTCACGACTGCCTCCTATTCATGTAATTTTCATCCACGGTGTGGCCGTGACGCAACTGGCCTAAAATAGCAGTGCCCATGTGAGGGAGCCCTAAAAGATACATTTACTTAAGGCCCTTCCACATGGAATGATTTTCATTCAAATAATTGTTGAAACATACAAAAATAAATGATAATCGTTTAACAGAAATCTAGCCAGTGACAATGTTGAATGATATTTTGTTTGCTTCTTGTTCGTTGTTCGTTTTATGCAAGCATAAAAATCATCTCGTCATTTACCAGTTGCTTTGTGTAAAAGGAGATCATTCAGTCGTTTGTAAAGCATTTGAAGGCATTTCTAGACTTCCCTGACAGAGTAACAATAGACTGAATGAGCCATGATGAAAAGATGGTGACAAGACTGTAATAATTATCTGCATGTGTAAGAGGATGCCATTTGGAAGTAAACAACTTGTTTGCTTGTTCACTCGTTCACTTGTTCCAACAATAAATTGCTCCATGTAAAAGGACCCTTAGTTACTGCCATTCAGGAAATATATTGGGTTTTTCATGTAAGTGGCTTCTTCACCACAATGGAAATAGTGGGCACTAGATGAGTATAACTTTGGGGGACGTATGAGAGTCTTTCTTTTGGAAAAAAAATGACTTTTTCAACTTTTACCTTGTATGGTCAATTTACCCCCTAGTGACAAGCCTACTTCTGGCTTTAAGGACCAAGTGATTGTCATTGTCACATTGCAATAGCCATAACTTGTTGACATATATGTATGTGGGCTTGTTTTTTTTTTTTAATGCCACCATTCTGAGTTAAATATATTGTGTTGCACAACTTCTAGAAATTTTAATTTTTTTTGAATGTTTTGTTTTCATTGCATTCGCCTTTCGTTAAAAATAACATGATAAATTTCTTATCTGGATCAGCTCGATTATTGTGATGCCAAGTTTATATAGACTTTTTAAACATTTTTTCCTACTTTTGCACACTAAAAATACACTGTTCTTGGATCTATATCACTGCATTCTAAGACCCATATCATTTTTATTTTTTTGGTGTTAGTTTTAAAATAATTTTTACGACATTTACCATGTGTGATATACAACAAAGTATTTTCATTGTCTGGATCATTACAAATGCAGCAATACTTATTAGGTGCTGCCTTTATTGATCTTTTTTGATGCTATTGTATAGTCCCTCAATAGGACTTGAAGATGAGATAGTTTAATTGCTAGGATAGTGCACTGCATTACTTTATGTAATGCATTCTACTAAACCTATGACAGCATCCTGTTAAACACTGCCAGAGGCAGGGTCTAATAGGTTGAGTTACATACAAATATGGAGTCTTTTGTCAGGCTTCGCTGCCATGTGAACCTATTTGTACCTTGCAATCACACTGCGGGGCACCGATGGGTGACAGAAGGATCTCCATCCCTATGTCATCTTCCTAAATGCTGCAGTTGCTATTGATTGTGGCACATAATGGATTAAAATGCCAGTATCTGAGGTCTCTCTACATCTGGTGGTTAGAGCAGCAGCCTGGCTATCAGTAATCAGCTTAGTTGCTGCCTTAAAAAGATATATGTGCAGTTGAAAGGCCACTAGTGAGGTCAGTAACAAGGCATATTGGCTATCACTAAGGGCTTCAGATTGCTTCTACTGATAAAAGAGAAGTGACCTGGTTGTGTAGAAGGTAGTGACCTCTCCCATAATGGGAAGGGACCTGTTTTCTAAGTGTTATGAAGTAGATGGGAAGAGCGCATACTATAATCAAGCAAATCATAGATATGATGGCAGCAGCAGGATATATGAAAGTTGATCTTGTAGGAGATGATGAACTTTGACATCATTCACTCTTTTCTCTGGCTTTTGGGCTAATGCCCACGGACAGATTATCACTGCGGAAATCATAGTCAGACACCCACCGCAATTTCCACAGCAAGGTCCGTCCATAGACATGCTATATAAAACTATTCTCCCCTGCCCACGAGCGGAAATCAGCGTCAAATTTCCGCTCGCAGGGGGAGAATCGCAGCATTTTCTAATTTGTGCGGAAAAATGCACGGGCAGCTTCCATTGCAGTAAATGGAATTCGTCCATCCCACAATACTTCACTCTGTGGGCAGAGTGGAAGTGTCATGGAAATCAGTCACTCTCACGGTGGATCCGGACAGGTGAGTATGGGGTCTCTGGGGGGCTCCGGGTCTGATTCTGCTGCGAGGTTTGGCAGGCGGAATCCGACCCGGCTGTGGGCATGAGCCTTTTATCTGGTTGATTTTCCTGGCACAAAAGGCGTAAGATTGAAATATTATTCAGTCACATTCTTATTATCATTTGTCTTCTGTTTGTCATTTTGTAGCCATATTTGAAGAATTATGGAGATAGAAAATGTCAAACTGTATAGCAACACCACCCAAACTGGTACAACCCAGTTCTCAAATTTATTTGAGTTACTAGGGGAAATAACAGTTGTAAGAAAACAGTCCTTCAGAATTGTGATTTAATGAAGGTTATAAGTATTTACTAAAATGGATATGTCAGGACAGCTGCAGGAGAGATGTGAACTGATCTTGTAATAGGCAGTGACCTATCCTATAATGTGATTATTAGAGATGAGCGAGCGTACTTGTCCGAGCTTGATGCTCGTTCGAGTATTAGGGTACTCGAGATGCTCGTTACTTGAGGTGAGCACCATGCGATGTTCGAGTCAATTCCATTTCCTTCCCTGAAAGTTTTGCTCCATTTTCTGGCCAATAGAAACGCAGGAAAGGCATTACAACTTCCTCCTGTGATGTTCCAGCCCTATCCCACCCCCTGCAGTGTTTAAAGTGGGGCCGCCCGTGGCTCACCACAGTCACACACTGGGAGAGATCAGGGACAGTGCTGGTGCTGCTATAGGGAAAGTGTTAGTGTAGGATCCTGTGTACAAGAACCCCAACGGTCCTTCTTAGGGGCACATCTGACCGTGTGCATTACTGTTGTGGCTGCTGGTAGCAGTTTTGCAATTTTTTTTTTTTTATTTGTATATCGGGCGTGCAGCCCCATTACAGCTATAGCTTTCTCAGGCTGCAGTCTGTACTACATAGTATAGGGACAGCGTTGCTGAGATAGGGCGAGTGGTAGTGTAGGAGCCTGTGTACAAGAACCCCAACGGTCCTTCTTAGGGCTACCTGTGACCGTGTGCATTTTACAGGTTGTCGGATGGGAGTTGTAGACTATTTCACAGCTAGGCCTGTTTGCAGCCTTCCGTATAATTTTTTTCTAGCTGCAGTTAGCGTTACATAACCGCTGTCAGCCTCCAACTGTACGCCAATAATTCCAAAATTGTTTACACCGCTCTGTGCCTGCCGTCAACTTTACGCACAGCGTACGGCGACAGCCCCTGATAGAGGGAAAGTCATATACACGCTATATAGCCGGTATTCTTTTTCAAAAAAATGTTTAAATAAAAGCTCCTTCTTACGGCTACTTGTGACCGTGTGCATTTTACAGGTTGTCTGATGGGAGTTGTAGTCCATCACTATTGCACTTAGGCCTGTTTGCGGCCTTCTTGACTATTTTTTTCTGCCTGGAGTTTGCCTTACTATACCGCTCTCAGCGACAAAGTCTACACACATAATTCCAAGATTATTTACACCGGCCTGTATCTGCAGTGAATTAGAGATGCACAGCATACGGCCACAGCGACTGATAGAGGGAAAGTGATATACACAGTATATAGCCTGTATTCTTTTACCAAAAAAACAAAAAGCTCCTCAGTTGGGCTACCTTTGACTGTTTCAATTTCACTGGTTGTCTGGTGGGAGTTTTAGTCCATCACTATTGCACTTAGGCCTGTTTGCAGCCTTCCTTCCGTTTTTTTCTGCCTGGAGTTAGCGTTACGATTCTGCTCTGCTGCTACAAAAATTGTACTGGGGTCTGCATATGCTTCTGCTACATAAATGTTACAGGGGTCTGCTGATACTGCTGCTACAGAAATGTTACAGGGGTCTGCGTATTCTGCTGCTAGAGAAATGTTACTGGGGTCTGCCTATACTTCCACTACAGAAATGGTACCGGGGTCTGCCTATACTGCTGCTACAACAATGGTACTGGGGTCGGTCTATACTTCTGCTACATAAATGTTACAGGGGTCTGCCTATACTGCTGCTAGAGAAATGTTACTGGGGTCTGCTGATACTGCTGCTACAAAAATGTTACAGGGGTCTGCCTATACTGCTGCTACAGAAATGTTCCTGGGGTCTGTTTATACCTTTGCTACAGGAATGTTACAGCGGTCTGTCTATACTATGGGTGCACTAAGTCTTCCCATCGCGGTGTTTTACCTATGTGGCACAAATAATACAGTGACTGACTAGGCCAGAATTGCTGGCTGAGGCCTAGTTGCTTGGCGGGGCGAAACTCTCCCATGGTTGGGTACTCCGATTTCTTCCTGTGTAATACCATCTTTGTGCACTTACAGCATAGGCTAGGCCAAGGAACTCAAAGACTGCCCCTTCCAGTGTTGAGCTATCTATGTTGCGACACATAGATTTCCCGTTGCTATGTAACTCAGGGCACCTTGGGTCACAAAGGTGGAGGCTTGGAACCGAGCCTGACCCTGGGCCCGCTAATGTGCTTCTCACACAGACTATAGCAGGTCCTGGTCATGGTGTCTTGGGCTTGTAATGCCACCTCCTCCTCCTGCTTGGGGTCAGGGGATCAGCACTGGACATCATGTATTTTCTCCCGTGTTACCACAGTTATCTGAGACACTGGTTTGGGCCAAAGAAGAGGAGCGTTACTGCATTGATGAGACCTTCACAGCTGTACTAGCATCGGAGTCTGCTCTATGCCCACGATTGCTGAGGGTGTGTGCAGAGGCCTATGTACTCGGCACAGTGAAAGTCTGGCATGTTTGGGCACTATCATTTCTTCATGTTTGTTACTGTCTTTGGGTTCCTTCGGCTCGCCTACGCTGTGGGTGCACAAAGACTTCCCATAGCGGGGATTTACCTGTCCGGCACAAAGTCACTAACTGACTTGGGTAGGGTGCAGAGTGCAGATGGCTTTCCCCTTGCGGTGTCGATAGAGCTGTCCGACATCTAGACAGAATGAATACTGTGTGGGCACATGGACTTCCAATTGCTATGTCAGTCGCGGCACCTTGGCCAAGGGCCAGCTCACATCCTTCCCACGCAGGCTACAGCTGGCCCTGGTCATGGTTTCTTGGCCTTGTAATGCCACCTCCTCCTCCTGCTTGGGGTCAGAGGATCAGCAATGCGCATCATGTATTTTCTCTCGTGTTACCACAGTTATCGGAGAAACTTGTTTGGGCCAAAGGAGAGGAGAGTAACTGCATTAACGTTACAGGGGTCTGCCTATACTTCAGCTGCAGAAATGTTACAGGGGTCTGCCAATACTGCTGCTACATAAATGTTTCTGGGGTCTGCGTATACTTCTGCAACTAAAATGTTACTGGGGTCTGTGTATACTGTTACTACTGAAATGCTACTGGGCTCTGCCAATACTGCTGCAACTGAAATGTTACTGGGGTCTGTGTATACTGTTACTACTGAAATGTTACTGGGCTCTGCCTATACTGCTGCAACTGAAATGTTACTGGGGTCTGTCTATACTGTTACTACTGAAATGTTACTAATACTGGGCTATGCCTATACTGCAGCTACGGAAATGTTACTGGGGTCTGTCTTTACTGTTACTACTGAAATGTTACTCATACTGGGTTATGCCTATACTGCTGCTACGGAAATGTTACTGGGGTCTGTCTATACTGTTACTACTGAAATGTTACTGGGCTCTTCTTATACTGCTGCAACTGAAATGTTACTGGGCTCTGCCTATACTGCTGCTACTGAAATGTTACTGGGCTCTGCCTATACTGCTGCTATGGAAATGTTACTGGGGTCTGTTTATACTGTAACTACAGAAATGTTACTGGGGTCTCCCTAGACTTCTGCAACATAACTGTTAGTGGGGTCATCTTATACCTTTGCTACAGGAATATTACAGGGGTCTGTGCATAGTATGGGTGCACTAAGTTTTCCCATCGCGGTGTTCTACGTATCTGGCCCAAACCCCCCCCCCCAGACTGACTAGGGCATGCAGTGTGGGCCAAAGCCAACCTGTACTTTATCTTACGTTAGCTCAGCTATCCGGGGCACTGCAATGGGATTTATTTATGTACTGTCGGTGGGTTCCAGGGAGCCACCCATGCTGTGGGTGCACAGACTTCCCATAGCAGAGTTGTACCTGCCTGTAACTATGAAAAAAGGACAGACTGACTAGGGCATGCAGTGTGGGCCGAAGTCAACCTGTATTTTATCTCACGTTACCTCAGCTATCCGGGGCACTGCAATGGGATTTATTAATGTACCGTCGGTGGCTTCCTGGGACCCACCCATGCTATGGGTCCACACAGACTTCCCATAGCGGAGTTGTTCCTGCCTAGCACTATGAAAAAAACCAAGCCTGACTAGGGCATGCAGTGTGGGCCGAAGCCAACCTGTATTTTATCTCACGTTACCTCAGCTATCTGGGGCACTGCAATGGGATTTATTTATGTACCGTCAGTGGGTTCCAGGGAGCCACCTATGCTGTGGGTGCACACAGACTTCCCATAGCGGAGCTGTACCTGCCTGTGACTATGAAAAAAGCTCAGACTGACTAGGGCATGCAGTGTGAGCCGGAGCCAACCTGTATTTTATCTCACATTACCTCAGCTATCCGGGGCACTGCATTAGGACAAACAAGAGGAGCGATACAGTGCTAATGAGACGTTCACAGCTTAGCTAGCATTGGAGTCCGCTCTAGGCTGACGATTGGTGAGGGTTTTTGCAGAGGCCTATGTCCTGGGTGCAGTGAAAGTCTGTTTCCTGCCTACAATTGCTGAAGCTGTTGGCCGAGGCCTATGTCCTGGGGGAACTGCAACTGCGCCAGGTTGGTGCTGTGCAACTTTTTCCTGGCTAATCCAGTCATTGGAGCGGGGAAAGAAAACGTAACTGATTTACTGAGCCTGTCGCAGATGAACTAGCATCAAAGTCCGCTTCATGCCTGCATTTGCTGAGGGTGTGGGCTGAGGCCTATGTCCTGGGGGAAGTGCAAGTATGTCAGGTTGGGGCTGTGGAGCTTTTTCCTGCTAATCTAGTCATTGGAGCGGTGAAAGGAAAGGTAACTGATTTACTGAGTCCATCGCAGATGAACTAGCATCGAAGTCCGCTTCATGCCCACGTTTGCTGAGGGTGTGGGCTGAGGCCTATGTCCCGGGGGAAGTGCAAGTACGCCAGGTTGGGGCTGTGGAGCTTTTTCCTGCTAATCCAGTCAATGAAGCGGTGAAAGGAAAGCTAACTGATTTAATGAGCCCGTTGCAAATGAACTAACATCGAAATCCGTTTCATGCCTACGATTGCTAAAGCTGTGGGCCGAGGCCTATGTCGTCGGCGTGGTGCAAGTCTGCCATGTTTGGCCGCTCTGATTTATTTATTGTTTTGGGTTGCCTAGGACCCACCTATGCTGTAGGTGCAAATTTAGTTCCCGTCGCGGTGTTTGGCCTGTCTGGCACAAAGACACTGACTGACTTGGGTAGGGTGCAGAGTGCAGATGGCTTTCCCCTTGCGGTGTCGATTGAGCTATGCGACACCTAGACAGAATGAATACTGTGTGGGCACATGGATTCCCCATACCTATGTAACTCATGCCCACGTTTGCAGCTCCTGACGGAGGTGGCACAGGATTGGAATGAAGATCGAACGTCAATTTCTCATTGATTCTCTACAGCATTGTGGGCTGTCGCCCCGCCCCTTTTAAAGATGGTCGCTGACCCTGCCAACCCTCCGCAGTGTGTGCCTCCGGTTCCTCCTCATGGCAGACGCACTTATAAATAGACATGACGGTGGTGTGGCTATGCAGCCAGCGTGTGGCATGAGGGCAGCTGAAGGCAGCCTGCAGACTTTTGTGTGCGCTGCGGACGCAGGCTCGTGCGGGGGGGGGGGGGGGGTTGGGCAGCATGCAACCCAGGAGAAGAGGCAGTGATGTGTCCCGCAGGCAGTGCTTGTGCTTGGTTGGAGGTAGTGTGGTGCTTAGCTAAGGTGTGCCTTGCTAATGAGGGTTTGTCCGAAGTAAAAATTGTTAGGGGAGGGCTCACTCTTGCCACTATTGTGGCTTAACAGTGGGACCTGGGAGCCTGAGATGCAGCCCAGCATGTTGCCCCTCGCCTGCCCTATCCGTTTCTGTGTCGTTTCCATCACTTTCTTGGGTTTTGCAGATTTTCACAAATGAAAACCTTAGCGGAGCACTGGTCATATACATAAATGCTCGAGTCGCCCATTGACTTCAATGGGGTTCGTTACTCGAAACGAACTCTCGAGCATCGCGGAAAGTTCGACTCGAGCAATGAGCACCCGAGCATTTTGGTGCTCGCTCATCTCTAGTGATTATGCTTGTGACAACGGGGTTGTACGTGACATGAACAGTGTCATGAAGCAGACAGGGATAGAACACTCAGTGTCCCAAACACATCACAGCCATGATGACAGCATGTGCTGAGTGAGCTAATCTTGTAGGAGGCAGTGACATGTTAACTCATGTCATTCTTGTTTTTTTCCCCCTCTCTCTTCAAATTATCTAGTTGACTGTCTAAAAAGAAAGAAGTTTGTTTTAGAAAGAAATGGTTCTTCCATTTACTCATCATCTTCTGTTTGTCATTTGGTCTTTTAAGAAGTGTAAGGCGGTGAGTAGTGCTTACTTTCCCCCTTTACTAGTGGCTCACAGCTACTGTGATATTCGATCCAATAGCCAAGATGTTAAGCCCCCCCCCCCTCCCCGATTCATAATGAGACTGGGAGAGAGGCCAAGGAGCAGTGAGAGGAGGACAGAAGTGCCATGTGCAAAATGCTTAGAAAATGCTCCACTTGCCAAATAGGTGGCAGGGAACAGTCCAGCACAAGGTGCCCTGGCAGGAAAGTGCATGGAGTAAAGGCGAGTTCTGGGTTTAAGCCCCCCCCCCATCCCCTTCTTGTGACATGGCCAGGCAGGGCGAGAAGGGAGCATTGTAAAGCACTGTTCAGGGGGCTTCACCTCCAGGATGACACAGTAGTGGTGTGAACAGTGTCATTGCCAGAGAGACAGCTCCATGCAGGGAACTGAAAGGGGCTAAGCCTCACCCACCACCCCAAGGTACAGGGAAACGTATCAGTGCTTCTATCACCTGATATATAAGGTTATGAGCTGTGTCATTGCTAATGAGAGTCAAAAAATACAGCAGTATGTGGAGGAAAGTGGAGGCAGCAGTTACAGGGTAAAGAAGTGAGACGAGTCACATCAGAGGCACAGAGGAAGTGACTGCAGCCGTGGATAACATAGAGCAGCCTGAGCCTCCCTGTCTCCATGTTGAGGAGCAGCACAACAGAGGTGAAAGATGACCAAATAGCCTGATCACTGGGAAGCTGAAAACAGATACTGAGAGGGCCCCGACAAAGGACCAAAAGGTACAATAAGCTGCATAAGAGAGAGTCATCACTGTGCTTTCTATGGCAGCATGATCATCCACATTTCTGTGGATTTGTATTCGAGGGCAGTGGTATGGAGCAGCGCTCAAGGTTGAACCTCCCACCATCATATCCAGCTTTATGGCTCCCCAGCAAGACTGTGTCACCCCTCCTCAGTCAACGCTGAGTCAGAGGGAGCACTGTAAAAAGATCGTGAGGGAGTACATAGCGGATCATACCACCGTCCTCTGTGATGCCTCTGCTCCATACAACTATTGGGTGTCAAAGCTGGACACGTGGCATGAACTTGCGCTGTTCGCCCTGGAGGTGCTGGCCTGCCCTGCCGCTAGCGTCTTTTTATAGAGGGTGTTTAGTGCAGCTGGGGGAATCATTACGGATGAGCGTACCCGCCTGTCAACCAACAGTGCCGACAGGCTTACACTCATAAAGATGAACAAAGGCTGGATTTCCCCAGACTTCTCTTCTCCACCGGCGGAAAGCAGCAGAACCTAATGATTCTTTCGCTGCAACAGGAGAAAAATGCATCCTTTATCACCACAAAAAGAGGGAATTACCTTTGTCAATCACTCTCGGATATTATTACTACTCCTCCTCTTACTCCTCCTCCTCCTCCTAAAACAGCCTGTCATCACGCTGAACTGCCAATTTTTCTGCATCCCAAAAGGCTCTGTTTAAAAGTTTTTTACAATCTTTCAAAGTTTCAAAAGGTATTGATACTTTAACAGAAACCAATTTTTTTCACAGAGCTGCCTCCAGGATCTGTTACAAATTAACCAATAACGAGCTGTATATATAAAAAATGTTTATGGGTTTCACCTGCCCTCACGGTTGTGCAATTTTTCAGGGGTACACTTGTACTCTTGGTACACAAATTTTTCTGGCCCTCGCGTATACTCTTATCTAACTAATTTTTCTTGCCTTCACCTACACTCTTGGTAACCAAATTTTTTCTTGTGTTCACCTATACTCTTGGTACACCAATGTTTCAGGGGTTCGCCTACACTCTTGCTACAGAAATGTTACAAGGGTCTGCCTATACTTTTGCAACAGAAATGTTACTGGAGTCTGCCTATACTCCTATACTCTTGCTACAGAAATGTTACTGGGGTCCGCATATGCAGTTTCTACTGAATGGTTTGAGGGGTTTGTCTATACTTTTGCTACAGAAATGTTACTGGGGTCTGCCTATACCTTTTCTACTGAATAGTTTGAGGGGTTCGTCTATACTTTTGCTACGGAAATGTTACAGGGGTTTGCCTATACTTTTGCTACAGAAATGTTACTGGGGTTCGCCTATACTTTTGCTACAGAAATGTTACTGGGGTCCGCCTATACTCTTGCTATAGAAATGTTACTGGGGTCCGCCTATACTCTTGCTACAGAAATGTTACTGGGATCCGCCTATGCAGTTTCTGCTAAATGGTTTTTGAGGGGTTCACCTATACTTTTACTACAGAAATGTTACTGGGGTCCGCCTATACTCTTGCTGCAGAAATGTTACTGGGGTCTGCCTATACTTATGCTACAGAAATGTTACTGGGGTCTGCCTATACTCTTGCTACAGAAATGTTACAGGGGTCTGCCTATACTTTTGCTACAGAAATGTTACTGGGGTCTGCCTATGCAGTTTTTACAGAAAGGTTTGAGCGGTTCGCCTATACTTTTGCTACATAAATGTTACTGGGGTCCGCCTATACTCTTGCTACAGAAATGTTTCTGGGGTCTCCCTATACTTTTGCTACAGAAATGTTACTGGGGTCCACCTATACTCTTGCTACAGAAATGTTACAGGGGTCCGCCTATACTCTTGCTGCAGAAATGTTACTGGGGTCCACCTATACTCTTGCTACAGAAATGTTACAGTGGTCTGCATATACTTTTGCTACAGAAATGTTACTGGGGTCTACCTATACTCTTGCTACAGAAATGTTAATGGGGTTTGCCTATACTTTTGCTACAGAAATGTTACTGGGGTCCGCCTATGCAGTTTCTGCTGAATGGTTTGAGGGGTTCGCCTATACTTTTGCTACAGATATGTTACTGGGGTCCACCTATACTCTTGCTACAGAAATGTTACTGGGGTCTGCCCATGCTGAGGGTGCATAAAGACTCCCCGGTGTTTTACCTATTTGGCACAAATACACTGACTGACCTGGGCAGAAATGTGGGCCAAAGCTGAGGTCCTTGGCGGGGTGAAACTCTGCCATCTTTGAGCGCTTTGATTTCTTCCTGTGTAGTACCATCTTTACCATAGGAGAGCCCAAAGAACTCAAAGGTTTCCCATTGTGGTGTTGAGCTATCTGACACATACACAGAATGAAGTGTATGGGGACACATGGATTTCCCATAGCTATTTAACTCACAGCACCTTGGGTCACACAAGGTGGAGGCTGGAACCAAGCCTGACCCTGGGCCCGCTCATATACTTCCCACACAGAGTATTGCGGTTCCTACCTTGGTCATGGTTTCTCGCCCTTATTATGCCACCTCCTCCTCCTGCTTGGGGTCTGGGGATCAGCGCAGGGCAACATGTATTTTCTCTCGTGTTACCACAGTTATCTGAGACACTGGTTTGGGCCAAACAAAAGGAGCATTACTGCATTAATGAAACGTTCACAGCTGCACTAGCATCCGAGTACACTTTATGCCTACGATTAATGAGGGTGTGAGCCGAGGCCGAGGTCCTTGGCAGGGTGAAACTGCCATATTTGGGCACTCTGATTTCTTTATGTATAATACTTTCCTTGGGTTCCAGGGGCTCGCCTATGCTGTGGGTGCACAAAGACTTCCCATTGGAGTGTTTTACCTGTCTGGCACAAATACACTGACTGACTAGGGTAGATTTGTGGGCCGAGGTCCTTGGCGGTGTGGAACACTGCCATTTTTGGGCACTCTGATTTCTTCATGTGTAATACCATCTTTGTGCACCCACAGCATAGGCGAGCCCAAAGAACTCAAAGACTTCCTATTGCGGTGTTGAGCTATCTGACACCTACACAGAATGAATTGTGTGTGGATACATGGATTTTCCATTGCTATGTAACTCGCGGCACTTTGGGTCACACAAAGTGGAGGCTGGGACTGAGCTTGACCCAGGGCCCGCTCACGTGCTTCCCACACAGAGTATTGCTGCATTGTGGAGATGTGTAGAAGTGCTGGCACCTGAGTCCCCTTTATGTCCACGGGATTGAAATGATGATCGTGTGTCAATTTATCATCAATTCTCCACAGCATTGTGGGCTATCGCCCACACTTTCAAAGAGGGTCACTGCCTGGCCCTGCCAACCCTCTGCAGCATGTGCCTCTGGTTCCTCCTCATCCAGTACGCACTTATAAATAGACATGAGGGTGGTGTGGCTATGAAGCGAGCGTGTGGCATGAGGGCAGCTGAAGGCTGCGCAGGGAAACTTTTGTGTGTGCTGTGGACGCAGGGTCATGCGGGGGAGTTGGACTGCAATGCCAGCATGTAACCCAGAAGAAGAGGTAGCAGTATCACCCACAGGCAGTGATTGTCCTTGGTTGCAGGTAGTGTGGTGCTTGGCTAAGATGTGCCAGCGCATGTGCCTTGCTAATGACGGTTTTGTACCCCGTAAATTGTTAGGGGGGTGACAGCCAGACTCTTGCCCCCATTTTGGCTTAATAGTGGGACCTGGGAACCTCAGATGCAGCCATGCATGCTGCCCCTGCCCTTTCCTATCCGTTTCTGTGGGGTTTCCATGACTTTCTGATGTTTTCTGGTGCTTCACAAATCATCACCTATGCGGAGCATCGGTCCCATACAAAAATGCTCGAGTCCCCCATTGACTTCAATAGGGTTCGTTACTCGAAACGAGCTCTCAAGCTTTACGAAAAGTTCGACTTGAGCAACAAGCAACCGAGCATTTTGGTGCTCACTCATCTCTACATATTATTCCTTCTCAGCCATACATGTGTATCTCTATTGGGTGATTATAATAACAGTGTCTAGCCCGATAATGTATAATTAAAACAAATATTCAGCTCTTATGTTGGCAACAAATAGAGAACAAAATAATAACATTTCCACTTTCCAGCTGACCCCATTTGCTTTTTCCTGCATGCCTTGTGTTCTGTTAATTTTAGTAAATTAATGAGAATAAATTTATAAAATGTAGTCAAGTGCCTCAGTTGATAAGCTATGTGAGCCTGCAACTACAATGTACAATTAAGGAAATATGGGGCTTTTTTTATATTACCTTTATAATCTGAAGTCAACACCCTACATATTGCTGCATCTACCTACATCACAAAGGTTGTTAATTACCCGTCAGTATTATTGATCAGTTTGCATGTTTCTGTATTGACGGAAAGCTTGATGTTTGGCTTATTACCAAATGGCCAAGTATAATAAAGAGGAAGACTTGAAATATAGCCATAATGAGTATGATATTGATTGTGAATATTTATATCAGGCTGCAGTGTCAAATAATGGGATAGGCTAATGATTATCAAGAAAAATATGCAGCAAAAAGCATTGAAAATTGATGCAAAACATAACACTAAGATGGTAAAAGCAAACATTATCCAAAGATTTATTTTTGGAATCACCATCATCCAGTCCTGTACGCATTCCCTGGTTTCTTTAGTCAAGAAAATAACATCGTATTTTGCCATTAGTAATAGAAAAGGTCCAATGTAAAGTACAAAATGGAAGAGTGTAAAGAGCCTTAAGATCCTTTACATGGGCTGATCATAAGATAAAATGATTATTTGGACTGAACGTTCTTACAACGGATTGTTTGCCAAACAATTGGGCTATGTAAAAGGACGAATGATCAACTGACAATTGAGCAAATGTTCACTCACTGGCTGATTGTACCATTTAGGTTAGCATTAAAATGATCAATGTTAGCTATATAGGGACAAAGATTATGTTAATGATTAGAGATGAGCGAGCGTACTCGGCCGAGCTTGATGCTCGTTCGAGTATTAGGGTGTTCGAGATGCTCGTTACTCGAGACGAGCACCACGCGATGTTAAAGTTACTTTCACTTTCATCTCTGAGACATTTGCGCGCTTTTCTGGCCAATAGAAAGACATGGAAGGCATTACAACTTCCTCCTGTGACATTCCAGCCCTATACCTCCCCCCTGCAGTGAGTGGCTGGGGAGATCAGGTGACAACCGAGTATTAAAATCTGCCCCGCCCGTGGCTCGCCACAGATGCATTCTGACATAGTTCAGGGAAAGTGCTGCTGATGCTGCTGCTGCTATAGGGAGAGAGTTAGGTGTTATTTTAGGCTTCAAGAACCCCAACGGTCCTTCTTAGTGCCACATCTGACCATGTGCAGTACTGTTGAGGCTGCTTTCAGCAGTGTTGCACAATTTATTTTTTTTTGTATATCGGGCGTGCAGACCATTGCGTCCTCAGTCTGCAGTCATTGCACAGAGTATAGGGGCAGTACTGGTGAGGCAGGGACAGTGGGAAAGGTGAAAGAGATATACTGTCTATATAGGCAGTGGGCTTTTTCAAAAAAATTGGGGAAAAATACTATATTTGGGCTTGCCTGTGACCGTCTTCAGTATACTGCGTGTCTGCTGGGTGTAGTAGTCCTAATTAATATGCAGCTAAGCGTTACAGCAGGCGTGCGCAAGATTGTTTCCTGGCTCTGCTGTGCCCGTTACATCACCGCCGTCATAGCACCAGAGGGAAACAGTATACATAATATACGCTGCATACAGTATCTGTCTTGTGTTTCAGCTCACCATTTAAACAAATTGAAGCAAAATACTTAAGGCCTACCACTGCCCTTTGGCCACTTGACTGCTTCTGCGCTGTGAATTCCACTAGCTCAGTCATACGCACCTACGTCTCACTACAGGCGTGCGCAAAATTGTTTCCTGGCTCTGCTGTGCCCGTTACAAACGGAGGCTTCCCAAAGACATGATGGTGGCGAGGCCATTTCCCACCAACGCGGTTACTGTTAAGGTGCATATAACCACGGACATGTGGAGAGGACACTTAGTGCCTCAAAAACATCCCCCTTCTCCTCCAACAATGAAAACATTCTTGGCAAATACCTTTGCATTGGTCCGTCTGGTGGCAGTCCAAGAATTTCACCTTTACCGACACAACAAGAGAACCCCCCCACCATCCCCCCGCCACGGCCCACTTAATCCTGGCCACATTCCGAAAACCAACTAAATAAAACCGCGCTACTAGGTCCGCAGTCGCCACCACATTCCCACCAACGCGGTTACTGTTAAGGTACATATTACCAGTCTGACTGGGGCATGCACTGTGGGCCGAAGCCCACCTGTATTGTATCTGACGTTAACTCTGCTGAGCAGGGCACTGCAATGGGATACATTTTTGTACCGCCGAAGCCCACCTGCATTAAACCTGACGTTACCTCAGCTGTGCTGGGCACTGCAATAGGATACGTTTATGTACCGCCGGTGGGTTCCAGGGAGCCACCCATGCTGTGGGTCCACAGGGACTTCACATTAGGGATTTGTACCTGCCAGTGTTTATGTATTAAAGACCCCGGTCAGACTGGGGCATGCAGTGTGGGCCGAAGACCACCTGCATTTAATCGGACGTTACCTCAGCTGTGATGGGCAATGCAATGGGATATATTTATGTACCGCCGGTGGCTTCCTGGGACCCACCCATGCTGTCGGTCCACACGGAGTTGTAATTGCATGTGTCTACTTATAAAGAACCCCAGTCTGACTGGGGCATGCAGTGTGGGCCGAAGCCCACCTGCATTAAACCTGACGTTACCTCAGCTGTGCTGGGCACTGCAATAGGATTTATTTATGTACCGCCAGTGGGTTCCAGGGAGCCACCCATGCTGTAGGTCCACAGGGACTTCACAATAGGGAGTTGTAACTGCATGTGTCTACTTACAAAAAACCCCCAGTGTGACTGGGGCATGCAGTGTGGGCCGAAGCCCACCTGCATTTAATCTGACGTTAGCTCTGCTGTCCAGGGCACTGCAATGGGATACATTTATGTACAGCCGGTGGGTTCCAGGGAGCCACCTATGCTGTGGGTGCACACGGCATTCCCATTGCGGAGTTGTACCTGCCTGTGACTATTTATAAAAAACCCCGGTCTGACTGGGGCATGCAGACACCTTGACAGAATGAATAGTGTGTGGCACATGGGTTCCCCATTGCTATGCCCACGTGTGCAGCTCCTGATGGAGGTGGCACAGGATTGGATTTCTCATTGCTTCTGTACAGCATTGTGGGCTATCGCCCCGCCCCTTTTAAAGAGGGTCGCTGCCTGGCCCTGCCAACCCTCTGCAGTGTGTTCCTCCTCATGGCAGACGCACTTATAAATAGACATGAGGGTGGTGTGGCATGAGTGCAGCTGAAGGACACTGCATAGTGCGCGCGGGGGGGGGGGGGGGGGGTTGGGCAGCATGTAACCCAGGAGAAGTGGCAGCGGAGTGTCATGCAGGCAGTGATTGTGCTTTGTTGGAGGTAGTGTGGTGCTTAGCTAAGGTATGCATTGCTAATGAGGGCTTTTCAGAAGTAAAAGTTGTTGGGAGGGGGGGGGCCCACTCTTGCCGCTAAACAACAGGAGAATATGCGGTACCAGGGATCAGGCGAAGTCAGGGGGTGAAGCAATAGGTCAAAACAGAGAATCAGGCAAGAGCAAAGGACGGAAGTGTAGCGGGAGATCAAACTAACACTGGCAAACGCTGGAAGGAACAGAGGTGTTTAAATGCTGTCAGAACTCCCTCCCCAACAGCTGATTGGGGTGGGGAGCCTGACAGCAGCAAGTCAATCACTGAGGCACTGGGGAAACTGCCCCCAGCCTAGCTGGAGAGAGTGAGACCAAGGACGCTCGCCTGGTTGTCATGGTGACTGAGACACAGCGAAGGGTGGCACCCGCCACTACCTTAGTAACCTGGCAGAGAGTAGGATTCTGGCGGCCAAGGGAGATGACCAGAATCGGGGTTCCCTTGCGCCGCACCACTGCAGTCCGGGTAATAGAGCTTGCGGTATGGGCACGTCGGCCTTGTGAGCCGCCGGTCCTGACACCTCTAGCTTGAATTCAAGATGTGATGCAGTCAGGAATGAAGGCATACAGATTTCATATGGTATCCTGCAGCATATTGGTCCACATTTGCTGTAATATAGCCTCTAAATCATACAAACTCGTAGGCTGTCGAAGTCAAGAGGCAATACATGTGGCTGTAGGATGCCCTGAACATATCGCTGAGCTGTCATTGTTCTCCGTACCACTAGTATGGATGACCGACTGTTGTATCTAATGGGCCCCTGGACCATCACATCAGCAGTTTGGGCAGTATGCCAGCCCACAGCAAAGGCAGGATTAAGGCACTCAACCCTAGATCTCCAGACACGAACATGGTTGTTGTCAGTGCCCAAAGTGAATCTGGATTCGCTGCTGAAGACAACCCAGTTCCACTCTGTAGCAGTCCAGTTTCTTTATTCACAACATCACTGCAAACAGAGGCAACAGTGGATGAGTGGACAAGCAAACAGTTAAAACTGCTCCTGCTTGTCAGACAATCAGACAATCCTCTCTACTGGTGGTCTTTCGAGAGCATCCTGAGCCCGGTTGCCTTGTGTGCATGTCCTCATGGATCCACTGATCTCAACACCTCCTAACAATTTGGTTTGAACAGCCCAGGTGGTGGAAAATGTGGCAATATGACCATCCACCTTCTCGCATTCCAATAAAGTGCCCCCTCTTAAACTCTGTAATTGGGTGAAATCTCTATGATTGCATTACAGAAAGATGTATAGTAGTTAACAAGCTCTACCCAAGTGGAAAAAGAGGTCCACTACCAACAATTAGCCCCTGAGAGCCTTTTTATATGCCTAGGATGGAACCACTATTAGTGCTTCAGGTTGCAAGTCCATTCATCTAATCGAGCCACAACTCTAATCATTTGCATATCAGCAAAATGACTCCTTGTAGGCGTTTTTTTTTTTTTTTTAAGAGTGTACTATGTTAAGCCACATTCCAACAATAGCTATCGGGTGAGGCTTTCAGTGATTGACAGCTATTTCTTTATGCACAGTCATACACATAAAGCTATCAATCACTGATAGGACCGCCCACTTGACCATTATGCTCAAAATAAGCAGAAATGTAAATTAATAAATAGAAGGTATAATGAATCTTTCCCCACAAAGCTATATATTAGTCTGCTCAGCTCCTCCTGTTCTACATAGCATGATGTCTGCTGTTTGAATAGCATGTTCGAACTGCCAGGTTCCCTTTAAGTGTTACTACTGATTCTCTACTGCAGGAGTGTGGCTTGATAACTTTTTAAACCTATTTGGACTCTGAAAGCAAAGCACTTGTAAGAATTATTTATTAGAGCTTTCTATCTTCCTTTTAATTTTTGTCTACATAACCTTTTCCTAAAGTTTTGACTTTATCCTCTTTCTTCATAAACTTTTAGTTTGTCAATTTGACCACGATTGATGGGTGATATAGCTGACAAGTCTTCTGGGAAAAGCAAAGCTGTTAATGTAAATGGCAGCTGACCCAGATGCACCACAAAGCATGAAGGAAGGGGCTCAATGTTCCATCAAAACTTCCAGTTCTGGCACTTCCCCAAATTCAAACATCTGCCTTTGGCTCATTACAATAATAATGGGCTAAATCAGTTCAGGGTTCTCACTATGACAAGAATCTGCACCTGTTCCAGGAACATTCTGCCACGGGGTAGATGTGTGAGAGGTTAGTTGTGATGAACTTTCCATAAATTATACTCTTCCTATTGAGTTAGCAGTTTAAAAGAACAACTTACAAAACTGAAGACTGTGTAAAAAAAAAAAAAGCTAAAATTTAAGCTGTCAGGAAACGGCTGTCAGGATACGAGAAAAAATAGTACACAATAAATTGTTTTATGTTTGAATAGTTACTGAAATGATTTTTAATGTTAGTTTATGCTATTTTTACAGATCCAGCACCTATAAGTAAGACAATACAAAATTGTATTTGAATTGTACAGGTTTAAAAATGCATGGCTGTGTCCTGAAAAGAGCACCAGACCTGGACATTAGTAGTGTGTGGTATCCCGTTAAGACCAACCCCCAAAATAAGCCCTAGCATCATTTTTCAGTATTTTTGAGGATGCTCAAAATATAAGCCCTAGTAACAGTTAATAAAAAAAAGTCAATTTAAATAGTGTCCAAGCAGCTATACATCTAAAAAAGTAAAATCTTTTGGAGCAAAAATTAATGTAAGTCCCTGTCTTATTTTCAGGGAAGCATGGTATTACCGCAGAGAGCCACTCATTGCAATAGCACTGAATTGCCATACTAGATACAACCCATGGACTGTGATTTGGTAGCAAAGCAACTATGGTTTTAGGTTTCTGCATCATCCTTTCAAAGAAAATAGTGCTAATGTATAAGTGTAGATGTGTATTAGATTTACTGCCAGTAGTTGTATGTAGACTACATATTTTTAGTCTTTTTATCCCCTCTGCTGCTTGTAAATGCACATTTTTTTCTTTCCATGCTTAGGCCCAATCTCCACGAGCGGATTTGATTCTCAGAAGATCCGCAGTTCAAGCTGCCCATAGGGAAGCATGGGCGTCCGCACCTCAATTAACACATCTGAATTTGTTTTCGGGATTCCCTGTGCAGAAAACAAATTGCAGCATGCTCCTTTTAAGCGTGGATTCCGTGCGCATGGCTTCCATTAAAATCAATGGAAGCCTTCCGATCTGCAGCCCATCCGCAATTGACATTGGAAACAGGCCACGGGTTCCGCTGTAAAAAGCAGGAGATTAAAAAAAAATCTGTACTGTTCATGTCTGATGGTAAGCCATGCAGACCATCCACAGTACAGAAAATGTGAGGGTCAAATTCCGCTGCGGGCTTCAAATGGGGAATTCGACCCGCCCGTGAACATGTGCTAATCCAAATAAATGTCATGCACCCAGCTGTTCTCTCTCCCTTAACATTTTTTTCACTGAAACGCTGAGTAAAAGCCTGCAGCTGCACCCCCCTCCTATCCCCTTCTCCCTGTCCTCTACAGTTTTACAATAGATAGATCTTTAGTGATTGAGATAGTTTCTGAATATTTACAGAGAGATTGCAGGCAGGAAAGGGGAACTACGGGCAACTCAAAGATAAGAAATATGCCACTTTTAGAAAGTTTGGATATTCATGTATTCTACTGATTTAAGCTAAAACATTATGGTTCAAATAGCCTCCCAAGCAATAAAACAAGAGATGAGGTAGAATAGAAGACCGAGTTCATCAAGCAATAAAAGGAACAGAAGAGAAAAGAGCAGAAAATAGTTAGGACTAATAGCAAAAAACATCAACCCCATTAGCTTATGTATAGAGGATACAGGAGTTGCAATGACACATCAACTGCTATCTAAGAGGGCCCAAAGTCACCTCCACCTCCTGGCGATTGAAGCAAGACCTTGGCACAGATTTGGCATCAAGCTCAAAAAGTTTCAAGCTAAACCCTGATTGAATTGTACAGCTATAAATGAGGATATACATTTTATTTAGTTAATAGATACTAAAATTAGCTGAGGGTGTCATAATCCTTGCAGAAAATGCAACTCATCCAGATCTTTAACAATACTCTAGTTACTCTTTATCTTTTGACAGTAATTAATTACTCCATGGATCCACTTTAAAAAAGTCATTAATGAAAATAAATGAGGGCCAAAAGTAGGGGAGAGGGTGGTCTCAATGGAGCTTACCTCTCACATGGTACACTTTCTATATTGGTCTACGAGGGGCGTAGGTGACGGGGTGGAGTATATGCTTTTGGTGCGGGGTGTTTTTTTTTTCCTTATTAATTATCTTTTTGGCAAGCAGCTTATAACAATCATGGTTTAACAAAAGGGAGTTACACCATGATATCAGAGTACCTTACACTTGTATGACTGGAATTGTCACCAATTGGGTGTGAAAATATTTTTAGGGGCAGAAGTATATGGATTTTCTAGCTGCTGTTTACACCTTCAAGATTTCATCATTGAACCCAATTGTAGTCAGCTTTGAAATCGAGCGTTTTAAAACACTTACTTGGAGGACCATCATATTTTTCTATGCAAACCATAAAAGTCTAATAAAATAGTAAGAATAAAACTGTCACATTTTGACTTAAATTTTTTTTATTTTTACTTACCTTGGGAATCATGGTCAGACAACGGGTTACTAATCCTAATCTATGATAAAATAGTAGTGTGTTATAACCCCCTGCATAAATATGCTGTGAATATAATAAAATACTTTTCTTAAATGTAATCTTAAATTTAAATGTACACATTTGGCAATGAACTGATTCACATTATAAAACATATTGCAGAACTATTCTTATCATATCCAAGCTATGAAAATCAAACAAGACTTTCTCACACAGCTGCGCAATACATATGTCACTGTTTTTATTCTGATAGTGGATTAACGTTTATAAAACAAAACTTCTCTGGAAAAATTCCCGATTGGCAGGCGGAGAATTCGATGTATTTTAGTAAAATGACTAAGCACAAAAGTTTACATCTACATATATTTTAGCTTTCATTGGAAACTTTATCATGTTTTCAATTTAAGTACAGTAAACTCATCGAAATTGAGAAATGGCATTTGTTTTCTATGGCAATGGTCTTCAGCCGGCTGCTGCAGTTATCAGGGTATGGCTCGCATTTAGCTGTTGTTGAAATTAGGGCGGCAATGCAATTAAGTCTCTAATCCATGGTGACTTTATTGAAAAGGATTTCATTAGATCGTTAACAGTTTAATAAAGTTTTCAATATAATGTCTCAAGTCCTCAAAACCTTTAGGATCTCTGCTTGCACTATGGTAATGAAAACAGTTATCGTTTAGTTCTATAGGAAAATATGTTATTGTGGGCATATATACTAAAGGAGTAGACTATGTGACTGCAATGGGGCACCTGGCGAAAGGGGCCCATTACAGGATTGTCTTGACCTTATTTTAATAAGTGGTGAGCAAGTGTACAAAGACATGGGTTCTACAGGTGCTACAATGTTAGCAAACAAGGAAGTAGAAAATGTATTTAAGTCATGAAAATGGAATGGGGGCTCCAGAGCCTTCTGATCTGGCTACTTAGGTAGTATCAAGCAGCTGGTGCAAGGGGACAAAGTTTCATCTTTTCCTATACATCTGTAGTGTCCCAGAACCAAAGTTCTTTTTACACCCCTGTGCAAAGTTGTTGTGTGGTTGCATAAAGGATATTTTTCCCATACATAAGAATACACATTGTTTGTACTTATATTTGCAAAACCTTGCATAAGCTCAGAGATATAAGGGTTAAATTCTACAGATAAAATGTGATATCATTTATCAGACACATCCTTCAGCAAATTTTGCAGAGGTGCATCAGTTTTTGCAAAACCAAATTGTATCAGTTGTGCAGAGCAATCCCCAGGAATGTGGGAGGAGCTAGAGAGCAGCCAGTCAGTCAGAGTTCAGGTTTTGGGATGTAGAGTGAGAGAGAAGGAGTGCAGCCTGTCAGCTCAGTGAAAAGCCATGAGAAATAGCCCCGGGAGTCTTCCCTAACCCTGCCATTCGTGCAATGCTGATTTTTGTGCCAGTCCACACTGTGAAGGGAATTACTGTGTCATAGGCTCTGAGGAAAAGGGACAGAGCTGAAGCTATAGACAGAGAGGATACGTTGTACAAGGACCCTCTGCATACACTGTGTTTTCTAACCTCTGGTAGGAACTGTGCCAGTCAGCTACCGTGCTGATCGTCCCCGCATGTATCCTTCCAGTTACCATGTGATGGAACTAAATTGTGAGTAACAAGTAAATAGTGTAATGCATTTTGAGTGGAGCCCCACTGCAAAGGTTAATTTAAATTGGAATGTGCATGTTAAGAATTGAATCAATAATTGTTAGGGAAGATATTCCTGCTACCAACCAAGTAAGTTACATTCTCAAAAGCATTATAGGATGCATCTTCAGTAACTTTGCTAAAGCAGTCACCTTTAAAGGCACAATAACCAAATGATCATTCATCTACTGTTGTGTTGTAATACCTCATGTTATGCTATGATTGACTGTTCCTAACCTTGAATGTGCATAACCAGTCGCAGTAAAGTTTTCAAAGTTGTTTCACAAAACCTCAGTGTCAGAAGTCAATCCTGCACTCCGTATAACTGAAACAGCGCCCTTGACAAAAAGTATGGTGTGGAGCCTGGCACCCTGACATAAGTGAAGCCACCCTACCACGTGACATAAGAGCTATAGCCCTCTGCTAGCCTAGCGTATTAAGCCCTGGTGCACCACACATCCACCTCCGCTCGCTACAATTACCTGCTTGTGATATATTTTTGAGCCAGTTAGAGTTTTGATTCTATTGAAAAATGAAATGACTGCAACAAATCATTGCACTTAGACAAAAAGTGCATTTTTGTTTCGACCTTTATTTCATTTTTCTTTTTTTTTTTACTTTAAATTACAACTTACTTTACAAAAATTGTGATGTTGTATAACTATAACTATACTCAGCAGTGGTCAGCAGATCAGTAGAAAACAAAACAAGCTTTCATTTTATCAGCTTCTCTCCAGAATTCTTCATGAGGATAACTGATCTACCGATGAGTAGCTTTGGATGAGAACAAAGTATGGAAAAGCAAATAAGAGAACTATACTTGCACAATGATTTAATACGCATCCTAAGCAAACTGTCTGTGGAGCCCTTTGTGAGGGGTCACAATTTTTTGGGGTCACTATTTTCATTGCTTATTTGTTTGGACAAATTAGCAAATATATTATGCACATGCAACAGCTGTCAGACAAAAGATGTTTATCCATTTCTATGGTGGAAGAAGGAGAGGACACCTCCAGTACCACCATCTATTCAGGTTTATATTCAGAAGGTAGCAGTAAACATATTCAGTAAGATCAATGGCTGAATGTACTTGGAAAAAGTTGAACCTCTTTTGTAAACTAGATATTTGTTCAGAGAAGTTGTTACCTCCCTTCTCCTCATCCTCTTGGCAGCTATTTCAAATTGCAAAATAGGGGGGTGAAAATGAACACAAGCGAGAGTACCTCAAAGAAAGCAATAAATTGGTCAAGGTAATTTAAAGCAACCCTTAAAGGGGTTGTCCCACGAAAGCAAGTGGGGTTAAGTACTTCTGTATGGCCATATAAATGCACTTTGTAATATACATCGTGCATTAAATATTGGCCATACAGAAGTTATGTACTTACCCCCACTGGTGTTGGCGTTCCCGTCTCTATGGCACCGATCGAAGCCTTCTTCTGCCTGGATTAGACGCGCTTGCGCTGTCTGCCCTCTTCTGTCCCGCTCCAGCGTGCTCGCGCCGCAGAGGTCTTATGCGCAGAAGCGGCCCCTTCAGCAGGACAGAAGAAGCAGACTGCGCAAGCGCGTCTAATCCAGGCAGAAGAAGGCTTCGGTCGGTGCCATGGAGACGGGGAGGCCAACACCGGAGGGGGTGAGTATATAACTTCTGTATGGCCAATATTTAATGCCCGATGTATATTACAAAGTGCATTTATATGGCCACTTGCTTTCACGGGACAACCCCCTTTAAGTTCTGAGGACAAAATTTGTAATATGGAGTTATATTACCAAGAGTCCTCTTCTATGGTTGAACTGCCATCTGGTCTCCCAAGTCGGCTGTGATTTTCCTATGACTATTTTGTGCATCCCTACTCAAACAGTGCATACTGCTTTCGGATTGGCCATTGCTGCACTAGCCAATCAGAGCAGCATGTAGTATCTTAGATTACTAATGACCTATCAGTGCTCAATGTGCATTGTGTTGCCTACCAAGTGATGCTGCCATGCTGGAAGGCCACAGAGGGGCTCTAGGAACAGAGGGATTTGTGGCAGTACAGTCATAGAGGAGGGAACCAAGTAATATTAATTCCATGGACAAATGTTATTGTCTTATTTTATATCAAGATAAGAAGCTGCAGCTGACAACACACATGCATAATAGAAAATGTAAAGGGTAACTTATGAAAGGCTTTACACTAGTTTTTTAGCGTGACAAAAAAAAATCACACGTTTTGGTGCATAACATATTTGTTTTTTTGCCTTTTTATGCTTTTGCCACTTTTAAAATGTGTGGATGAAAAATGAATGGGACTTCAGGAGGGCAGCAGGGGTTTAAGCCAGAAATTGGAGCAAATTACAGCACAGATCTATATCTGCTTATAGCAGGTAGAGATTTCAAATTCTGGCATAATGACAGCCAAAGATACACAACATTTATTAAGAGTGCATCTTAATCAGTTTGGTGCATTTTACTCTAATGGATTTATGATTGAGACTAGCAAATTAAATGCCAGTCTTAATAAATTGCTCTCAGAGTGCAGTTTTAGGCTTGTACCATGTTCCTCAATGGTGCATTTACTCTATTGAATGAAAACTACAGTTTACACTGCTCTGGACAAATATTTCTGTCACCAGATATTCAAGAACTTAGCCCTTAGAAGCAAAATATTATAGTGTGTGTACCTCCTTGACAAGATTTTGTCTGATCAGTGATGATTCTGCCATGAACGGCACATGATTGCTGAAACTTATGATTGGCTGAGCAGTCATGTGTTCAATGTCCACAGTCAGCTTTTTACCTGTTCAATGCAATGGGGACTAAGGCTTCAGAGTTGGATGGGAAGCTACTAAAGGAGTAATAGTGACCAATTTGTAATGAAGCAATTAGGTGGAGCACCTCCTGAGACTGTGGATAGTTTAGTCTGTGAGCCCAATGGCCCGTACATCATAAAGACTTTGTTGCATGTATAATGGGTAAGATTCTGATGTCCTAAAACCCACTGTCATCCAAATAGTATGGATAGTGATATGAAGATTCATACATGGAAGTAGGGAAAAAAATTATAGACTGTGGAACAACCTTACTTGACAGAAATTAAGAGTCTGTGAATTTAAATGGGTAACACCAGGAATTCCTTCAGGGAGTGATTGTGTACACCTCTAGCTCTCTGAAGAAGAAGCTATGGGCCTCAAAATGCATTAACCTCTGGACTAAAAATGGTTTAATTAATGAACCCTTGATTTTAATCAAGCAAGATTGTATCACATCCCATGGTTTTCTTTACTGAGGAGATGGGTATGTCTTTTTTTTTTTACACCATTCCTGCTCATATTCATTCCAATAATAAAGGCTAGGAGGGGTATCATCTCTCCTTAAGGAGAGCACCCAGGAGGTGAGTGAGAAGACTCAGCAAAAAGTCCCAAAACGGCTGTCTGTGTATGGATTCTAGCTTGATTTCAATTCCCAATCATTGTTCTAAATACTACCATCCAATAGGTGGCGCTGCAGAGGTATTGTTCCATCTTCCTTATTTCCCAGAGGAGCGTTAATGGCCTTATAAGTTTCCCTCCCAACGCATGGTATAGGCCTCTCACTAGCCAAGCTAGGATCCTACTACACACTGATGAGGGGCAAAAATTCCAAAGCAGCTGTCTGTGTATGGATTATAGCTTGGTTTTCAATTCCCAATCATTGTTCTAAAGACTTGTATAAAGGGTCACACATTGATTTGCAGGAATGCTGCCATCCAATAGGTGGTGCTGCAGAGGTATTGTCCAACCTTCCTTATTTGCATACAATAAAGACAGCACAGATAACTAATATGGAGCCTGTGGTTGGGAGTGGATTTAATACTTCCACTGCTAGTTGTGACACTGTCCTATTAACTACCTGTAGTTGCTAACAGGGAAAGCTCCCTGCATACAGATTTAAACAGCTCAATACTAGCTGTATAAATCCCTTTGCAGTTAGCTCTCCCTATCAGTAGCTGCATCAACCCAGAATTTAATGAGTTATCAAGTCAAAAAAACAGAGCACAGTATATACTATGAACTCTATGGGTTGTATGATCTCTGTGTATACTCCAATGTTGTAGTGAGTTCTAATTTCACAATCTTTTGCTATCCTTTGGTAATAATATGAAAATATATATTTTACCAATTATGCAAAAAAAAAGAAATATTACACTTGAAACATATTAATATCAAACCAGTTAATTTCCATGATTGTAAAATTAAACTTAACACAATGGCCTCTAGATAATAATATTTCAGATGCCTCCCAGAAAATAGAACATTTCCATATTGTTATAAGAAAGGACGAAAGAGAAAGTTTTTCTAATAACATTTCATTAATATGTCTTCTTTCTGGGCTCCGAATGTGTGAACATACATAAAGTTCAATTTCACAATAGTGTAAAAGTAGCTAATGAACTAAATGACTGATTTATGGCAGCAGTTGTGCCGACCTTCTGCCACTAATCTAAACAGAAAATTATACATCAGGAATTTAATCAGAATGATGATAAATCTATTACTTTTGCAACTGTTTAGAAGAAAGAACATTTCTACCGGAGTTATTAATACAATGGAACAAAGGGCATTATTCAGATTCTATAAAAGGGCTGTCTCAGTAATAACACTATATATTACCAATGCTGTATTGGTGGGGGGTCTGACTGCTGTGACCACCTCTGTGAGGCCTTAGTTAGACGGGCGTTTTTTTGCGCGATTTGCGCATGCGTCCGGCGATTTTTTAAAACCATTGCTTTGCAATGGTATCGGACACATGAGCGCTTTTTATGCGCTCGTCCGATAAATTATAGAACAGAAATCGCAGATCGCACCTATCTGCGATCTGCGATTCCTGTTCTCTTCTCTATATGCGCTCAATGGGGCCGGCGGCAGCAGCGCCGACCCCATTGAGAACATATAGAAGACAAATCATTCTTCTCTGCCACAGCTGTAACAGCTGTGGCAGAGAAGAACGATGTTTGCCCATTGAATTCAATGGAGCCAGCAATACAGCCGGCTCCATTGAAAGCAATGGGCTGCCGGCGTGCGCGGGATGAATTGTCGGGAAGGGCTTAAATATATAAGCCCTTCCCTGCAATTCATCCAGAAAAGTGTTAAAATAAAAAATATATACATACTCACCTGCTCCCGGCAGCCGGAGTTCCGTGCGGCCGGCCTGCAGTGGGTGTGAAGGGGGTGTGAGTCAGACCTGCCCCCTGATTGGCTCAGCGGGGAACTCCGACTGCCGGGAGCAGGTGAGTATGTATATATTTTTTATTTTAACACTTTTCTGGATGAATTGCAGGGAAGGGCTTATATATTTAAGCCCTTCCCGACAATTCATCCCACACTCGCCCGCAGCGCATTGCTTTCAATGGAGCCGCTGTATTGTCGGCTCCATTGAATGCAATGCGCTGGACAGCTCCGGCCCGTTTCTAATGAAACGCGGCTAGGAGCAGATTTTCGGGCGATTTTCGGGCACCGGTCACGCGATTTGCGGATGCGCATCCGTCATGCGATCCGCAAATCGCGCGAAAAAACGCCCGTCTGACTAAGGCCTGCCTGAAATAGCAGTTGTACTGGGAACGCATGGTGCGACTATCTCTTCTGCTGGCTCTTCTCAGTTTTCTTTGAAAGCCTCATTGCTAGCCCAATCATTTGGCTTCCAAAAACATCTTCTATATGAGAACTTGAATGTAATTTTGCTTCCATTAATTAAATGTAAAGGGGTTTTCCAAATAGTTTAACACATTGATGGCAATGGGAGGAAGGTTAAAACCTAAGACCCCCCCCAAAAAAAACTAAAAAACAATACTCGTCTCCTATTTGCCTACAGCTTCCCCACTGCCGCCCTTCCTACCTGGCTGAATTTTTTTTTACATTGGCTAAAGTGGTGAGGTATATGTATATATGTGCAGCCAATGACCTCTAAGGAGCCTTCTGAAATGGGACACCATCAGTGATATTCTGTAAACAAGGATAGCAGTTACTATTAGCCCTGTATATGCAACATCACTGATCTGGGAGCAAGCAGTGAAGCCACAGGTCATATGATGCATGCCAGAATGAAGAACGGGCGCATCATTGAACAGGTAATTATATTACAAGCTGTGAGCAGAAAAGGAGGGGAGAGATAACATTTTAAAAAAAATTCACACAACCACTTTAAATAAGTAGAAGAGAAATAATGGGGCACATTTACTGCTGGTATTGCATCAGAAATTTGGTGTAAGCTGTATCTTTTTTTTCACATATAAATTTACTATTGATTTGCGTCAAAAACTACAGATGTTGTGTCTTTCATTCCACTTTTGAGTTTACAGTGTCTAGAAAAGGGAGTGAGGTTTGAATGGAGTAAAGTTTTTGTAAAACAGATTTAAGAATAGTTACTTTTTAGAAAGTCATAAAATTTGTTGCAACTTCGCTCCAGTAGTGAGTGGTGTATAAAGTGACTCACATCTCTAGACATATTTGAAGTTACCCTTGGTTTTCTGCACAAAATGGTGTTTCAGAACAGGAGGGGCAGGAGTATATATTACCTGCAGTTGTTCTTCTCTGTCATCCCTCTGATCTGCAAGCTCTGGGCCTTGTTTTTAGCAGTCCAGGATGGGTACAAAAATTCTAACTACCTAATCCACACTAGGCATTGATTTCTGATTGGCCAGTGCTCATCATTTGAGCAGATCTGGCCAATCAGAGAGCAGGTATAGTGAGTCCGTTGTTAGTCTAACGATACCAATGTATTGTGGGGATTAGGTAGTCTGAAGACTGCATTGACCATCTTTTACACCAGCAAATATGACCTACAATTGGTGAATCAGAGGGATGGCAGAGAAGAACAACTGAAGGTAATATACTTACCCTTCCGGCCTGAGACAAAATATTTATCCTGAAACTAGAGGGTCACTTTTAGGATGCAAAAAATGTATCAGCATCATGTGACACTTGTCCCATTTTAAAAGAAAAAAAATTCTGGAATTGTAAAGTACAGAATAGTACCGTAATTGGAATTGTATTGTACAGATACTAATTGTATAGTATAATTGTAATTGTGTAGTACAGATACAACAAAAACCAGGGAGTGACAGGTAGATGCATATAGAACCTTATCTGGGTATATAGTGTTACTATTCTTCCTTACCTAAGCTTACTTCCATATATTAGAGCTTTCACCTTCTAATAATAATGAGATGGCTCTGTTCATCTTTCCTAGTCTATACAGCAAAGCTGACAAGTGAGCTACAAAAATCTAGAAAAGCTGCTTAACTGCTCCAATCTCTTGCATCTATTCCTATGTGTAGAACAACACTTTTTAATTAGCAATTTAAGCATTAGTTCCTGTCAGGTAATGATTTTTAAAAGTAACTTTTAAAAGCTGAACTATGCAGTCTCCCAGCTATCACAATAACTTGAATTCATTTAACAGAATGTATCATTTGTGTTAATTTTCATCTCTTTCATGCTTAAATTATTCATAGTCTAAAGAATAAATTCTAGTCATTTAAAAAAAATAAAAATTTTTATTTTTTACTGGAAATTGCTGGAATTTTAGGGTTCCAAGTGCAATAGACTTTGTCGTCTGTGTAATTTACATATCCCATATTTACATACTTTATTATTAATTATAATTTTGATTATATATCAAAACCCCCATTGCAAAATTTGCAAACTTTCAGCTGTTTGCAAAAAACAAATCAAACAAGAACAATTTAAATGACTCAGCACAACTAATTTAAATGTTTTTTCACATGGGATGACTGTCAAGCACTTTAGCATCCAACAGTCATTTCAAATATCATTGCTCCTGTGCTTTCACACAGGAGTCATATTCATTTACTGAATAAAGGTGGAGCACAATGGAGATCTCTTCCAGCCACCCATCTTCATTCAGAGTAAACAGACATTCGTTCATAGATGAATGACTGCCTGTTTCCACAGACTGATTATTGTCAGGTTTTTATGCCTACATAAAATGGACAATGAATGATAAGCAAACAAATTATCATTTGTCATTCAATCATTGGCCATGTATACACTGAACGATTATAATTCAGTTTCACATGATCCAATGGTTACCCGAATGATAAGCGTTGTGTATTAAAGGGTCTTAAGAAGTGGTTTTATCCAAATTCAACACAAAACACCACTTTTATTGGCAACTTCAGTCTCAGAATTATTCAACCCTGAATAAAATCTCTCATAATGGCATACATTTGCGAATCAGGTGTTGTCTCAAACATACCTGCTGCAACTAATCAAGGGCTTCATTAGTAGTATCAGGTGTGCTTGAGTTCCTGAACTGGCTAAGGCTTTGTTAACTGTGACATTTGGTTGCATGTCAAAAATATGGCTAAGTCAAGAAAGTAGTCCAAAAAGATAGGATCATTGCATTGCACAAACAAGGAAAAGGATACAAAAAGATAGCAAATGCACTGGATGTGTTCCTAGAAATACAGTGAGAAGCATAGTTTGCAAGTTCAAAGTAAATGAGCACTGACTTCATTACCTGGATGTGGCAGAAAGAGCAAGTTATTACCAGCTACCATCAAATTCTTGAGGCAGGTGGTCAAAAATTCTTGAGTGATTGCAAAAGACCTGCAGCAAAATTTGCTGACAGCAGACATTTGCACAGTAAGGTGCCTGCTAAGCGCTGAAGGTTTTCATGCCTAAACTCCAAGATGTACATGTTGCAGCTGTCTTGAGATCTTCACCTTGCTTTCAGACTGGACCAGGGTTTATCAGTGTCCCTGCCTCTCCTGGGGCTGAGGGGCATGGTGTCGGGTGAGTGATGTCAGTTCTCACCTGTCTCTAAGTGGCCCTGCCCTATATTAGCTGTTCTTGTATTGACCTCAGTGCTGGTCAATTTCAGTTGCTCCTGGATTGCTGGTGAGGAGCACTTCCAGGCTCTGGAGCTCCAGTCCTTGCTACCTACGTCTGAGTCAGCTAAGTACCGCAGTTTATCACCAAACACTGTTCCTTTTGTGTTACGCACAGTTGTGCTTATTCTTATTTTGTGTATATCGCACATCCGGATAGGACGCAACAGTACACCTCTACTAACCCAAACCTAGAACTTTTCAGGCCTATGGATCAGCAGTATGACTAGAGGAGAAAGAATAAGGCATATGTGGAAAATAACATCCCACCTACAGAAGAGCATGGGGTGGCTTTGTCATGCACTGGGCTACTTTCCTTCCTTGGGCACTGGAAGCCTGCAGAGCATAAATAACAAGATGTATTCAATCAAGTATCATGACTTTTCTAAGGAAGCTGAAGCCTTGGCATCATTGGACCTTCCAACAGGATAATGATCCTAAACATGGCGCAAAGTCTAACCAAGGCTTTGTTTCAGAAGAAGTCTTGGAGCGTTCTGGACTGACTATCACAGTCATCTGACTTGAACCTCAGAAAATCTTTGGAGGATTTTAAAGAAGGCAGTTGCAGCACAGAAACCCAAGAATAGTAGTGAACTGGAGGCTATTGCCCATACGGAATGGACTTAGATTCTTCAGGAATGCTGTCTGCAGGGGCGTTGCTAGCACTAGAGATCCAGGACATATGCCTAAAACCTGTAGCTCAGTGCCCCGAATCCCTGGGCAAGTACCACTCTCAACTCTAATAACATCTACAAGACACAATACAATTGATAACTATTGTAGAGCAGGGAGTCAGAGGCTCCTTGCTCTACCTTTCCCCAGTGTCAGAACTGCACAGTATATTAAAAAAAAACCCATAAAACTAACCTAATTCCCTGATCAACACAGTGTCTTCTTTTCTCCATGCACTGCTGCCGGCCTGGCGCAGGAGGCACAATGTAGTGATGTCATCACGCCGCTTGCACCGAGTCACTGACAGGTCGAAAAGGATTGGGGATTAGGTGAGTATTATATTTATTTTGATTTTCTGGGGCATTCAGTGGGGGAAGTATTACAATACAAGGGGGCATTACTACGATAACATAATAAAAGATATTACTATGCTATAAGGGGCATTATTACAATAAAACGGGCATTACTATTATAATAAGGGGGCATTGTTGCAATAAATAGTGCAATATTGCAAAACATGAGGGCATTAAAATAATATAAGGAGGTCTTACTGTGATACAAGGGGGCATTACAACAATATGAGGGGAAATTATAACAATATAAGGGGACATTACTACAATAAAAGTGGCTATTACTATGGTAAAAAGGGGGCATTACTGTAATATAAGGGGGCTTTGCTACAACTAATTGGGGCATTACTACAATATAAGGGGTCTATAATACAATAAAAGGGGGCATTACTATGACAAAAGGCAGCATTATTACAATAAAAGGGGACACTACTATGATATAAGGGGGCATTGTTACAATAAAAGGGGATAAGAGTCATTATTTCTAAATAAGGAAACATCCATGGGGGGAAATTACTTTTTATGGGGCGTTCAGGGGGACAGTACTTTAACAGAGTGGCTCTCAAGAGAGGGCATTATTACTTTAAAGAGGGTACTCAAGGGGTGGGCACTATTAGCCTGCGGTCATGGCAGGAAATATTATGTTAAACTCAAAGAGGACATTATTAATATCTAGTCTTTGGACTATAAAGGGGGCTCTATAATTGAGTATTTAACATCCCTTTGTGTCAGATACTAAGAATAGCACTCTTACTATTTGGAGTTCAAAAAGTGACACTTTTACTGTGTGGTGCACTAATGTCTGACATTATGAGGCACTATCTAGCATTATTTTTAGGGATATTGTGTATAGCACTAATTTCGGAGGGTGATTATAGTCAGGACATTATTGTTTCTGAAGTAAAGTATTTAGCCGCGCTGCATCGCACAGTAGGTTCAGAAATAGGGCAGTAACAGGCACAGAATGTGAGTTGGCAGATGGCTATAAAGTTTGTGGAGGTTGGTAAAGGTATTTGAGGTGTTGAAAAAGTGAGGAACCAAAGATATGTGTTCCAAACACTGTTATGTAAGAACTATATACTTGTATGTATATATTTTTTAGGTTGATGAAGGGCTTTTCCGTTAATTTTTTAAGACCCTAGCAACACCCATGGCTATCTGAAACTGTTTTCTGGATATGCGTCTCTTTTGCAACAGGTTATAACAGCAAAAAATATTCTCTTCTAAGTACTAAAAATGTTTGTCATGCAGGAGTTGAACAATTCTGAGATTGTAGTTGTTATTAAAAGTGGCATTTTTTGCTGAGTTTAGAAAAATCAGTTGCCATATTAATTGTGTTGAGATTTTTAAATTGTTCTTGTTTGACTGTTTTTTGTAAACAGCTTGGCAGTTTGTAACTTTGAGAAATAAACCTAATTTGCAATGGAGGTTGAATCATTTTGACTGCAACTGTAGAGTAGTTTAGTGGTTAGTACTAATACTCCTGTCATACATCTGGAGGTCTAACAGAGTTGAGTACCTTAGTGTTCTGGGGTGTGCCTAGCTGAGGCAAACAGCAAAAAGTCATTATTAAAAAAAAAAAAGATACCATATTTTTCGCTCTATAAAACGCACCTAGGTTTAAGTGTAGAAAAATAGGAAAGTAATATTTTGACCTCACCAAGGGACTTTAGGTGACAGTGCAGGGGATAGTACAGGGCAACCAGGGCCATTGTAACTCCTTTCTTTTCTCTTCCACAGCAGGAACAGTGGAGCTCTGTAACAGCGGCGTTTGTGGTACGGCGGGAGGAAGTGAGTCAACTGATTGGTGGAGGTGGGGGAGCAGCAGCACTTTTAGGGGTTAAAAAGTGTGTCTTGTAGAGCAAAAATACTGTGTGATATATATATATATATATATATATATATATATATATATATATATGCGCTGCGGAATACAAATAGAGATTATATATATATATATATATATATATATATATATATATATATATATATATAAAAAACAATTCAGCACCACTGAAGTCCCAATAAAAATCTCTATCTTTACATCTTTATTCATAAAGATTAGAATACATGTGTGTGGCTTGTGGTGTAGGCCAGAAAGGAAAAAGCAACTCCAACGCATTTCAGAAAAAAAACACCTCTTTGCTCATGACTTACATCAATTCACAATGATCAGGATTAAATACCTCCCTTAAAAATTCACTTGACATGATATATCGAATAACAGGGTTGTCAAATGATAACAAAATATCACATATTTTCAACATATTGATACAAATAGCTGATTCATATGAAAAGAATATATCTGCTATAAATAAGCCTACATGCTTTTTCTTGCACTACACTTTGACCCCTTTTCTGTAACTTTGGTGTATGATGTTGGTGTCATTAGATGACACACATGCTCACCAGTGCCATAAAATCATCAAATGTGAGTTTAATACATTTAGAGACCTGTCAGGTGGGTTGGAAGTTACAATGTTAAGTCTATGGGCGGTGCTGCTGTGCTTCAGGCATGCACTGGAATGAGTGAAGCGTTGCTAAGCAACACAGCATACACTGCTAAACTGCACCATACACTGCCCAACCAAGAGCAATAGAGAGACAGAGCAAGAGAGCGATAGAGACAAAGACAGTGAGAGAAAGAGTGATAGAGAGACCACAATACAGAGAGAGAGCAGTAGAGAGACAGAGAAACACAGCGAGAGAGCATAGAGAGACAGAGAGCAATAGAGACAAATAGAGATAGCAATAGAGAGACAGAGAAAAAGAGAGAGCAATAGACAGACAGAGAGAGCAATAAAGAGCACGCGATAGCCAGACAGAACGAGAGCAATAGACAGACAGAACGAGAGCGATAGAGTTAGAAAGAGAGAGCAATAGAGATAGAAAGAGAGAGCAATAGAGATAGAAAGAGAGAGCAATAGAGATAGAGAGAGCAATAGAAAGACAGAGAGAGAGCGATAGAAAGACCCAGAGAAAGTGATAAAGGGACATAGGACGAGCGATAGGAGACAGAGAGAGAGAGTGAGAGACAGGCAGAAAGAGACAGACAGAGCGGTACTGAGACAGAGAGAGTTATAGACAGACAGAAACAGACAGACAATGAAAGAGACAGAGAGAGAGAGGCAGACCTAGGTACAGACAATGAGAGAGACACAAGACAGAGAGGCAAACAGAGAGAAATACAGACAAACAGAGAGAGAACTGTAGGCTTTTTTTATATTAGATATCTGCTCCAAATTTAAAGTGACACTCTAAATAATCACCTAACCAAGCAGATTTAGAAGTTTACAACCACCACTTTTGAAACATTCTATGTTCGCGTAGTGAACATCCGGTCAATCTAGTAAAGCAATATTACTGCAATTAAATGCAGTAAAATCATTCATAATGTAATGACAGGTCTGGCAGGGTATTTAACACATTTGGGGCTTTAGTTTGTAGGGTGATTTTCCTGCAGTACCCCTTGAAATCAATTAAAAAGAACATAAAAGTTCTTATTCGCTGAGTTTTATAAGCCATTAATACATGTTTTCTACTGAAGTTCTGTGGAGAAGGATCATAAATATCAGTTCAAAACTTGTTTTACACCCTATGAATTCCATGCACATATTAATGAATAATTTACAATAATTATATAAGGTTAATGCACGTGAAGAGAGTCTGGTATATTCAGAATACTGATGTAACTGCCAACTGTTATTCATTCTTTCCTACATCATAGTTGCTCTTCTTATGGCCAGATGGAGAGAAGGTTTAGGTCAGGACTCCTAAATCTGAGCTATTTGTCACACTTGCCCCATGTAGTAACCTGTCCTGTTATGTTATTGAAACTTTGGCAAACTAATAGTAAATCAGAGCCAACCACAGGCTTATTTAGTTTTTGGAGATGCCAAATTTACTGGCGAACCTTTATTCCAAAGCTTGTGTTTGACAAATTGCTCAGTTCTTCCATAGTTTATTCTTTCACTTCTGGTCAATGACCCAAGAGCTTTATCCGAAACATTCCCCCAGATGATAGAAAAAGAGGTAGAAGAAGTTAAAATATAAACTAAAGCTGTCGTATAGTAACGGGAGTTAACTGCAACATAATTGCCCATTAACTGACCAAATATGGACAGAATATGCATCCGTTGAATTAAACTGATGTATTCAGATGTACATTTTTTTTATGCGGACCAATGTTGCAGACCAAAATTGCCCATTAAAGTCTATGAGTGCTTAAAAAAAAGTAGTGATAATGCATTATCATCGGTATTCACTTCATTTTTTTTGTGCACCCTGTTTTCTGTGGGTTATGATGAAACTAGCATCACCTGATCCTTCTTGAGTTTTTTTGAGCGTGTAAAGAGTGCAGTGAACACGGATGCAACATGGATGTAAAAAATGCAAATACGCACCAAATACATATCAAATACATACTAAAAACACACAAATACACACATTGAAAATAGTTCATTTTTCATGGACCCAGCACTGTTCAATGCGTTTAGCATTGCTTAGCTATGTACCAACAGCTCAGGTATTGCCTGGTGCACACAGTAGGAGCTGATGAGCTATTGATTCATCTTTGTTATGACACCTGTGTTAGTTGATGGCATCCTGCTGGAGGAGGTGTCAATAGTCAAGTGGTGCAAACAACGAAGTAAACTTTGTGCTAGATTTTCACATTAACGTGAAACCGAACTCTGTAAGTCCATATTCACACCTGCGCTTGGTTGTCGTTTAGGGATTCCTATTTCTTGCTCCATTATGGAATTAAATTCTACAGAATGGACCTCATCGGGTCAGTCCGACTTCCATTCTACTATCCAGCATTTTCTCAAAAAAAAAAATAGTGCAGCATGCTGTCATGCAATCTGTTGGCTCTCACAATTGCATTGTGGCTTCTGGTGCAATGACACAGGGAGGCCTCTCCCTCTGTTAACCACTTAGTGTTGCACTCACTTTTGACTGCAGCATCTAAGGGGTTTAATAGCAGAGATTGGAGTTATTTCTGATCCCTGCCATTGGTGTGGGGTACTAGCTGTGTAATACAGCTGGAATGCAAAAGTGATTAAGCGTGCACAGCTTCTGAGCTCACGCCTTTACTGCAGTGATGGTAATATAAGTATAAATAGATCCTAAAGCTCTTCAGATACTTGAGTAACATTTGGGCTGAAACCTCAATTTACAAATACACCCCAACAGCAGGTCCTAAAAAGCAAAAATGCAGAGCACTTCCTGCACAGTACTGTATATCAGAAGTGTGTATAGCGATGCTAGGGTATTTATTGTACAGAAAAATATAAAAAGTGTCCAAAGATGTGTTTCTGAGCTGATGTTGCTTCCTCAAGTCAGATACTTATGAGAGCAGAGACATATGGAGGTGTCCTTATAAGAAAATAGACCACCCACAAATAGTCGCAAGGTCCAAAATGATAATAAAACTAACCAATGTTGTAAAACTCATAGATAAGTCATAAGACAGGTAAATAACATTCCTACTTCTTCATTTCCGAGACTGCACCCAGCGATCTGCTGGAATCTCTTCAAACATTTAGATAGAAGTAATCCTGCTCTTGGCATCCTACCACTCCTACTGTGAATATGTTGCGGATGGTTGATATCATAACTCAAATTCAGCATAAATAGTAGATGGTGGAGTTACAAACATATACAATATTTGTGAACAAAGAAAACGACAATGGGTAATATAAAAAAAAACAAGAAAGCAATTTAGCTTTTACTGTATGTTTAAATAAAGCTGACTACTGCTAGCTAAATCTTGAAAGCAATATTATCTGGACAATCATTCAAAATAACTGTAATACTCTTAAGAACGCAAGCAATAATATTTTTGCAAAGCACAGCGGAGTTACACAATAATGTAGTTCTCTTGATTTAGCACTTAGTTCTTCTTTGAAGCGTTAAGACTTTACTTCAATCAGAATAGTCTTATGGGCATACAATATGTGAAACTCACTCAAAATTTCCCTCCTACAAAGGCTTGTATCTCTTTAAAAATAATTCAGTCCGTATGTGCAAACAAAGATAATTTACTTACCATCCATATCAGTTTGCTACAATACCCTATTGTATAACAGGTCTGTTGACTAGCTAATAAAGTTCGAAATGGTGTACACACCTACGGCAGATTGAGGCTGGCCTTACTTACGGTATGTTGAGTGGGAGTAGTAACTTCAACCTATTCAGGTTAATCCAGTGTCGTGAGTGTTCCTTAACTGTGAGTTTTAAAAATTCATTTAAAAGGAGTTTTTCTCCAGTTAGTCTCCTATGGCTTGACAAGTAGTCCCAGCCCTTCTTGGGGTAGCAGAACTTATTTTCGGACTCTATAGCAGTAAGAGGTTTTTCTCTATATCGCTCACACTGTACACTTCAGACAGTTGTCTCACAGTCGCTATGTTGCTGTCACGCTGTGTGTCTTACTGCACAGCCAACACTTTTCTCTACAGCATGTTGTGCAATAAATGTATTTATATTAATGTGACTCAGGGCTATGTTACTTAATATTTTAGATGCCTTTCTGAAAGCAGCGCTTCATATTAAGCCTGTAGTATTTCCTATTAAAAGTCTTGTAAAGACTTAAAGGGGTTCTGACATCAAAAAAAAAAAATTGTACTCACCTTGCCTGGCCTGGCCCGATCGCCAGGCATGTCCCCTCCAGCCGGCATCTTCTTCTGTTCCTTTAAAGCAGAGCAGGAGCGGTCAAAAAGACCGCTTCCTGCTCTGGTCCGTCCGTCAGGCACTTCCGAGGTCAACGGACGGACCGCCACAGCAAGCACGTCACAAGCAGTGCTTGCTGTGGGCGGCCTGTCCATCCGGCTGAACTCCGGAGTGCTGCGCATGCGCAGTGGAGGCGCAGCCCGTCCTGACTCCTGTCAGAGGGCACCTCTCCACTGCGCATGCGCGCGATCCCGGAGCAGCGCGGCTCGTGCAGACAGAAGAGGAGGAGCAGCGCCTGCCGGGAGATGACCCCCCGATGTCAACAAATAAAGTCTTGGGGTGCATCAAAAGAGGTATAGGGGCGAAGGACGAGAACATTATCCTTCCATTATATAAGGCACTTGTCAGACCTCACATGGAATACTGCGTACAATTCTGGACACCGGTGCTCAGGAAAGATGTCGCGGTGCTTGAGGGGGTTCAAAGAAGGGCAACTAAACTAATACATGGAATGACGGGACTGGAATACCCAGAGAGGCTATCAAAATTGGGATTATTTACTCTAGAAAAAAGAAGGTTAAGAGGCGACCAAATAACCATGTATAAGTACATGAGGGGACAACACATGGATCTCTCCCGCGATCTGTTTACACCCAGGACCACGACGGTAACAAGAGGACATCCGCTACGATTAGAGGAAAGTAGGTTTCATCACCAACACAGAAAGGGGTTCTTTACTGTAAGAGCAGTTAGACTGTGGAACTCTCTACCGGAGGAAGTGGTGATGGCAAAATCCATAGAGGAGTTTAAAAGGGGACTTGATGTCTTTCTGGAGAAGGATATTACAGGATATAAATATTAGGTTAAGTGTCAATCCTGGTATATAGGCAGGTAGGAACTATTAGGGGTTGATCCAGGGAACAGTCTGATTGCCATTAGGGAGTCGGGAAGGAATTTTTCCCCCAAAAGGGCTAATTGGCTTCTGGCCTTGGGGTTTTTTGCCTTCCTCTGGATCAACACAGTAGGATAGACAGGCTGGACTAGATGGACAATGTCTTCATTCGGCCTTACATACTATGTATGTAGAAGACAAGGTAAGTATTATCTTTTTATGCTTTAGCAGCCATTAAACCATGGGTTCCCTGCGTCCATTAGGCAGACCAGGGAACAATGGCTGCTAAAGCATAAAAACATTATTCATGTCAGAACCCCTTTAAAAACTACTGCTGTGTGGAGCACAGGGAGCATACACTATGGCCAAGACATGCTCACTTTCTGATTTGGACATTTCACAAACATTGAGCAGTCTACTGATTAGAGGGAGCCATTGTAGTGGAAGAACCATATTGTTCAAATATGATGCTCATTCCACTAGTATACAGACTTCTCTGAAGTGACTATTTTTGAATTTAGGAAATTCAACTTTAAACACCCTATTAGTGAATTCTGATTTAGTATGTATAAGTTATTCAGGCCCTCCATCAATTACCCACAGTCGAGATTGGCTATAAAGAGCCCTCTCTTTCCGGAAAACGTGACATGCCAAAGCATTACATACACAGCCTAATGAATTTGATGAACACCTTGTAATATACAATTCCTCTTGTGATAGTGCTGCAGAAGTTAAGAACACTAAGTGCTTGGTTTACCATAGATTACAGGTGACAACTGCAGGACAATCTGTAATTGAAACATTATTGGAGGACTCTTCTAATAAAAAGGGATTAACCCAATGATCTCAGTGTTATTGGTTTAGCTTGCAACCTGGCTGCTGTAACAGGGTCACTGTGTATTGATTTCTTGTTGATTGAGTGTATTCTTTCATGTCTTACTAGTCACATTTTTGTAGGGCTGTGGAAGGAGATAGTGGGGTGAAGCTCAGGATGCTGCACATATGTGCCTGTAAGAGGGTTTGTTCTTGGGTCTAGGTATAGACAAGAACATGCATCCTCGCACCATGGCAGTAGGTGCTGAGCATTGTAGAGTTGGAAAGGAGAGTGTGGCGCAGAGTGCTAAGGCAGCCGAAATGCAGTCCTAAGATCTTGCCCACGACGTGAAGGTTCAGATAGCCGGCTCAAGGTTGCCTTTCATCCTTCCAATGTCGCTAAAATGAGTACCCAGCTTGGTGGGGCATAATAAATAAATTACTCAAAAGCACTGTGGAATAAGTTGACGCTGTACAAATAAGATTTTTTTCTTTTAAGAGTGAGCGCTGGCGATTTTGCTAAAGTGGTGGTGGAGAACAGTTCCTGCATTGGAAGCCATGTTGGTGAGCTGTCAGCTCAATTTCTGCCTTGCACAATGGCTACCATCTTCTCCAGTGTGCTCAAAGTTGCACTATTCTGATTGGGAGCCAAAATTGCTGTCTTCCAAAAGGCCCATTAAAGTTTGTCTCACAACTGCTCTTGGTGTGCCATAGTTTCTTCATCGGTGCATTCTGACTTTGTCATGCAGCCCTGCCATTTGACATTCTGTGAAAGATATGGTCCTAAGGCCATCACCTATGATGATGACCTGTAGCTGACTGTCTATGCTTCCCTCCAGGTAACCCACTAAAAGGCTTGCCGGAGAATTCTGCAGTATCTAGGCCTCCACTTCCACTGCTTCCAGGCTTCATTAGTGACATAAAGATAATACTCTAGGTAATAATTATAAAATTTGCCTTATCGATGAGGTCCTTTACATCACATTGGTTGACAATTTGAGTTACAAATTGTGACAGTTTTAACATGGATGGCCAATGTCAAATAAGTAAATCACAGTTTGCCTTTGTAACCAACTATATTGTTTGATAGATGAATGGCCAAACATCGAGTTCTATGACAAATTTCCCACTGTCATTTTCAATTGAGTCACAAAAACGTTTCAATGACACACAAAAGATGGCAGCACATAATTTACAGATGGCTTTGCTTAAACCAGACAGCTGAACCAGGCTTTGGCTTTTCAACTGTCAGTCCGTTTTAATTTTGGACTTGTAAATTTTCTCAGTACTCATTTTGTAATCAAATAGACATTAAAGCGCAGCATGTTCACCTGTCTGTCTGCCATCTGTTTGTTGTGAGGACGTCGTTCTAACAGAGCAGAAAAACAGGCACGTTGCATATTCCCTTCACTATAAATAATTAGATAATTTGCAAAATTTTCATGTTACTTCAGCCACAAACATGTCTGATATTATTTATTATGGTAGCTTTATTGAACAAGTTATAGATGCTACCTGCAGTTTTGCTATCAAAGTGCCACAGTCATTCAAATGGAGTCTGGAGTAGCTAGAATGGCTCTACCGATATGCTAATATGATGGAATCTGATACAGATTTTTCCATGTTGATTCCGCCTCCCAGTGGTGTAGCTATAGAGGTCACAGTGGTTGTAGCTTGGCATTAAATGATTATATGTGAAATCTAAAAGGAGGAGACACTAAAAAAGGGTATGTGGACGGGGAGGAAAAACGAGAGAGGGGTGGAGCAAAACCGATACAGTCGTGTTAATTGAGAAGGATAGGTCTACATATGAGGTTAAAAAGAGTAGAATGGTATCTTCAATGGTGGAGGTGCTGCCTGACCAGATGATGCGCCACCTGGGTGGGCGTAATAGAAGAGAATAAGACTAAAAGCTGGCAGTGGAGGAAGTGCAACAATTCGGGTTAAAGCATGTGACCAAAGATATGGAAAACATCTCCTTTTATTTAATAAAATGCGTGATCAGCGTATGAAGATGCGTTTTCGGGGAGAACTGATGAAGGGGTTATTCCTGAAACGCGTCTTCATATGCTAATCACGCATTTTTTTAATAAAAGGAGAAGTTTTACACATCTTTGGTCACGCTCTACATGCTTTAACCTGGAGTGCTTTTGCCTCCTCCACTGCCAGCTTTTAGTCCTCTTCTCTTTTACTAAAAAAGGGTAAGCGTGGATGATGCATTTGTATGAATCCTGGGTGACTCTGTGACTAAGTGATGTCTTGTCTTCATAGCTGCTGAAAATAGTTACTCAAATTTAGCAATTTCTTGACTTTACATAAAGAAAAATGAAGAAGAAAGGAGGAGCTAATAGAGGAAAAACAGTTAGCATTACAATGAGAGAACAAGGCGAGTTAATTTTTTTGTTTTGTCCAATGCTTGCAGATACACATATTACACAGGAGGACTATTTATGGATAACATTCTATACAGGTATTTAGAAGTCATCATGGTCTCATAGATTTTGGATTTTCAAATCTGACGTCTATTGGCACGCATTGAATGATACAGCTTTAGTTACATAATATGGAGCCATAGGCACTCCATATACTATTGAAGGGTGATTCTGCATATAGTATGGCCATATCATAATATGTCATGCCATTGAACATGACATGATTTTTTTCCCCTCATGCATTCAAAATGAAATTAGAGACATCAATACTATAAATATATAATATTTATTATATAGGCAAAAGTGTGAAATTTGGCAGGAACATTCTTTAGGTCCTAAATAGGGAAAGTAAAGGAGGTCACAATTCAATTATTCAATGCTAATTGCAAACATAAGTGCACCCCTATGTAATGTAACTTTCCGGTGTTGTGCAAGTGTGAAATTTGGCACAACAATCCAACTGACCTCTGTGTGCATTTAGTGAGATGAATCTACCTTACGTCTATCTGTATATACTGAGAACAATCTAACTAACCTACATGTATATACTGAAAGGCTGTAAAGTAGATAAGGAAGCAGCCATGGACTGCAAGGATGGAGCATTACTTTAAAGGGGTTGTCCCGCGCCGAAACGGGTTTTTTTCTTTCTTCAATAGCCCCCCCGTTCTGCGCGAGACAAACCCGATGCAGGGGTTTAAAAAAAAAAAAAACGGATAGTACTTACCTGAATCCCCGGTGACTTCTTACTTACCTTGCGAAGATGGCCGCCGGGATCTTTACCCACGGTGGACCGCAGGTCTTCTCCCATGGTGCACCGTGGGCTCTGTGCGTTCCATTGCCGATTCCAGCCTCCTGATTGGCTGGAATCGGCACATGTGACGGGGCGGAGCTACGAGGAGCAGCTCTCCGGCACGAGCGGCCCCATTCAGAAGGGAGAAGACCGAACTGCGCAACCGCGTCTAATCGGGAGATTAGATGCTGAAATTAGACGGCACCATGGAGACGAGGACGCTAGCAACGGAGCAGGTAAGTGAATAACTTCTGTTTGGCTCATATTTAATGCACGATGTATATTACAAAGTGCATTAATATGGCCATACAGAAGTGTATACCCCCACTTGCTTTCGAGGGACAACCCCTTTAAGGCTAAGAAAGGGCTGGGGTTAAATTTTAATAAAAAAGGGGTATTACCTTTAAGGTAAAAAGTGAGGAGAGTGAGAGGGGTGGCACATTCTGCAGAGAGACATTGGTACATGCAGCCAGAGGAGAATCTATTTTATTCCTCAGTTCCTCTGAAGTAACCACGACTTCATGAAATTTTTCCATATGCACAACAGGTAAACACCTGTACCATATTAACTCAGGCGAAGCCTGGTATATCAGCTAGTACAACCATGTGCTTGAGCCATTATGCACAACTTCAGCCTCTTCCTCCTTGTATCTTATTGCTTTGCTTGTGTGTCACATTTATTGTGTAAGGTTCTCTTGTTCTGTCATTCTATTTGTGAACCAGAAAGCATAGGATGAACAATGTTATAAGGCTGACTATAAGAATAAGATGGCCACAAAGTGAATACTCCTTGTAGGAGGTTGCCAGAAGGGTGGAAAAAGTCTAGTGGAGTTGCGATACACTGTTTCTGTAACTCTCATTCACATCTATCGAAGTTACAAAAACAGTGTAATTCCCAACCACCCCACTTTTAGGTGGGCTGGGGATTTTGGGGGCCAGAGTTCAAGATATTTTGTGGGTTTCAAAGGTAGGATCTGCACCTATCAGACTATGACTTATGCTGTGGATATGTTCTAAAAGTCCAGAAGGGAATAGTCATTTAAGGAGGTTGTCCAAGGGGAGAAAAACATTGTTGCATACTGACAAAAACAAAGGCTATATGATATTACAGCTTATCCCCATTCACTTCAGTAGCTCTAAACTGCAATCCCAGATAGAATTTGGTGCGGTGCTACTTGTGAACAACAGCAGGTATGTGTTTCCAATCCTGGACAATTCCTTTAAGCACATGAAAGTATTGGATGACAAATAAAAATATCAATTCAAATAAACATCAAATCTATAGGGGCTCCTAGTGTAGCTCCTTAACCTTATTATGGTATTGACTGTATCAAATATTATACTTGGTTTTGGGTAGTATATACGGTAGTCATTGACAGCAAGGTAGAAAAAAAACAGAACCCATACACTCCTGACCAGGTATCTAAATAAATTAAAAATAATGAAAGCAAAATCTACAGTTTACGATTTGATAATCCCCCCTAATCCGAAATGCACGTTATTTACTGCAGCTCTATAGCTGCTCACAGAGGGTGCATTTACTTTTTAATTATAATGTCGGCATAACCTTTCTATTTTCTGTTTATCTCTCGCAGTTCCTGCATGGTTTAACAGCAATTAAATGATTCTTGGTTCAGCTTTTTCCACGTTTTAAGCATTCCTTACCGACACATTTCACATTGGATGCACAATGCTGTCAACAGATGTAAAAGTGCTGACAATTTACCAGTAGCTATGCAAAACTGCAAAAGCTTGTGGTGCTAAAGTCAGCGATGGAGTGGATTTAGAGCACAATATAGAGTTACAAAAAAAGTAAGTGAATCATTTTGAATCACCTGGATTCAGCATTGATTACTAATAAAATGAAGTCGGATTGTTATATAAGTCACAACTGTAGATAATCACAACTTAACTAAACTAATTAAACGCAAACTGTTGTACTCTTTATGTTTTTTTAAGTACATTGAGTAACCACCCACAGTGTAGGGAAAATGTAAGTGAACCCCTCAATTTAATAACCTATAGATCTCCCTTCAGTTGCAGTCACCTCCACCAAATGTTTCCTGTAGCTGCAAATATGATTTGTACAAAGTTGAAAGGAATTTTGGACCATTCCTCCCTGCAAATGTGCTTCAGTTCATTAATATTTCTGGGATGCCTTGTGTGCATAACCCTCTTCAGGTCATGCCACAGCATCCTGAGAAAGTTAAGATCAGGACTCTGACTTGGCTGTTCCAAAAACACAAATCTTCTCTTCCATTACTTGATTTACTTGTGTGCATTGGGTTATTTTCTTGTTGCATTACTAAATATCTCTTAATCTTGAGCCCATGGACTGCTGCCCTTACATTCTGCTGTAAAGTGTTTTGAAACACCTTAAATCTCATTGTTCCCTCAATATAGTTCACTTGCTTTTTCTTGCAACTGTACAAGAAGTAAAATATCTTATGCTTTCCAGTGCTTTATCTATGATATAACTGATGACTAGCTGATATCTGGCATATCCTAGAAGAATCAATCACTCATTTGAATCAAGGAAAATTGGTGCCCATAGATCATACTAGACAAAACTATGACTTCTGAAACTTACTGGATGAATACAGTTCTCAGGACTTGAACCTGGGAACTCCCGTGCTCCAGGCAGTGTTTCTCCCTGGTGAGATATTCAGCCTGCTGGACCTTGTCTGGTTTCTTGCTTCTGCAACCCAGGTCCTGATTGCTCCACCCTGTTTCCTTGATTGCTCACACTATATAAACCTGGTCCTGTCCCTCTCTCAGTGCGTGACTATTGTGTTCTCGGCCCTTAATCAAGTTCCACTACCAACTGCTCTTCTCAGTACAATTGCTGCTTCTGTGTACTGACCTCTGGCTTCTCCCCAACTATGCTACCTGCCTACTCCTTTTGTACTACAACTTATACTACCCGTGTTCAGACCTCTGGCTTGCCTGACTTTGCTACCCGCCCATATCAGTTACGACTAAGGACTCTGAATTGAAACCTGATCACTACAGCAGTAGGGATATTATGGAGAAGAGATAAAATGAGAATTTTTCAAGATGGGAATAACCCTTTAAGAATAAGAAGATTCAAAGCCTATACATACTGTGGGACCTCAGGATAGCAGTGTGCTCCTATACAGCTTCCAAGCACTGGGCTTTATCATTTACATGTTGTGATGTGTAATCAGCCAATGAAGGTTCCATAGTTCGCTTACTAGAACTGATTTATTTCCGCTAAACATAATATTCTTCAACTTCTAAACAGTGGAAAAAAATTGTGAAGTAAATAAAAAGGTGTGCGAGAGGTTTATTACTGTCTTTTATAAGATCCATGTATTAGACTGCAGGATTTAGTGAAAGACGTTAATTCAGAGTTCACACTCCCGTTATTGATACTGTAAATCTTATCATGAGCAAGCTATTACTCTAAAGCTCTATGCAGATGTAAGGAGCATTAGGAAATCACTGCTATATATCTTCCTTTGCCTTCTTCAAGTTTTGAGTTAGCTTCACCTTTTAAAAGGCTATATGGATGTCAAATGACAAGGTGCCTTAAAAATGCATCGCTGCGTGAATTTTCAATTAACTACCATAGAACATAAATATAATCAATAAATATATAATACAGTTTGAGTCTGAGCCAAATTCAAGCTCAGATTCTTGAGGCTTTTGGAATTTGAAGTTATGTATCCTACAAAAATAATCTTTTAAGAGCATTTTAAAGAGGTTGGCCAATGCAAATAACGTTCTTTCTAAATGGAACACCCAACATTGGTAAAACTGCTGATGTCTAGAGAAAGCCTCTAGGGCCTATACATTTCTCATTCATGTGTTATAACTTATAGCATCAAGTCTTCAAGAGAAAAAAGTCCCAATTGGTAGTGGTTCTATACTCTGGCTGATAGGGGAATCTCCAGCAAGGAAATCTCCTCAATTATGTTCAGGAAAAACAAAAGATATCAGCAGCACACCTTCAGCCCAATAGGCTCACAGATAGGGAGAGAGGGATAGGATATGGCGTCAAGCCAGTAGATGCGCGCTCACCTAGGGGATCCGGACTTCATAGATCCCAATGCTGCGTAGAGAAAATGTGTATGGAGAGCAGCATCAAGTAGAAGCTATTTCAAAAAGACATTCGTTCCCGCGCATACTCACTCCCAAGCTGCTGCACAGGAGCAAGTATCGCTGGCTCTCTGATTTCATTCCTCGATCTCCCCCGCCCCTCTCCATTCACTTAACACAGTGGCCGTTCAGTGCTGAACAGCTTCTGTTTACACTGAACGATCAACTCATATGCAGCCCCATATTGAAAACCAGTTCTGTAAGTCCTAAAGTTGCATATCCTAAATGCTGTCAACCAGGCCTGTATACTCTTCCAGGAGCCCATCTGAAGGACCATAAACAACACTCAGAGTGTCAATCCAGAACTACAACTTTTCCATCCAATAAATCTGAACATCACACTCCGGCATCTCACCATAACAACAAATCTGACTATCAGTCAGTTAAAACTACATTGCCTCAACCTGATACTATAGAAGAATTGATTGACCTTCTTATAGATGAAGCCAAGGCTCTCTCTTCCCTTTCAATTCCACCTACAAGATTCCCATCCTCACCCACCCCCTATTGCAGCAGTGCTCCCTCCCTTAAGGCCACAGATCCAGTCACAGAAACATCCAGCCCGTCTATTTCATCTTCAACTTTGGAAGATTCATTAGTCACTGTCTCTGATACCTCTAGCTCTGATCCCAATGCGACACAAACCACAGTAGGAAGAACAGATAATACCCTATATAGTCCTTCCACCTCCATGCCATTCAATTGTTGTGTGTCTTTTTTAGATCTACCCCCCCCCTTTAACCCCTATTTCAACTTATCATATTCGTCATAGTCCAAAAACGACCCGAATCATCAATTATTTCAATACCCCGAGCCAGAAAAGAAAGCTACAAGTATAAGCAAAAAAAAAACTGAATGGGAAAGAAAGAGGGGTCCCAGAAAAACTTAATAAACCCAACCCAAAAAAAGAAGAAAAAATCTGCACCGTAAATATCTGGAGAAGCAACTCCTTAGCAAGGCCTTTCTTTTTACTAGAGTATAAAGTTCAGTGAATTCGAATTATTAATTGATACATTCATTAGAAAATTAACCCTAACCAGACATTTTTCCATCTTGCAAACATCTGAGAACAATGACTCCACCCTCAGCCCTGATACAAGCTAGATGACTCTCCACTTACTTCACTGGAGCCCTTTCTTACCAACCTGAAACCAAAGTCTGTGTTTTACCAAACACATCAATGAGGCGATTTCATTGACACTTTTTACTCTGTGGTATCATCAGAATTTGGGAACATTAACAATACATGCACATTCAGAAACAACCTCAGTAAAGAGGAGCTTCAGCTCTGAATTCCTTCATTAAGAACTCTAACTTTATCATCCGTTATGCTGACAAGGGGGCGGCAATGTCCTACAAGACAGATCTACAAGAAGCCATGCGAGATGTGGTCTACTATAATGCATTGTCCTCGGATCACACTGTTCCCGTCCAGAAAAAATTCTTTGACCTTCTTCAGGAAGCCTGTACTGATCACATTCTTAGCAGAAAAGAAAGAAACTTCCTCATTATTGTTAAATAGCCATCTTTTAGCACCTACCATTGATCCATAAGAATGTTAGTAATCCTGCTGGCAGGCCCATTATCTTCGGTATCAATTCAGTTACTTGCAAGCTATCTCATTATATCAATATCCTGCTCCAGAGATATGTGATAAGTCCAGAGTCCTATCTTAACAATACTACATCGCTCATTGATTTATTGTCCACAGTCCAGGACAATTCACAAAAGAGCTGATTAGAAACATTTCCTTAAGACCCTTTTAAAAGCAATGATTAGCACTCAAAATTCGTCCAAATGGCCGAAAATTGTGCACTTTTTGTTTGAAGGATGGATTTTACCTCCGTATAAAATCCATCATTCAGACGTTGAAAGACTAAGCAAAACATTCCATTTGAATGCATTTCATTCATCTTTCAAAAGACTGCAGGATACACAGTGTACTCCTTATTTTTGGCTTTGCATACATAATACGTATACTGTGTACTCTGGCAGGAGAACAATGAAATCTGCTGGCAGATGTGTACACAGCTTAGTGTGTGTTTAAACACAAGCCCAGCTCAGTAAACAACTTCTGGAGGAAAAAGAAGGCCCTTTTATATGCAAATGAAGATGATTAAAGTGTTAATAGATGTTAAAGCAATTAACACTTTATGCAAGTACATGGCTAATACCCTATTTAGACACAAAGATTAAGCCATCTTTTGAGCGATAATCATTGTGTTTAAACACGCGGCCATTGTGCACTGTTTATGCGTGATTCACTTATTGTTAACTTTTAGCTAGCTGAAAGAGAATGATGAGCCTTATCAGTGCCACATGCTGAGTTCTCAGTGGGATACCGCTGATACAGCATTGTCACAGTGTCCAGAGGATCGCAATGTTCTCTTATTGAATTCAATGGAGCCGGCGCTACAGCTGGCTCCATTGAAAGCAATGGGCTGCCGGCAAGCCCTGCAGTGATTTTCGGGGAAGGGCTTTAAATATAAGCCTTTCCTTGAAAATCATACCTAAAATGTGTAAAAAATAAAAAAATATATATACTCACCTCTGCAGCTGCCGGGGCTCAGGCGTGTCCAGCCGGGTCTTCTCTTGCACTGCTATGAAGAGCTTTCAGCAGGTGATGATTTAAAATCCCCACCTGCTGAAAGGGCTGCCTCTGATTTGCTGAGCACTGTGACCAATCAGAGCAGCTTTCAGCTGTCATTCACAGATGATAGATAGATATGAGATTGATAGATATGAGATAGATAGATAGATATCTTCTATCTACCTATTTCCTATAAATCTGCATATGTGTATGGCGGGGGGCGACCTCTGGACCCCCCTGAGCACAGGGGCTGGGTCACCATGGCAATCCCAGCGACCCCTGACGGTACTCCTATGCATGTATGAAGGTGGCCTTTGCTATGTTGTCTGTGTAGTGGTCCAGAGTTGGGGCTCCTCCAGCACTGAGTCTGTTTGTCTTTATGTTTGTCTCATGTCACTGTTGAGAGTGGTGCATGGCACAGTGTTATTTGTGTTAAAGCAAACAGGGCATGAAAGAGTTAATGTCTGGGAATTGTATCAGTCTAGTCTAGTTCTGTTTATTGTCTGTCCTAACTTCTGTGTGCATGTGCTGTGGAGTATGTCAGGTGTTGGGGTGGGGGAGGTTAGAGAGTGAGATGAGAGAAGTCTGGAGCAAGATGAGGGAGAGAGAGGTTGAGAAAATGGAGATGGAGAAGAGATGGGCTGCTCTTGCCAGGGCTGAGCGAGGACTATGTCTCTCCTTGTAAGATGTTTATCCCCTCTGAGGATGGGAGTGCATGAGATGCAGGGAAGGATTTAGTGTGAGAGTGCAAGTACCACCTGCTCCCCCGCTGAACTGCAAAAAATTTACAATCTTTATTAATTATTAACTTAAAATACACCACACACGAAGGGCACAACACTGAACGTGACGTGAAGAGTGTAACGACAACACCTAGGGTTAACGTAACCATAGGGGGAACACCTCTAAGACGTTTGTAAGACAAACATTCACACTGAACATAAATATAGTCCCCGAGTCTAAGTTTAGTTCGGTCTCTTAGTCCGACTGTATTGTAGTTATGATGTGTTTTAAAAGGCTATAAATTGATGGAGAAGCAACCAGCTTTTATCTACCTATCTTTTTTTCGCCCATAAACATTGATGGCGAACTAGTGAAAGATTGCAGACAGAGGGCCTGCCATTTAAATCTTAGATGTGTCTATGTGGGGACTCGTTTTTGGTACTTGAGCCACTTTCAATGGACTGCTAGCATATCAGTTCTTTTTGATGGGCCGCTTACCTATATAAGGGCTCCAACAATAAGCTCTCAATAGAGCAGCTCACATATGATAGTTTAAATGAAAGACTCTTGGTAAGGCTGCTCCCCCGAGTAATAGACTCTTGGGTGGTATAGCTCTCTAATGGAACAGTACTCCTTAGTAAGGCTGCTCCCCCGAGTAGTAAACTCTTGGGTGGAATAGCTCTCTGATGGAACGGTTCTCGACGCGTTTCACCACCACGTGTGAGTGGATCTTCAGGAGAAAAATGCGAACTATTTTTTAGAGCAGGTATCATTAGCTTATACAGAGATTCCACTGGCTGGACTCAAGATAATAAGGTCCAGATATTAATTTACAAGTGATAATGATTATCTTGTAGTAAACGTTCTCGGTCTTAACAGGGCAATAAGATGATTAGCCTTGAAATAAGTCCACCAGATTTGTTGTTTATATTGGGTGGACAAATCTTCAAGCTTCCTTGCAATTTATTGTGTATGTCCTTGTTAGTCGAGGCTCTATATAGGTGTATTGTTACAGGTTCAGAGGTACTAGTGCATAGGGTACGGTAATAGCAAGAGTGGAAATGTACCACTCTTAAACCATCAGCCTGACCCTTTAGTGCAAGAAGGATGGACAGATCTCCATGCCTTCTTGCAATTTCATATTAAGCGTAAATGGCTAAAGATGGTTAATGTAATGCTTACCCAGTAAAACTAGTCCAAAGATTCTGGTAGCTACTAAGTAGTGAATATGACACTTTGGTTTCAAGCCCTAACTTTCTAAAGGTTCTCTAATGCATAATTGAAGCCAATAGGGAGAAAATAAAAGATAAATGCACAAGAGATACGTCCTGTAGCCTCAGTGGTAGGCTAGGGAAGGCTAGTGGTAGGCAACTCAGAGAAACCAGTGAGAAACTAATTGCCATTAACAACAGTTGTGACCGTTTTTGAAAGCCTGCGAAGCTTAAAAGTGTTTGCCCCAAGAGAAGCGTCCATCAGATAACAACGACTGAGTATGTGTGTGTCTTGGGAAAAGAACTGCTTTGTTATTTGAATGAGTCAAGAGATGTAAATCTACAAGTTATTCTGACACATGGAATGTCGAATTTTGCCAAGTACAAGTAATTGTTTGTAACTGAAAAATAACTCAAGTTAATCATGAGTGAAAGGAAAACCGTGTGTCCCCGGTACTGAAAAGCATTTTGTTTGTGGACTGATCTTTATTCAGGGTGGGTGATTCATCACTTGTCAAGGGACACTGGCGTCACGACGACAAATCAGAAAGTACTCTGTGGTAACCAAGTTATGCATCCTTATCTCCCCTGCTGGTGGCTGGGCTAGGTAACTCTTCGGCCAAATTGTACCCCGCCATCCTCTTAGCTAAAGGCCTGGTCCTGGTCTCTGCATCTGTATGTGATGTCAATTATGTATACAGTATGTTGCTCATGATACAATATTTTATTCAATTTGTTCTTTCAACACTTTGGGCCCCTATCTTGGCATTAGCACAAAAACCATTGGAATGGAGCATTGATGGCTACTTTTCTATTGGATTAGTGCTCCTTTACTTTTCTAACCGCTTTTACCGCAGTATATACTATTACACAGAAGTTAAAGTTCAGTTTTTCAATAAAAAAAAAAAAAAGAAAAGTGTCAACAACTTTAACAAATATTACCCACAGCTATGTAAAATTCAACTGAAATAGCATTTTATATTCATGCTTAACTATGTCCACATTATTTATTGACTACAGGTCCGAGAACAAGAATAAAGAAATCTCCTGCTGTAAATAGAATAAAATTATGCATAAATATGCACAGACTGAATATTCCCTTTCAAAGTATGTAGGCGCTTTCCTAAAATTCCATCCCGGACTAGAAATTCTCTAAGCTCCTGCCCACTGTATAATAAGTATCATGAGAAAACCTATATATCAAGGCAGAATTCATTGCAAGAGCAAAACATTTCACTTCAATTCTAGAATTGTTTATGCATGTTAAAATGGGAATGGTGAGTCAAATCCATTGGACCCAATTGTCCATCTAAATACTATATAACAACAGACTGAAACTCAATGCCTGGTATTACGGAGGAGATAACCTGGTCACAATCCCACCTGCCCTTACTTTGCATATGTTTAGCAGATCTCTTCCTAGTTTCTGAATGTAAAAAATATGATAATTGATCCATTTTTGTGAATCCTTTGCAATTACAAAAGCATTGAAATAATCCTATATCCTACTCCACAAAAGATGTGCTTCAGTGTACAATGCAAATAAGGCCTTTAGCAGATGTGTATTAGCATAATGTAAAATTAATGTAAAACTAATGCCACCTTTCCATTTCTGTGATATTTTTTTTCTAGAAACAGCTCCATTAATTACAAACTAACATTTGAATATCCCAGTGTATTGTATGAAATACCTCATTTCCGAAAGTTCTATCTTCATAGCCTCAGGAAAAGCTTCTCTTTGTTAAGTTAGTTCCAGTCTATTACATGGTCGAGCGCTAGACTAATGTTCCTTGGAATCATGAGAGAACCCTCAATCTATATGGAATATACTGTATACACATGCTGGACCACTTTTGACGTGCTTTCATGCATAGTGGAATGGGTACAGATTTTCCGCAGTGGAAAATCAGTATTAAAATCTGCAGCAAATTCTACAGAAAAACCGGCATCAAAATCTGCACTATTGGTGACTTCACCCCTTCAATTAACCCTTTCCAATCCACTGTCTGACCTATGAAGACATTATGATTTAAGGCTGTACAGCTCCGATGTTGGAAGACATCCATCAGGGTTCTCTTACTGTATATTGACAGCCTCTCTGCTGTCAGGGCCTATCCAACGTGTCACTTCATGCAGTACTGGCTTTAGCCAGCATATAGCGCCGTTGTATAATGGCAGAAAAATAGTAAGCCCTATAGGGAAAACCAGGATACAAATTGGATTGGAAAGGGCTAAAAGTATGCTGTGGTTCCATGACAAAAAAGGCAGTGCGAAATATACTGTGAAATTTTGGTGTAGATTCACACCAAAATATACCACATGTGAATGCACTCTAAGGGCTCATGTCCACGGGGAAAAGAAGAATTAAAATCCGCAGCGGATTTTAACTCTTCTCCCGCGCGCGGATCCGCACCCCATAGGGATGCATTGACCACCCGCGGGTAGATAAATACCCGCGGATCGTCAATAAAAGTGATTTAAAAAAAAATGGAGCATGAAAAAATCCGGACCATGCTCCATTTTCATGCGGGTCTCCCGCGGGGACGGCTCCCGCGGGCTTCTATTGAAGCCTATGGAAGCCGTCCGGATCCGCGGGACACAAAAATCACATTTTACTTACCCGCTCCGGTTCTTCTCTTCGGCGCCGCGTCATCTTCTCTCAGCCGCGGCCGGATCATTTTGCTTCGGCCCGGCGCATGCGCGGGGCACGTCACCGACGTCATCGTGCACATCCGCCGAGCCGAAGAATGAAGATCCGGCCGCGACGAGAGAAGATGACGCCGCCGCGAAGAGAAGAAACGGAGCGGATCGGAGGTAAGTTTATTCTCATTTATTTGCATTTTCAGCGCTCATGTCCGCGGGGCAGGAGGGACCCGCTGCAGATTCTACATGTAGAATCCGTAGCGGGCGCGATTTTCCCCGTGGACATGAGGCCTAAGGGTATGGCAAAATCTGCAGTATTTCTGAATCAAAAGCAGAGTCAGAATCTGCACCGTTGGTCCGGACTTTGACTCGAAATCAGCTACAGATCTGCAGCAATTTCGGCCTGCTGCTTCTCTCACCTCACAATCAGCAGTTACTCACTGCAGCGCACAGAGCAGCCCTCACATGCCTAACTTAGTAAATGCTATTAAGTGTTTCGGGCGACGGCCAGGTGATGCATCTACTTCCACATCCCGAGACTGGCGGCCGCAGCGCATAGTAGCTGTTGCCAGGTGATCGCTGCAGTAAGGAGCGGCTGATTGCAAGGTGAGAGGAGTGTCAGGAACTAAATCAGCTGCGGATTGATTTTGATGCAGAAATGTTGCAGAATTTGCCGTTGAATGTTCCACTGCGAAGAAATCTGTAGCATTTCAGCTACATGTGAACATACCCTTAGGGCTCTTTCACACAAGCGTATTTCGGCCATCGTTTTCACGGCCAGACGATATATGCTACTATCTGATGCATTGGATTCCAATGCATCAGATCAGATGGGCATATTGCCGCAGCGTAAAAGCTCTCGGACAGCCAATATAATGCTATGCTCTTTTACGCTGGGCAGGAAAGATAGTTCTGCAACTATCTTTTTGGCCAGAATATGTCGGCCACTGCATAGACTTCTATGGGAGCCTATGGCAGCTGCCAGAGAAGGGAGGTGGGGAGTTTAGCAGTATTCCTGCTAAACTCCCTCCCCCTTCTCTCCTCCTCTCCACCCCTTGTCGGCTGTTTGCAATGGGAGGAGCAGGATAGGGGTGGAGCTAGTTGCTAAGCACCCGCCCCATCCCCTCCTATTGCTGGCTGCCAACAAGGGGCAAGAGGGAGACAGCTTAGCAAAGCTAAACTGTCTTCCACTGCCAAAATGCATTGCGGGCTCGACGTATATGCGCCAGGCTCGGGCTTTCTGAACGGGCGCACAAATGTTGGATTTGTGCGACCGTTCACACGTTTTTGTGTCGCCAGTGGGTGAATGCAAAAACGCTGACACCCGTGTGAAAAAGCCCTTAAAGAGGGTTTTGACAAATATAATTAGGATTACTTTAATGAATTCCATGCGTCAATTCAATTAACCTGACATAATAGAATAACTGAGAGTCCATTAGAGTCAGACCGGCCTATCAGTGTGTAGGGTGGGTAAACTATAAGTGACACTCTTGTGTCCTCACAAATGTTCACTGCTATATCTGCACTGTTATATCTGTTGAATAGGTTTGTGATGTTTATGTGATTGATGAGAATCCTTATACAACACTACAGAATATGTATGCACTATATAAATGAGTAAAATAACTAACTAAAATATCTGTGTCACGAGATAATCAACTTTTCAAAATCCAGCATTTTTCACTACTCTGTTACAAGATCTCTATTAGAGATGAGCAAGTGTACTCGCTAAGGCAAACTACTCAAGCGAGGAGTGCCTTATGCGAGTACTTACCCCTGCTTGTCTCTAAAGATTCGTGTGTCGGCGGGGGGGGCGGGGAGCGGCGGGGAGGAATGGGGGGGAGATCTCTCTCTCACTCTCTCCCCCTGCTCCTCCCTGCTCACTCCCGCAACTCACCGCTCTCCCCTGCCGGAACCCCGCTCGAGTAGTTTGCCTTAGCGAGTATGCTCTCTCATCTCTAATCTCTATCCTACATGAGTATACTATGGCTACCCAGTGGCTGTGAAGGCAGTTACATGGCTTGACAGACAGGGTACCCAACTTTACAGTCTCTAGACCCACTTGCAACTTTCCGTTATCTTGCAGGCCCACCTACAACCATGGTTAGTTTTAAACTGTAATAAGACCTTGTTGTATTACAGGGGATGATGCAGCATCAAATGAATAGTATAACTCCACGGTAATACAATAAAATGGTTGTCTCATCAGGTTAACTCCTTTTCCAGTGCTCTGCTGATATTGCAAGTGGAAATTGAAACTGGATATTTTTGATTGGCTGAGCATATAATACATGGCTGAGCCAGGTCTATCACAGTGAGAGCTGGTCATTGAAGCATGTCCATAGACTATTCTACCATCATGAAAAAAATGAGCAAAATGTTGGCTAGGAGAGATTGTGTTGCCCTTTTTACTACTCCTCTTCTGAAAAAAAAAACCTCTCTGAAGCAGCTTCTTAATAAATACAGCGAGTACCATATGTGTTAATAAAAAAGGAGTACCTCTGCATAAGCGCCTGCAGCAGACCTAGGGCTGTTAGTTATGAAGCTTCTCTTATGAGATTTAACAAGCAGGACGGATGTTCTACACACGTGGCCATGGGGAGTAATAAGAGCCAGTTGTCATTGCCATGAAATAGTCTACCAGGAAAATAATCATTTGACACTTATTATGAAGGCCACTTACATATTAGGAAAGCTTCCATAGATGAATCTGCTGGGACCAAATCTCATATTTTCAATTACGACGCACAAAGGTTTTTTTTTTTTATTGAATAAGTAATGCCCTTCTTGCAGCTGTATTTTACTACGTGCCCTGAATCTTCACGTAATGGGGATTTGTAGGTTTAAGTGGCAGAAGCAAAATCTCACCATAAGGTCTGTTGAGTGCAGAACCATCTGAAATAAAAACAAAGTGGCCATTTTCATAAGTAATAGTCAATGGTATTAACCTGTTGTCTGCTAGGAGACTTCATCTTCAGATTGTCCATGATTTCTGTGATTGCCTCCATACATCTTTTTACTGATCATCCTTCTTGGCCGTTACTCTCTCTACCAAGCATAATTGTTTTTTCCAATGAACTGGGCCTTCCCATAACATATGCAAAGCATTCATGTAATTTACCATAGGAGATCAAATGTCATCTTTGAAAACATTAGTTCTGGTCTTTAAATAACACTTCTTTTCTCTGGTGTACAGATGTAATGGAGCAGAACTTAGAATTCTTTTGAGCATCATCATAACGCATAGAGTGAACATTATGTAATAAATGTATCTGTAGTCCTAGAACTCATTGTGGTAACATGCTACATTGTATCTAGGGATACATTCAGCTCTGAAGCATTGATAATCTCAGTTCTGCTATATCCATGCCTGAGAGAAGTAGGGATGATTGTCAGGTGGATTAGTCCTCCCACTTACAAACACTTTCGCTGTATTAGAGATCCCCACTTACAGATTTCACCATCTTTACGTCTTCTGTCTTTTTCTTGCACTTGTAGACAATTGCTGTTTTAAACCAAGTACCAACAGGTTGGATATATGCATACTTTCTGATGCTACACCAGCTAGGCCCTTGTATATAGGTGTAGTAGGGCTGCGTTTTTTAATGTAGCAAAGAAGAATTTCTCCTTCAGCACAGCTTAAGACAATATCATAAGGGTTTCTAAAGTTATACAGAGGACTACTACCAGTGTTTCTGGAGGAGCAATGTGCCACTTACTAATATAATATAGTGAAAGGGATTGGAGTTGGTCAAAGTATTTCCGTGCGCTGCACGTAATTTATGAGCTTCAGCTGCTCGCTGAGGAGACGTGTTCACTCGTTGCTTTCGCACAGGAGCTGCACATGATTTATGAACTTCGGCAGCTCCCTGAGGAGACATGTTCACTCACTGCTTTCGCATATCAGCTGCATGTGATTTACAATGTTCATCAGCTCGCTGAGGAGACATGTTCACTTGTTGCTTACGCATATAAGCTGCATGTGATTTACAAACTTCAGCTGCTTCCTGAGGTGAAATCGTGGCTTGTCGCTGTGTCATGTAAGCTGCAATAGCTTCACGACGGCGTTGCACCCTCTGTAGTGACATGTTTGCACAACAGTGATGGTTTGTTTCAACGCTGGACAATGTTTCACAATTAGATGAAGGCTCGACTGGTGTTGGCAGTATTAGCACTTGAGATAACATGATATCACATTCAGGAGATGTGAAGATAGCGGGGAAGGACTATGCTTCAATGTTGTTGGTCAATATGCACCGCCAGCTATGTATGTGTACATTTGTGAGGTGTGTTTTATTGGAGTCTCCACACAGGTGTCCAGTTGTCTTACAACCAGGTACAAAGTTCCAGACTGAGAACTGCTGTATCCTTAGCAACTGAGGGTGCAAATGTTTGTGGGGGATGTTGTCCACCCGTAATCCCTCATTCAGTGTACAGGTATGAAGGACCTGTGATGACATCACCGTTATGTAATCTGGGGTTGATCTCAAAGCACCAGTTACTGATCACATGACTGTGACATCATTACATGTACCTCACTCAGTCACTCATCACTCACAGACAGATGGTCGTTAGCATTTTGATTGTGGTTCAACTAATTTTATTATGAATTTACAAATTTACCTTTTCGCTTGTGAGCACGGCTCAGGTTACATCATAGCACACGGAGCTGCTACAGTTTCATACTAAGTACTTTGTGTACTGCCATGTGGTGCCTCTATACGTCACTTTATTACGAAGATATTGTAAAGTGCAGGTGAACAGCCATAGACTGACTCAATTGCAACAGGGTCTGAAGACAACTTAAAATGCAAATATAACATGATCAGTTTCTCTTCCTTTACACAACAATAAGGGCTCCCACACACTTGCGTTTGCGTTTTTTCTTAACTCGACTGTCAATGGGACTTTCTAATGTTAAAAACGCAACGCAACTTGCATTTTTGGTGCATTGCGTTGCGTTTTTAACATTAGAAAGTTAAACATCAGTTTTTCTACAATAGGTCAATGCAACCAGCACTCAATGTGAACTATCCATTAAATACCATCTTCCCCTAGCTTTCTCAAACTTAATCAAACAGCCTTTTTTATATATCCCCATTTCCAAAGATATATCCTCTTATCTTTGCAACAAAACCTACTTTCCTGGAGTGGAGGGGGAGGGGGGGGGGGGGTCAGACTAACCCCAACAAGCAGTAATCAGCTTTTTGAAAAGAGGTTGTGTTCAAGAGACAGCCCCTTGAAGAAATAATATAAATTCTGATATAAATCATGTATACGGTATCTATATGTAAAAGGGGTTCTGACATGAAGAAGAAAAACTAATTACTCACCTTGCCTGGCGGGGCCGTTCATCAGTGATGTCCTCTCCATCTTTTATCTTTTTTTGCAGCTTCTTGAAGTAAAATGACCGCTTCCGGCTCTGCTCCGTCCATGAGCCACTTCCTAGGTCAGCGGACGGGCCCCACGTCACAAGCAGTGCTTGCTGTGGGCGGCCCGTCCGTCCAGGCTCAGTGTCAAGGGCTTCTTTCTTCTGCGCATGCGCACGATCCCGTAGGGGGGGGGGCACCCCGTCCTGACTGACGTCAGAGGGCTCCTTTCCTCTGCACCTGCGTGCGATGCTGGAGGGGAGGGCGGCCCGTCCTGACTGACGTCAGGGAATCCTAACAGCTCAGCAGAAATCAGCTGAGGAGAGGCACTGCCGTCAGTCTGCAGCTGCTTATATACAGATCATGGGGCTGATTTAGACTCAGAGGCAGCTGCACAATGCTGATGGTCTCAAGGGCTTATTCAGATTACCGTATATCGGCTGGGTTTTCACGCCGAGCCGATATACGGTGCCCTCGTCTGCAGGGGGAGGAGGATGGAAGAGCCAGGAGCAGGAACTGAGCTCCCGCCCCCTCTCCACCCCTTGCCTATTATTTACAATGGGAGGGTTGGGATGGGGGTGGAGCTAAATCCCGAGCTTAGCCCCGCCCCTGCCCCGCCTCTCCCATTGCAAATAGTGGCGAGGGGCAGTAGCTCAGTTCCTGCTCCTGGCTCTTCCATCCTCCCCCCCCCTCTATCTTTCTCTACAGTTCTCAAAACCCAGCAGAGGGCCACGGGCTGTGGATTTTAAAAGAGTAAAGTACAGATAGAGATTAGAGATAGAGATTAGAGACATAGAGCTGTAGAGAGAGAGATAACAGAATATATATAGATATATATATATATCTATATATATATATATATATATAGAGAGAGAGAGATTACAGAGAAAGATTACAGGGAGAGAGAGAGATTAGAAATAGATGCTGGGGGGGGGGGGGGGGGGGCAGCACTGCTACTCCTGCAGTTACACTGTGTCTGCTAAGAGCAATAGAACTGTCCCCAGCTTCACATTGTTAGCTACGCCCACCAGCATCACATGACTATTTGTGGGCAAGCCTGCTGGGAGATGACCCCCAACTGCACAACAACAACAGCAGATGCTGAAAACAAAGGTAAACATTAGGTTTTTAAGCTAAAGCAAGCCATAAATCGTGGGTTCCCTGTGTCCATTAGGCAGACCAGGGAACAATGGATGTTAAAACATAAAAACTTTATTCGTGTCAGAACCCCTTTAATTATGCACTTACAGTGCTGTTGGGTAGACACCCTGAGAGATACCCTGAGAGGGAGTAGCAGCAGGCTGCAGAGGGACCTATATGTTCTCTGAAGCTCCTCACACAAGGCCCTACTTTTTTTTTGTAAGAGCAAGCAAATATTACAAAAACTATACATGACTTACGGCCAATTCTCACAGCCATAATTTTCAGGCTGTGTGTTGTCTGTGTATTCCATGAACAGGATATAGCCCCATTATAGCCTATGAGAGTGTACACATGAGTTTCTCGAGTACTACTCAGAACACAGCCCTGCAAATCTGGCTTTAGAAGGGCTTTCCAGGTCTTGGATATTGATGATTGATCTTCAGGATAGGTCTTCAATAGCTGATTTCTGGGGATCTACCCTACCGCTCGGACCCCTGCCAATCAAATGCTTGAGAAAGCCATAATACTTAGACAAGCCTTGCAGTCTTTTCACTGCATATTAGACACAGTGCTGTACATTTCATAGCAGCAGTGCCTGGTATTGCAGCTCAATCCAGTTCACTTGAATGGGATTGAGCTGCTGAAATGCCACTTTATAATTGTACATCACATCACTGACCTCAAAAAAGCCTCAGTGTTCACATGAGCACTGCTGCTTCTTGAAACATGCATCAATAAGATATTGATGATCTATTCTAAGGATAGATTATTAATATTTTAATCCCAGAAATTCCCTTTAAGGTTTGGTCAACTTGATGGATAAAGTCTGTTATACAGTCTAAGCCTACAGAGACCTATAACTCTGCTACTGGTGTAGTACTGCAGAGTTGGTGTTCCACAGGACTGTTACAACCACTTTATGTTAAGTATGTATTTGCCTTTAAATGGTCAGTAATGTGTTAAATTTGTGTGTTCATACAACCTTACCCTGCATGACTTGCTCTCACACCTGCAAATCCCCCCTAGCTAGTACAGGGTATTGATAGTTCGCTTTCCCCTAACCTAGGATTGGTCGAGTAGGAAGGTATAAAAGATAGAGAGTGGGTGGGGTTAGTCAGTCCATTCTAGTTGTCTAGCCACCTCAGAGGAGTCTGAAGGAGTCTGGGGAGAAGGAGAGAGCCAGTGAGATGGTAGGGAGAACAATTAAAGTATGAATACTCAAAGCAAATTCAATATGGAGTGTTAGCAGCAGAGGGAGAGGGAGAGGGAGAAAGAGAAAAGTTCAATGGAAAGAAATGGCAGCAAGAAGTTAGTGCAAAGAAGCAAGCGGGTAACAAGTTAACTCTTTCTAGTCCAAGTCAGCTAACTAAAGCTATAGTAAATGATGATTCATGTGGACAGGGACAAGGGGAAATTCAAACCCAAGGCTCCCGAAGCTAAAGAAAATGTTTTCTTATCATAACTGTCATCTAATTCAAGTGAATGTAATTCAAGTTGTGTAACATGCTGTAAAGTTCAAGAACTCTCCCTGCCAATAAAGTGTTATATTTTTTTAACCATCTAAATCTGCTTCCTAGAGTCCCCCACCCACCCCCCATTCATAGCATCCGTACTGAGATATGACATGACACTACAGGAGAGCAAGGATTGCTACCCCCATTTTTGCTTAGTTCTCCAATTTTTTATATTTATTGTTTTGCTCAGAACAGATCCATAATCGTACACGAGCTGGCGTCACGAGTAGAGCCCCTACGGGGTATCAACATCTGACCTTGCCTGACCCTGCAGGCCATTACAACTGCCAAAAATGTACCACTGTGTGCAGCCGTGGAAGGCAATGTTTTACCTTCCGAGAGGAGCAGCAGAGCCATCTCAATTTCCCTCACTGTTTATGCCATCCTAAGTCTGGTCCGGTCGCCACATTGGTACTAGGTGCAGAATTATGGCTCCATACAACTGAGAGCTTGTACGGAGCTTTGATACAGTAATGTACATAAGGCGCTGCACTCACACAACAAACCCTCTAATGTCTTCATTTATAACAGATATCATCATTTTAATAAGCCCGACTATTATCAACACTGTAAAGAGCAATTATTAGATTTCATTGGAGTTCCTAAACTGTAGAAGATAACAGATGTCTTTAGTTACACTGTTGGAATAATCAGTTTGAGTAAGAGCTATCATAATGAGAACGATGTACAAGACATTTGTAATATCAGGTTTAATGACATGTTGCCAAAGTAGGAGGCTGTTAAATGACTGAACAAAGAATGGCATCACATTCCGATTATCACTAATGATAAAAATGAATTATAAAAATGCATAATTAGTGGCAACGTTCTGCGGGATTTATGATTTTATCTCTAATTAACTTGATGTATTCTTCTCTTTTAACACAAGAAAATTCTCATGGGAATGATAGAAAATGTCGTGGTATTGCATAAATGACATCATATATAATCTTCTTATGCCACCATAGTCATACATTTCTGGTGACTGACGCCATGTAAATACCACTGTTACTTAAAGAAGAACAATGCTTAACGCTGTGGTGGATTATAGGGAGGCACAAAAGGCACATGCCCTGGGGGCTTCCTCCACCTGGAGAATCTAGAGAGCCTTAAATGTATACCATCCCTGCCCAGGAGGTGCTTTTACTCCACCTAGCATTTCCTAATTAAGCTTCTGGCAGTCACGTTTAGATTTTTTTATTCTATTGCCTGTACATGGTTATGGGAATGGCCAACCTGCATTTAATGCATTGACTTTTATGTTAGACTGTTTTAGGCATGCTCTGTGACAAGTCCAAAGATTATTGTGCATGGAGGGGGAGGAGGTGAGCTATTATTACACCCTATTGTGAATAGTGGGTCCTGTGTTATCTAAATATAGGTGTGGCCTCTCATTGTAATCCCGCCTGTAATGATAATGAGATGACTGCTGAAAAGTTTTCTCTACAGTACAGGAAACTAAAATTAGGCGTAGGGCTCTTTTACACAAAACAATTATCATTCAGATTTTGTCGGATTGTGTGAATCTTGTAATCGTTCAGTATAAATGCTGCCAGTGACTGAAAGATGAATGATAATTTGTTTGCTTATCTTTCATTATTCATTTTATGCAGCTATAAAAATCAAATGACAATCATCCTGTGTAAACAGGCAGCCATTCAGACTGATCTCCGGCTGATCTGCCTCCATTCACTGAACGATCATCACTCCTGTGTGGAAGTGCAGGAGCGAATCGCTGGGATGACTGTTGGGCGCTTAAGTGCCTGACAATTATCCTGTCTAAAAGTACCCTCAGTGATCAGTGTGAAAACTGCGTGATTTTAGCATTTTTTTAATTAACGTATATCATGGCATTGAAAATGAAAATAAAAATCTGTGAAATTTCTTAAAAACTATGTTTATCACTTGATTTGTACAATTTGGTCAACTATTGATTTTCAATAGGTCTTTAAAACTTTCTGCACCATCTACAACATGCACTTTGCTTTTTCCTCCTAGATGGAGGGTATATTGCAGATGCACCGATGGCTATTGCCCTGGACATATCTAGTGATATACAACTATTTTGATTTGTAGTATGCTCTCAGGGACTCATATCGTTATGTGGGGATTGTTTAGATTTTATGTGTTTTTATACTTGTGTGTATTTTGGTGTTTTTTCTTTATATGAATTTTCTATAGGTAATAAATATATATATTTTCAAAGGCCTGCACTCTAGTTTTCTTTTCTTCTGTTTCCTATATATTATAGGAGGGACTTTTTGTTATTTATATGGGTTATATGAAATAGATATTCTGTACCCCAGATATGCAATTTGTGATGCCCTGCAGCTTTCGTTAAACCATGTCTCCTCTATGTCAAGTGAGGGGGATGGGGAGAGGAGGAAGCAGGATGCTTTAGGTGCCATATAAGGACCCAACTGCTAGCCCAGTACCAAGGCCGGGGTGGGAAGAGGCACTGTCATGTGCCAGTTCAAGTCCATGTTCCCCTGCAGCAGAGAGCGGGGAGAGTAGAGCGTGCTTGGAGGCACTCAGTGAAGATGGATGCGCCCCCTTAGTGACATGGGCGGTAATACAGCTAGCAGGTAACCATCCAGGAGAGAGCTGCCCCGCAATAGGAGCAATGTACAGGATGGGGCTAGGCCCTTTCTGAATCCCAAACACCATCAATGTGGCTGGCTGCCATCTTGGCCAAGTACAATGCATTTTTAGCTGTGCTACCTGTGATGGGGACACAGCTCGACTGAGAGCAACAGTAGTGTAGTTAATTTGGATGTGTGACCTGTGACTTGACATTTATTGTTTACATGATGTGATGTGAAAGTCGATGCAATGAGGAACAGGGCACTTCGGGGGAGCAGAATTGTGTGCAGATGATAGTGTTTGTGAGACAGGAAAGTTGTAATGGAGAAGTACCTTTGCATCTATGGTACGTTGAGTCCTCAGTGATGTGGAGCTCCTAAGTTAGTGATGTACCCTGGCGCCTGAGGCTGTGAAGTTGCCTAGCCATGGACCTTCATGAATATAGTATGGAGTATGACCATGAGTATTGAGTACTACAAGAACAAGTATTAGTAATGATCAAAATTCAAAGTGCTTTGTCTCACCGAGGTGTTACCCTGACCTAAATATGTGGACATATGTTATACTGTAAGTGTGAATTCCGGCTAAAAAGTACATAATGTAAGTACAAAATACCCAACTATGGAGTGGAGTGAAGCAAAGTCACATCTATCACTGCCATGCAATAACACCACCAATCACATACTTCATAGGCATTCTAAGAGTTGTCGTTTCACAGCAACTACAGAGTCACAGGTGGAAGAACATTGCAATAAAGGGTTACAATTCATAGAGTAGAAATTCCATGTTATTATGCCATTAACATCTTAGAGTGGAGACACTTTAGAGTTTAAGAAGACTCTCAGGTTCATGATTAGTGATGAGTGACTGATTTAGAGATACATTGTAGCATGCAGCGTATGTTAGAGATGTATAAACAGATGTTGAACAGAGGTCAGGTATATAACATGTTTCATTCCGTTATCTCATCGTCAGATGACTGAACCAGATTATGGCCATATGAAGCCAACCATGACTGTTTTGATTGGCTTGCACAATACTGCAAACTTAATGTTTCACTCTAATAGTTTAATGACTGGATCATCTCAAGTAATAGTCCCCAGCTGAATAATATGCTCATCTCACACCAATGCTAGAAGCTAATGTATTCAATATTTAATTTTACAGGAAAGTCATTCATTCTGAAACTAAATATATTATTTGAAGGATCATTATACAGAAAAATGATCCATCTGAAATGAGCATATAGTACATTTCCTTCGATCTGTAAGCCGATAACCTGATAATCCCTATAGTCTAGTATAATCTCAGGTTCATTTGTTTTCTAGTGTCTCATTAAAGTCTTAGATTTTGATGATTGTGACCAGGATATATACACAAAAAGTACCCACTCTATGTTGGTTTACGCCCTTATATGTCCATTTTCTGAGTTCTACAAAGTCATGGAAGATATACAGGGTATAGCCAAAAAGACTGATCCAGTGCTGTATCTAAATATTGGTGTCCTATATTGAAATAATGATAGTATACTTGAGTAAGTAGACATGGATGCACTATATAATGGTATGGCACACAGGGCCCTAGAAAATAGATTTCAATTTTGTGTTGCAGCCCCTGTAAGAGGTAGATAGTAAAACTCAACTGCAAAGCTGAAGAGTAGCATGTGAGAAGCAGAAATGCATTTTTCCATCTCTCTAAGTCCTGTTGCTGACGGCTGCTATGGCTGAAGTTTGGCTTGGTACTCAAAGTAGCCTCTTCTGACGATTAGAGGTAGATCATCCAGGAAGTCATCCACTGTTGTCTACCACAAATTGGTCAGAATAGTGTATAGTGGTATAAAGATCAATTGTAGCACAGGGGTGTCACTGAAAACAAAGAAAAGACCTACATAGGGTCTTCTAGATACAACATTGTGCCAAGGGAGAGAGCAGGTGTGCTGCTTATTTCATAAGAGCAGTGTCTTACATTTTACAAGGAGAAATTCTGCTTGATGAACACAACACTCAAGCATGGCCATACTCCAAGGAACAGCGGTAGAGCTACTAAAAAATTTGCTATGCAAGACAGAAGGTGCACTGCTTGTTTTCAAAGCAATGTCATAATTTTGCAAGGAAAAATTCTGCAGCATGAGCATAACACTCAAGCATGGACCTACTCCAAGTAACAGCTGTACAGCTACCAAAAATTTTGTTATGCAAGACAGCAGGTATGCGGCTTGTTCTAAAAGCAATGTCATAAATTTTGCAAGAAAAAATTCTGCCAGGTGAACACAACATTCAAGCACAGGCCTCCTACTCCTCCTTTTTCAGGGAAAAGCAGTAGAGTTACCAGAAATTATACCAAGGGAGACAGCAAGTGTGGTGCTTGTTTTAAAAGCAATGCCATAAAGTTTGCAAAGGATAAATCCTAACAGGGGAACAGAACAGCCAAGCATGTGTCTTCTCCATGGAGAAACTATAACATTACAGCTGTTTCTTGTTAGAAATTGTTCATTTTGGGAGAAGTAGGAGAAAAAAGGAGAACGGGAGAAAGAAGGTGGTGAGGAGGGAACATAAAAGGATGAATGTCCCACAACTCTTGGGGCTAGCATTAAACTTGGCCCACCACTTTCTGCTTTATTCCCCAGCTGCAAGACATTGACCCAGTGTAATGTTAAGGATATGTATTTTCCTTGGCCATGCTTGCTGAACCACTTGTCCATGGTCGGGTCCAACCTGCCACTGTTAGTTTTCTTCAATTCCAGGGGCAGATTATCACTCAAATTGGTGTGCAGGGCAGGAATGTCTTTCTGGGAAAATAAATGCGTGCTGGGCATCTGGTAATGTAGATTAGTATGGAGAATCGCTTTGCACATGGCACCTGTGACCACTAGCTTAAAGAGCAGCATTTCCATTGCAAGCAGCTGTGCAATACTTGAGTTTAGACTCCGTGCTCATGGATGGTTGGGGCGGTATTTTTTTTACACTTCCATAGCTGGGGGATGGAGGGCCGACTTGACGCTGGAATATGGGGTAAATGTCAAAGTCATTGAAGGTGGTGGTGATAGCAGCGGCTGAACATTTTCTACCCACTTCCCACTTCTGGCTCTGAAGCCTGCAGCTCAATTGTCAAATGTGGAAGAGAGGTCTGAAGTACTTGTGCTATTTTCCCTACATAAAACTGCCTTTCTGTGCTTAGAGGCTACTGCATGAACAGGGAGAAAGATGGAGGAAGAGGCAGCTACAGCAGTGGAAGAGAGCACAGTATATGGCTGACTCTTAATCCTCTGGCCCAGCTAAACTCTCCAAAGCAAAGAGTGATGTGAGAGTTTGTGTGACTGTTCCTGTACATTGTGTTGAGGTGGTTTATTTCTAGCCGCATTTTAAAGGCTTACTGCAGATCTTATAGATGATCACTCTTCTGTCATTACGTGCAATTTCAAATTCTGTGAGCAGGCCTAACTGTGTGCCTGATGTGGTGGTGCTGCAACTAATAGTAGCTGATTGTAACGGTACAGCTCTTATGTTTGTCTGCGACACTCTACTCCCTGTCTTAGCATGGTGCTACCCCACAACATTCGCCTCTCCCTCCTGCCCCTGCAAGCTGCTATCATGACTTTCCTTGCCTATGTTGGATCATCATCTTCTACCTCCTCTTCTTCATCGTTCTTCTTTTCCTTAGTAGACATTATGCCACAGTGAGCACCAGAAGCTGGCACCTCCATTTCCACATCCCCTGAGTACACATTGTCTGTGCAGGGCTAACTGTGTGCACTGACCCACCCTTGTCCTATCAAAAAATGGTTGGGTATCAGTGCATTCAATGTCTTGGTCTTCTCCCTCTGATAATTTGGACTACAAGGTTGACATCCATGGCACTGAATAATCAAAGAGCTCTTCAGACTGTAAAACAAATGTCAGTCACGATATTTTCTTTGAACACTAATAGGCTAAATTCACCTTTCAAAAGATCTTCCCTTTGGAGAGAGGCCCTGAACACAAATGCGGACATCATATGTGTACAGGAAACCCACTTCCCAAGCTCCGCTACTCCAAAATTTTCCCACAAAAAATTCCCCCAAATTTTTCTTGCTTCTTCCTCCAAAAAACAATCAGGAGTAATGATAGCATTTAGAGACACAGTACAAGTAGATATAACACATCAAGAAATAGATCCAAGAGGCAGATATTTGATCCTGTCTGGCTCTTTAAACCAAAAAGCCTTTACACTGGTTAATCTCTATGCTCCAAACAAAGCGCAATTGCGTTTCTTAAATAAAACTATCAAAAAAATCAGGAGATGAGGGGGCGTGGCCTAACCTCTGGAGCGGGAAGTCGCACTGTGAGCGAGCTCGCTGGAGAACTACCTAAACGGGTGTTTTTAAGCACCTTCTCCACTCACCCAAGGCTCCTCTACTAAGAAGAAGTCCTCCCAGAGACGGAGGAAGAAGCGGGACCGAAACAGAGACCTCTCTGCACTCTAAAAAAGACGCGGCAGGTGAGGCCTACATATCCGGCCGGAGCCGGGGACTAAATTTTCGGCCGCAAAAGATCGCGAGCCGGCCGCACTTGGTCTGAAGCACCCGGAGTGTCCCTTTCATCTAGAAACTCCCCCCCGCACCGCTGCACGCTGCGGCGGAGCTAGAGGAGCTAGAGGAGACAGACAAAAAGGACCGAAAGGTCCCGACATAACAGCGGACTCCGGAGCTGAGCGGTAAGCCTGCTAATACAACTAACATAGAAACGCACGGGGCAGTTAATCATAAGCGCCCAAAGTGACAGAAGTCCCTGCTCCCCTCTCCACATTGACAAAGGAGGCGAGTGCCTTTCCTGGGAAGAGATAGCATCCACCCGCAAGTTAAGCAGACCTTTGGCTGAGAGCCAAAACGAACACCTAACCAGCAGATAAACATAAGGAGTGCAATCTTCTGCTTCCACAGCTTTCCCCTGCGCTCTGCTTTGAACTGCATAGACTCTCTAAACCCAGCAGTGGTGACCCACGTCCCCCACCACCACCTAAGTCCTGCTGCTCCCATCTCCTGCCTCACACACTTGCAGGAAAGAATAATTTAACAAAATTCTCTCCCTCTACCAAAAAAAAAAAAAAAAAAAAAAAGGAGATCGCAGAACACCGATGCTTTAAAACACGCACCAAAATTTTGTGCCCCACATAGAAGCCCTAGCTCTTAACTAATCGCAAAATGGTCAAGACAGCGAGAGAAAAAGCAATTTCCGCCTCCAGTCAGCAGATGTCATCTAAAAGCCAATCTGACCTGCAGCGCTATTTAAAGAAGAGAAGCGCCCATTCACCTGCGGGTTCTTCTAAGAAAAACCCCCCGCCAGTAGCAGAAGACGAGAACATTTCTGCATCAGACTTAGACAGCGAAGACGAGACAGATTTAAGCGGTGCTCATAGATCAGGTATAACCAAGAACTTTCTTAAAAAGGCTCTGGCACAAGCGCTCCAACCTATCCTAAAAGAATTGACAGAAATAAAAACAGAAATCCATCAAATTGGTAACAGAGTAGAAGATCTGGAGAACACGTGTACTGATCTCATTGCACAGTCGAACGATCTAACTGACCAAGTGGACACACAGAGAGACCAGATAGACAGAGCTTTGGTCCTAATCGAGGACCAAGAAAACAGAAGTCGCAGACGAAACATTAGATTCAAGAACATCCCAGAGTCTATTCTTCCTGAAGCCTTGAGAAATATGGCAGCAATCATATTCACTGACCTATTGGGCGAAGAGCGCGCCAGACAGATCACCATTGAAAGAATTCATAGAACTCTCAGACCCAAACCGAAATCAGGTGATCCCCCCAGGGACATAATTTGTGGCTTACTCTCCTTTGTCGACACACAAGCAATACTAACAGCCTCTAGAGATAGAGATGTAATAAAATACCAAGACGTCAACATCCAGCTCTACCAAGACTTAGCCCCTTCCACCCTCGCAAAGAGAAGGCAATTGAAACCCCTCCTCGAGATTCTCAGAGCTAAAAATTTGAAATATTCATGGCTCTTCCCTTTTGGCCTGGCGATTCAAAAAGACGGCAAACGTATTATTATCCACACTCCAGCAGACCTGGAGAGGGCTTGGAGCGCTCTAGACACCGCACCAATTCAGATCCCCTCATGGATGCCTCTGGGAGAAAAAGAGGGTGCCAAAAAATTAGAGAAACAAACCCCATGGAAAGAAGTCTCCCACTCCAAGTCACCTAGGAACAGAAGATCCAGAGCAAGACTCGATTTCCAGCAGTCGCGGCTTTCGGAGACTCCCACGCTGCAGGATGGATAGAAAACCACGCGACATCAGAGTTTGACTGAACAGCAAGAGGACTTGTTTAAGCTCGCCCTGGCGGCCGAGGAGAGTTCCACCAGCGGAGGATCAGGCGATCCTAATTAACTCTTACTGCTCTTCATCTCATCTGTTTTCCCCCCTTTTTTTCTGCTTGCCTTCAAAGCTATCTCCCCGCAGCAGAGGATTTCTCCGATCTGCTTTTGCAATGAGATGGACTTACTCCTTGAAGTGAAGACGCAGCCCTGGTGGGAAACCTGTTCCTTTGCTGATAAGTACCACAGCTATTCATCACCTGTTTCAATGAACTGCCTCCCGCAACGCCTTTGCAGAAGCCGTGGATACATGGCGCTGTGCGGGCGTGTTGGTGGCAGTTGTGTTTGGTTCAATTGATGGTCTCGCTTGCTGCTCTGCCTCCCTGGGGGGCTGGGGGGTTGGGCCCGTCCTGGGGACACTCCTGTCTCCCGTGGTGGGCGTGGCTCCGCGGCCCTCCTTGGTGGCTGGGCGGTGGGGCGTTTGACTGTCGTAGTGTTTCTTTTCTTGTCATTTGGTGCGGCTGCACTCCTCCCCCCCCCTGCCTCCCCCCTTGGGGGGGCGCGGGGTGGGGTGATCGCCTGCCGCACACACATTAGATTTGTTGACTGGTTAACAAGACTTATCGGACGTTGCACTCTCGTTGACAGACAGAGTTATATAAGAGTTTTTATGTTAAGAAAATCGCAATTTGATAGCATAATTCCCACTGCTTCGAGTGGGGCACACTATTCTCACAACACATTTCATTCTCGGACCTGCATCCTCTTCCTTGCTGGTTTGAGAAGAACTAACACCCAATCCAGGACTTAGTCCCAGGACCCTTTTCTAGTTTTCGTTCATATTTTGTACCCACTTTCCCCCCCTCCCCCTCTCCTACTAACCCGAAACCTATCCTACACCCTACAATTAGTGCATCTGATCACCTTTGGTGAACCCTACGATAATACGCAAACCTACACTTCGACCGCAAATGGCGGAAAAGTTCGTAATTACCACCTTAAATGCTAAGGGGATAAACGCACCCCAAAAAAGAAGCAGGATAACGTGGCTCCTTAAAAAATTAAATTCGTCAATAATTTTCCTCCAGGAGACTCACATTAAAGGCGAAAATTCCCCAAAATTCCCCAGAAAGCCATTCGACAAATGGCACTTTAACAATCATCCCTCAAGCGCCTCAAAAGGAGTTGCCATAGCACTCCATCAATCTGTACCATTTATTCTTGAGAATACACTCTCAGATACAGAGGGAAGAATGCTCTTCCTAAAGGGCAAAATACATTCAGAAACATACACTCTAGCAAACCTTTACGCTCCCAACCAAAACCAGATTCCGTGGCTATTAGAAACCTTAAATAAACTTAAATTATTCGCGGAGGGCAAAATAATAATAGGAGCTGACCTCAACCTAACTATCAACCCTTCTCTTGACTCATCCTCGGGGAAATCTCAGATACCTCAGAAAGCGAGGAAGAGGTTGCTTGGTATACTTCAGGAGTTACAGGTCATAGACGTTTGGAGAACTCTCAACCCAACAGTTAAAGATTATTCATTCTACTCCCAAGTCCACAAATCCCACCAAAGAATAGATTATATTTTTGTCACCTCCTCTTTAATACACCAAATAAAGAACCCAAAGATAGGTAATATAACAATTTCTGATCATGCTGTAACAGTCTCCCTCGTTAAACCGAGGTCATTTCATAAAAGCTGGTCTTGGAGACTGAATGAATCTCTTCTAGAAAACCAAGAAATAGCCGAAACAATAGCTAAAAATTTAGAACTCTTCTTTAAGGAAAATACCCAGACTCCAGATAAGCAACCTCTAATATGGGAGACACACAAGGCAGTCATCAGAGGCATATTTATAGCCCTAGGAGCAACCCCAAAAAAATGCAACCAGAAAGAAATAGATGACCTACTCATGCAAATCTCCACCCTTGAGCAGATAGCAAAGCAAAAAAAAAGCCCAAGAAGCCCAACCAAAACTAACTGAACTCAGAGAAAAGTTGAAAGACATCTTGAATAATAAGTTTGCAAAATCAGTACTTTATTTCAAACACCATCTATACGCACACGGCAATAAAGGAGGTAGACTTATGACTTCCCTGATAAAGAAAGCCAGGAGTAAAACTCATATCCCCCTCATCACGGATCGAGCAGGAAATCTACATCATTGCCCCAAAAAAATAGCCCAGACCTTCCGTGAGTTCTATTCTGAACTGTATAACCTAAATAAACCAGACAACCAAGAAATAGAAGACAAAGAGAAAAAAATTAAAGATTTACTTTCTCCATTAGACCTACCAAGCCTGAAAGCTGAAGATTCCTCTAATTTAACAAAACCAGTAACTCTCGATGAACTTACAAATGTTCTAAATAGTTTCGCACAACACAAAAGCCCAGGTCCTGACGGACTCCCTCTAGCGTATTATAAAAAGTATCAAGATATCATACTACCCCAATTAGTATCCTCTTTCAACGCCTTACTAAAAGGAGCGCAATTGCCAAAACAGGCTCAAGAGGCCTTTATCTCTCTTATACACAAGGAAGGGAAAGACCCTCTTTTATGTAGCAGCTACCGTCCCATTTCGCTCCTAAATCTAGACGTCAAAATATGGGCTAAATTACTCTCCAAAAGAATCAACACAGTAATACCAAATCTAATAAACGAAGAACAATCTGGGTTCGTGACAGGCCGAGAAGGTAAAGACAACTCAACACGTCTTCTACACATAATTAGATATGCTCAGAACAAAAAAATACCCCTGGCACTGCTCGGAATAGATGCTGAAAAAGCATTTGATAGGGTAAATTGGAATTTCATGCGTGCCGTATTATACAAATTTAATTTTCCCCCCGCCCTAACCCAAGCCATCTTTTCTTTGTACTCGAGCCCCCATGCGAAAATAAAAGCAAACGACATATACTCCCTGCCTTTCACAATTTCCAATGGAACAAGACAGGGCTGCCTCCTCTCCCCTACCCTTTTTATTCTTTCAATAGAAATCTTATTACAGATGATAAGACAGAGCGATGAAGTACAAGGTATAAAACTAAACCACCATCAAATAAAAACTCTAGCTTTTGCAGACGACATACTATTCACCATAACCAACCCTGAAAAAAGCCTTAATAAAATAAACGAAATATTACAAACTTATGGCTCAGTCTCAAATTTTAAAGTGAATACCTCAAAATCCACCATACTAAATATTACACTCTCCTCGTCAACGGTAAATAAACTCCTGACATCCTCCCCCTTTGGTTGGGCTAAATCCCACATAGATTACCTAGGAATACATATCACAAAAAATCTTGAAAACCTATATAATAAGAATTTCGCCCCCCTCCTAGATGAGGTAACAACACTACTAAAATCATACAATTTGCCATTCCTCACCTGGTTTGGCAGGAAAAATTTGATTCAAACGTATATCGTACCAAAAATTTTATATAAACTACAAATGATCCCTATTCGCCTGCCAACTTCATTCTTCAAGTGTATCAAGACCAATTTCTCCAGATTCCTCTGGAATGGTAAACGCCCCCATCTATCACACAAATTACTTATAATGAGAAGAGAGAAGGGAGGCATAGGCCTTCCCGACATAGAACATTACTACAAGGCCACTCAGCTCAGCAGATGGCTTGAACTAGTTAACCCCTCAAAAAATTCTCTTGTAAGCTCATTAGCGCAAGCAACATACGGTTCAACCCTTCTCAAAGATCTATGGTGCCCCTTAAGGAAAACCTACAGAAAAGCCTCGGCTGATCCTCTCATAAGCGGCGCATGTGAAATCTGGGATTCGCTTTAAGGAGAGCTGGCCCCCCGCCCCTCCCCTATACTACCTTTGACACTCGTCCCGGAGCTACTAAACATAAAACTAGATAAACACACAGAACAACTATGGTCCATCCTAGACAAACTCACCATAAATGATTTATGGTTTAATCGGACCACTAAAAATCCCCAGCTCATTGAAAAACTCCTAGCATTGGTCCATCACTCACCTCTTAACCGCCTTCAAACCCTTCACTTAACAAAAACCCTAGATAACTTTAATAAAACATTCACATCCTCACGACCCCCTACGGAATTTGAGCGAGTCGCTGCAGCCAGACACACCCACAGTAGAAAACTGTCAATCCTTAAAAGGAAGTTCATTGATCACCGCGACAATACCAGACCCGCATTTATTAGATCCTGGGAAACGGATCTTAAAATACACCTATCAGAAAAGGAGGTAAAGTCTATCTTAGGAAGCGCTCACGGTCACTCCAGATGCATCAGACTACAAGAAAATCATTATAAGCTCCTAACACGCTGGTATAAATCCCCAGATTGGCTATTTGCCTACAAGCTCTCAAATTCAAATAAATGCTGGCGCTGTAACGAACACACAGGTTCTCTGGTACATATCTGGTGGTCCTGCCCACAAATAAGATCCTTTTGGGACCAGATAGAAACTAAAATCCAAGAAATAACAAATAGTTCCTTTAACCTCCTCCCAGAACAAATCTTCCTAGCGAGGCCGTCAGCAAATTTCAGACCTTCCAAATACGACTTGACCACCCACCTTCTAGCAGCTGCTAAATCTCTCATATCATTACTCTGGCTCCAACCTCAAGCACCTACCTTCGCACAGTGGCTGTCCAAGGTGAATGAAATTCGCAGATTCGAAGAATTCTCAAGTTGGGCAAATAGAACCCATAATCAATTCGAGAAAACTTGGAGCCCCTGGACTGGTACTTAATCCACCTCTCCGAATAAATCCCCATCGGAAAAAACCATCCTCTGGAAAGCATAGCACAATTTGACCCACTGGCCGCATTGCGTAAGATAACATTACCAAACAGGTAATTATTTAATGCTCAGAAATATACCACTTCTAAACTCATAACCACTGGAGATATCAAGATGCACTTTCATCTACACATCCCCCCCTCCCCCCACCACTCCCCTCCTACCCTTTCCCTCTCAACCCCATTATTATTTCAGTGTTTAAAACAAAATGTAAAACTATTAAACCTGTTCATTTATGCTGTTCAACTATGACTGTATAATCCATTCGATGCATGTTTCACTACAATTGTTGATATTTCTTTGCTTCTCATAATAAATAAAGAATATATAAAAAAAAAAAAAAATCAGGAGATGCGAGGTGGGTAACCATATTATCTGTGGCGATTTTAACGTTGTACCTGATAAATCCCTGGACTCCTCAAGAGGACATCTAAGATCAACCCCCTCCCTATCACCATGGCTACATAAAGAAGCCCTGCTCGACACTTTTAGATGCTTAAATGCCTCCTCCAAAGAGTTTTTCTATTACTCTCCTAGATATAAGTCTTTCTCTAGAATTGATTTAATTTTAGTTAATAGATGCACCCTCTCCCAAATCACATCAGCTAAAATTAGCACAACGACGTGGTCCGACCACGCACCAACAACAATTTCCATCTCTATGGAGGGAATGGGGGGGGGGGAGACCAAAAAACTGGACCAACAGTCCTGGTCACACTTGATGCTGAAAAAGCATTCGACCGACTACATTGGGAATACACATTTGCCACTCTCCAAATATTTGTATTTTCGGGCAATATTTTTTTTTTTTTGACAAAACCCCTTTAATGATGAAGTGACCACGCGTGTGTGCAGATCTTTACGGAAAAAGTGGTTTACTGCTCGCTTCCATAAAAAAATTTTTTTTTTTCAGACTCAAAAATTTTTTATTGAATTTTTTACAGGTTAACATACGCAATAGCCACAATACTCAAACATTATAGCAAAGAATTGTAGGCCTTGTCAATGTGTCATAACTGCTTTTAAAAAGTAAATTCTTTCCCTCTCTAGGTCTCCCCGACTCAAAGGGCAGAACCAAGGGAGGGAACCAACAGAAAACACTAATAGAGATCCCTTTCGGGAAAGTAATGCGGGGGAGCACAGTCCGTGGACTGTAGCTCAAACTTGTAGGATTATGGATATAAAAGAAAAGAAGAAAAGGGGGGGGGGAGGGGAGGTCAATTGGGATGAAAAAGGCAATTGGGGGGGGGGAGAGGATGGAAAGAAGTCAGGGGGCTGGGAAGAAGTCCCAAGGCGACCTGCTTCAAGGTCCTTTCTCCCTTACCTTCCACTTGTCGAGGCTCCACGTCTCAAGATGCAGGTGCGCCACCGCTCAACGCCCGAGGCCAAGCCCCTCGCTCCGAGGAACCGTGTTGTCGCCCATCTCCTCCGCAGCCGGCTGGTGCAGGGGCGGGGAAGTCGTCCCTCCTCCCCTGTCCAGACCTAAGGTCAGGTGTTGTTGTTCAGTGGCTTTCCTTCTCAGGTCTCTCCAGGGGTACCAGGTAGTAATAAAGTCCTCCTGGTTTCCCTTTGACCAGCTCGTGATCTCTTCCAGGTTGCATATTAGATCGGCCTTTTCTCTCCACTTGTTTGCTGTGGGCGGGGTTTGTTGGAGCCAATTCAGAGGAATTAATGCTTTGGCTGCATCAATCAGTTGTGCGATTAGCTTGTTTTTGCGCGGATGAAAATGGGTCGATGGTTTCCACAAGAAAACCATGTCAGGTGTTAGAGTGAAGTCCGGGGACAGAGCTCTGAGGTCTCTCTCTACTTCCGTCCAGTATCCTGAGATACCTGGGCATTCCCACCAGATGTGGAGGAAGGAGCCCACATCTCCTCCGCACCTCCAGCACTCATTGTGTGGGGCTAATTTATAGCTGAAGAGCCATTGGGGGGTTTTATACCACCTAACTAATAATTTATAATGACACTCCTGCATAAGAACGCATGGGGATAGGCCATATGCCAAGCTCAGGATTAGTTTAGTGTCTGCTGTGGAGAGCGAAATCCCCAGTTCTTTCTCCCAGGAAGTAATGAAGGTGGGTTTGGCATGTAGAGGGGGCGCTATGAAGCTCTTTCTTATAATGGAGATTTTCTTTGAGCCCGATGAATTTGTTTTCAGGGCGTTTTCAAATTGTGTCTTGGGTCTGGTTGATTTGTGTTTAACCTGTAAGTCATTAAAAACCTTTTTCACATGCGCTTTTTGCAGAAAGGAGAGGGAGTTATTGGGAGCTAGGGTGGTCATGATCACCTCTGACGATTTGTGTGCTAAATTCTGGATGTCTTCCAACCTACTATTTGCAAATTGTTTCCAGATGCTCATGGAGCCTGAGTCTTGCTGGATCCCTAATAATCTGCCCAGCCCTCTGATGGGTAGCAATGGCGAAGGATCTGGCGCAAGCAATTGTTTGAATTTATCCCATGTTTCGCAGGGGCCTCTAAGTAGGGGATTAAATCTTTTTGCCCTATATTGGTGTTTTGTCGGGAACCACAGGTCCTCCAATAGAAAATCGTTCTGGGAGGCCTTCACCAGGTTTTGAAGTATTGGGTCTCTTGCCGGGTGTGTCAGGTCAACCCAATAGCTAATTTGGATAGCCTGGTAATAATCCTGGATGTTCGGCAAATCCATCCCTCCCTCTGTTCTCCGTCTTGTCATTAAGCTGAACGCGAGTCTGGGTCTTTTTTGTCTCCAGACAAAGCTTGTGAATAGCGATTTAAGCGATTTAAAGAAAGAGGGGGGGAGGCAGATCGGGATCATGCGCAGTTTGTAAATGATTACAGGAAGTACATAGGACTTTAGAATGTTTTTCCGCCCAAACCAGGAGAGTAGCGGGAGGTCATATTGCCTCAGTAAGGTTCTTGTTTGGGTGATGAGTGGTTGGAAATTATGGAGGTATAAGTCTTCTATCTTTTTGGATAGCTTCACTCCTAAATAGTCTACCACCGTCTCCGACCATTTGAAGGGTGAACTGGATCTCAGGGAGTCGCTTTGTGCCTTCGGGATTGAGATGTTAAGTATAATGGACTTGTCAAAGTTGACCTTGAAGTTAGAAAGAACTCCAAAGTCTTTTAGCATTGAGGTGAGTCTGGGTAGGCTCCTTTCTGGTTTGGTGACCACAAACATTATGTCGTCCGCGAATGCCGCCGTCGACAAGGTGTGTGAGTGGACCTTCAGTCCCCTAATAACTGGGTCCTGTCTTATCCATTGGAGTAGTGGCTCTATGGTGAGAATAAAAAGCGTGGGGGACAGAGGGCAGCCTTGCCTTGTCCCATTCCGAATATCAAATGGTGGCGATAGGGATTCGTTGACTTTAAGTCTGGCATGCGGCTTTGAGTAAAGGGAAAAGATAGCTGCGACAAGAGTGGGGGGAAACTTAAATCTAAGCAGCACTCTTTCCATGAAGATCCAGTTCACCCTATCAAACGCCTTTTCAGCGTCAGTGCTGACGAAGGCGGTAGGTATTTTACGTGTTTGTGCATATTTTGCAGCATGGAGGAGTCTTAAGCAATTTTCCCTTCCCTCTCTTCCCTGAACGAAGCCTGCCTGTTCCGGTGTTATCAGTGCAGGGATAAAGTCTCCTATCCTCCTAGCCAGGAGTTTGGCCCATATTTTTACGTCTTGGTTTATAAGCGAGATGGGCCTGTAGCTGCTACATTGCTCGGGGTCTTTGCTATCCTTTAAAATGAGGGTGATATGCGCTTCCTGCGCCTGCCTGGGGAGATCAGCTCCACTCAAAAGAGCGTTGAACGTTTCAGCTAATCTGGGGATTAATTGTTTCATAAAGGCCTTATAGTAGGTTAGTGAGAGGCCATCAGGCCCTGGGCTTTTGCCGAGAGGGAAAGACTTGAGGACATCCTCTATTTCCTTTTCCGTGATCGGGGCTATTAGTGATGAGGCTTCTACTGCTTTTAGTTTGGGAAGGTTTAGGGACCCGAGGAACGCATCTATATTTTCCGTCATATTCTGTCCCATTAGAGGGGTCACGCTCCCCTCCAGGTTATAGAGCTTCGTGTAGAAGAGCTGGAATTCTTTCGCAATTTCATGCGTGGAGGAGACCGAGGTTCCCGACTGCGTTTTTATGGAGTGGATCGCATTTCTAGTTCTAGCCTTCTTTAGTAGGGCTGTTGTGAGTTTGCTGCCTCTGTTGCCATGGGCGTAATATGCCTGTTTACGATACAGGTGTTTTTTGTTGTACTTCTCTGTAAGGAGACATCGGAGTTGATGTCTTTGGGAGGTTAGTGTGTCTAAATTGTTTTTTGTTTGGGAGTGTTTAGCGGCTTGTTCGGTTGTAGCTATTGATGATAACAAGTTATCTATTTGTTTTTGTTTTTGCTTTTTTACTTTAGAGCCAAGCGCTATCAATAGCCCCCTTACATAGGCCTTGTGGGCCTCCCAAACTACAGGCTTTTCAACAGTCCCCTCTGAGTTGACCCTGAAGTATTCCTCTAGCAGAGTTTCTATCTTAGTTCTATCTTCTAAGGAATCTAGGAGGGAGTCATTGAGGCGCCACCTCCATTCACCAGGGACAGGCTGTGGTATAGAGACGTCTAGGTGGATAGGGGCATGATCAGAGACAGTGATAGACTCAATACAGGCATTCCTGATGTAGGATAGTAAGCCTGGGGAGACGCAAAGGTAGTCGAGTCTTTGGAAAGAGGCATGTACCTGGGAAAAGAAGGAGTAGTCCCTAGTGGAGAGATGACGGATTCGCCAAACATCCAGGACACCCACCTCCCGCATAGCTCTGTGCAACCTTCTTAATTTTGTTTGAGGGATTTGGGATCGGGATGTTGAAGAGTCTAAAAGCGGATTTAGTGTAACATTTAGATCTCCCCCTAAGATGATATGACCCACCGCAAATTGTTTTAGGGTCTCTAGTTGTCTGATTAACCAGGGAATTTGGTCTACATTTGGTGCGTAGAGATTGGCTAGCGTTAATTTTGTATTGTCAATTGAGCCTTTTAGGAATATCGCTCTGCCCTCTCCGTCCTGCAAAAGGGAATCTAGTTTAAAGGGAACGGACTTGTGTATCATAATGGCAACTCCCTTGGAGGCCGAGGCTGGGTTGGTGCTATTGTAATGTTGTTGGAATCCCAACCCTGGAAGGGTAAAATGTTTATCTTTTTTGTAATGTGTCTCTTATAGCATTAGGATTTTTGTCTTACATTTTTTGAGGAGATGGGCGACATTATGCCTCTTGCCTGGCGAGTTCAGACCTCGAGCGTTGAGCAACGTGATGCCCACCAGAGACATGGTGGGTCAGATTTCCCAGAAGAGGGTCCAGACCTGCAAGTTCAAAAAACGAGAGAGGGAGAATAAGACTATGACACAAGCTGTCTGCCTTGGCGGTCCTTTAGAGGTTTTATAGAGTGTGGATGATAGAGCAAATACGCCTGAGGAGACCACGACAGGGGTGGAAGGGAGAGTAAAGGTGAGAATGGGGGAGGGAGAGAGGAGAGGGGAGGAGAGGTGTGGGTTTTAGAGAGTAGGCTGACTATAAAGCCCGTTAGACGTGCTTAGACGTGCTTAGGCCCAGGGGGATTAAGGGTGGGACTGCAGTATTGGATGGCAGTTCGGGCAAAGGCCGAGTGCTATGGACGGAGACTCGTTGTCAAGAACGCCGTTCGTCCAATTGGGAGTCCCACCAATCCGCAGCCTGTTGAAAAGAGGGGGGTGAGGGACAGTAACAAATTCACAACAGTTAGGCAAGGCCTGGGCCCAGATGGGGCAGGCCCCGCCACTACCAACAGGTCATAATATCTAAGAAAATACAAACGCAAATGTTATCAACTCCTATGGGGAACTGTCAGTCAGAGGGCGCGTGAACATCTCCTCTGTCTAGGTTCCCAACATTAGGTTAGCCATGAGTTTCAGCATGACAGTTACTCAGGTGGTCTCCTGCAGAGAGCTTTCTTTGTTTTTCTTTGTCTTTCCTCTAGGGGATCTGGTGTCTTCTGAGTTCTGAGCGGCCTCCGCCAGAGGTAGAGAGGGGAGCGTAGGGAACTCCGGGTGCGGGAGCCATGAGGGGATGTCGATCGGGTCCATCTCTAGGATGAGCCAGCATTTCTGAAGGTCCTCTGGTGTACGAATATTGTACCGGCGACCCTTAATGTTAAGTCCCAGACCAAAAGGAAAGAGCCAGGAATACCTGATGTCCCTGGCTCTCAGTGCCTCAAGTAAGGGTCTCAGCAGGCGCCGTTTGGCTAAGGTTGTTGGGGACAGGTCTTGGAAGAACTGAATAGGCGCTCCATCATACAGTGTGTCCTTATTGCGCCTTGCAGAGTCCAATACAGCCTGGGTATCTGTGTAAGTTAGTAATTTACAAATCACATCCCTAGGCGGGTCCGAGCTACCCAGGGGGGGGGGGGGGTCGGAGTGATCTGTGGATACTCTCTATTTTAATTAGCGCGGCTCTTTCCTGCCCCAGGAGTTGTGCAAACAGTTCGGTCGCAATCTTGGGAAGGGCCTCCGCAGCCCATGTCTCCGGAATGCCTTTCATTCTGATGTTATTTCGCCTATTGCGATTTTCTAGGTCTTCTTGGAGCAATAGGGTTCGATTTAACTGGAGGTGATGTTCTCTGATCACTTGCTCGAGCTCTGTTGAATGTGAAATTATTGAGGATGAAGAGGCTTCCAGGGCCTCTACTCTCTTTCTTGTGTGCTTGACCTCTTCTTTGATCTCGGCGAGGTCCGAGACAATTGGTTGTAGAGCTTTGGTGATTAGATCTCTCATGAAACTTCTGGAAACTTGCTCCGTTTCTTCTGCTTCTGAGGACTCCTCTCCGTCTCTTTCTATGTTGGTCGGCGGATGCGCGGATAGATTCAGGGCTTTTTTGCTCGAGGAATGTGGGGATCTGGAAGGTCTCTCCTTAAAGAATCTCTGCATATCTGATTGGCCTTTCGCAGGTCGAGGTGTACTCAAGGAGTCGCTGCTTTTATCTCTGTTATTTTTCCCCATGTTGAATTGGAGTCGATTCAGGCCTGTTCGTGCGACGGGGTCCGCCCCCTGGAATGATTTTACTCTCGAATCATCCGGAGGGCCCTACCGCCCGGTATCGCTTTAAGATGGAACCTGACGGGGGTGGTTTGTTCCACGGTTGGACTGTGCAGATAGTGCGGTCTATATAGCACGCCGTGGGTTATAAGGCCTCCGCTGGTATGTCCGAGCAAAACAATAGACGCGCCCGGTGGAGGCTTGTGTAGCAAAATTCACTCGGGGTCCGTAACCGGGGTCCCCTAAAAAATTCAGGCCGGGCCTGTGTGAGTTCTTTTGGATGCGCTGGTGTCTAGTCCCCTTGTGTCTGCTCAAATCAGCTGGGATAGAGCAAGGCAGTGGTGGGCCGGAGGGAAGGAGGTGGGGGTTGCAGATAAGTCTCTCAATGTGGGAGGAACAGGCAGGGGGGAGAGAGTCTCTGAGTGCCTGTAAGTCAGATGAGTTTGCTGTATAACTTGCTTTCAGGGCACTAGCAGGAAGCAGTCCTGCAGATGTAGATGTGTGCTTCCCTATATGGGATTTCAGCAGCACCTTTAGTAATGAGATGCGGAGGTGCAGTGAGGGGGGGTCGCCCTGCGGACAAGGGAGACGGAGCAGCGCCGCCTGGTAGGCTCAGAATTAGGCACCGTTTGTGACTTCCCGATGTAGGGGGGAGCTGCTCTTATTACTTCCCTCTGGTCTGGCTATATTTTCGCTCCCTCCGCAATGATCGCCGCGGCCGCGGCGCCGCTAGTTACCCGCCGGCCTAATCCTCCCTCCTCCAAACCTTTCGTCCGGAAAGCCTCTCTGAGGGCTGCCGGACCGTGCCGCTGATGAATGTAGCTGTGGGGGCTTTCGCCCGTCTCCTCCCGCTGCGCGCCTCCGGAGCGGCGCGAAAATTTAGTCCCCGGCCTCTCCCTGTCCACTAGGCCCGATGGAGCTCTTCTGCCGTGGGGGGCCCGGAGCGGCTTGTTTTATTCCTTGACCTGCGGAGCAGCTTATGCTGATGTTTGGCAGCGTTGTCCGGTGTCAGGAGTGCCGGTAGAGTCGGTTTTCCCGGTGTGGTGGCAGGAGCTGAGGTCCCGCACGTCTGCACTCTCCGCTGGTTAGGCCACGCCCCTCTTCGGGCAATATTTTAAACGCAATTCGAGCTCTGTACACTAATCCCTCAGCAAAAGTCCTCGTAGACGGCACACTTTCCAAATCATTCCCCATTTCAAATGGTACTCGTCAAGGATGCCCCCTTTCCCCACTATTATTTACACTGATAATGGAACCATTAGCTGAACTAGTCAGAACAAATTTAAATATAAAAGGAATTCCAGCTGAAGGTAGACAACATAAAATCAGCCTCTTTGCCGATGATGTCCTCCTTATTTTGACAGACCCTCCCCAATCCTTGAGAATGACCCAAGAGTTACTCTCTAAATTCACAAAAATCTCATATTATAAATTAAACTCTAACAAATCTCAAATTCTGGGTATACATCTCAGTGAAGAACTAAAAAAAGAATTACAATCAGAATTCCCATTCCAATGGCAAGAAAAAAACATTCCTTACTTGGGCGTAAATCTTTCTTTCCCAACATCTGACCTGATTCTGGCAAACTTCCCCCAACTTTTGGCAAATATCCAAAAGGAGTTGGATAACCTCCTCTCATATCCGCTATCATGGATGGGCAGAATTTCCATCTATAAAATGCTGATATTGCCCAAAATCCTTCACTACTTCCGCACACTTCCTCTACGGATCCCTAAGCATACATTAATTAGCTTCCAAAGACAACTTTCTAAATTTATTTGGCAAAACAAGAATCCTAGAATAACTTTATCCAGCCTTTCCTTAAACAGGTACCAAGGAGGCTTGGGACTTCCCAAATTAGAATCTTACTATTATTCTACCTTACTGAGCCATTTGCTACCTTGGGTGAGATACAATCCAAAACTCAACTGGCCCTCAATAGAATTAGAATGCAACAAACAAAAACCAGTAAAAAATTTACTGTTGGCAACAATTATTGGGGCCCCATCCCCTCTACTAAAGAACTATATAGATGCCTTGAAAATTTCTCCACCCTTGGTGGCCTCGATAGGAGCTTGGGTAAACCTAATGGAAAATGCGGACAAAAACACAACTAAGCTCTTATCAAATATACCCCTAGAAAAAGGGGAATATTTTATACCAAAGAGCTCCTCAGACTGATCGATGTGGCCTTCTTCGAAGGGTGTGGGGATGTAGCATGGGGTGAAGTAGAGACTGGTGCAGTCTCACTGCAGTGTTCCTGCAACTGAAAAAAAGAAGAGGTGGTTGTACTGTGCCATCCACTCTTATGTGATTGTTCCCAGCAAGAGAAACCAAGTAATCTTGTAGATATTATACCTTTTAATGGCTAACAAAAATACATGATGTTAATGCGAGTTTTCGGACTTACTCCAAGTCCTGCATCAAAGCATAATGAAATAGATCTGAAGAGGCATGCATATTTATACACACATACTTATCACAAGGCACTGATCAATCATAGAATCATAGAATGGTAGAGTTGGAAGGGACCTCCAGGGTCATTTGGTCCAACACCCTGCTCAGTGCAGGTTTTACTAAATTATCCCAGACAGATAAGTGAGTGAAGGTTTTATGGTTCCTGAATTAGTAATAATTAAGACGAATTCAGGGACCACAGAGGCTCATTTAAACAGGACAAATGTCGGGCAAACGTTCCTGTGCTGTTGCACAGGAGCTAATATCGCTGGCTTGCTCACAGAGCAGCCAGCTGGGGGGCAGGGAGGCTGCAGGAGACTTCTCTCTACTCGAGCTCCTCCGCCCCTCTCCATTGATGTAATATAGTGACCGTTCAGTAATGAACAGCTGCTATTTACACTGAACGATCATCGTTCAGCTCATCGTCCATCGTTTATGCTGCATAAACAATGGACAATAAACTGAACGATGATTGTTCAGTGTAAATAGCAGCCGTTCAGTATTGAGCTGCCGCTATTTTATGTCAATTCAGAGGGGCGGAGGAGCGCGAGGAGAGAAATCTCCAGCCATCCCACTGTGAGCCAGTGATACTATCTCCCACAATGCAACACGAGAGCTAGTACATGCGGCGACAAGTGTCGGGCATCGTTTGCCCGACATTCGTCCCGTCTAAATGGGACATTAAACCTTTACTCCCTTATCAGTGACTATTTATGCTTTGATGAAGGACTCAGGGTAAGTCCGAAAGCTCGCTATAACATCATGTATTTTTGGTAGCCATTAAAAGGTATCATATCTACAAGTTTACTTGGTTTCTCTCGCTGGGAACAATCACATTTTGCTCTACTGGCTAATATGCAACCAAATTTTTTTCATCCACTCTAATGACCTGTTCTGCTTGCTGCGGATGTAACACGGTCAAACACACTTTAAAAAATGGCCGTGGGCCTCAGTGGAAGCGGCTTGAAGTGCCAATTTGGCCTGTCCACTACCACTTACATAAACTCTTTCATGCTTCATGTTTATTTATTTATCAAGTTTCTTTTTTGCTTACTTCTTAGTGTAGTTTTATGCAACTAAGGCTGGTCTCAAACGTCTGGATTTGTATTGCAGATTCCGCAACCGCCATCCACACGAAAAATCCGCAGTAAAATGGGGACATTGAAAGGCGTGTAGTTGTGATTTTTCCTTTCTGCATGGTGAGAGGATACATCTATATGCACTCCTCACTTAGTAAGTAACGGCCATTTTCTGTGATTGTTTTTAATTGTTGTAATTAAATTTTTTATTTGCCCTTCTGTGATGCATTTATATTAGTGTAGGGACCCACTACAACGCAAGGAACCGTGAAGTGGTTAGTGGGCTTATGTATCTTGGCCAACATTCAACCAATGCCTTGCATTTATTATCTATCATTCACATGCAGTGTGGCATTAAGACTCCAGGGGGAGCCCAGGGTGGCAGTACCAATGTGGTTCACTGAAGGAAATGCAGGGCAACCTGCCGAATTATCATGGCGTCATTAATAGGTTGCTGGTCTGCATGGTGAACTACATATATCAGAATGGTCTGGCACCCTGTATCCACTATGTGTGGGAGTATACGCCAAGCAGCCTCCCCCCTCATTATCAGGAGGCAGTGTGAGTGGCTGCCTTATTGGTGTACTGCACAGGTGTTATTTGCTCCTCCATTAGGTAGTCAGCTACTTGCATGGTGAGAGGATGCATCTTTATGCACTCCTCACTTAGTAACGTCTACTTTTTGTGATTGTTTTCGATTTTTCCTTTACACTCACGGATGTAAAGGAATCTGCATGGACGGCTTCTATTGAAGTCAATGGAGGCGTCTTAACCACAGCCCACATGCTATTAAAATTGTGTACGGGCTGCAGGTACCCGCGTCATTGCTAAGTGATGGCTTGGGAAGTACGAAGAAAAAAAAAAAACTGTACTGTGCATGACTGCCTGCGAGCGTCCGTGGTCATCCGCAGTACAGTTATAGGAGGTGCACAGGGTTACTGGTCGATCTCACAGCTAGAATCCACTGTGAGTTTTCCGGATCCGGAATGAAACCTATTTGTGTGAGCCCGGCCTTATCAGCTAACTATAAGTTAGCAGAAAAAAACTTGCTTGTATTTTTGTGAGCTGTCCTTGTTTGGTGCAGCATAATAGAATTCCCCAAACCCCACTGCTTGTTGCGTAAGGTCTGCAAATCATCCGTGGTGACCAGACTGGCGACTTTGAACACCATCTGAAGCCACAAACGGAGAACTGCAATATTCCCCAAGGCAAAGCATAGTTTACAAAACCACAGTAAGAATAAATTCCAGGTACACCAGTATAAGATCCCATAATCGTATCTTTAGAATCTAATTTGAAGAAGTTCAGTAAAGCCAATTTATTCAAAATACTACTTGTCCTCTGTAATGCGTTTCAGAGGACAAGAACATAAAGCCTCCTTTATCAAACACATACAGAGATTAACGTTTCCACGTCAAGAAGTGACATGTCATGCGGAAAACAATTTTCTGCAAAGCAATTTCGCACACAGATTTTGACCAATAACAGGGCTAAATTCACGGGTGGATCTGGGCCAAAACCGCAACAGAGTGACGTGGATTTTGATGACATTTTTTTATGGCAGAATGCGCCACAGGAAATTACGCATTAATTCCACTGTGTGAACACACTCTTATTGTTTTCAAGTGGTTTACAAAATTAGCCTTCTAATTTTTCATTTCTTGTATTAGTGATAGCAGAAAGGATTGCAGCATGTCCAATTTTCATGGAATTCGAGAAAAAGACTTACAATGTGTGGTCTGCTGCACAGTGTATGTGTGCTGTGAAATGTGAGTTGTGGCCAAGAATCTCAGTCGCAACTCACTATGGGCCATAGAAATACAGCCTCAAATAGATGAGAATTGTATACAACTGCATAAGGATATGTAAAAGTATGTACAGTTGGCAAACCGTTCCTTTTTTGTGGTATGCACAAAAAAATAAACAAAAAAAAATATTAGAAAGTTTGGTGCATATTATTAATTTTTACATACACATTGGCACACATTTGACTTCTGTCTCAGGGTTCCATCTCAAATGCTGAGAATGGCCTTGGATAGAACCATAGTGTCGCTTCAGTTCAGCACACGAGCACCACGCTCAGCATGGATGCATGGGGATGATAACAACTACAGTAGCTGAAAGACTATTGCACTGAAGAACAGTGCGCACCACAACTGAAGTACGTAACCCAGATGTAAGACCTGTGCCACACCAGAGTACTACACTCAGCACGGCGATGGGGAACGTACACACGAAAGAAAATAGCCGCACACCAGACTATGCTGAATGGTAGCACCACTCCAAGGAAAAGGAAGCCTGGCCCTAACCTAGCATGGGAGGTGAAGGGCCCCTGCCTAGAAGCAGAGTATTCGTCAGGATAGAGATGGCCCCACGGTCTTCATCCTGGGCCCTGACTGTCCCTGAAGGGACCCCCGGAGAGATGAACCGAACAGCAAAGCAAAACAGAAATGACAACAGGAATACAACTGAAAAGGAACCCGCAGCTACTTATCTGCAAGTAGAAAAAACACCCAGCACAGCAGAGATCCAAACTCCAAGTTCTCCACTATGGAACGGAATAAGCAACACTGATAACCAGGAGGGGTGAGAATATATAGCCACTCTGCACCTGAACACTGGCAGAGTGAATAGAAAACCACACCTTAACCCTATTCCCAGGCATGCCTAATCCAGTATGCATCCATGCAGCCAAGGCACACAGCACCAGCAGACTCTGTACATGGTGCATTAACCCTCGACCTACTTAACAAGGCAACAGGTCTTTACTTGTGTTGAGGCCACCATGCCACCACGTTGTCACGACCGACAAGCTGCAACACATACTACTTCGGTTTCCATTCCTTTCCAGCTTTAATGTTCTCATAAAAACCACAAAACAGTGGAAAGCCTGTAAAATGGAGACCAAAGTAGGTTCCGTTTCACATAACGCATACTATGGTTCTGTCTCAAGGCCATTTTTGCTATTGAAGGTGCGCTCCCATGTAGTGTGTTTTGATAAAGATCCATGCCAAAATCCGTGTCAAAATCCACACCCAAGTATGTGTTTTTTTGCTGCACATCTGCAGCAGATTTCACTATTTTAATTGAAGTTGTGAACTCTGCTATGGATCTGTGGCATATTCTGCAGCACAGAGATGCACACTTTAACACATATAGACAAAAACAAATAAGTATACTTGCTTACTTCGTAACGGTGCCTTTGGCAGCTGTATGCTTCAGTCTATGGCAGATTCATGATGAATGGCATATTGCCATTTAGAAGGCAGGGCCCATAGAGGAAAATGATGAGCCTCACCGATAGCTGAATCTACAACCTGAATTCCAAACAATGTAAAAAAAAAATGTAAAAAAAAAAAAAAAAGAATGCAATGATTTGGAAATCTCATAATCATATTTAATTCACATTAATAGTGCCTTTCATGATGTGTAAGCTGCCCATGTCATAGGCACTAATGCACCCCCATACCATCGGTGAGGCAGGCTTTTGAACTGTGCGCTGATAACAAGCTGGAGGGTCCCTCTCCTCTTCAGTCTGCAGGACACAGCATATTCGATTTCCAAAAAGAATTTCAAATTTTGGTTCATCTGACCACAGAACAGTTTTCCATTTACCTTCAGTCTATTTCAAATAAGTTTTGGTCCAGAGAAGACCACAGCATTTCTGGATTGTGTGATATATGGCTTCTTCTTTGGATGATGCAGCTTTAACTTGCATTTGTGGATTTCACGGTGAACTGTGTTAACAGACAATGTTTTTCTGAACCCATATAGTGATTTGTATTACAGAATGGTGGAATTTTCAAAGTTGTTGCAATTTTACGTTGATTCACATTTTTCAGAAGTTGTTTCAATATTTTATTGATGCAGTTTTAGTAAACCTCTGACCATCTTTGCTCCTGAGAGACTCTGCCTCTCTAACATGCTCTTTTTTTTACAGGCATATAGAAAATTGACCCTCCACCTGTTTTTCATTAGTAGAACTTACTTTTCCAGCCTTTTGTTAACTCTCTCTCAACTTTTTTGAGATGCAATGCTGCCATCAATTTCTAAATGAGTTAATTTTTTAAAAATGAAATGAAAAAAAGTCCCACGTTCACCTTCCAAAATGTGTTCTCTGTTGCATTGTGGATAAAATATGGTTATATAAGATTTCCAAATCATTACATTCTTTTAATCTTAACAGTTATTTACATTTTACACAACATCACAACTTTTTTGGCATTGAGAGTGTACATGTCTTAGAAGTGTGTGCACTGGCCAGGGGCAAGGGGCGGAGCGTCAGGTAGCCAGCATGCAGTGTGGCAGAGTGAGCTCTGCTTCTCTGCTCAGGGGCCACCTAGGAATTCACCAGTTCCCCGTCTGTGTCTGGACTCATATGCCATGGTCACATGGACCACAGCATGTAAAGGGTTAAATGGCTGGAATCAGAATTTCCCCACTTTTAGTTGTTAGAGCTAGAGCCCAGCTGTTGTCAGGCAGCTAAGCGCCCACTCCCCCCCCCCCATGCTGGTCTGAGGCCTCTTTCACATGGGCGACAGTGATATCGCCACAAGGAAATCACAGCGATATCGCAATGGTGTTCTGTTGCGTTTTCTTGCGGCAATATCACAATTTTGTGGCACTACAAAGTCATGAAAAAAAAAATACAATACATTACCTAACAGGCGCTGTCTGCTCCGCCACACTTCTCCTTCAGCAATTTCACCGCACTTGTTTGCAGTCTGCAGAAGCCGCTTCCTGGTCAGGGGGTTCAAAAATCCCACCTCCAGGATGCACTGGCTCTGATTGGCTGATCCACTGCGCTCGAGAACCAAATCAATACAGCACTTGAGAACCAATTAGAGCCAGCGTTTGCACTAAACTCCCTAAAGACTACAACAAGTGCCGCAGAAGTGCCTGAGGAGAGGTGCGGCAGAGCGGACAGCGCCTGTTAGATAATGTATTGCTTTGGGGAGTTTTTTTACATGCAGCTAGGGCTTATTTTAGGAACAAACAGTAGGACTTCCTACTGTAAACGTTGCATTGCACGAAAATCGCAATTTTGTGCGATGCGATGCAAAACAAAGTAAGGCTCCATAGGGAAACATGGGCTACAATTCACTACAAACCGCGGCTGTATAAAGCATGGCACAATTTTTTCTTCTCGCAATGTAGCAGCCTACAAACATTGCTAATGTGAAGGAATCAATTGGAAAGCATGAGCTTCATGTACATGAGAAGGTCGCACGATTTTGTTGCCTGTGTGAAAGCGGCCTTATATCCATGCATCATAAAAAGGTGAATGCATCGGAATAAGGTCACTTAGTGAATACCGTAAAAGGCATATTGGCAGGCACTAAAAGCTTAAAGGGGTTGTCCCGCGAAACAAAGTTGGGGTATACACTTCTGTATGGCCATATTAATGCACTTTGTAATGTACATTGTGCATTAATTATGAGCCATACAGAAGTTATTCACTTACCTGTTCCGTTGCTAGCGTCCTCGTCTCCATGGTGCCGTCTAATTTTCAGCGTCTAATCGCCCGATTAGACGCGCTTGCGCAGTCCGGTCTTCTCCGTGTTGAATGGGGCTGCTCGTGCTGGAGAGCTGCTCCTCGTAGCTCCGCCCCGTCACGTGTGCCGATTCCAGCCAATCAGGAGGCTGGAATCGGCAATGGACCGCACAGAAGACCTGCGGTCCACCGAGGGTGAAGATCCCGGCGGCCATCTTTGCAAGGTAAGTAAGAAGTCACCGGAGTGCGGGGATTCGGGTAAGTACTATCCGGTTTTTTTTTTTCAACACATGCATCGGGTTTGTCTCGCGCCGAACGGGGGGGCTATTGAAGAAAAAAAAAACCCGTTTCGGCGTGGGACAACCCCTTTAATTTCAGGGCATGGCATTTACGAAAAGAGTTTCAGTAAATAACAAAGAAAAACAATAATAAACATGAATATATGAGTGACAGACTGGTATAAAGAGAGAAAGAGGACCCTGACCATGAGGGCTTACAATCAACAAAGGTGAAAATAGCTGAGGGCAGAAGGTGCTCATATGGTAACGTAGTAGCAGCAGGGTTACTATAGGTTGTAAACTTTTCTGAGGAGGGTAATTTTCAGGTTGCTGTAGGTAGTTTGATCCCTGGCCCACTTATCATAGCATATTTACATTTTTACAGAGGCTCAATTTATGACAAAGCCTAAAATATGTCATGTGACCCCGTTGTATCCTACAATACACTTGTTCTAAATTGTATTTACTGACTTGTTTCCGCTCGCTGACATTGTGCCCACTCAGCACTTGACTGATTTATAGCACCAACCGCTGTTCTGATCAGTGTTTACAGAAGAAATTAAAGCCACGCTCCGTATAAAAGAAGATGAATGAAGATGGTAGCTCTCACATTAAAATGTTTTCTACATTGACAGGGCTCGTTCCTCTGATATATCCACTGTTGGGCCTAAAAACAAGCTTTTATTGTAAGCTGGGCCGCTGCGATGCTTTATAGCACTCAGCACATCCAAGAACTCTGCATTTTTAGAACTGAACTTGTTAGATATTGGAGATGGAATGGAAAATGGACCATTTTAAAGATTTAGTAGTGTTGGAAGCATGATAAATTAACAGAACAAGATGTGCGCTTGGCACAACAGAACCCTCCATGGAGAGCGAGTGGGAGCATCTGTCTTATTTTAAAATGTAGCCCAATGGAAATCGTCATTTTAATTCATTAACAGGTATTAACTGTGCAATGCTCTGAACAGATGCAGCATCCACATACACAACCAAAGCCTAAAAGAGGTATTCCACCTTCAGCAAATGAATACTATTTTTGTAAGATCTCTGCTTGCTGTCATTTAAGATGAACCTTTATTTTGATACAAGTGCATGGTTCGTTACAGTTACAGTAACATTACATTATAAGCTGGGCACCTGTGTGTGCAATTGTAACAAACTTTCAGAGGTGAGTAGCATCAGGCTAGGTTAACATGGCAGAATCCATGTTGGATTGTTCCACATGGCTTCTCCTCCAAAATTCGAAGCTAAGCTGTGTTTTTTTTTTGCTGCAAACTTTCAGTTTCTGCGAATTTGCACATGGATTTAGCCCATTTCAATGGGCAAATCTGTGTACGGATATCCCAATGCGGATACCATCTGCATCAAGAATGAACATAAGACATAACAGCAAAGCAGACAAATTATGCTTTGGTATGGGGAGTATTCCATTTCTATGTTTGTGGCCTCAGAAGTTGTTAAAAGTTCCCAATGTGGTCATTACCAATTATTTGAAGATCTTACACAATTAACAGTGGGGTCTGGGGAATTGAATTATGCTGCGCCAAACAGGGACGACTCACAAAGATACAAGCTATACTCTGTGGTCATCTGGTCTCACAAATCTTGCCTCCCAGGAATTGCAGCTTATTTAGTAAGTGGTGCTTCTATGGTTAATATAATACAAAAAAGAAAACCAAACAGGGAAACAGCAAATATATACAGTGAGTGTTAGCAGCCTTAGATGTCATTCAAAGTCGCCAGTCCGGCACTATACGTTATTTGCAGGCCATATGCAGCTTGCAGTGGTTTTCTGCAGACTAGAAAGTTAGCTGATAAGTTGCGTAAAACTGAACAAAAAAGTAAACACCCTAAAAATTAATAAATAAAAAGTAAACATGAAGAAAGCAAAGGGTAGGGGATGTGTCAGTGGTGGTAGCACAAGTAGTATAGGACAGGCCAATTTGGCACTTCTAGTGGCTCCCACTGAAGCAACAGCTCCACTTTCTGTCATTCCTTAGAATTGGTTCTGCTCATGCGTTACATCTGTAGTACACAGAACAAATGGTACAGTGGATGACACAACATGCCTCAAGTACCACCACCTCCTCTTCCTCTCAGTTGCAAGCAGATAGCAGTCTGCAGCAGTCAACCAAGAGCATCCCCTCTCTATTTCATCCCATACCAAATCCCCAAGACTATCCAAAGCAGTCCACATGGATCAGTTTATGTAGCAGTTTAATCATTCCGTGTAAACAACCCAGAACTGATTTCTGCAGGAGGGGGTCTGCCACCTGAGATACCGGCCAAACAGCTGTTCATCAGGCCAATTGCCTTGTACACTGAGTTGATATCTGTAGAAAGCATACAGCTCTGTTTCCACTGCAGTGGCTAGGCTTGGCATTGCATGCAAAGTCCCCATTCACTTCAACAGGAACTTTGCCTGCAACACCAAGCTTGGCCACTGCAGTTGGAGCAGAGCTGCCTGCTTCCTACAGAAATCAGCTCAGTGCACAAAGCAATTGGCCTGGTGAACAGCTGTTTGGCAGGCATCTTGGGTGGCAGGCCACTACTGATTTACAATTGATGGCCTATTCTGCAGATAAATCATGAATAGTTTACAACTGGACAACCCCTTTAAAGGGGAATCTGAGAAATCTTTATGAATAGATAATTAGAGAACAGCTAATCGCCCCTTTAATATCTCTTATCAATCATCAGGATATTTTCTTGATCAACTCTTGAAAGGTCCGTAAAAATAGAACTTTAAGGGGTTGTCCCAAGATTTAAACTGTTGGGTAGGATATAAGTGTCTTATAGGTGGGGGGCTGACCACTGAGACTCCCACAATGATCATAAGAACATGGATCCCATGTCCCCTTGTATGAATGGAGTAGTGGTCAAGCATGAACATTGCCGCTCCATTCACCTCTATGGGACTGCTGGAGATAGAAAATATATTACTGAGCTTCTCTTCCTCAGCCCCATAGAGTTCAATGGAGCCGCAGCTCACATGTTTAGCTGTCACTTCAGTCATATAATGGGACACAGCAAAGTTGTATAATTGTCTTATATATTTGTGTATCAATATGGTGCAGGTTTCAAAATCTTTGCTTGTAATCATTGAATGGGAACCTTCAATATTTACCTCCAGAGGACAAATATCTGTTATATGTGTACCAAGGGTACACATATCATGGAGGCAGTTCATGCAGCGGATATGGAACTGCTGATTATAATGGGCCTATACCTTGTTGGGCACATCAATAATGATGGGAATCAACCAAGGGAAATGTAGGCAAACAGACAAGCACCAATCCTCCCTGTCTTAGATAGTTAGACATGCAGTGGTGTCCACTAATATGGAATAGGGGCCTGATTTTAATCTGTACTATGAGCGCTCCTCTTCTCTTCCCAATTGATAACTCACATGGGAACTGAAATGGTAATTAATGCATCAGAAATGCAGCAATGCTTACTTGTGCAGGAAACCAAGGTACTTGGACAACTACTGAATAGAATATTAAAAGACGTCTTACAAGTGGACTTCAAGGGATCAAGAATTGCAAGTAATATTTTTATTTCAGGGTGAAATGTTCTTCGAAGTATATTTAGAGCCAAATAAGAAGATTTATTTCATTAATTTATTCTGTACCATAAAGGTATTGACTACTGAGCTTTCTTACCATTACTAAAAATGTACCCATATGAAGAAAACCCTTAAAATGTTGGAGAAAGCCTTTGGAATCTCCTTATAGATACTCAATGTGTCCCAAGAGGCAATTAAATGTGAAGAATTCTCTGTCCTTGTTCTGAAGAGGCATTGATTTGTTTTTACTTCTGCCCACTTAGCATCTAAAAGAAGGAAAAAAATCTTTGTCTATAATCCTCTAATTAAGCCTTAGGGCTTTGAATCATTGTTACTGCAGAGCAAAGCTATTCTTATTTGATGCTGTGCTTAGAAAAGCAACATTTTATATGTGAAGGTGACAGGTTGTAAGATTTACACAACTTGTTCATTATTGATTCAGCAGTATTGTAAAACTTGTCTCATGGAGGATATTTTAAATCTGACCTGAGAGAAAAGTCACTAAAACTTGGCAGCCTTTTCTGTTTAACCCATGGTTGTAGCAAAGTACTGGCTTAATCATGGGATTCCTTGGAATGGCCCTTTAAATATGCAGAACATGTTCGCCTCATTAAAATTTCGGAAGTCCATTTAACTAAGAAAGCGGTAGTGTAATAAAAGCATGAATGTTGACTAAAGATGTAAAACCAGATAGTAGGATAAAAATGGATTCCCCTCCTAGTACAGGTCCTTAATCAGCTGCACCGATTGCCCCAACTCCTTTCTTACAAAGCCTTGGCTTGCACCCACGGTGTAACATATATGGCAAGAGACGTCAGAGCTAGTGGCAGTGAGTTCTTCCTGTTCCTCATAGAGGCATGGGCTGATACAACACTATCCATATGTGCACTACATAAAAAGCTACTTTTATATGGGCACTGTGTGGCATTAACTGAGCATTGTATAAACTACTTTTTAGCACATTATGGTACTATATACCTGAGCACATTATGGCACTATTTATCTTTGCTTTGAAGGGATCTGTGCATATACTTTATGTCACTAGTGATCTGGACACTGCATTATGCTTTTCAACATTGTAGGACACTATTTAACAAGACACAGTATGGCCATAGAGAAACACCATTGAAGCCTTTGAGTGGCTGAATGGTCACATGCACAATGAACGGTGTGTCAACACCCACCGTTTCTTCCGGGTCCCGTGTGGTGGGCACTGGAGCTGCAGAGCTGGACAGGGAGCCATAGGGATAGATCAGTATTCTTATTCTCTTCACTTTAACCCTTTATATTTTTAAGTGTCTTGGAAAACACATGCAAAGCTAAACTGTTAGGTCACATGTCAGACAGCAGAATGGTCCTAAACATCTGTATAATCGAAACCAGTAGAATTCTGAATTATTGCTATGATCTATGCATATGAACAAAGAAAACAACAATAACTTGACATCTATGCAAAAGCAGTAAAGCATAGTAATTACAAAGTTACTCAACTTTTTATTTACATTTTAATTCCAAAATATTGTGAAAAAGTGGTAAGTATCTTAAAGGCCGGGCTCACACAAGCGAATCAGATTCTGCATGTGGAGTTCCATAGCCGAAGACCTGCAATGCAATGCAGAAAATAATTGTAAATGGTCGCGGAAGAGCTCTGATGCGAGCGCTTTTCCGCGTGGATGTACACTTAAGCACAGCATATCATCTGCATGGAAAAAAAGATGGCAGGTAGGGAAACAATACCAGAAAGTAGTAGAACATCCGTCAGGTGAGATCTCTGTCATAGTTCCAAGTGATTTCGACGCTTATACGCAATGTTACTTGCTTATGGGCGATGGAACACATGCATCCTTTGACTTCAATTGAGGCCATCCGAGCTAAAATACAGCATGCTGTGACTTTTCTTATGCTCATGGAATACGCAAGTACGAACAAAAAATTAGAAAATACGTGCCTTTTAATGCCCGCATTTTACTGCCGATAGCGGTTGTGGAATCCGCAATTTAAATCCTTGTGTGCGAGCCCAGCCTAAGCTTGTAATTTCCTTTTATTATTACAAAACAACATTTTAGGAAACTAATCAGTTTTTTCCCATTGAGTCCCACTGTGTAGCAACTAAGTTCACTCCTAATTATTCAGGAGCAAAAGTCGCAATTTATTTGGATGTTGCACTTCATCTTATCTTTAAAAAAGTCCTTATGTATCTGCTTGTATACAAGAGAGAAAATATGAAACATTTTGCAACTGAAATTTACGGAATAAATCATGCGCTCCCCATGCACCCTTTCACTGACAACTCTATCTGTTCTCATTATTCATAATGTACCGAGTAGCTTTCCTTCTCTGCTACTGTGATAATTAAAAAAGTTGTAATTAGTTTTATTAAGTGTGGCTGTATTTTAAAAAATGATGGCATCTAAAATGGGATCATTCCATGCAGATGTGTAACTTAAAGTTTCTGAGTTTCAATGCAAAATCAGTAACAGGGGCCCCTTCTGCCAAGCGCCATTTATAATACCGGACTCTTCTAATGTGGCAAAAGGGCCTTTGGTTCAACTCCAAATAGCAGAGGCTTGGTACAACTGCTGCCGCTGGACACCTTTTATTTACGGATTTCAAGAATTTGTAAAAAAGTAATCTACCTTGGGGCTTATGTGGGTGGGATTGCTGAGTCCATACTATACCTACATGTACTTTTTTCCAATTTTTGAAGGCATGCTACATTACTTGCAGAGGCATGACATCAAGTTCTTCGGCCCCGATGTAAAATCTGTAACAGGGCCACAAGCCACTTATAAAACTTGTGTCTTCTTGTGTGAAAGAGGTGACTTTGGACTCCCTCAGGTACCTGTTGCGACTGCTACCTCTGTACCACCTATAGCTGCACCCCTGATCACATGCCATATTATAGAGGTATTTTTTCTGCTATTTTTAATCTTATAGCATTGTTTCTATAGCTAGGTTTTCTAGATTATTTCCAAAACTGTCTAGTTGTGTATGAAATATGTCTAAAATACATAATACATCTGTACATTATTTTTGCTGAAATTTGCTGAAAATCCTTTTATTTTCTTAAAGTAATCTCCTTCAATTATTTTTACAGTCTGTATAGATCCCTGCAGACATGCAGTCCTAAGCTCTCGCTCATGACCTGAAGGTTACTGGTTCAATCCCCGAATGGTTCAGGTAGCCAGCTCAACGTTGACTCAGCCTTCCATCCTTCTGAGGTTGGTAAAATGAGTACCCAGTTTGCTGGGGGGTAAAAGATGACTAGGGAAGGCAATGACAAACTACCCTGCAAAAACAGTCTGCCAAGAAAACGTCACAATGTAATGTCACCCTAGGAGTCAGTCATGACTCGGTGCGTGCAGCAAGGTACTTTACATCTACCTATAGATCCATAATTCTACAGTTCAATCATCCTTTCTGAATTAATATATTAAAATGGCAGGGCTACGTGACAAGCTGGACACATATAGACTGCCCCTATTACACACACCCACCAATAACCCTTGGTGTGTTAAAAGTGGCAACCTAGCATCTAGAAAATCTAATTGACTCAATCAATAATATAGAGTCTCATCTAGGTGGTTGCAAAATCCCATAGGAACCTCAAAAGAAATGATTTTCTAAAATTGAGCATACAGTTTTTGAACAAGTACCCCAACCTGGCCCCTAATTAAAAACCAAAATAGCCTACATTGATGGATGACCAAGTCAGGTCAGTCAAATCCCCATAGAGTGTCCTGGCTCAGGAAAGGGCGTAAGACATCTACCACGGAGAAGACTCACCTGACTTGGTCATCCATCATTTTATTTTGTTCAAACAACTGCACTTCATTTTTGACCTGATTTTCAATTAGGGAGCTGGTTGGGGTACTTTTTCTAATATTGAGCATGCATTTTTTTGAATATCCATTCAGAGTAGACGGAGTAAATTGCTATAGGAAAAAATACCTCACAGGCAAGAGTCTTGAATCTCAGACAAGTGCAATAACTCAAGATTTTATGGCTCAAATAAGCACGAATTGGCTCAATCTCACAGGAGTATAATAACTCAAAGAAATTCTGGCTCAAATGGGCATCAATTGGCTCAACGTGTTTCCCTAGATAGATACTAGTTCATCAGGAGCCCTATAAGAAGAAAATTCCTTTCCGCTACTAAGAATAATCTATTGAACTTGAAGTCCGAGGTACACATTAGTTAAAAAGAACACTGAACCTCCCAGACTCCCTGACACCAGAAAAAAATCAACTAGACCCTCTCTCAATCCCAAAACCTTTAAAACGGCAATGAAAAAGGTAGAGAGATAGATAAACCACAGATTTAGGATGTACAAAGTCAGAATGGTAGGGTCATCAATATAAGTGATCCTGGTGTTAGCTAAATGGTATAGCAAAGTGAGGCAGAACAATATCCAAAACAAAAAAAATAGAACAGCCATCAGCTGAGTCTGAGAGGTTCAGTGATCTTTTCATCTGTCATTTACCTCGGACTTCATGTGCAACAGAAATGCACCAAATTTTGGAACATTTTATGACAAGCTGTAGGCACAATTGCATTAATAATCCTGCTTCAAAATCTATACTTCCTTAGATTTTACTGTAAATTAGTCATATAATGGTAAATAATATCAATTTGGTAATGAACAATTAAAATAATGTGTGTGGAAAGCATATTTATGAAGCCATCAATACACTTAAATGACTCTGGAAGATAATGAACTGTTTGCTCTATTGTAATAATCCAGATGGACATTTATGTTTGATGACTTGACCCTGGGATTAGAATTCTCACATCTAAGCATACATGATAGAATTATAGGCACATTACATGAAAGCCCTCTAGAAGAGCAACAAATTAGGAAGTATAAAGTGTTCATTATCACTTCCTCCTGCCATTTTCAATTTAAGGAAAACTCCAGTTAGTTGGGTTTCACACACAGAGCCCTGTATATTGTGTTTTTTTGTACTACGTCTTTATTAAAAGAAGAAGTGATATACAGAGACAAGTTATCACTTTGAAATGTTTAACAAAGTAAATGCCCATTTACACAGAAAAATGATTGCTCAAAATTAGTTCAAAAGATAACTTAAACAGCAGTTTTGAGTGATCATTTTGCATAAATTACTAAGCAGCTACTCAGCTACTTAGTAGCTTATTAGCATGCAAATTAAGCTTTTTGCTGAATGCAGATAACAGCTGGAGGTCTGTTATCTGCATTCAGCTCCATTGTTCTTGAGCAGGATAGCAGCTGAAAGAATACTAATAGTGCTATCTTGTGGAGAACTCAGCGTGCAGTCTGATCAGACTGCACAATGAATTTCAAGCTGGCTTGAAGTCAGCGATAAACAAATAGTGCACGATGGCCACGTGTTTAGACACAGTGATTATCGCTCAAAAGATGGCTTTTGAGCGATAATCGTTGTGTCTAAATGGGCCTTAAGATACGTGGGTCTCTGTCACAATATGATAAAATACACTAAGGCACAAAGGTGTAAGTAAGGGGCAGGGGTGGACATAAGGAAACCCACTAATAATAATAATCTTTATTTATATAGCATCAACAAATTCTGCAGGGCTTACAAAACAGGAGGAACAGAAACAAAACCACAGTTACATGTAGTAATCAATTGAAGGAAACAGTATTGGTGAGGGTCCTGCTCCAACGAGCTTACATACTGCAAATAATGGGATGCTACAGTAGGTAAAGGGGCTGGGGATGTGCAAATTATGGCGAGATGCTATACACAGACAATGGTCAAATTGAGCCTTATAGTGGTCGAATCAGTATTACTGCAGGGAGCAGTTGAATATGGGATCAGTAAAACAGGGAGCATGTTATTAGGTGGGGTACAGATGTACTGTGTGTCAGGGATAGCTCTGATAATTTGGGGTAGTGCGTTCCAGAGGACAGGTGTGCTCTGTAGAAGTCTTGAAGGTGGGAATGAGAGGATCAAGTTAGAAGGGCACTTAATTTGATTTTGTTAGCAGAGCAGAGGGTGCGGGCTGGGTGGTGGATTGAGATGAGGGAAGCAATGTAAGGCGGCACAGTGCTGTTGAGAGCTTTGTGGATGAAGGTAATAAGTTTAAATTGAATTCTGTACTTGATGGCCAGCCAGTGCAGTGACTGGCACAGGGCAGAAGCATCCAAGTAGCAGCTGAACAGAAAAATGAGCCTGGCTGTCGCATTCAGGATGGATTGGAGAGGGAAGAGTCTGGCGCCGGGCAGTCTGATCAGCAGCGAGTTGCAATAATCGAGCCAAGAGTGGATGAGGGCAACCGAGGTAAAGGAAAGATTGGTGTCAAATATAACCCCAAGACAAAGGACGTGCTGTCTGGGAGTTACGGTGGTGCTAAACACACTGAGATGGAGATGTCATGATGAGGTTGGTTAGCAGAGGGCGGAGATATAAGTAGGTCAGTTTTTGAGAGGTTCAGTTTTAGGTAGAGAGAAGACATGGTGTTAGGGACAGCGGACAAACAGTTGCTGGCGTTCTGGAGGAATGGTGCTGTGATGTCATGGGAAGAGGTGTATAACTGGGTATCATCAGTATAGAGACGGTACTGATGGCCAAAACTCCTGATGGATTGTCCAAAAGGGGCTGTGTAGATGGAGAAGAGGAAGGAGCCAAGGACTGAGTCCTGGGGGAACTCACACCAAGGGGAAAAGGAGAGGAGGTATAGCCTGCAAAGGATATGCTAAATGAGTGGTCAGATAGATAGGAGGAGAACCACGGAGGAGAACCACGAAAGAGTAGTGTCTTTTAGGCCAATGGAGCAAAGCAGATTGAGGAGGAGTTTGTGGTCAACAGCGTCAAATGCCAAGAGTAGTCACCTCTCGATTTTGCTGTCAGCAGGTCGTTTGCATTTTTGTAAGGGCGGTTTCTGTCGAGCGTAGAGGGCGGAAGCTGGAATGTAGGGGGTCTAGAAGAGAGTTTTCTGAAGAGATAGCTTATAAGGCAGGAGTAGACCAGGCGTTCTAATAATTTGGAGATGAATGGGAGATTTGAGATAGGTCAGTAGTTTGTGGCATCGGTCGAGTCAAAAGTTGGTTTCTTTAGCAGTGGGGATATGATAGCATGTTTGTATTAGTAGGGGTAAATGCCAGAGGTTAGAGAGAGGTTGAATATAGTCGTGAGGGGGGAGATGCATCACAGAAGGGGAAATCAAGAATTAAAAACAATCACAGAAAATGGCCGTTACTTACTAAGTGAGGAGTGCATATAGATGCATCCTCATCTCACCATGCAGGTAGCTGACTACCAAATGGAGGAGCCAATAACACCTGTGCAGGCACCGATAGAACACCCACTCACACTGCCTCCTGATAATGAGGGGGATGGATGCTTGGTGTACACTCCCACACATAGTGGATACAAGGTGCCAGACCATTCTGATATATGTATTTCACCATGCAGACCAGCAACCTATTAATGACGCCATGATAATTCGGTGGGTTGCCCTGCATTTACTTCAGTGAACCACATTGGTACTGCCACCCTGGGCTCCCCCTGGAGTCTTAAAGCCACACTGCATGTGAATGATAGATAATAAATGCAAGGCATTGGTTGGATGTTGGCCAAGATACATGAGCCCACCAACCACTTCACGGTTCCTTGCGTTGTAGTGGGTCCCTACACTAATATAAATGCATCACAGAAGGGGAAATCAAGAATTAAAAACAATCACAGAAAATGGCCGTTGCTTACTGACTGAGGAGTGCATATAGATGCATCCTCCTCTCACCATGCAGGTAGCTGACTACCAAATGGAGGTGGGAGATGGCAACCAGGAAAAAGGACCCAAGGAGGTGTGAGGAAAGAGGGTCGCTAGCGCAGGTGATGAGGTGAGTTGAGGAAAGCAATCTGGAAACTTTTTCCTCTGTTGTCAGTATGAGTACAGAGAGTGAGCAAGAGCTAGATGTAGTACTGAAGAGACTAGGGTCAGGGCTAGTCTGGGATTGGGAGGTTACTTCTTGCCAGACGTCATTGATCTTTTATTTAAGTAAGCAGCCAGCTCTTCAGCACTGAGATCCATCACTTGGGGCTGCAATTTAGGGCTAAGAAGGGAGTGAAAAGTGTCGGAGTCATTTAGGCTTGTGAGACAGTGAGGAGCCGAGAGAGGCGACGTAGACTTGTTTTGCATGGTGGAGAACTAGGTTGTAGGTTCTGAGCATGAATCTGAAGTGGAGAAAGTCTTCAGACTTTTGTGACTTTCTCCACAGCTGTTCAGAACATCTAGAGCACCGCCGGATGATGCGCGTTTGAGATGTGAGCCAGGGTTGCCGTGTTCTTCGTCGGATGGCTTGAGTCACAAGGGGTGATGCTTCATCCAGGGCCTCTTTGAGAATGGTGTTGTGTAATGTGCGGCAGCTGGGTTGGGGCAAGAGAAGAGAAGGCTAGTGGACAGAGAGGACTGTAGGGTCTCAACAAAGCTTTGGGTGTGAACAGCCTGAAGGTTCCTGTGCATACGGTAGGTAGAAATGAACTGGGTACAAGTTTCACAAGAAGTGCAGTGGCCATTTCTCTACATCCCCACCCACTGGAACCCTTCAATAGAAAATCCCACTCAATCTAAGAGATCATAATATTGCTGCAAAACTAACTTTAAAAACAACAAACAAACAAAACAATTAAGAAATAAGTAGTCGTCTGCCAGCACTGAGGATTGCAGACTTTGCAGTAAAAGTGCAGTCTGGAATTTAAGATATATTAATAGGTGCCCTAAGGACCTGAGCAGAACTGGAAGATAACAACCTGCAGAAGTTCCTGCACAAAGGGGAAGGAGGGCGAAATTGTAAGTGTAAAGGTTATCTAGAGCTACTTACTAAATCAAGCCAGGGTTTTCATAATAGAAATCTACCAGTCTCCCAACCTGCAATTTCTTCAGATCGACAAATCTAAGAGACTTTCTCTCCATAAGGCTGCATTCCCACGAACGTATATCGGCTCGGTTTTCACGCCGAGCCGATATACGCTGTCCTCATGTGCAGGGGGGAGGATGGAAGAGCCAGGAGCAGGAACTAAGCTCCCGCCCCCTCTCTGCCTCCTCTCTGCCCCTCTGCACTATTTGCAATGGGGAGAGGCGGGACGGGGGTGGGGCTAATTTGCAGAACTTAGCCCCACCCCTGCCCTGCTTCCTTTCATTGCAAATAGTGCAGAGGGGTGGAGAGGAGGCAGAGAGGGGGAGGGAGCTCAGTTCCTGCTCCTGGCTTTTCCATCCCCCCCCCCCCCTGCACATGAGGACAATGTATATCGGCTCGGCGTGAAAACCGAGCCCATATACGTTCGTGAGAATGCACCCTAAGGGAAAGAAAGGTGGCTCAACGTTTCACCACTTTAGTGGGAACTTTGGCTGCTGTGATTAGTAATGTTGGGAACCTCATATATGACAGGCAAAAAAGGAGGACCAATTTTGGAGTTCATTTAAGTGTGGTTGAGCAAATTTTATTTACTTGTTCATTGATATTACCCCGGACAGGCTGTATTACTCTTTTTGTCTTGTACAATGCCTATATCTTATTTCCCTTAACCCATATATAATGAACTTTAGAAGGCAAATGCAAACAGTCATGTGGCAACTAAGGTTTACTTAGAGTTGGAGAGATTTATGAAATAGGTTGGAAATGATGCATCATGGGATATAACTAAAAAGTACAGTAAGGTCCATACAGTATTTCTGTATCTTTGATCACCAGCATCATATATAGCGGTTACTATTTTGAAACAAAGTTCTATTTTAGATCTGCTTTAGAAAATATTAGAGATGAGCGAACGTGCTCGGCCCCGCCCCTTTTTCGCCCGAGTACCGCGATTTTCGAGTACTTCCGTACTCGGGCGAAAAAAATTCGGGGGGCGCCGTGGCGGCGCGGGGGGTTGCGGCGGGGAGTGGGGGGGAGAGGGAGAGAGAGAGGGCTCCCCCCTGTTCCCCGCTGCTACCCCCCGCACCGCCGCGCCTCTCCCCGCCCCCCGGCGCCCCCCGAATCTTTACGCGCGAGTACTGAAGTACTCGAAAATGGCGGTACTCGGGTGCGTAAGTACTCATTACGAGTACGTTCGCTCATCTCTAGAAAATATATGAAATCATTGCTTAATGCAGATGTTCCCTGGTAAAAACTAGTTTCTATGATAACTTCCATAGGAGAGTGTAGTGGGCATGCTCTGTGACATGTGCGGAGATCACAGTGCAGTAAGGAGAAAGAGTTGAACTGGCCCCTTTTGTCGATGCTATGATCTGCTGTTTACCCATCTCCAAATTTATAATAGAGGTGAAACTTTGTGTTCTAATCCCAGCTCCTCTCATAGTGAGATGTCTACTTCCAGTACTCTGAGTGTATACTGCGCTATCTGCAAAGTAATAGAAAATGTCAGCCTATTGCGAATGCTCAGAGGTCAGTGTCAAAACAGCAATATTTCATATCTTTATGCATAGTACAGAATGTCAGATAGAAATTGTAATGCTACAATCTCTACCTTACATCTAACAGGTCAAATTTCTATTACAAAAAAGAGAAGTGAGAGAATTTTCAGCTGGAGATTAACCCTCTCAGCTCTTTTTTTTTAGATCCACTCTTTTTAAGGCCCCCTGCACACGGGTGGATTTGAATTGCGGTGGTGAAGGGGAAGGCTGGGTTTCTTTGAACAAACAAGTGCAATTTTTTATTCTCGTGCGGACATTGAATCTGTGATCGTCTGTGAGCATTTAAAATTCATTTCCTAGATGAATCGCATGAGTCTTCCACAATGGAAATCCACTTGCAGAACCAACCTCTGCAGTGTGCAAGCGGCCTAAGGCTTAATTCAGACAAGCGTGTATCGGCCGTAGTTTCACGGCCGGCTGATATACACTGTCCATCTGATGCATTGGTTTACAATGCATCAGTTCAGATGGGCGTATTCCCGTGGCGCAAAAACAGCCAGCCGGCTAAGTTAGCACATACAGTGCGCATTCTGCTTGGGCATTTTTACGCCGGCCAGAAAAGTTAGTTCAGGAACTATCTTTCAGCCGAAATACACCAGCTGTCCCATAGACTCCTATGGAAGCCTATGGGAGTTGCCGTAGAAGGGAGGTGGGAGGGAGTTTAGCAGCATGTCTGCTAAACACCCACCCCTTTCCCTCCTCCTCTCCACTTCTTGCCAGCTGTTTGCAATGGGAGGGGACAGGAGCTAGTTGCTAAGTTCTCGCCCAGTCGCGCCCCACTCCCATTCCTATCAGCCATCAAGGATCTGGGAGGAGGTGGAAGCATAGCACAGTAGCTCCCGCCCCATCCCGTCCCCTCCCCTTGCTGAGAGCCAGCGAGGGGGCTGTTTAGCTTTGCTAAACTGCCTCCCTCTACCTGACAGTATCCCGGGCTTGGCATATACTCGCCGGACCCAGGCTGTCTGAACAGACGCACAAACGGGAGATGCAACCGTGACTTGGTCATGGCTACCTCTTGTTCACGCGATTTTCGGTCGCGCTATGGCCATGACACGGCCGACCGAAAATCGCCTACGCTCGTGTGAAAGAGCCCTAAGATAGATTGTTAGGTCTACTCAATGAGGAAGACAGAGCTATCCAATCAGGGCAACCCATACTCACAAGAGCCCTGTAACAATGCAAATAAGAATGGATCCATTCCTCCCTGGCCTGTTATTATAATCCACCCCCCATCCTATAAATAGTGGACCGCATAAAACACTCAATGATGCAATTTTGATATTTTTAGTGGCCATAATATTTATGTATAGGTTTAATAAATATATAACCATGAAAAGGATTTCACAGGATGATTAACAGATGGAAAAGCTCAAATTTTATCTGCTTGAAATTATGATGTTTGCGGACACACCTGCACATAAATTGTAATTAATGCAAACAAACCAGCGACAAATAAGCAATTAGAAAACAACCTTGTGGATAATTGTAGGGGTTTGTGCCAAACAGGACTAACCGGAAAGATTACAATATTATGCATTTTACCGTATTCACGTAATCTGTATGGATTAATGAGCAATTTATGTCAGACATGATATGACAATTGTACTGAAAAGAGCAGAATTTACAGTTAAAGTTAACTATGGACAAGCTGATATTCTTTTTATCTGATAATCAGTCGATTATGTAAAGTAGATGGAATTGTATGTAGTAATTAAGTAATAATTGAAACTGTTCTTTATTGCATTCGTTTTATTGAGATAGTAAATGAGTGCTAAATGGCGATATTAATTGAGCTTTGCCTGGAGTTTTAATTGACTACTACTTGTTGTACAATTTTATATATTTTATTAGTCTATAGTGTATTAATTTAGACTTTTGTTTTAAGCATCATCTCATCTGAAGTAGCTCTAATCTGAACATTATAAAGTCACATGGGTCTGACACTAATAGATTATAATATTTAATAATTACCTGTTAGACTCGCACATTTAGGATGTGAATACATTAGTAAAAGCATCAGACATAAATAAATAATCTGTTCATCTCTTTTTTATTAAATCACACAAGACCTGTTCAGTAATGTAGCAACACTAGAAAATAACTTCATAATATGTCAGACTAGCAACTTATCATTTCTGAAGTACCATTTCAAGTACAAGTGGCAAGTTTCTCGTTCTCCTAGGTCCATCTTTCAGAGTAGCAGAAAATATAACAAAGATGAAAAGAAGTGACACCTTATCAGGATTGATATTGTCAAAATTGTGACTACTATCCAACAAGGTTGAATCATCTAGAGAATCAGAACCTGCTGGCCTATCAAGTTCTTGGACTATTATAAAATGAGTAAAAAAAAAAAACATGCCTCAGCACTCTTACATATTTAATATCTGAATAAAATTGCAGAAATGGGCTATATTTTAACTGTATAAAAATGCAAGGTTCATAGAGCACATTATGATTAAAACATGCAGGCCCATCCGCCACATCTACAGTTAGGGCCAGAAATATTTGGACAGTAACACAATTTTCGCGAGTTGGGCTCTGCATGCCACCGCATTGGATTTGAAATGAAGCCTCTACAACAGAATTCAAGTGCAGATTGTAACGTTTAATTTAAAGGGTTGAACAAAAATATCTGATAGAAAATGTAGGAATTGTACACATTTCTTTACAAACACTCCACATTTTAGGAGCTCAAAAGTAATTGGACAAATAAACATAACCCAAACAAAATATTTTTTTTTCAATATTTTGTTGCGAATCCTTTGGAGGCAATCACTGCCTTAAGTCTGGAACCCATGGACATCACCAAACGCTGGGTTTCCTCCTTCTTAATGCTTTGCCAGGCCTTTACAGCCGCAGCCTTCAGGTCTTGCTTGTTTGTGGGTCTTTCCATCTGAAGTCTGGATTTGAGCAAGTGAAATGCATGCTCAATTGGGTTAAGATCTGGTGATTGACTTGGCCATTGCAGAATGTTCCACTTTTTTGCACTCATGAACTCCTGGGTAGCTTTGGCTGTATGCTTGGGGTCATTGTCCATCTGTACTGTGAAGCGCCGTCCGATCAACTTTGCAGCATTTGGCTGAATCTGGGCTGAAAGTATATCCCGGTACACTTCAGAATTCATCCGGCTACTCTTGTCTGCTGTTATGTCATCAATAAACACAAGTGACCCAGTGCCATTGAAAGCCATGCATGCCCATGCCATCACGTTGCCTCCACCATGTTTTACAGAGGATGTGGTGTGCCTTGGATCATGTGCCGTTCCCTTTCTTCTCCAAACTTTTTTCTTCCCATCATTCTGGTACAGGTTGATCTTTGTCTCATCTGTCCATAGAATACTTTTCCAGAACTGGGCTGGCTTCTTGAGGTGTTGTTTGGCAAATTTAACTCTGGCCTGTCTATTTTTGGAATTGATGAATGGTTTGCATCTAGATGTGAACCCTTTGTATTTACTTTCATGGAGTCTTCTCTTTACTGTTGACTTAGAGACAGATACACCTACTTCCCTGAGAGTGTTCTGGACTTCAGTTGATGTTGTGAACGGGTTCTTCTTCACCAAAGAAAGTATGCGGCGATCATCCACCACCGTTGTCTTCCGTGGACGCCCAAGCCTTTTTGAGTTCCCAAGCTCACCAGTGAATTCCTTTTTTCTCAGAATGTACCCGACTGTTGATTTTGCTACTCCAAGCATGTCTGCTATCTCTCTGATGGATTTTTTCTTTTTTTTCAGCCTCAGGATGTTCTGCTTCACCTCAATTGAGAGTTCCTTTGACCGCATGTTGTCTGGTCACAGCAACAGCTTCCAAATCCAAAACCACACACCTGGAATCAACCCCAGACCTTTTAACTACTTAATTGATTACAGGTTAACGAGGGAGACGCCTTCTGAGTTAATTGCAGCCCTTAGAGTCCATTGTCCAATTACTTTTGGTCCCTTGAAAAAGAGGAGGCTATGCATTATAGAGCTATGATTCCTAAACCCTTTCTCCGATTTGGATGTGGAAACTCTCATATTGCAGCTGGGAGTGTGCACTTTCAGCCCATATTATATATATAATTGTATTTCTGAACATGTTTTTGTAAACAGCTAAAATAACAAAACTTGTGTCACTGTCCAAATATTTCTGGCCCTAACTGTAGGTGACCATTCCTTTTGGACAGGTTCCTAACTGTAACAGACACCTTTGTTTGGGCTCTTTCACATGGACTACAAAATCACACAGAAGTTAACTGCGCAAAAAATTGCAGATAGCTTGTGAGAAACTTGTGTGTACTGAGACTAATTAGCAGTAAAATTGCCCATTCACACAATTGGGAGCTGTGTGTTGCTTTAAAAAAGCTCTGTTGTTCCGGGAGGAGAGAGAGAGAGAGATGAAGGAAAGCGCTGCAGGGCTTCCCTTCATTGCTGGGGATTCCTTTAATCTCAGCGGGCAGAGAGGGGTTCCCCTGCAGGAAAGCTGGAGGGATATCCCTGCTGCAGGGATGGAGGGATTCCCCTGCAGGGGAGAAGGAGGAGGGGAATCCCTCCCTCCCTGCAGCGGGGATATCCCTCCAGCTCCTGTGCAGGGGAACCCCTCTTTCCCTGCTATGGGGGAATTACTCCTTCTCTCCTGCACGTGAATCCCTCTCTCCCAGCTGCGGCGATATCCTTCCAGCTCTACTGCTGGGGAATTCCTCCAGACCGGCTGCTGGGGAATTCCCCTGCTGCATGGGTGGGCAGCTGGGAGATTCCTCCAGCCTCACTGAGATGAAGGGAGTCCCTGGCGATGAAGGAGGTTCCCCCGGGGCTTCCTTTCATCGCTCCTCTCTCCCAGGTGCATCAAAATCCCTTCATCTCTTCTGGGGCGGAAGGGCAGCAGGGCGGAGAGTGAGAGAGATCTCTCCCCCCCCGCTAAACCCCCCGAGCACGCTTAGACCAGTAAGCAGTTACTCGAGAAGAGCGATGCTCACTCACGTAACTGCTGTATCCGAGCGTGCTCGCTCATCTCTAGTCAAGACCTATTTTTTCATGCAACAGGTAACTTCAGTCATCGGATTCTGCCGCTGATGTGACTGCTAAACTCCCTCCCTCTTCTCTCCTCCCCTCCAGCTGATTGACATGGGAGGGGGTGGGATGGGGGTGGAGTTAAGCACCGCCACCTCCCATGGCAATCAGCTGGAGGAAAGGAGAGGGGAGGTGAGCCGGTGAGGAGGAAGCAAGGGGCAATGGCATGGCGGCCTCAGCGTATATGCGCCGGGCCCGTGCCATGTGAATGGGCGCACAAACGTTAGCATTGTAGCATATATCGTCTGGCCGTGAAAACGGCGGCCGATATACGCTCATGTGAAAGAGCCCTTAGGGTGTAAACCTCCAAATGAATTTAGGGAAAATAGGATTCAGTAATATATTCCTATTAAAAGGCTTTGGACAGATGGGTGAACAGAGATAGGGAGGCAGCCATTCCTCCATAAAAAGCAAATGCAACAACAAACACATTGTCAACACTTCCTACAAATAAATTAAATGCGCAGGTGCACGTAAATATGGCGGCAACAAATACGGGAGCAAAAAACACATTTTACATGTTTAATATCTGAATAAAATTGCTTAACTGTTCTATATTCTAACCGCATGAAAACATAAGGTTCTAATGACTGTGCAATAATGTACAGTATTTCCATTCAAAACACACGCAGTTAATTAGGAGCAATTAAACCCAAAATAAGAAACTTTATAGTAATTCCAACTGTTCCTGATTTTCTTCTGTACCCTTTTAGATAACTATCAAGAGCAATTAGGTGATAAACTTCTCTGTGCTGTTCTCTATAAAAATCTGTATGGGGAAAATTCCTGACCAGTTCTTTAATTAACTTTAATGCTGTGAAATCAAGTCATTAAGGTGTCTCAGAGAAAAGACAGAAGCTTAACAAGATGTAAGCATCACTAAAATCTGACAAAGCTGTAGATCACTAGTTGAGCCGACAAACGCACATAATGTGTAATAAAATCATCCAAGAATAAAACAATAACCAACCAGAGATGAAGGATATCTGTTCCCGCTGCCCCATTTAATGATCACATTTGTAGCTTTTATGTCACATGTATTTCCAACACCACAAGAAGGCAAATCCTAGTTTTTTAATGATTGTGTCAGAAACTTATAGCTGCTCGCATGTTACGTGTTAGGGCAGGCTCACATGAGCGTATGCGTAAAATGCTGTGTGAGCTGGTGTTTCACAAGTTTGGACTGCGCATGACAGCGTATCTCAGAAACACTATCTTTTCTCCTTAGGGAGAGCACCTAGAAGGTGAGTGATTAAGGAGACTTATAAGGCTATTCATGCTCCTCTGGGTAATATGCAAATAAGGGAGATGGAATAATACCTCTGCAGCGCCACCTATGGTAAGGCAGCATTCCTGCCCATCGGGCCTCTCGCTAGCCAAGCCAGACACCTACTGCACACTGATGAGGGGCAAACATGCTGAAACAGCTGTCTGTGTATGGATTCTGGTTTGGCTTTGATATCCCAGTCATTGTTATAAGGCTTGTATAAAGAGTCTAACATTGACTTGCAGGAATCCTGTCTTCCAATAGGTGGCGCTGCAGAGGTATTGTTCCATCTCCCTTATTAGCGTATCTCATTCACACTGTAATGCACAGTTTTCCTGCTTTCATTCTTTTCTTTTTTGCTTTTAATTCCCGCTCTGTCTCTTAGCAATGTCATTGCGTATGTATAGCATTTATTACGTGCCCATAGAAAACAATAAAGCTCTATCGTGCGTAATACGCAGTAAAATAGAATATGCTCCGGTCTTTTTTATGCGCGTATTATATTTAATGGATATACACAAATGTGAATGGATCAATAACAGTCAATGTACTTTCATTGGATCCATTCATAGCATGTTATGTGTGCGTAATACGCAATAATATTATGCTTGTGTGAGCCTGCCCTTAGTAGACTAAGTCATTTAAATGTTTCTGATAAATCTTTTTGGATCATGGCCTGAGCAGTAGAGATGAGCAAGTATACTCACTAAGGCACATTAGTCGAGCGAGTAGTGCCTTAGCCGAGTATCTCCCCGCTCGTCTCTAAAGATTCGGGGGCCGGCGCCGGTGACAGGTGAGTTGTGGTGGGGAGCAGGGGGAAACGGGCGGGAGAGAGGGAGATCTCCTCCCGTTCCTCCCCGCTCTCCCCCGCCGCTCCCCGAATCTTTAGAGACGAGCGGGGAGATACTCGGCTAAGGCACTACTCGATCGAGTAGTGTGCCTTAGCGAGTATACTTGCTCATCTCTACTGAGCAGCAAGTTTCACATACAACAGTTCACGGGTTGTTGTATTGTTTGCATACAAAACTGCAAACCAAAGTGACTTTTCTCAATGGTGCAGTAGTTGAAATGGGGTTAAACATTATGTATAAAAGGGCCTAATGTTTGCTCTATGAATAAACTTTCTTGCCAAAAAACACAAATATGTTGTTATAACAAGGCATAAGAAAAAAATTTGGACACATATGTCAAAAATGGGTCATCCAACAATTAGCTAATTGTCATCAGCCATCAGCTGTAATCTGTGTCGGAACCTAACAACAAGTTGTCAAAGCCCCCGTAGGGTCACACAGGTGTATTTAAAGTATTACACAGTTCTTAAAATTAATACACATTTAATTTGAAAGTAGCATCTCACCTTCAGTCACTGCTAGTTGTTTCATACGAGTGAAATGTCGGTCTGCAGTAAAGTATACTCACGGCCTGCCACTCGGTCTTGGTGGTTACACTTGGCTGAGACAGTTGATGTGGAGGAAAAAGGACGTATTACGTGTATTACGTCCTTTTTCCTCCACATCAACTGTTTTAAAATTAATAGGTGTAATTGATGAAAGGTGCTCTTTGCAGCCTCTGGCATTGAAATGAAGGTCCTCAATGGTGGACCACTCTCTTTTCATTCAAAATTCCATTATAGGAATGGGTTTCTGTATCAAACAACTTATTTAGGGCTCTTTCACACGGGCACAGTCCACCCACAGTGTAGCCGTATGCATAGCTCGCAGCTACAATGCTCTAAAGATCACGTGAACAAGCTATTTCCAACCCTGAAAAAATAGCTCGTTTACACAATTCGAGGTGCGGGCTGCGTGCTTTCCAGCTCCCATAGGAGTGTATGGAAAGCACGCAGCAAAGATAGGACAGGTCCTATCTTTGCGTGCACCTCGGAGCCGACATGCAAGTTTGCACCTGCATGCCCTATCTTTGTTATCTTCCCCCGCGCCATCACTAGGCAACAACATGAAATCCGCGTCCTGTCTGCAATGTTCAACGGGCTGCGGGTCAGACAGCTTTCATTGATTTCAATGGAAGCCGTCCACGCGGTATCCGCGCTAAAATTGAGCATGCTGCGATTTTTCCTATGCTTGCAGAAACCAAAACTGGTTTCTGCAAGTGTGAAGGAAGAATCAATTTCCCATAGCATACTATGGGAGCCATTTGTTGCGGATTGACAGTGTGACGCTCACCGTGGATTTCGCACCAACCCCCTGTCATTGTCTTTAAATGAGCAGTAGAATGATACAGAGGGAGAATGGACCCTGCTCATGAGGGCTTACAATCTACGAGGAAAGGGGGATAAAAGCAATAGGTGAGGGTAGAAGCTACTCATATGGTACTGTAGTATAGAAGTAACAGGGATATTGCAGGTCGTAGGCTTTTGTGAATAGCTAAGTTTTTAGGTTTCTTTTGAAGGTCTCAAAAGGTGAGGGAGAGCCTGATGTATTTCATAGAATCATAGAATGGTAGAGTTGGAAGGGACCTCCAGGGTCATCGGGCCCAATTCCCTGCTCACTAAATCATCCCAGACAGATATTTGTCCAGCCTTTGTTTGAACCCTTCCGTTGAAGAAGAACTCACCACCTCCTGTGGTAACCTGTCCCACTCACTGATCACCCTCACTGTCAGAAAGTTTTTTTTAATATCTAATCTGTATCTCCTTCCTTCAGTTTCATCCCATTGCTTCTAGTCTTTCCTTCTGCAAATGAGAATAGGGCTGATTTGTGAGAGAATGGCTCATGTAATAACTTCATTTGGTCTTTCAGCTTGTGTAAATATATTATCTTAAAAAGGACAATCAGCTTAAACAGAGAATTTCTCCTACAGACAGCTTCCTCATTCAACAGGAAAACACTCTGCAGGTACTAAACAATAGCCACAGTACTCATAATAACAATAGTCTGTCTGACTATGATACATAAAGCCATTTGCTCTTTGCAAATTCATTAAGACGACTGTTGACGTAATCAGCTCTTCAAGAGAAAAACAAACCATATACTCATGTGTTGTGATTGCTTACTGTGCATGACAGAGGCACCCTTGTTTACTACTATAAAAAAAAGTCTGCTGTGATATAGAATAAATGGGAATTATCTTGATTACACCAACTAAATGTGACATGTCTTAGTTTCTTGGATTGCTCCACTTATCTCTACTTAATTTGGACCACCACGATATACCTGAAGTGCGGAGATTGCCCTAACATGTTGGTGTAGCAAGTTTCAGCATTCTGTGAAGTATATTATGCAGTATATAAACATCTACAACTTTACACTAGATGGTGCTATTATGATAATATTTGAGAGCATGAGACAAAGAGTGATTAAAACTAATTAGATTTTGCATGGCATGATTGGAATACTGCACAAAATGTAAAGGATCACTAGCGCAATTATAGGACTAAGCTACTTGGATATTTCATTACAGGTCTGAGCAGATCACTCAGGAAAACAGTCAATGTAAATTACTTGTGGCTTATGTGAGGGACTTCTAATTATCCTCAAGAAGGCCCTTAAAATCAACCTATATAATATGTATTACCCCTTAAGGAGGATGCTAAGCAAAATTGTCATTCATTCAAGAATAAATTGTTGTATTGCATTGCTCTTATAATGTTTTTGCAGCACCCGCTCATTGCACTGGGCAACAGAGAAAATCTTTCGACTTGAAAATAGGTATTTCTTAATCATTTCATCATAGAATAACTGAAAATGACATTGAAAGCCCATTGAAGTTAAATATATGTACCTTTATTCAGATCCACAAGGTTAGAGGAGTGAAATCATTAAATAAACAAAAGTATATTTAGTAAAATAGTTGAATAACTAAAATGGAAAACAGATACCGTAATGCCTAAATCTTAGAATTGGTATGTATATATTACAATTAAAAAATGCAATTAAGTGTTCTCAAACTTTTTTTTTTTGTAATTTCAGGTTAGAATCCAGGATGTGACGTAATTGTAAAAACTCTTCTGAAAATCTTTGTTACATGTGGGGTGAGGTATCATTTTCGGCCCAAATTTTTGTTACATGTGGGGTGAGGTATCATTTTCGGCCCAGAAACGTTGAATTACTCCGATCATAAAGACTGTTGGACAGTGACAAGAGATGCCCCAGAAAAGGATTACAAGTGACTAGCAAAGAGAATCTGTTCATATAATTAAGCCCTTTTATTTGACGTTAGTGTATCTATAAAACCAGAGTTAAGGCCCATTTACAAGCATCGATTATCACTCAAAACGCATTAGAAATTATGGTATATGAGCAATAATCATTTCGTCTGAATGATGATTTTTGGGCGAGTTTAAAAACCATTGTTCAGACTGAAGGCTGTGTTCTCCAGGGGAGCAGGAGATAACTTTATATTCTGTCTGCAGTGCTTGCAAGTAAACAGACTGCAGGCTGTTATCTCCCCAGTAACTACATTGTAAGTACATTGTACATACACAGTAAGTACATTGTTTTCTCCTAGCAGCCCCTGCCAGAACAATGGAGCTAATTGCAGAGCTCAGACCACCTGCTGAGTTTTGCAAGCAGCTCCTGGAGGCTCATTTAAATGCAAATGAAGGTGATAAAGTGCTAATGGGCATTAGTGCCCTTTAGTACTTTATGCAAAACGATCGCTAAAACTTTCAATCTTTTAACCGTTTGAAAGATTATCTTTGCGTGTAAATGGGCCTTTAGGCTTACTAAACAAAATATAATGTCACATTCATTTTTCTTGACCCAAAATTAGGGTAGTTTAGTTATTTTGAATAAAGAATGAACAAAGTGTATTTTTAGTATTTTGATTTGATATTACTACATCTTAAAAGCCAGAGCTTAATACACTAAATCTACTGTCATATTCGGGTTTGTCGACCCATAATTAGGGCAGTTTAACTATTTTGAGAAAGGAAAAAAAGTGCATTTTTGTTGTCTAGTGTTATCATCCCATATTGCTAGTCAATGTATGAAGTGATAATGTGTTTATGAAGTGATAATCTAGAAAGGGCAGCTTTTGGACAAATGGGGGAATTGATCGTACTCAAAGTCTCAGGTATGCTTTCAGCATGATCAAGCATAGACAAACCATTGGGGAGTCCCACTGGGCTCAACATAGGCTCCTTTCGCAGATTACTTCAACTGAAACCACGGGGTGCAGGCCCACTCACAGGCCTTTCTCAAGCCATGGCCCTGTTTCAGCGTATTATCAAGCACAGATCACATTGTTGCTCAAACTTGGCAGTTTTGATTTGGAACAGCTCACAGCAATTTTGCGGTAAGGTCAATTCAATTCTCCTGGTGCCAATCTTCACTCATAGATGGCACAGTCTTTTTTGTTAAATAAGTGGAATTAAGTCACAATCAATGTGATTCGCCTTGTGGCATCTCCCAAAGCAACTCAGTCAGTAACAGTGGTCTGCAGCCCATGAGATGGCCACAAAGAATTAACGAAACTGTTACAATTAATAATATGTATACACAGTTTATCATCATAAAATGAACAGGGCTTTCAAAAATTCATTATATTAGCTGCCCATAGGAACCTAAAACTGTAAAATTCTCCCAAAAATCCATGGGCCCCCTTGTTACAGTCACAGCTCATGGACATCCTGCAGCCACATGTGTTACTTATCATGGCAGGGCTTTCAAGAGGCATTTTCCAGCAGGATAATGATCGGTTACATATGACGAGGATGTCACAAGAATGCCACCACAACATTGTCACACATCCGGGTCCAGCGTGGTCGCCACATTTATCACCAATAGAATATGTATGGGACCATACGTCAACTTCAACAGCCTACAAGTTTTATCTAGAGACTTAATTACAACAAATATAGACGAATATACTGCAGGATATCATATAGAACCTGTATGCCTCTATGCCCACCCGTATCACATTTGTATCCAAGCTGTAGATAGATGCCCAACAGGGTACTAGAGGCTCCCTGTAAGTGTTCAGTTTTCTACAATAAATTATCCTTTTGCTCTGATATTGTAATAGCTTACTTATATGAAAAAATCATTGAGAAGGTTCCGGTATTACTACAGCATGTGTCCACATTGCCATTTAGCATGTGTCCTTGTAAGGTTTTTAAGGAAGAACTGTTCAAGAAACAATGTCAAACAACAAGAACTTTTTTTGTTTGTTTTCTTGTTGTTTGACATTGTTTCTTGAACAGTTCTTCATTAAAAACCTTATGAGGACACATGCTAAATGGCAATGTGGACAAATGCTGTATTAATACCAAAGATCTATCATAAAATATAACCTTTAATAAAGAATATTAAGAAAGTCAGGTAACTGTGAAACGACATACGTTATAGAGAAATTTTTAAAATGTTTATATGGAGCTGGACATTCGCGCTGGATGTTTCAACAGTAGTCTGCCATCATATGCATATCCCATTGTCAATAGCATCGTTCTTACACTGTATTTATTTCCTGGTGAAATTGTTGACCTCTTCATTACTTACATCACCAAGACATTCTGGAAATCCATCCAAAATGACTGCAGATCCTGCATTGTAATGTTCATCTTACAACCAAGTGTTTAAATACAGAAGTGAGCGTATTCTCCACAAGTTCACCAGAGATAGTGGCCTTATAGTTCCTAAGGAACGCGCCTCAAAGTTGTCCACTGGATTTTGGAAATGCTGGTCTTTCATGAGTTTCCGGTTTGTGATTCATTGAATTTACCTGCTTTTAGCTTCTCCAGGCTCATTGCAGGACATTTTCTACATTTGTAGTCAAAATACAATTAATTTCTCTTCAATGTCTTTACACATTGTTTCATCAACCCAAGTGTGATGTGCAGCGGTGGCGATATGTATCGTATGTACTAATATTAAGCAAATGCTGGCGGCAAAATAAAGTAATTATAACAAAAATAGATAATGACATCCATTATCTAGAGCTTCTAGACTGAAACGGATGGTATTTTTGCAATCAGCGGCACAAAAATACCCAAAATAAGGTCTACAATACCAGGCACCATGAATTTTTTTTTCTGTTCCCCAGTGTAGTTACCCCTTTCCAATCCACTGACTGATGTCTAAAGACATTCTTATTGAAGCCTGTACAGCTCAGCTGTCGGAAGACGTCCGGCAGGGTATTCTTACTGTAAATTACTGGCCGCTCTGTTGTCAGGGGCCTCTCCAGCATGTCACACACCACAGTACTGGCTGTAGCCAGCAGATGGCGCCATTGCATAATGGCAGAAAGAGAAAGCCCCCTAGGAAACCCTAAATCCAAAATTGGATTGCAAAGGGTTAATGCCTAAGTAATCCCTGATAACTCGCTATTTGGCTGTCTGTGTGAGTGTGCATTACAGTTGTAAAGTAATTAAAACCCTGGATCTTTGCCTCAAAGATCGCTGTTTGCCATAGAGGCTGAACATATTTGCAATGTTAGCTGTCATGGTACAAATGAACTGGGTGCAGGATGCTTCTAGGTCAAAATCAAAATGGTCTCCACCTCCCCAAATTGAAGAAGTGCATGGATGAACTATTTACCTCTCATTGCGTACATGTGGGGTAATGGAATTTTGCAGTTTGGCACATACAAATCTGTATAGTTATAGTTTTGAGCCGACATTTTCTACTGTCCAGTGGAAGAAGTGCGTGCAGCCAGTCATATCTTGTGATATTATTTCCGTATGTAACTATAGTGAGTGCAAAGTTAGTAGTTACATCTACACCCTAATTTCAAAGATGGCTAAAGAGTCCTTTCCTACTTAAGAAGATTTCAGTTTTGTTGATTACGCATGGGAAATGGTGGTCCTGATTTTCAGCTGAAGGCCTAGAGCTTCAACCTACACTTCGGAATCAGGCACCATGAGAGCCATAATTATAATTTTCCAGACATATTGAACCACAATAAAAAGTTATCTATTCAGAAAATAAGTTCTTTCTTTTTTAAGATAGCCTGGATTCTGTCTTTTGTCTTGGAATCCGGTCATTTTTAAGTAACCAAATGTGTAGCATCCATCCCCTCCCTAAACATTATTGAAGGGCTTTTCTTGTGGGAATGTTCTCATTTTGCCTTATGGATGGTGCACATTTATCCGGGTAATCCAACCTCAGTGCATGAATGCCTTTCTCTGTGTAGATAATCCAACCTCAGTGTATGAATGCCTTCCCTTTGTGTATTAATTGAATTGGCACAGAAAGCATAGGAGAATAACTATAGGTTAAACATGCACAAGATGAGAGACAAGTTGGGTGATCTGGTGACCAAAGACCGTCTTTTATTATCTTCGAAAGTCTATAGTACGAACTTCCTTTCTCATATAGAATAAGAAGTGCAGCTCTGATGCACAACCTTCTGCTCCAACAAGTTAAATGCTATGTGGACTACGAGAACAAGAACATTGAAGGCAAGCGTAAGCTTCATTTTTTGCCTGGAGATGTACTTTGTAGAAAGTACAGTTTAGGACTTTCATTCTGACTTTTCACTTGCTCAGGAAAATAAAGTATAACTATTGAAATGGAAGCTATATTTCTTTAATGATATGTTAAGTGCATAGTGTGTGTATGACCCATTTATATTTTATTACATTTCCTTCTGCTCTAGAACATACTCTTTCCATTATTCTCTTCACAGTGATCCAAGAAACATGTTTTACATAGTAAGTCCCCCAAAAGCTTTAAACTCAACTATTTGCCTTACATATTTCTTACGAATAACCTTTTATAATGTAATTAATTTCTTCTTGACATCAAAGATATTCAGCAGGAAAAAAAAGAAAAAAAACCTTGATTGCATTAGCAAGAATCAATTATTTCTTCTTTTTAATTTGCTGGATTCATAGATCAAGCTATGTGGAGATTAACTGAGCAAAAGTAATGGAAGGTATAGCTGGCAATACCCAAACAGACTGTTAAAGTGAAGGGAAGTGTGAAATATAACAGTAATTAAAGCCTCTCGCTAAAAACTTAGCCAGATATATTCCTTTAAGGAACATTTAAAAAAATTAAATGCCCCCTGTAAATATAAGTCATTGAGATGTGCTCTACTGTCAAGCTGTTAAAAATTCTACTCGGCAGCTTTCGGAAGGGATGAGTTACATCATGTATGGCCGCTGTCCTTGCCTGCTTCTTCTTGACAGGATTCTGATTAACAACACAGGCGACTATTCGCTAAACGGCATTTCTCTTTCACTGCTAGTAGTATGGTGCCAATCAAGCTTTGAGTTGATTACTTAAGTTATGTTTGTCTATGCTTAATCATTTTGGTTGCTAGGGATACATATTGCCTAATAACCGTATTTTCTATACAGGGTGAGGCAGCATATTTGCTGTAGTAGTATGGTTATTAATAAGAAGTTGATGAAGGCTGGGTGGGTGGGCAAGATATGGGGCTGTGAATCCCGCTCCCATATCACACTCTCCACCATGTGAAATCCCCAGGGATGTGAGGTGTATTCATGCCAAAACAGTCTCGCATCACTTCGGGAATAAAGGGAATCCTCCGCTGCGGCTGACAGGATAGCAGATTTTTTCCCATTATTTTCAGATGTATGATCCCCTTCAAAAGAATGGGGTTCATATTTGTGTGAGATTTGTGCATCTCGAAATGCACAAATCTCACGTGATTTTATCGCCCGTGTGAACAGCATGAGGTTATCAGGGATCATCTGCTAAGTTTGTTTGCTAATAAAACACAAGGCCACAGCATCACACAGCGGACATCCATAACTTCAGATATGTTGCTTTATTTAACCCCCTGAGGACATGACCTTTTTTGCTTGTTTCTTCTCCCCACTTTCGAAAAACCATTTTTTTTTGGCAAACTTAGCTGTCAGTGAGCTTGTCTTTTGTGGCACAAATATTTTTCTATCACACTATTAATATACCATAAAATGTATTGAAAAAGTTAAAAAAGTTTCTAAGGGGAGTGAAGTGGAAAAAAAATGCAATTTAGCCTTTTTTCAAGGGTATTGTTTTTACGGCATACACACCATGGCAAAAATAAAATAGTAACCATATTCTATGGCACAGTACGATTACAACAATACCAAATTTATATATATTTTTTAATGTACTACTTTTAAAAAATATAATTTTCGTCCTGTTGCCATCTTCTGAGACAGCCATAACTTTTTAATTTTTCCATTAATGGGTTATATGAGAGCTTTTTTTTTTGCGGGACAACCCGTGGTTTATAGTGGTACAATTTTTTGATTGTTTTTTTTCTTAGGAAAAGGATTACCAAAAAAGTAAAATTCTGGCATTGTTTTTTTTTCCTGTTGACATTTACCATGTGGGATAAATAATGCATTATTTTGATAGTTTGGACTTTTTTGGACGCAGTGATACCAAATATGTTTTGGGGGTCTTTTGTTTTGATTTTTATATTATCAATAAGAGAAAATTGTTTTTTTTTACTTTTAATATTCTTTAATTGTAGTAATAATCAACAAGTTCATTTCTCATTTTTCCCTTCCTTTTTTAGTTCCCATGGCAGACTTGAACTTGCAATCGTTTGAGCGCTTCTACCATATACTACAATACTTCAGTATTTAAGTATATAATATTTTTGCTACCATTCTTTTAAGACAAGCCATAGGCCTGTCCTGAAAGGCAGAAATAGATTGCAGTCCTGAGAGCCTTCAGAAGGTCTTAGGCTACCATGACAACCAAATGGTCCCTTGCTATCTCATTGTGGAAGGCTATTTTGGACCCCCAAACTTGGATTGGGGCATTTAAAGCATTAACAGCCATGATCAGCTTGAGCATGGATCGCGGCTGTTGAAAGCAGCCTGTTCTCATCCTGTAAATACCCACGTGTATCCGCAGGGATTGGATCCAGATCTCTCTCCATACAATCTGTGGTGCCAGAGGGCATACATGTATGCCCAAAAGTGTCAAGGGGTTAAAGAGTCCAGTAAAATTACAGTGCGGAATTTTAGCAGAATAGAATGCCTTTTTTAGGTATTCTACTGTGCTGAAATGTTGAACTGTTATTTTACGGGACTCTTTAAATAGATCATCATATCTGAAGTTTTGGATGTCTACATAGTGATGGTAAGTGGATTTCTGGAAGTGGCGTTCTATGGTCACTTGTATAATGTGGATATTTGTCCCAGTGTTGTTTTTTAAACCAAAGCAATCTGGTTGCTAGAGATACTGTTACGTTCGTGTAGACAAGTGAGCACCGGACCCACACGAACGAAACCCACCGGACCCACATGAACGAAAGATTGATGGGAAACACCAGGTGAACTACCATAGATTAGCCCCTCTCCCTATCTTCTACTAAGGTAAGTGACACAGACCTACCTAAGCGGGAACATCACCCAAACAAAGGGCAGTCCAGTGGTCTTCGGATTTGGGCCCTTGCTGCTCCTAGGAACAGGATAGGACACATATACATGCCACCACCGACAGACTACTGGACAGAGTAAGAAGACGCACAGAGCCATAATCACACCATACAGCAGCAAACACACAACCATTAGTAGCAGATGTGAATGCTATAAATGCCAGGTATTAGTTGACATTTGATCAAAGTATGGAAGCTAGCAGACCACGTCATGGCTCCTAGCTATACCGCTAGTCTCTACACTAACCATGAGTCCAGCGACATAACCAAACAAAACCCAAGACACAAAACTTTCTTGCAGCAACCAAACATAGAATTTGCTCACACCACAAAGAGAGAGAGAGTAAGAACAGAGAAAGCTGACCACACCCACACCTGGGAAGACAGCTGTTATGTGTACTGACCTGAAGTTATTGGCTGACTGGCTTACACACACGCGCCCAGCCAGCACAATCCCCCACACCTGAGCAGGTGAACTCCAGAGCACCTGCAGAACCACAGGTCTCAGGAGACAGACGTGACAGATGCATTGTCTAACAATCACAGTTTCATATATGAGGTTGTCTTCTAGTAACCAGTTTGTCAGACTTTTCAGGTTATAATTGAACAAAAAAGGTGCAAAAATGCATGTTAGGACTCAAATCAAGTCTACCACAGAGTTCTACCACCACCTCTGTATAGACAATTTTTTTAAAGACTCCACAAACGATCTACAAAAGAAAACACATACATAATTTTTGAACGTTTAGTTCAGGAGTGGTTGGGTAACTGCTAGAGATGAGCGGGCGTACTCGTTAAGGCAAAATACTCAAGTGAGTATTGCCATTTTCGAGTACATGCCCGCTCGTGAGAAAAGATTCCAGGGCCGGCGGGGGGGGGGGGGGGGGGGGGAGGGGGGAGCAGTGAGTTGTGGGAGTGAGCATGGGGGAGAGGGAGATCTTCCCCGCCACCCCCTGCTGGCCCCCAAATCTTTTGGCATGAGCAGGCATGTACTCGAAATTGGCAATACTCGCTCGAGTATTTTGCCTTAACGAGTACGCTCGCTCATCTCTAGTAATTGCTGCATGTGACATACAAGGGTTACATAGTTACTGTATATAGGTATAGAAAAGACACAGGTCCATTAAGTTCAACCTTTTTTTATCCATTATTTAAAAGGTTAATTATAACCCTCAATATCAATTATTGGATAATCATATGACCATTTTAAAAATGTTGACAAAATGTTTGTCATTACTATTGTAGAGTATTTCTTAGTTTGACTGCTCTAGCTGTAAACAATCCTTCCCTACATAATATTACACTGGGAATGTGTATTTTAAGCTCTCTTTTATACATCCTAAAATTATACTTGCCTTTGCAGCTGCTACTTGACATTGAACACTGCTGCTTAGCTTATGGCCCATTTACACGTAATGGTTGTTTCTCAAAATTCATTCAAACAAATGTATTATATATGCAGTAATTCAATTCCTCGGGTCTAGGTGTATTACATTACATTTATCAACATTAGCATTCATCTGCCAAGTTCTTGCCCATTTTGCCAGCTTATCTAGGTCTTTCTGTAGTGTTTTACAGTAATGCTGGGTTTTAAGTGTCCTACAAAGTTCTGTATGATCAGCAAAAACTGACACTTTACTTTCAATTCCATCTAGAAGGTCATTAAAAACGATGGGCCTAACACAGATCCTTGTGGTATCCCAATGCTGACTTTCGCTGATCCAACCCAATAAAACATGCTAACTGGCTCTGAGATCAAGTAATGCAGAAGATCTTGTTCCAAATAGTATTGCAGAAGACTTTCCTTATACTATGGCTAAAATTCTACACAATGTTTTCACCTTGACACTTCTTCCCAACATACAGAATTAACAATGATATGGTATCCCACAAGTGGGCATTTCTTGCAAAACAAGTGCATTGTATGTTTTCTTATTGCCTTTCATTCACGTTCTACTTTGTAATGTATTGCAATGTTCAAAATGTGAAAGTGTGTGAAGACAGCACTTCAAGGATTAACTTCTCCCTCACAGTGCTTGGTCACTGAGTAAGCCCTACAGCCTGCTAGAAGTTGCTAGAAACTTCTCGGAACAGTCAGCCAAAGACTGTCTCCCATGCTAAATGCTAGAGAGAAAGAGTTTAACCTCTGAAGAGGTAGGGGGTGTTTGCCTCTGCTTGGAAAACACAGACCCTGCAGAGGAAAGTCTGGGCTCACTGCCAGGCAACCAGACATGGAATGCTAATCAGAGATCCTGCGGTTGTGAGAACTAACGAAATGGGACAGCCCATCAGCTCTGCTCTGGTCTACAAGCTGCTGCTCCAAGACTTAGAAGCTGAGACTCTTAGGCTTAATGTCAACAGGCAAATTTGAATAGCGGAATCCACGTGGGGCACCCGTGAGGACGATCCGCAATTAAAGCTGCCCATAGGGAGACATGGACATCCCCAGCTTAATTAAAGCATGCAGATTTGTTTTGCAGACCTTTTGGTCTGGAAAACAAATTGCAGCATGCTCCATTTTGCTGCGATTCCCGCATGGACAGCTTCCATTGAAGTCACTGGAAGCTGTCCAATCTGCAGCTCATATGCAATTGAATTGCGGACGGGCCGTGGATTCCATGGGAAGGCAGGAGATTTAAAAAAGTAAATCTATACTGCGAACATGCGGTGGCGCGCCAGCCGGCACTTCTGTACACATCCACAGTGAAGACCCAGACAGGTAAGCACTGTCCTCAGTTGCGGGCAGGGCCAGATTCCACTGCAGGTTCCTGCATGCAGAATCCGACCCGCTCTTTGGACAAGAGGCCAAAAGAGGAATTCCCCAGCTACAGATCATCACTAGAGCCATTGAAGACTAGTGGTTCATGGGACCGCAGCAGGTCAGCAACAAAGGAAACAGGTCAGAGAGTGTGAGGAAAGCTCAAATGCTGAGTGAGTAAAATCTCAACTCAAACAGCAGTAGAAGTGTTAACCTCAGAGAGGGGAATAGTAGCCGGATCTCTACACATGCTGTTGGTGTCTAAAGTGGACTCTGCACTATACTGTACTTACAGACTGTTTATGTCTAGTAATACCAATTACCTATGTAAAAGCAAATTACTTGTTGGAACAGTTACCAGCTACCCTCATTGCTACACCCCACCATTAGCCCCACATACTCTTGTAAAACTGTGTGCAACTGAATGAGTTGGTGAGCAACACACCATGACAAGTGTAAGGCATACAATCCAATAATAATATTCTGTGAACTAATCAATCAAGGGTGGAACTTTTTGGGATGATGTGTGTCCCTTTACATCACGCATTACGTTAATACCACATTCCACAATAAGAACATTATAGCAACAGTCAAACATGGTGATGGTAGTGTGATTAACTGGAGCTGCTTTGGTTTTGCAGGACCTTGACGACTTGTTGAACTTGATGGAATGATGAATTCTGCTCTCAATGCCTGCTTGTTCATTTGTGACCCAAAGCTCAAGCACGGTTAAATTATGCAGCAGAACAATTATCTGAAGCACACAAGAAAGTCCACCTCTGAGTAGTTCGAAAGGACTAAAATAAAAAATCTTGACTTGAATCCCATGGGAATGCTGTGGCAAGACCTTAAATGTGCAGGTCATGCTTGAAAACCATTGAAAACAATAACCTAAGTAGGTTTGAAAGCTCGCAATAACAATATGTATTTTTGTTAGGCATTAAAAGGTATCATATCTACAAGATTACTTGGTTTCTCTTACTGAGAACAATCACACTTTGCTCTACTGGCCAACAAGGTAATATACTCTTCTCGATTAATCATCAATAAATGGATCATTTAAAAGCTACATTTAGTGTTTTTTCATATTGTCTTTATCTTATATTAAAATTAGTTGGATGATCTGGAACATTTACGGTAAATGTGGTACATTGGCAAAAACCAAAAAAAAAAAAATTGGGTGATGGGCAAGTACTTTTTCATAGCAGTGCATGTGTTTCTATCAGGAAGTAATGTGGATGTAGTCAATCAGCAACCACTTCAATAATCTCTTTTTATGCCCAACTCTGCCATCAGAGGTTAGCTCTGGAAAAGATATGTAGTTATATATATTCTGGAATCTAGAACTATCTCATTGTATCCTGGACAGATTTTTGGCACCAGATTAGATTGCCAGAAACCAAGTGAAAGAAGCCCCAGAACCCTATGTGGGCTCTGAACCGCATTGATGCCACCCTGGATATAGTGGGTGAACCTTTCTCTCTATTATTTTCCTTGCAGCACCACAGTGCTCTGTTTACTCCCTCAGATCACCATCAATCATTTATTCCTAAAGACTGAAGATTACGGCTTCTTGCTCGCTCCGCACAGTCTAACTTGTCAAGGCAAAACTCCAGGGAAAAATTCACACAGATGTATTAAACCTATCTAACATATTCTCCATGGCAACAGAGCGAGTGGGGCTGCCACCAGCCTCTGTTCGTACTTGTAACAAGAGCTCGGATGGAACGTTACCAAGCATCAAGAGAACAGCATGTGGCCAAAATATATTCATTAGCTGAATGCCTGCAAGCTACAAAAATAATAACTTTTGATTAAAATAAGACAACTTTTCATTGATAAGATGCATTTTATGGCTTTCTGCAGAAAGAAATGCTTAATTTGACATGAAAGATTTAGATTTTAAAGATGTACAACACTAAAAATGACAACATTAAGTACAGGGAACTCATATAGAATGGTCTATCGCTTAATCTTTTTATTATGGGGAAGACACACAGGCGCCTATGATGTGTTTTTGTGAAAGTTCAGTAATGTTGGCTGCATTACACATAATAGATCCTTATTGTCAAAGTAATGGCTTTGAAGCAATAACTAGCCAAAGAAAATATTTCACTAGGGTATTGGGATAATAAAATTACACTGAGTTTCTCTTGTTAAGGGTATTCGTCAACTGACTTCAGAAGCAACTTGTGCCTTACGGTCTTCATTAATGGAAACAGTTGTCTATAATGCACTTTTTTTACCTTTCATAATCTTTCCTGTTTAATATGACAAGTTGCTACATATAATAAAATATGTTAGCTGATGATGTATATTCCAAAAAATAAAATTGGAGAATCCCATTTTGAGTGGTCCCAATACAGCAATTGTGAACTATACACTGACATGCCAAAAGTGGTGGTACATAAATTGATTATAAAGCGACATTACCTCAGGTGACGGCTTAGGAAGAGCCATACCTGTATAAGTTGTGAGGTGTTATCTTGTTAGTGAGGTTGGACACTGGCTAGCATGCTTATGGCAAGGTAACGTGAATTATCAGAGTTTGAATGAGGCATGATAGTAGATGTCGCTTGGACTTTCCATTTCCAAAGTTGTGCAGGCATTTACTGTTGCTTGATGCACAGTGTCACATGTGTCTCTGGAATACATAATTGAAGGCATTACCATCCAGAGTGGACAGAGCAGCATCCAAGGAACAGGCTCCAGCCTAGGAGACAGTGGGGGTAGAGAAGTTCACTTGTCATGGTGGCTCTACTGTCTCCCACTTGGAGGGTAACCAGGGACACGTCCAAGGGGCGCAGGCAGACTATATTAAATAGGGAAACCCACAAGTGGATTACCTTGGTGGTTCTTTGTGACTTGTGACAGCAACATTCCGGTGATCTCTCCGGAGGACAAATAGAGTCCACACGCGGGGTAGAATTCAATAGGCCAAACATGGAAAGGTCAGTAAAGCACTTTACTGAGTAACTTGATATAACAATGCACAACAGTCCTCTTTACATCCAGCCCACGTTAGTGAGGGTTTAGAACACGTCAAGTGACATGGAGGAAACACAGGAGAAACAGGGTAACTTACACAGGCCTAGTTAACTGTGGTTCACTCGTCCCAGAGCTGACTCTTAGGAAACTCCACCAACACTCTACCGGTCCACTCTCATGGAACTTGAGACACTCTTCACCTCACACTGCAGGACGGGAAAAACTCCACATAACAAAGGTAGAATAAAAGAAGGGGTTTGCGGAATTAGAGGGGTATCTTCTCAGCCTCTTCCATCTCAACCTGTACTCAGATTGAGGGTGTCTGAGTACAGGCCAAGCTCTCTTTCTCTTTTCCAGAAAGACAACCATGCAGCTGGCAGAAAAGACTAGAAGACCTCACTCAAGTATTTTTCACCCACATATATTAAACGAGGTCACATGACATACAAATAGATACTTTCTCAGACATAACCCAGACAGTAACTCAATCAGTGCTGCAAAGGTGCAATACACATCATATTCATACACATAAAAGACAGTGGAAAAACACAAACACAGGACTACATAGATCGTCCAGAAACATCCAGAACACATGTACACATAAACGTCTCTACACTACAACAGCATAGTGGCTGCCCACAGGAGCTAAATGATGGCAGCCCGCAACATCTGACTAGAGTTCTCCATGTGAATAGACAACTGATTCGAGCAGAAATCACATCAACATTCAATGCAGGAGGCCCCACATTCATAGCCTGCAGGTCAGTGAAGTGTTCTTTAGCTTCCATGGGATATGGAAGCAGACGACCCACTCAAATGCCTCTTAACATCTCAACACTGGACACAGTGCCTCACCCGGGCTCATGAGGTTGCTATCCAGAGCCTAAAGGACTGGCAACACGTGGCATGATCACGTGTACCACACTGTACCAAGTGTTTCAAGCTAATGGGGGGGTTTGTGTGTGGCACATACTCCATAAAGCTATGCACTTCCATTGAGGCGTGTTCTCATGGCATGAATGGGGTCTACTATGTTTCAGTGCTTGGTGACTATCTGCCTCCCTTTATAGACTTAATGTACCCTCACAATGATGGGATATTCCATCAGATTAATGCAGTGTGCTGTTTGGCCCAAGTTTCTAGAATGGGTTTGAGGACCATTCTGGAGTATTCCTGTGAATGGTTTGGCCTGCATGTTCACCTAACATAAGCCCAATAAAAAACCTATACATATAATACCATGGAGCTGTGGGTGGTTATCCAGAAAGCATGGCTGAACATCCCTCCAGAAGCCTTTTGTCCACTTGTGGAATTGAAGTCATGTTGAGTTGCTGCAGTCTGCTAAGCTAAAAAGAATATTACATGATATTAATTCCTATCCCATGACTTTTGGCACATCAGTATATATAAAGGGGAAAAGGTTTAAGTTTCTGAGACTCAATGTAAAATCTGTAACGGGGCCCTTCACCTATAGTCTGTCATTTATAATACTACCAAAGTATTCTAGTATTTGTGTTATATGCTGCCATAGGCTGTCCTAGTGTCACCTCTGGGACTTCTGGAAAATCAGGAAAATGTGTGTCCTGGAACCCTTGATGTGTCAATTAATATAGCCGACAGCGGACAAAAAAAAAAGACAAGAAGATGATGAAGTGAGTAGGTAGACACTACTCTGCTTTCTCCATCCCAGTGTATGGGAATGATCAAATTGCTCCTGAAGCAAATAATACAGGGCATGAAGGCAATCCCTTTAAAAGAAGTCAGTGGGGTTCAGCTGATTTGCTGCTGACTTGGCTTAGATAACTCTTGAAGATAAACCTGTAATGCCATAGGAAGCCTCGTTTGGCTATTTAGTTTCCCTGTGGCCACTGAAAGGAAACTATAGCACTACCTGTAAGTTATTCCAAGGCATTCAATGCATCAGATGTATAAAAGACCCTTCAAAGGGTCATGTGCCCTAATATGAATAGGGCTTGTCATTAACAAGGCTTGTTTTTATGAGACAACCTCTTTAAAAGTGACTGATATTTTAAAAAAATTGAAAACCAGTAATTTCAATCGAAAAGAGTTTTACTTTTTGAAAGCTAATTAATTAATGTTCCTTACATCATTATATTAGAGTATGCCAAATCGCCTGCATAGACCAATCAGAACATTCTGGCTTCCTGCAACCACCACTAGGAGTGTGGGAGCTTACTTTATACAATTCATACACTGAAATTCATAATAGAACTGTATGTAGTGAGCTCCAAAGCTCCCTCTGGTGGTAGCTGCAAGCAATCACAATTTTTTCATATAACTTCATGGCTATGCAGAAGGTTTGGAGCGCTGAATGAGAAAAACTGATCTCCAATCCTTTTACAAAATAATAATCTTTATTTATATAGTGCATACATGCTACTCGGTACTTTACATCACTTGGTATTGCGTTTTGTTCTCATTGGAGCTCACAATCTGTATTCACCTATCTGTATCTCTTGGGAATGTGGGAGGAGACAGGCGGGGACATACCAAAAAAAGTAACAAATTCCATTCAGATGTTGTTCTTGGTGGGAATTGAACCCAGGATCCCAATTTTGCAAGGTAAGAGTGCCAACCACTAAATGACCCCACTCACCATATCTGTTCCAGTTCTAATCCATTTTAGGTCAGTCAATTGATATAGAAAATAATATAAATGTTTTAACTAATTACAAAGAAGCCCAAAGATGTTGCCATAATGGAGCTCTAATAGTGGTGGTAAAGCTGGTCCATGATCGCCTTTGCTCTTCCACATTAATGTCATATAGCTGACAACCTGCTGTACTATTAATGATATTCACACATCTCTACTACTCTTCATGTCACAGCTTTCTCATAGTTTACTCCCCTCCAAGCTCAACTTGTTGTTCTCTCTTCAGTCTCCACATGCCTGCTGGGTAATGCCTGCATCACATTGGTTTAAATAAGTGTTGTGTGCTTTCAAATTCTTTGTAGATAGCAGCAGCAAGCTATTGCCTCTCAAAGTATGTAATGTAACAGACTAAGGAAGAAGTGACATGTATGCAAAGTATTCTATATGTAACTAGTAAATTAGTTCAAAAACAATATATACTAATAATGCTACAGATAATATACTATCATACTAGTTGTACTATAATATACATAGTAAATACAAATAGAAGTAAAGGTCCATTTGGGACGACTGTTTGTCAAACGATGCCTGACACTCGTCTGTGTGTCCGCGCTCCGATGCTTTCACACGAGAGCTACTGGTGCTGGCTCGCTCACGGAGCGGCCAGCAGGGGAGTTGGACATAGCAGAAGATTTCTCTCCTCTAGCTCCCCCGCCCATCTCCATTGAGATAATACAGCGGCCGTTCACTACTTAACAGCTGTTTAAACTGAGCGATCAGCAATTAGCTCATCGTTTATGCTGTATAAACGATGGACGATCAGCTCATCATTCAGTTTAAACAGCGGCCATTCAGGAGGTGTATTGGATATTAACCTTGAATACAAGATACCATTGGGTTTGAACTTTAAAAATGGAATTATGTATTTTTATTGAATAGCATTACGATATATATTAATTGGTTTGTGGTAGATGTGTGAGTGGGTTGTTCATCAGTGTCTTGCACTTGTTCAATATTCTAAGAACTCACTGAAAAGGTTTTCTAGATGCCCTGAGAAAGTGGGTAGATATATAAAAATATAATATAACTGTTTTATATTTTAAAAGAACCTGTGCCCCAGGCATTATACACATATGGACATACAGCAAATAGTGTTATCCCCTGGATATTTCCAACCCGTATCGCATCAGCAAAAATCTGAGGTGAAAAGGGGGAACTCCATCCACGTGGAGAAAAAAACGGCACTGTAGCGTGACTTGGCGCACAAAAAGCCCCATAGATAGGTATCACACTGTGAATATACCCCGAGAATGCACCCAACGCGGTTCAACTGTACGAAATCTCATCAGGGATCAAAGAAAAGAGGGTATTCAGTGTATAATAAACACTTTATTATATTTTCTTTATGGGAGGTAGGTGTGTGTTTCTGAATGTTTTGAAGAGTTTGCATTATCCCTATCGTTCTGAAAACCAGTCACATATGAGGGAATTCTTGGGGTACATAGTGGACAAAGTGATCCCTCAAATCTGGGGAGATCACTATTCAATGTGGCATTTTGTCCACCACCCCTTTTACATGCAAATGTCCTAGATCACTGTCTGGCATTGCAGTAGACAGATTTACAATGGCGCCCTCATGCTGTCATCTGCTAAATAAATCACTGTCTAATGACTAGTCAGCAATAAATTTGTCAATTGGGCTCCTATAACATGAAGGGAGGTGATGACCTTCATTGGCTTATCACCATTTAATCAATGTGCACCACCATCTCCGCAGCACATGCCTCCCATACATCCTTATGGTAGCTCTGCCTTTCTAGCTGCTGGTAGCAGCACCAAGCACCTGTCTGAGGTGTAACTGGCAGCTCTGGTAGGTAGAGCATTGGTCTAAGGTTAAATAGGAGTAACCCCACCCATTTGGGGCGTGTCTTATGACATCAGTGCGGCAAACAAATCGCAGCATGCTCTATTTCTGTGCAGGGCTTGCAGAGCCCCCACATAGAAATCTCACTCCCCGACTGCCGGCTTGGGTCTGCGCATGCGCCGGCTGCCCGTCAGCGGAAGCAGGTGAGTACGCGCTGCTCTCTGCAGGGGCTTGGGTCGGGTCCCACTGCGAGAATTCTCGCAGCCGGATCCGACCCGGCCGTCTGCAAGTAGCCTAAGACTGGATTTCATTTAACCCCTAGTGACCTGATGACTGTGTCATGTGACTGGTATCTGGTCACTGATGTCATAATACACACTCCAAATGGGTGGGGTTACTCCTATTTAACCTAAGTCCAATGCTATACCTACCATAGCTGCCAGTTACACCTCAGATAGGTGCTTCGTGCTGCTACAAGCAGCTAGAAAGGCAGACACTTGTTGACTAATCTTTGTAGTTCGGAGTGTTGATAGGATGTGCTGTACTCACTCTACTGCTAGCTGATGCTAGGGACTGCACTAAAGGAAGAAACTATAAGGATGTACGGGAGAGATGTTGGAGCACATTAATTAAATGGTGATAAGCTATTGAAGGTCATCACCTCCCTTCATGTTATAGGAGCCCAATTGACAAATAGACTGCTGACTAGTGATTAGACAGAGATTTATTTAGCAGGTGACAAATAGTATAAGGGCTTTACTTTCCTCCACAACTGGAGGGCGCCATTGTAAATCTATCTACTGCACTGCCAGACAGTGATCTAGGCCATTTGCAAGCAATGGTGACCTCCCTAGCTTTAAGGGATTGCTCAGTCCGCTATGTACCCTAAGAACTCCATCATATGTGAATGGTTTTCAGTGATAATGCAAACTCTTTAAAACATTCAGAAACAAAAACACACCTACTTCCTATTAAGAAAATATAATAAAGTGTTTAATATACACCGAATACCCTCTTTTCTCTGAGCATAGACCCCTGATAAGACTTGATACAGTTGAATCACGTTGGGTCCATTCTCACGGTATATTCACAGTGTGATACCTATCTATGGGGCTTTTTGTGCCCAAAGTCACGCTACAGTGCCACTTTTCTCCACCTGGATGAATTACCCCCTCTCACCTCAGATTTTTGCTGATGCGATACGGGTTGGAAATATCCAGGGGATAACACTATTTGCTGTATGTCCATATGTGTATAGTGCCTAGGGCACAGGTTCTTTTAAAATATTTTTTAAAAAGTTATATTTTATTTTTATATATCTACCCACTTTCTCCCTGAATCTTGCTAAATGTTCTTGCATACAGTAATCTGTCAGCATCCTGCTGGGAAGTGGCATTTTTACCTGCCGTGTGTATCTCTGTATTCGTATATTGGTAAATTTGCAGTTTTGATCATGTTGACATTTTGTCAGCTTACTTTATAAAACAAGAGTGTTGCTGTGGGCCTGGGGAAATGAGGGGTACTCAACATGTCAGACAGCTACAGTATCTGGATCAATTGTAATTAATCATCAGTTGTGCAGTTGCTGTAGAAAGCCATGAAAACAAAGAACCTTGACTAGAAGAAAGGAAATTGATGACCCAAGAAGTCCTCGGCTTCACAAGATTAGTATCTGGTGCTTTTGGCCATAAAAAATAAATCTTTAACTTCCAACCTAAGAATTTAGGATCAGATGACTTGAGTGAATGTGAGTGCCAAATCTTTCGTTGCAAGTCAACCAAGAAAGAAAACTCTTTTAGCACAGAAAATGAAAGTTGCCTGCCTTAAATGGATGAGAGAACATGCTACTATGACCAAAAAACCCTGGAAACACAGAACTTTCTCAGATGAAGGCAAGTTTAACCTGCATAGATCAGGTGGAAATCAAAAAGTGGGGAACCAAAGAGGATAAGTCCATCCTAATTGTGTCCTCTCTACTGTTAAGCATCCAATATCTCAGATAGTATGGGGATGCATTTCCTATTAAAAAAATTGGGTGTCCGGAATTGGTGAATGATTCAGTAAATGCTGAGGCATATAAAAGCATCCTGAAGAGGGGGTTACTTCCCACCATGAGTGACTAGTTTGGTGATATGAACGACTGCATTTTCCAAAACCATTCTGCGTTATGCCAGAGAGCCAAATTGGTAATTTGTTTGATTTTTCATTAGTGTCTGTATTTACAGGAGTATTACAGTGCTCCTGCTTTCCGATACACTATTTTTCCAACAGGTGAAAAACTTGGAAAGGGAAAACTCTTACAAGTCACAGAAGAGAGATATACCGATTCAGAACAAATTGAATTCATTGAATGGCTTTGATAGGTTCATCAAGCACTAGCTCTGATTGATTCTCGAGCGCTGTGGCTCAGCCAATCAGAGGCAGCACACCCTGTAGGCGGGCTTTTTCAAACTCCTCAACAGGAAGCCTTGCCTTAAGACAAGTGCTAGAGCCGGACATCGCCTCTTAGGTGATGTATTTGTTTTTTTATGCAGCTAAGGCTCATTTTAGGGGTAATGCTTATATTTCAAGCCCCCTAGAAAATCCCATCAAAGGAGTGCTACAAAGACGCAAGACTTTTTAGCAGTACATGCAACTTTGTAGCCACACAAAATTGCTATATTGCACAGAACATCGATGCAATATCACTGCAAATTTCTTGTGGCGATATCGCTGTCACCCGTGTGAAAGAGGGCTTACCCTGAGGCCGCCTGCAGACGAGCGGAAATCCCACCGCGGGACTTCCCGCGGGATTTCCGCCGCTGAAAGTCTGCATAGGAGTGCATTACAATACGCACTCCTATGCAGACGGCCGCGGTTTGGCCGCGCGAAATCTCGCACGGCAAACAAACCGCGGCATGTTCTAATTTTGTGCGGGGCACGCACTCACCTGGCCGCCGGCTCCGGTCTGCGCATGCGCCGGCTGCGCGGCAGCCGGCACATCAAAGAGCCGGGGCCGCCAGGCGCGGGTGAGTACGCGCTCGTCCCTGCAGGCTCTGGGGTCGGATCGCGCGGCGAGATTTCTCGCTGCCGGATCCGACCCGCTCGTCTGCAGGCGGCCTGAGGGTGTGCTTAGTGAGTGCTCCAGTCAATTTGTACAGGAGCACTGCCCTTACATATACCCCTGCTATGTTATAGTCATTTAAAAAATGCATTTTAATAGCATAACTTATTTAAATACAGCAATTGATAACTCATGTTTTCCAATCTTTTATGGAAGATAGATTATCCCTTTTTATTTATTAAGTGCCTTTCATCTGTTGCCAGTTCTCCTACTGTATGTCCTATCTAGAATATGGTACTTTAAACTATGTCCAGTATTGAAGATGAGTGCTCATAAGGGATTTATAAAAGGGCATGTTTCTTTTTCTTCTACGATTTTATTTGCTCTGCATATTAGCTCAAATTCAGAAAAAAGTGAGAGCCTTTGAACAATAAAGTATATAAACAAATATTTTAAAATAAGGCCGCCTGCAGACGAGCGGGTTGGATCCGGCGGCGAGAATTCTCGCTGCGGGACCCGACCCGAGTGCCTGCAGGGATGAGCACGTACTCACCCGCGCCTAGCGGCCCCGGCTCTTTCATGTGCCGGCTGCCGGGCAGCCGGCGCATGCGCAGACCGGAGCCAGCGGGCGGGTGAGTGACGTTTCTGTGCGAGGCTCTGCGAGCCCCGCACAGAAATAGGACATGCCGCGGTTTGTTCGCCGCGCGAAATCTCGGCCGCCTGCATAGGAGTGCGTATTGTAATGCACTCCTATGCAGGCTTTCAGTGGCGGAAATTCGCGGGATTTCCGCCCGTGTGCAGGCGCCCTAAATTGTATAAGTATTTTAATAGCTTTTGTAAAATTACTCAAAAGAAAAAAATATATAAAACAACAACAAATACAACAAAAAAAACTATCTGTTACTATGTAGCCAAGGTAATAAAACATTTTCAGCATAAAATATTTATTTCCAGAGAACAATTTGACTGTAAAAGCATAAAAAAAACATTTCTACAATAAAAGATTTGTACAGGATAATTAGCGCTAAGAACCAGTTCAGCTGCTGGTGCATTTAAAGAATGAATTCTGCTGAAGAGAAAGCTCCGGTGAGAAATCGAATTTACCCAACATTTTAGAAATAATTATACGTAATGCGTTATTGTTTGCTACGTGAGCATTGTTAGGCTGATAAGTCATGATTAATGACATCAAATAATGTCAAATATGAGCAATGAGAAGAGCCTTGTACATTAGTTACATAGAATGGAATATTGTTCTAGCGCATGGATAAAAGGAATTTATCTTCTAATTATTCTGTCCATCCCCTAAATATCTATGTACCTAAGTTATACAGTAGCTGGAAATGATAGAAACTAGTTAGGCAATTGTTTGCTAAGCATGAAGTACTCCACATTCCATCACTATTCTGCTGCAATGATTGATCCATCCATCCGTTTTTATGTCCTTTAACCCATTCCAATCCAACTTGTATCCTGGTTTTCCTAGTGGGCTTACTCTTTTTCTGCCGTTATACAATGGCGCTATCTGCTGGCTAAAGCCAGTACTGCATGAGGTGATACATTGGATAGGCTCCGACAGCAGAGAGGCTGGCAATATACAGTAAGAGAACCCCGACGGACGTCTTCCAACATCGGAGCTGCACAGCCTTAAATCATAATGTCTTCAGAGGTCAGACAGTGGCTTGGAAAGGGTTAAGTAATTGTCATGTTCAGAAAAACCCTTTGCTAAACAAAACTTTGGAAACACTCTGCGATTTGCTGTTCGTCTCTATCCACATTAGTGATGTCGTTTTTATTATAAACTGGCATTACACAACAGACCCTATCGAGTTATAATAAGATCTGTAGCCTTCCTCCAATGTGTCCACAATTTTCAAGAGGAAAAATAGTATTGAGACCTTTTTCACATAGGTGATACCAATTTTGCCGCAAGAAAATCTCAGCAAAATTGCATCTCTGTTCCCCGCGATTTTTTTTTGTGAGAATAATCTCAGATCACGGTCACTTGTGATAAAATCACGTGATTTTTTTTATTGCGTAAGTCAATAGGAGTTTCTAATGTTAAAATCGCATTGCACGAAAATCGCAGGTTCGTGCGATGCGATAAAGGAGGTTCCATAGGGAAACCTGGGCGAGAAAAAATAGCACATTGCAGAAAGATAGAGCACGATTTTTTTTCTTGCAAGATAGCATCAGGGAAAACATGGGCTTCACATACATGTGTTTACTCACACTATTGCATCACACCAAAAATGCTCTATTTTGTCATCTGTGTGAAAGCAGCCTTTTAAATGTATTCAGCGCCATTTTTCCGGTCAAAAGAACAGAATCTCCAATAGAGGCTCCTAATGGAGCCTTTGAGAGGAATGTGAGCAGAACCTTACTGATATTTACTGTATCAGCTATAGTAACACATTGTGAGGTCCACTGTGATAAAAGTGGAATGACTCTTCGCACTTTCTAACTCTAAGGGCTCCCACCCACTTGCGTTAGCGATTTGCGTTTCTTTAGCGCTGCGATAGAGCGCTAATACTTTCTAGTTTGAAACGAATGAGTTGTAATGTGGCTATGCGCACTTGCGTTTTTTTCTCGCAGTGCGGTTGCGTTTTTTTATCGCTTGCGACTGACCTATATTAGTGCGATGTCCTATTTTTCCCTCGCCCATGCAAGTCAATGATCGCCGAAAAATCGCATCGCACATCACAGAATTGCATGCGCGACTGCGTTGCGATGCTTTGCTCTATAATTAAGTTTAAAGTGTCAAAAAAGCTGCGATAAACAAACGCCGGACAGTCACAATACATAGAGCTTTGCGATGCGAGTTTAGTGGGAGAAAAATCGCAGCACAATCGCACAAAAATCACACCTGGCAACTGCGATATCACAGCGATTGTAAAAACGCACTATCGCCCTCACAAGTGGGTGGGAGCCCTTAAAGGAGTTGTCCCGCGCCGAAACGGTTTTTTTAAAATTCAATAGGCCCCCCGTTCGGCGCGAGACAAACCCAAGGGATGGGTTAAAAAAAAAAAAAAAAGGTTTAGTACTTACCCGAATCCGCGCGCTGCGGCGACTTCTTACTTACCTTACCAAGATGGCCGCCGGGATCTTTACCCACGATGCACCGCGGGTCTTCTCCCATGGTGCACCGTGGGCTCTGTGCGGTCCATTGCCGATTCCAGCCTCCTGATTGGCTGGAATCGGCACACGTGACGGGGCGGAGCTACGAGGACCAGCTCTCCGGCACGAGCGGCCCCATTCACCAGGGAGAAGACCGGACTGCGCAAGCACGTCTAATCGGGCGATTAGACGCTGAAATTAGACGGCACCATGGCGACGGGGACGCTAGCAACGGAACAGGTAAGTGAATAACTTCTGTATGGCTCATAATTAATGCACAATGTACATTACAAAGTGCATTAATATGGACATACAGAAGTGTATACCCCCCCCCCCCCCACTTGCTTTCGCGGGACAACCCCTTTAATGACTTTGTAACTTCAATAATAGAAGTGGTTATTGATATCTACCTACTACCTACGCTAGGAACCCAGTTTTCTGCTTCTGGCTGCTACTCCTCTCCCCATGTATAGCAACGTTCTGCTAGTGGCTAACATGCCTGTGTTAACTCTTGGCCACTTAACTCCTTAAGGTCACGGCCTATTGTGGCCATAAGCACGCAATAATTTTCTAAGGTTTTTCATCTTCACTTTTCAAAAGCCATAACGTTTTTATTTTTCCATCTACATAGCTGTATAAGGGCTTGCGTTTTGCATGGCAAACTAGTTTTTATTGGTACGATTTTTGGGTACATATAATGCATTGTAAAACATTATACATTTTTCTGTGAGCTGGTATGATTACGGCAATACCAAAATCATCACTTTTTTTTAGGCTTTTCCACTCTTGCACAATTTGTGCTGCTCATGGACTCTGCTGCAACATCTGACAAATGCCATAGAACTTGCAGAGAATTTCACTCTATTTCACCATGCCAGTCTCTCTGAGAAATCTCACCACTGCAGCTGCAGGCGTTCTTACTCGATCACCAGGGATACACAGAGTGATATTTAGAACTGTGTTGCTTTTAAGAACTGTTACCCTTGTTAAACAGTGACTTGTTAAAGGGATTTTGTCATAAAAAAAAAATCAATACTATCTATTCCTCCCCAGGCAATCTTCTTATCACGTTCTCTTCGCTCATCTTTTCCAGTCCCCCGGGTCACCTCACTTCAAGCCCTGCCAGATCCCCTCCTTCATGATATGGAGCGTTCATTCTCAGCACTGTAAGTCAGTGTAGGTTACGTCACTAGTGACATAGCGTTCACTGCCTAGCAAGGAATGCCGAGCTATTGCTGAGACTGTGCATGTGTGCTGTCTTGCCACAAATGTTTATATACTATTGCAAAGAGACAGCACACATGCGTAGTCTCGGCAATAGTTTGGCATTCCCATCTAAGCTGTGAACACTCCGTCACTAGTGACGTAATGTACATTGCGCTGCAGGGAGGACAATGCCGGTAAAGTGCACTTTGTCACAGTAAGAAGAATTAGCCGGCTGGAGGTGTGGTGACCCGGGTAGGGGGACTGCAGGAGAAGATTGTCGAGGAGAAGATGCAGTAAGAAGACTGACGGGGGAGGAATAGGTAAGTATAGATTTTTTTTTTTCTAATGACAGAACCCCTTTAATAACTGTTTACAACTGTTTAAGCTTCCAGCATCCTATTACTTGGATGTGTTATATAACAGTATTCTGTTAAAGCATTCAGTTTAAAGGGAAATAAAGTTATCGTTATAGCATGCCAGGCCCTACATTTACTATGGACTGCAAGCCTTTCTCAGCTCTTATGACGGTCTGTGACCAGTCCTATTTCCTTTGACATGGCCCTTGCAGTGAAGCCTGGGTAGTCATCCCTGAGCTTGCTCCCTGGGAGTAGAGGAGCCCCTTATGGTGGTATCTGCCTGGCCTCTGGGGTTACAGCAAGAGCCCCACTCCTGAACCTCAAGAAGTACCCAGATGTCAGCCAGCGGTAGCTTCTTACAATATTATAAGGTTTTATCCAACAATTAACTGTGCCTGAGCCATAAGATCCAATTAGTTCCAGTCTGTTTTACATTTACAATTACGACTTGGCTAGTTTTCCTCACCATATTCTTCTGTCTGCTGCCTGTCATGATCTCTGCCAGCCTTGACTGCTGTGCCTTCTAACTACAATTCCTATCTACTGGTTTGGTACTGCATCTTATATTTACCTGGCTGTCTATGTGATAGCCAATGAAAATGCAGACTCTTTTAGGTAAAGCAACCTGAGGATTCCCTCTTAAAAAGGCCATACCTCCTTGTGGGTGTTTAGGTTGTGAAACACACAAGCCCTTATGGTTCTTTTAGATTGGCCTAGTTCTTGGTCCACTCTAATGGACTAGCTTTCCCTTGTTCATCAGCTGACCGCTGGTCCTTTTACACAGCCCAACTGTGGGGCAGATTGGCATTCGGTGGAACATTTTGGGCCCAATAATCAGCCCATGTAACAGAATCATTAGACCCCTCTCCCTGGTTTAGCTCTAAGTCATATCCACTGTGAGTCACATCAATATGATGTGAAAAAGTAGAGACAGAAATATAGAAATCCTACTACAGATTGAGTAAATAGGGTTTTCTTTTTTGCAGTATGATACCATAGTGACACAACGGTCTGTACAGGATCTACATACATAAAATGGTAAAATATGTATAATCCTGGCTATATGCAAATTGCTTTATTTATTTATTTTTTATGAATTTGAACAGTTACAGTTTGTCTGCTTATGTGGACATTGCCTTTAATTATAGTCACTCTACATGACAGGTTACCCTGGAGGCTATCATTCATAAAGTCTACGTACTGTACATTCTTATCTACAGTAAAATGAAGAAGCGCTACATGCTTGCAGTGAAATAGGTATTTTACCATACTCTATGCTGGTGTCCTTGACTGCAACCTTCCTGGAAGCATCAAGAAAATGTTTGTTTCATCCTTATTTGAATTATTTAAACCTGGAAAAAGTATAACTTAAAAAGAAGAAGAATTTCTGATACTTAATAGATAACAAGATTCCAGCCATCAGTGTCAACACAGAGAACTTCAAATGTTGCGGGCTCACATGTTTCACAGACATCCTAAATATACTATAATACTGTGGTATTATAACGTCTTGGTTAAACTGGATTTGTATTAAATAAACAAGAATGTTTTCATATTGTCAACCATTGGAGGATGTAACCAAACGGGTAAAATGAAAAAATGTTACAGTTGTCCATAGTAGGTTGTAACGTTTTGTTTCAAAAAGGACCTGGTCAATGAGAGCTGGAATGTGATTGGTTCCTATGACCAGTTACTCCTATTTTACTCTAGCTTTGAAAAATCTCACCCATTGTGTAGTAACTAGAGATGAGCGAGCACCAAAATGCTCGGGTGCTCGTTACTCGGGACGAAATTTTCGCGATGCTCGAGGGTTCATTTCGAGTAACGAACCCTATTGAAGTCAATGGGCGACCCGAGCATTTTTGTATATCGCCGATGCTTGCTAAGGTTTCCATTTGTGAAAATCTGGGCAATTCAAGAAAGTGATGGGAATGACACAGAAACGGATAGGGCAGGCGAGGGGCTACATGTTGGGCTGCATCTCAAGTTCCCAGGTCCCACTATTAAGCCACAATAGCGGCAAGAGTGGGCCACCCCCCCCCTCCCAACAATTTTTACTTCTGAAAAGCCCTCATTAGCAATGCATACCTTAGCTAAGCACCACACTACCTCCAACAAAGCACAATCACTGCCTGCATGACACTCCGCTGCCACTTCTCCTGGGTTACATGCTGCCCAACCCCCCCCCTGCACGACCCAGTGTCCACAGCGCACACCAAATTGTCCCTGTGCAGCCTTCAGCTGCGCTCATGCCACACCACCCTCATGTCTATTTATAAGTGCGTCTGCCATGAGGAGGAACCGCAGGCACACACTGCAGAGGGTTGGCACAGCTAGGCAGCGACCCTCTTTAAAAGGGGCGGGGCGATAGCCCACAATGCTGTACAGAAGCAATGAGAAATCCAATCCTGTGCCACCTCCATCTGGAGCTGCACACGTGGGCATAGCAATGGGGAACCTATGTGCCACACACTATTCATTCTGTCAAGGTGTCTGCATGCCCCAGTCAGACCGCGTTTTTTTTATAAATAGTCACAGGCAGGTACAACTCCGCAATGGGAATTCCGTGTGCACCCACAGCATGGGTGGCTCCCTGGAACCCACCGGCTGTACATAAATGTATCCCATTGCAGTGCCCTGGACAACAGAGCTAACGTCAGATTAAATGCAGGTGAGCTTCGGCCCACACTGCATGCCCCAGTCAGACTGGGGTTCTTTAGAAGTGGACACATGCAGTTAGAACTCCGTGTGGACCGACAGCATGGGTGGCTCCCTGGAACCCACCGGCGGTACATAAATATATCCCATTGCATTGCCCATCACAGCTGAGGTAATATGTTAAATGCAGGTGGGCTTCGGCCCACACTGCATGCCCCAGTCAGACTGGGGTTCTTTAGAAGTGGACACATGCAGTTAGAACTCCATGTGGACCGACAGCATGGGTGGGTGCCAGGAAGCCACCGGCGGTACATAAATATATCCCATTGCAGTGCCCAGCACAGCTGATGTAACGTCAGCTTTAATGCAGGTGGGCAAAAAATTAATTGGATTACACTGTAGGCGAGGGCCCACAAAAATTGGTGTACCAACAGTACTAATGTACGTCAGAAAAATTGCCCACGCCCAACCAAGAGGGCAGGTGAAACCCATTAATCGCTTTGGTTAATGTGGCTTAATTTGTAACTAGGCCTGGAGGCAGCCCAGTTAAAATAAAAATTGGTTCAGGTGCAAGTTTCAACGCTTTAATGAGCATTGAAACGTATAAAAATTATTTACAAAAATTATATGACTGAGCCTTGTGGGCCTAAGAAAAATTGCCCGTTCGGCGTGATTACGTGAGGTTTCAGGAGGAGGAGGATGAATATAATACACAGATTGATGAAGCTAAAAGGTCCCCGTTTTTGATGGTGATCGAGAACAATGCTTCCATCCGCGGGTGCAGCCTACGTATTGTTTAGGTATCACTGCTGTCCGCTGGTGGAGAAGAAAAGTCTGGGGAAATCCAGGCTTTGTTCATCTTTATGAGTGTAAGCCTGTCGGCACTGTCGGTTGACAGGCGGGTACGCTTATCCGTGATGATTCCCCCAGCCGCACTAAACACCCTCTCTGACAAGACGCTAGCCGCAGGACAAGCAAGCACCTCCAGGGCATAGAGTGTGAGTTCAGGCCACGTGTCCAGCTTCGACACCCAGTAGTTGTAGGGGCCAGAGGCGTCACGGAGGACGGTCGTGCGATCGGCTACGTACTCCCTCACCATCCTTTTACAGTGCTCCCACCGACTCAGCCTTGACTGGGGAGCGGTGACACAGTCTTGCTGGGGAGCCAGAAAGCTGTCAAAGGCCTTAGAGAGTGTTCCCCTGCCTATGCTGTACATGCTGCCTGATCTCCGCGCCTCCCCTGCTACCTGGCCCTCGGAACTGCGCCTTCGGCCACTAGCGCTCTCGGATGGGAATTTTACCATCAGCTTGACTGCCAGGGTCCTGTGGTATAGCATCACTCTCGAACCCCTTTCCTCTTCGGGTATGAGAGTGGAAAGGTTCTCCTTATACCGTGGCTCGAGCAGTGTGTACACCCAGTAATCCGTAGTGGCCAGAATGCATGTAACGCGAGGGTCATGAGAAAGGCATCCTAACATGAAGTCAGCCATGTGTGCCAGGGTACCTGTACGCAACACATGGCTGTCCTCACTAGGAAGATCACTTTCAGGGTCCTCCTCCTCCTCCTCAGGCCATACACGCTGAAAGGATGACAGGCAAGCAGCATGTGTATTCTCAGCAGTGGGCCAAGCTGTCTTTTCCCCCTCCTCATGCTCCTCCACCTCCTCCTCCTCCTCAACGCGCTGAGATATAGACAGGAGGGTGCTCTGACTATCCAGCGACATACTGTCTTCCCCCGCCTCCGTTTCCGAGCGCAAAGCGTCTGCCTTTATGCTTTGCAGGGAACTTCTCAAGAGGCATAGCAGAGGAATGGTGACGCTAATGATTGCAGCATCGCCGCTCACCATCTGGGTAGACTCCTCAAAGTTTCCAAGGACCTGGCAGATGTCTGCCAACCAGGCCCACTCTTCTGTAAAGAATTGTGGAGGCTGACTCCCACTGCGCCGCCCATGTTGGTGTTGGTATTCCACTATAGCTCTACGCTGCTCATAGAGCCTGGCCAACATGTGGAGCGTAGAGTTCCACCGTGTGGGCACGTCGCACAGCAGTCGGTGCACTGGCAGATTAAACCGATGTTGCAGGGTGCGCAGGGTGGCAGCGTCCGTGTGGAACTTGCGGAAATGTGCGCGGAGCCGGCGCACCTTTCCGAGCAGGTCTGACAAGCGTGGGTAGCTTTTCAGAAAGCACTGAACCACCAAATTAAAGACGTGGGCCAGGCATGGCACGTGCGTGAGGCTGCCGAGCTGCAGAGCCGCCACCAGGTTACGGCCGTTGTCACACACGACCATGCCCGGTTGGAGGCTCAGCGGCGCAAGCCAGCGGTCAGTCTGCTCTATCAGACCCTGTAGCAGTTCGTGGGCCGTGTGCCTCTTCTCTCCTAAGCTGAGTAGTTTCAGCACGGCCTGCTGACGCTTGCCCACCGCTGTGCTGCCACGCCGCCTGACACCGACTGCTGGCGACGTGCTGCTGCTGCTGACACATCTTGATTGCGAGACAGAGGTTGCGTAGGAGGAGGAGGAGGGTGCTTTAGTGGAGGAAGCATACACCGCCGCAGATGCCACCACCAAGCTGGGGCCCGCAATTCTGGGGGTGGGTAGGACGTGAGCGGTCCCAGGCTCTGACTCTGTCCCAGCCTCCACTAAATTCACCCAATGTGCCGTCAGGGAGATATAGTGGCCCTGCCCGCCTGTGCTTGTCCACGTGTCCGTTGTTAAGTGGACCTTGGCAGTAACCGCATTGGTGAGGGCGCGTACAATGTTGCGGGAGACGTGGTCGTGCAGGGCTGGGACGGCACATCGGGAAAAGTAGTGGCGACTGGGAACTGAGTAGCGCGGGGCCGCCGCCGCCATCATGTTTTTGAAAGCCTCCGTTTCCACAAGCCTATACGGCAGCATCTCCAGGCTGATAAATTTGGCTATGTGCACGTTTAACGCTTGAGCGTGCGGGTGCGTGGCGGCGTACTTGCGCTTGCGCTCAAACACTTGCGCTAGCGACAGCTGGACGCTGCGCTGAGAGACATTGGTGGATGGGGGTCGAGGACAGCGGAGGTGAGGGTGTGGGTGCAGGCCAGGAGACGGTAGTGCCTGTGTCCTGAGAGGGGGGTTGGATCTCAGTGGCAGGTTGGGGCACAGGGGGAGAGGCAGTGGTGCAAACCGGAGGCGGTGAACGGCCTTCGTCCTACCTTGTGGGGTGCTTGGCCATCATGTGTCTGCGCATGCTGTTGGTGGTGAGGCTGGTGGTGGTGGCTCCCCGGCTGATCTCGGCGCGACAAAGGTTGTACACCACTGTTCGTCGGTCGTCTGCACTCTCAGTGAAAAACTGCCAGACCTTTGAGCACCTCGGCCTCTGCAGGGTGGCATGGCGCGAGGGGGCGCTTTGGGAAACAGTTGGTGGATTATTCGGTCTGGCCCTGCCTCTACCCCTGGCCACCGCACTGCCTCTTCCAACCTGCTCTGCAGCTGCACTTGCCTCCCCCTCTGAAGACCTGTCCTCAGTAGGCTTAGCAAACCAGGTGGGGTCAGTCACCTCATCGTCCTGCTGCTCTTCCTCCGAATCCTCTGTGCGCTCCTCCCTCGGACTTACTGCAATTACTACTACCTGAGTGATAGACAACTGTGTCTCATCGTCATCGTCCTCCTCACCCACTGAAAGCTCTTGAGACAGTTGCCGGAAGTCCCCAGCCTCATCCCCCAGACCCCGGGAACTTTCCAAAGGTTGGGCATCGGTCACGACAAACTCCTCCAGTGGGAGAGGATTCGGAACCATTGCTGCCCATTCTGGGCAGGAGCCCGGGAACAGTTCCTGGGAGTCTGCCTGCTCCTCAGAATGTGTCATTGTAATGGAGTGAGGAGGCTGGGAGGAAGGAGGAGCAGCAGCCAGAGGATTCAGAGTTGCAGCAGTGGACGGTGCAGAACTCTGGGTGGTCGATAGATTGCTGGATGCACTTTCTGCCATCCACGACAGGACCTGCTCACACTGCTCATTTTCTAATAAAGGTCTACCGTGTGGACCCATTAATTGTGAGATTAATCTGGGGACGCCAGAATCGTGCCTCTCTCCCAATCCCGCAGCAGTTGGCTGCGATACACCTGGATCAGGAGCTCGGCCTGTGCCCACACCCTGACTTGGGCCTCCACGTCCTCGCCCGCGTCCATGTCCTCTAGGCCTACCCCTACCCCTCAGCATGCTGTATTACCAGTAGTGCAGAAACAGAACGCTGTAATTAAATGTGCCGCTTATTGGCCTGTGGTTGGAGGCTCACTTCGCTTACGGAACGCACAGCAGAGCCAGGAAAGAATTTTGCGCAAGCCTGCTGTAACACTTAGCTGGCTACGTATTAATTAGGACTACTACCCCCAGCAGAGACGCAGTCACAGGCAGCCCAAATATATTTTTTTGTCCCAAATTTTTTTGGAAAAGCCCACTGCCTACATAGACAGTATATCTCTTTCACTGTCCCTGCCTCACCACTACTGGCCCTGGACTATGTAAAATTACTGCAGACTGTTTCCCTCTGGACAGGATGACAGCGGTGATGTAACGGCCAACGCAGAGCCAGGATTGAATTTTGCGCAAGCCTGCTGTAACACTTAGCTGGCTGCGTATTAATTAGGACTACTACCCCCAGCAGAGACGCAGTACACTCAGGACGGTCACAGGCAGCCCAAATAGAATGTTTTTTCCCAAATTTTTTTGGAAAAGCCCACTGCCTATATAGACAGTATACGTCTTTCACCTTTTTCACTGTCCCTGCCTCAGCACTACTGGCCCTATACTATGTAAAATTACTGCAGACTGAGGACGCAATACTCTGCACGGCCGATATGCAAAAAAAAAAGTGCAACACTGCAAAAAGCAGCCTCAACAGTACTGCACACGGTCAGTTGTGGCCCTAAGAAGGACCGTTGGGGTTCTTGAAGCCTAAAATAACTCCTAACACTCTCCCTATAGCAACTCCAGCAAGACAGCACTTTCCCTGAACTATGTCAGAATGCATCTGTGGCGAGCCGCGGGAGGGGACGATTTATATACTCGGGTGACACCTGATCTCGCCAGCCACTCACTGCAGGGGGGTGGTATAGGGCTTGAACGTTGCAGGGGGAAGTTGTAATGCCTTCCCTGTCTTTCTATTGGCCAGAAAAGCGCGCTAACATCTCAGAGATGAAAGTGAAAGTAACTCGAACATCGCGTGGTACTCGTCTCGAGTAACAAGCATCTCGAACACGCTAATACTCGAACGAGTATCAAGCTCGGACGAGTACGTTCGCTCATCTCTAGTAGTAACTATAGAATCAATAAGAAAAGGGTAAGATGAGAAATAGACATACTAGACTCCTGCTTAGGGTGCTATGAAGGGAGTAGGGAGAGGGAATTGGGACATTTAAATGAATTTTTGAAACCCCAGCAGGTGGTGGAACTAGGGCTTTAGGTAAAGTCATGGGTTCAGAGGAAACAGACGATGACATGGAGCTCTACTTACCAGAGCACAGTGGAGATACTGTTCTAAGCTTCGGGCATGGCTGTCTTCCAAATGCATTGTACTCTGAAGCACCATGAGCACTGAAGTGCGCTCTATTGCAATGCCCCTGGTATGGGGTTCTATGAGAATAATCAGAAGGCCAAAACATGCTGCAAGCATTCTTTTTAATACACAATATTAGGCTCCTTCTGATAGAATGCCAATATAGTACGGCCCATGACTCAAGAGGTCTTTCCTCTTACCGATTCTGTAATTTTGTTTTTAGAGTCAGTCTCTTGCTTTACGACAGTTGGTGTCAGGACTAACCTGAAGTGAGAGAAGAGAAGCCATGTTCAATCTCTTTCATTTTTCTCTCCGGCTGTTTTTTAGCCCGAAAGCTAGAATTTGTCCGGTCACATGCAACTTTAGACTTCTCACCTGTTTTTTAATTGTGTCACTCATGAACGGGAAAACAAACGCCTTTTCTAAACTCTTATCCCCCTGTACTCTCAAGAGAGTGAGACACCCTAAACTATATCCAGGGCACACTTTATAAATGAATCCTTAAAGGAACAGTCATCATAAAATATCAATGACATGGCAATGCTTCAGGCCACTTTCACACGGGTGATGCGATATCACCGCAAGAAAATCTCAGCAATTTTGCATCCGTGTTTTGTGTGATATAGCTTCCTTTTTTTTGCAGCGATATCACAATTTTGTGTTGCTACAAAGTCGCACATGACACTACAAAGTATCGCTGTTTTCCCAGGATTTTTGGGGGCAGCTTAAAACATAAGCCGTACCCAAAAAATAAGCCCTAGCTGCATTAAAAAAATAAAAATAATAATACATCACCTAAGAGGTGCTGTCGGGTTCCGACGCGCGTCTCCTCTTCAGCTCCGGCACTTGTCCTTAGTCTTCTGCCAGCCCTTCCTGGATTGGAGGTTTAAATTCCCTGCATCCAGGAAGCCCTGGCTGTGATTGGTTCTCGAGCGCCGCAGCAGTCAATCAGAGCCAGCGCTCAATGAACCACTCATAGCCATTCATTGAAATATGCAATAGCTGTGATTAGTTCATTGAGTGCTGGCTCTGATTGGCTGAGCTGCAGCGCTCGAGAACCAATCACAGCCAGCGCTTCTTGGAGGTGGGTAATTTGAAATTCCAATCCAGGAAGGGCTGGCAGAACACTACAGACAAGTGCCAGAGCTGACAGCGCCTCTTAGGTGATGTATTATTTTTTTTTTTTTTGCTATGCAGCTAGGGCTTATTTTAGGGCTTTAACAGTGCAATGCAATGCAATAGAAAGGAAGGGTCCATTGAGAAACGTGGGTTACGTAAAAAAAAACAACAACGCAAATCGCGGCTGTATAAATATTGCTCATGTGAAGGAACCCATTTATAACCATGGGCTTCTCATACATGCATTTTGTAGTGCTGTTGCATTGCTACAAAATCACGCAATTATTTAGTCGGTCTGAAAGCAGCCTCAGTTATACAATAATAAGCATGCAGGGTTCTCCCCATTACAATAGTCCAACTGGTGGCTTTCATGCTGAACTTCAGGGACCAAAAGTGATGGGGCGTATTTTCCAAGCCCTGCTTTGGGCACTAAGAGAGCTTGTTCTGCTCCTGTACAGATATTAGGAGAGATTTTTTTCTCTTAGTTAAATGAGCAGCATAAACACTCTCCATAATGATAGGACACTAATGTGACAACTGAAGTACTCTGTGTTCAAATGTATTCCACTTCTGAGCTCACAGTCAATTTAATGATTGACTAATTACAGATTTGTGCTTTTTTTTCTATAAGTGCACTACGAAAAGTGATGTTAGTTATAATTTGAAGACTTCACACTTTCAATTACAGCAACGTTAGAAATTTCAGGTTGTAAAATGATGCCTAGTAAGATAACTGTCAGAGACTATGAAACTTCTGATTTGCCAGTTATTTTTAGGATAGTTGCAAATGCTGTATTTGTTACATTAACTGAAAAAGTTGTAAAATGTGTTCCAAAGTGGCTGGTTTAAAGCTACACTATGCAAAACCGATACACATTTTATGTATAGTGAAAGAGCATGACTCATACAGTAGATTCTCTCTTTGGTGTTCAGTGAATCTTTGGGTCAGGTAGTCCCTTAGGATTTGCACTGGGCATAACAGTGCATCAGTTTTGCCTAGAATGTTCATTTAATCCTATGAGGATATGGACATTTTTCAATTTTGTTTTCTTCTCTCCACTTTCAAAAAAATCATTGTCACGTTTTGCTGCTGGGACCTGTAGCTCTGTGGGTTTCCTGGAGCACACTGCTGCAGGTGTGGTTCATTTGAATGGCTGAAGGTGTGGAGTTCTTCTAGCCAGTCAAACACCACCGGTCTTGTGCACAGAAATACCAGGCCCCCTTACTAGAGGGAGCTGGTCAATTATCCATTTCCCTCTCAGAACTCTGGTATTGGAGTCATGCATGTTCTGTTTCTGTGTAAGTTGCATGCATGAGGTTCTGAGTGGGAGTACCTTGTGTCTGTCTGTTGATTTATACAGTGACTTGTTTAGTGTCTGTTTATAGGTGTTCAGACATTAGGGGTGAACAGTGTTTTGTTCTGCATCTGTATGTATAGCTGATTTTCTCTGTGGTGATGTCTGTGTCTGTAGGTGTACAGATGAGTTTTATGTTCTATGTGGTGTTCCCCTCTGTCTGTAGGGGAGAATATACATATTGTATTATCTCCCTTGTTTTCTGTTCCTGCCTGTTACCATCTAGGGCAAGCCAGGCTCCTAGATTCCAACTTGGAGCCATCTCTATTGGGACTATTGCTCTGCTTTTAGGCAGGCTTGCCTTTTTGTGGCTTTAGCTGTCTTGTTAAAGTAGGGACTCACAAGACAATGAGGACCCTTGACGTGGGCTTGTGAGCTTACATATTATTGATAAAATACAAATCATTACCATGTACATATCTACATATTTATATATCCATCTGTTTGGTAGTTTAATACTTTTGCTAAGTATTTTGTTGTCTGTTGTATATGTGGTTGTTTGTATGCACATTTGGTTTATGTTTGTTGTTGGTGTCTGAGTGCATATCTCTTCTCTTTCTTCTTCTCTAGCCCTTACTTGGGTTGTTGTTCCCACGGCCTGCATGGATGTATCAATCATTACTTTTTCATTATTTGGGGTGGGAGGCTCTAAAAAATAAATCTGACATATTTTGCATCCAGGAGACACACTTGCTATGTGAAGACTTATACAGTTTAAAACATAAATGGAATAAGCTCCTGCACTCTCCAAAAAAGCAGAGTTCCCACTGCTATATGGGATACATTAGCGTTTAAACTACTTGATGCAATGCCTCTGCTGCTATAAATTCTATAGAATATTAGAAGTCAACTTAAAATTCTTGACCTGTATAAGTGTGATTTGCCTACGGTCTTGTGCTTTTATATGGCCACAGAACTTGATTTCCTGAATTATTTATTAAGAACTTTTCTATCCAAATAAAATGTTTATACAAATGTTATTTACCTTCAAAAGAAAAAATCAATTAATCTGTATTATAATAATACAAAGAAATTCTAATATGTGTTTTATGAGCAGTCATAAGCCTTCGGTAAAAGTGAAGGGTGGATGAACCTCAGCACATACAGTACATGGATTATTTAGGTATCACTTCCCACATGTACTGGAGCTGCAGCAGCAAGAATAGAACAAGCTCCACGGTGCTCACAGTACTCTACAGCTTATTACCTGTCAAGCACAATGCAATAACTTCATAGTGGGACCTTCGAGAGAATATAATGTTGCTTCTAATTACATAGAGAAAGTATTGGAAACACCTTATTTTTTTTCCAAAATAACTAGGCTGAAAAAATAGAATGGTGAAAAAGATACGAAAAGAGATTTTAATCAAATTTCTGCATGTAAAATGTATAAGATGTGAAGGTGATTTATGGGAATGAGCAGTCACAAAATTAAAAATTAAATGCTTCAACGGCTTCTAACAGTTCTGAAGTAGAAGAGCAAATCAGGCACGTCCAGAGCATAGGATTCACTGATCACAGAGACAGAATAATAATTGGCTGCAATGAATGATCACAAAGCTCAAGAAAATCTACTAAATGATAATGATCTAACAGCCGTATCAACAAGAACTTGTCAGACGGTGGCTATTATAGGAAACCTGATAAGAATGTTTCCCATTTCACTGCTACCAAATCATTCACCACACAATGTGGAGAGATAAAACTCTAAGAACAGGGTCGTTTTAACAGAATAATGGGCCCAGTGCAAAAACTTCATGAGTGGTTCCCCTCTTTAGAAAAAAGGCACTCCCTTATTTTGGATAAGGATCCCTTTATATTCTTTGTTATTATAGGGAAGGATCATGTACCTCAATCAAAGCTCTCTCACAAACTTTGCTATACCTGTGTACACTAGCACAGATGTGATGTCCAGCTGGTGCAAAGGTCCCTATCCAAAAAGGCTAATAACTCCAGGGCAGCCAATCTAGAGAACAGAGACAGTCTAAGAACTAAAGTTCAGAAAGTAAACTAGCTTAAGGGCATTATAGCCACCAACAGAAAAGAGTCTGTTTGCCACTGTGAAGACAGATGAATCTAATCATCAAGCTTATTCGGCACAAGTAAAGCTTAAGTTAACTTGTCTTCCCTGTTTCATAGACTTTCTCATGTGGGAGAGCTGCATCAGACTACTATAGCAATATTGTCATCAATCTCCACCCAATTCCTGGGTATCACACAGGACTCTTATAGTGCCTCCACAAAAATTATTCCAGATCCCAGACTTTTATTTCCAGACTAAACTCACACATCCCCTCAAATTAACTGAGATCCAAGACTCAAACACCAAATCATTCACCCTACTCTGCAGCTTTTCTATGTGAGGTGGCCAAGAGAGGAAGGGGCAGGCCCAGTAGCATTGGCAACAAGTATGGGGACAAGGTACATGATTAAATGCAGTGTAAAAGCTGCACTACATTAACTTTACTGCAGGGCGCCATGTGATGATATGTCTGTTCTTTGCCTTCCTCTGGATTAACATGGGGGGGGGGGGGGGGGTTAATAGGCCGAACAGGATGGACATATGTGTTTTTTGGCCTTACATACTATGTCACTATGAAGGTGCCCCTTTCCCATTTAATCAAGCTAGCTTGCTCACCTCACTGATAAACGCATCAATAGGATACTTCACTAAATGAAAAGTAGGTGGCTTAATCACACATTAGCAGATTGAAGCATGTTTAAGTATAAAATGTAGCTTCTAGCAGTCTGGCACTAAATTTAATCATGTACTCCATGGCCGCGCTCGTCCACAGCCCACCTCAATTCACTGCTCTATTGAAAAGAAAAAATGGGGCAGCAAATTATTGCCTTTAAATCGTATTGCCCTCAGATGCCTTATGATAAATACAACTTTTTCAGTGGTCCCACACTGACAGCTCAAGACGTCAGTAATAAAGTATAGTGTCACCAAATTTCTAGATCACGTGATATGCCGCAGGAGAGGTTGATGCAGCTGCACCTTTTATCCAATGTTTAAAGTGAACATGTCCAAGAGAATGTCATATGTGTTAACAGGGATTGTCTCTGAATATGTTTTTCTAAGAATATATAGGACAATACCCAAGGGCATCAGGTCTGTTTTAAAGAGAGAACACAAGAGAGCCTCTATCACCTAAAGATTCTATGGGACCTCTGTACAATGCCCTCTCTGCTTAGGCCCATTCTTTTGATCTGCCACATTAAGCATTTTCTAGTTACGCTCCTGGCAGTCACTATACAGATGTATTCTTCATTATCTTTACCGGAGGGGCACACTACACCTATGTTATTTCCATAGCCTGGCAGTTAATGGACTGCAATGGGCTATGTAAATAGCATAAGGCACTGAACAATCATTCAGTGCTCCAAGTTAACCCCAAACATTTCTTTAAGCAATGATACATCTCTATATCTATATATAAAGGTGAAAGCCCTCACTGACTGACTCGCTAACTGACTCACCACTAGTTCTCTAACCTCCCGGTGTCGTACAAACATGAAATTTGGCAGAAACATTCTTTAGGTCCTCAATAGGAAAAGTAAAGGGGTCACAACTCTATTCAATACTACGTGAGATAATTGTTTTCTCAGAAACCGTAAAGCCTAGGGAAATTATTTTTTGCACACACACTACCTTCAGGTCATGGAGGCATACTAAGGAGGCCTTTTTGAGAATGTCATTCTACAACCATGATAATCAAAATGCAAATCTTAGAATTTCAGTATGTAAATACGAAAAGTAAGGGGGTTGCAACTTGATTACCTACCTCACCTTTATGTGTATATACTGAGGAGAATCTACCAAAACCCACTTATTTATCATAAAGTGCTAACACGTCAGGGGCTGGGGCTTATCACGACGTATGATTTTACCTCCATTGTTATAAATAAGACAGGGCTGTTTCAAAATAGACAGGGTGCAGATTTTGACAGCTTTTTGGATGCGGAAATGCTGCAGAATTTGCCACGGAAATTTCCGCTGAGGACGTTCTGCAGCATTTCCGCCATGAAATAGTGATAGTGACCCGCAGAGTGACTTCAGTGGTAATAGTGACCCCCGGAGCGTCTTCAGCAGGAATAGTAACCCCTGGAGCGGCTTCAGTGGTAATAGTGACTGCTTAAGCGGCTTCAGCGGTAATAGTGACCCCTGGAGTGGCCCCAGCGGTAATAGTGACATCCCACAGCGGCCCCTGCGGTAATAGTAACATCTCACAGTGGCCCCAGCGGTAATAGTGACATCCCACAGTGGCCCCAGCGGTAATAGTGACATCCCACAGCGGCCCCAGCAGTAATACCATTACTACTGAGGCCAATATAGGGGACACTATTACTAATACTATCCCCTGTATCAGCCCCAGTAGTGAAAGTGCCCCCCTGAGACCCATATATACGTACCCCCTCCTTTTCTGCTCGGCGCCACTGCCCCTCTGCTTGGGGCTGCTGCTGGCACTGATCCCAGGTGCACACTGTGATGTCAGTGTGTGCTGCCGGACACCGCCTCCCCCTGCTCTTGCAGAAATATGGAGGAGACATCAGAGGAGGGGGATCATGGCTGTGCACTGACGTCACAGTGTGCGCCGGGATCAGGGGCACTGAGTGAAAACCGTCAGGAGAGCCCCGACACCCCTGCCAGTATTCACAACTGTGGTGAGCAGCCAACGGCGCCAATGCCAGCAGGGAGGGCTCTGTGTGCCATAGGTTCCCCACTACTGGTATATACCGAGGTTAATCTACCCTCATCTCTGTGTGTATATACTGAGGAGAATCTACCTCACTACTATCTGTATATACTGAGGAGAATCTGCCCCATTACCTATTTCCATAAACTGAGGAGAATCTACCTCACCTATAGGGCAAAACACACGGCCATATGCACAACTACACTCGCTGTTACAGAGGTTTCTTGAGTTTTATTGGGCCATCCAAACTCGGCGCCATAATGCTCCAGTTTGAAAAAAACTGCGGGAACATAGGTCCTGACCTATAGAGAAATAAGTGAGAGGAGAGCGCCAAGAATAAAAATTAGCAGCAATCAGTTGTGGTGAAATGAAAAGAAACACTCACCGGGTGCTCAGGTGAGGCTAGACTAATGCCCAAGTCTCACCGGCACCATGATCCTGGATCGCGTGTAGAAATATAGAGCTGAGTCCCTTATCCGTGGAGAGCCGCACAGCAAATATACGAGTACCCACCAAAATTATGGGGGCTCGTTATACAATCAAATGACAAAATAAAAAGGAAAAACAATGCTTGCGCTCACGGGAACACAGAAACAGTAACTAAATTGATTAAATATATAATCAATTTATTTTAATACACAATATACTGAGCTACGCGTTTCTGCGACTATTCTGTCGCCTTTTTCAAGCTCAAGTGACACAAGTTAATACAGACTATTTATACATGATTTTAAAAGGAATGGCTTACCAGTCCATGTGCAATAGACGGTGCACGCCGTTCTCTGAATGAATTGGGCGGAGATTCCGCTACCTGGGAGGGTCAGGTTGACGTGATTACCTCACTCTTTGACTCGCTACATGCGTGTCAATCTTTTTCTTCAATGAAAGTTTATCTTTACTTGTCAACAGTTTCGACAGTAATTGCCTTTCACGATCTATTTGCTAGCGGGATACTACCCGACAGAGCAGTTTATGTCTTCATATCATTATATATAGTTTATATATTACCACGATCTATTAATTATTTATTAGAATCATATGTAATATTATACATTTCTTATCTATATAATGTATTCTAACTAGATCGTGGTAATAGTCAGAATAGTCAGACAGAATAGTCGCAGAAACGCGTAGCTCAGTATATTGTGTATTAAAATAAATTGATTATATATTTAATCAATTTAGTCACTGTTTCTGTGTTCCCGTGAGCGCAAGCATTGTTTTTCCTTTTTATTTTGTCATTGATAGGTCCTGACCTATTTTCTTTCATCTGTACTATTAATGGGCAACAATACCACTAATGAAAACAAAACCATTGAAGTTAATGGTATTGTTTAGTCCCATTATTCAGCCTTGATTATCATGCTGCATAACAGAAAAAAAAACCACCCATGAGAAGAAGCCCCTATGTGTTGTGGCAATGTCTGAGTAGGGGATGGGGGTCGAAGATGATACAGTGGATCACTCAGTCCAGGTAAAAGTCCAAATAATGGTTATTTTCGTAAATATTCAGCAATAACAGAAATCCCAGTGGTAAACAATAGCCACTGGCAGCACATATGGTTTGTGCAATAAACAAAACAAAAGCTTGCCTCTCTAGGCACTAAATAAACAGTAGTACTCTCACTTACTGCTAAACTGCAGCAATGGTCAACAGCAGGGATTACCCACGGTAGATGTGCTCATTCCAGGCTCTGAACTTGACTGTTTGAGCATCCAGCCCTTTATGTCCCAGTGATTACCTCTGCGGGTCCAGGTGAGCTCACTGGGATCCAGAATGAAGACCCGGATTGGAGTTTTATCTGCCTCCGGCTAAGCATTTGGGTGAAATGTAAACTCCCTCCAGTACTCTTCCTTCTACATGAATTTACCTCACACACACACATATATATATATATATATATATATATAAATGCAAAAGCCCTCACTGATTTTTCACTCACTGAATGACTCATCACTTGAATGATTTCTTCACATCAACTCAGCTCAGGCGAAGCCAGGTATGACAGTTAGTGTAGTATATTCACTGCTTGCCTCTAGGGGTCCCTTGAAAGCTGCTTGATGATCCAATCCATAAATAAGTTGGGAGGCAGCTCCCCAAGTACTCTCCCTCATTTGAAGACTGTTGGATATGATAGCTCAGCTGTCTTCATAGAATTGCATAACTAGTATACAGGGGATCTCACCACCCAAAAGTAAAGCAGGTGGGAAAAAACATGGATAGGCTCACTTTCTCTAAGGGCTTACCATATTATAGCGACTTTTTAGTCTGGCTGTTCCTTCCATAAAAATGGTTGCACTGTTGACAGCGGCATGGTCAAAAATTCTGTGAAGAATAAAGCAGGAAAATCTGATACAATAGGGGAGCTCTACTAATAATGGAGGGAATTTAAGAACACACCCCAATTCTGTCGCCAAAAAGTCAGAAAGTTTGATTTTGCACAGAAATTAGTATTTTCTTGTTGTTTTACATTTCTTAACCACTTTTTCAAAGTGGTGATATAAGAGACTTAGCCTAAGTGGCATTAGACAGACTTAAGAATTGCAACTTTTTAAAAAATTGCCCATTTTTTTACAATCTTACTCTTGTATGTGGATAGCATAAGAAGTGACGTCACCTCTCTAGACATATCTAAAGATGCAACTAATTTATCAGTGTGTGACAAAATTGTCGCAAATAATGGCAACTCGACCTCAAGTGAAAGTGAGTTAATATAAAAGCCTCATAAATTCCCCCGATGTCTTAAATTAAAACAGCTAAGAACTAGACTACAGTAGCTGCACCAAATTCATCACAGTGGCCCATGCTGTATGATAAATTGGTAGATCTTTAGACACTTTTGTCTAACTTCAACCTCTTGGTTGACTTCCTTTAGACCAATTTGTAGTGCCAAATTTTGGCGTAATGTGGTGCCTTTTAAGCCATGGCCATTTCCATCAAACCCCACTGCTTTGCTTAAGCCACCCACCTTGTCTAGCAAGGTGCAAAACACGTCTAAAACACTTATGAAAATGAGGTGCAAGTTATACTAATCAAATTCTGGCTTAATTTGATTAGTACATCTGCCCCACCCTGTTTTGTGAGCACAGGATTAGAGATGAGCGAGCACCAAAATGCTCGGGTGCTCATTACTCGGGAAGAAAATTTCGCGATGCTCGAGGGTTCGTTTCGAATAACGAACCCCATTGAAGTCAATGGGTGACCCGAGCATTTTTGTATATCGCCGATGCTCGCTAAGGTTTCCATTTGTGAAAATCTGGGCAATTCAAGAAAGTGATGGGAACGACACAGCAACGGATAGGGCAGGCGAGGGGCTACATGTTGGGCTGCATCTCAAGTTCCCAGGTCCCACTATTAAGCCACAATAGCGGCAAGAGTGCCCCCCCCCCCTCCCAACAACTTTTACTTCTGAAAAGCCCTCATTAGCAATGCATACCTTAGCTAAGCACCACACTACCTCCAACAAAGCACAATCACTGCCTGCATGACACTCCGCTGCCACTTCTCCTGGGTTACATGCTGCCCAACCCCCCCTTCCCCCGCACGACCCAGTGTCCACAGCACACACCAATGTGTCCCTGCGCAGCCTTTAGCTGCCCTCATGCCACGCCACCCTCATGTCTATTTATAAGTGCGTCTGCCATGAGGAGGAACCGCAGGCACACACTGCAGAGGGTTGGCACGGCTAGGCAGCGACCCTCTTTAAAAGGGGCGGGGCGATAGCCCACAATGCTGTACAGAAGCAATGAGAAATATAATACTGTGCCAACGCCATCAGGAGCTGCACACGTGGGCATAGCAATGGGGAACCTATGTGCCACACACTATTCATTCTGTCAAGGTGTCTGCATGCCCCAGTCAGACTGCGGTTTTTTATAAATAGTCACAGGCAGGTACAACTCCTCAATGGGAATTCCGTGTGCACCCACAGCATGGGTGGCTCCCTGGAACCCACCGGCTGTACATAAATGTATCCCATTGCAGTGCCCTGGACAGCAGAGCTAACGTCAGATTAAATGCAGGTGGGCTTCGGCCCAAACTGCATGCCCCAGTCAGGCTCGAGTTTTTTATAAGTATACACAGGCACGTACATCTCCCTAATGGGAAGTCCATGTGGACCGACAGCATGGGTGGGTCCCAGGAAGCCACTGGCGGTACATAAATATATCCCATTGCAGTGCCCAGCACAGCTGATGTAACGTCAGCTTTAATGCAGGTGGGCAAAAAATTAATTGGATTACACTGTAGGCGAGGGCCCAAAAAATTGGTGTACCAACAGTACTAATGTACCTCAGAAAAATTGCCCATGCCCAACCAAGAGGGCAGGTGAAACCCATTAATCGCTTTGGTTAATGTGGCTTAATTGGTAACTAGGCCTGGAGGCAGCCCAGTTAAAATGAAAATTGGTTCAGGTGCAAGTTTCAACGCTTTAATGAGCATTGAAACGTATAGAAATTGTTTACAAAAATTATATGACTGAGCCTTGTGGGCCTAAGAAAAATTGCCCGTTCGGCGTGATTACGTGAGGTTTCAGGAGGAGGAGCAGGAGGAGGAGGATGAATAGAATACACAGATTGATGAAGCAAAAAGGTCCCCGTTTTTGATGGTGATAGAGAACGATGCTTCCATCCGCGGGTGCAGCCTACGTATTGCTTAGGTATCGCTGCTGTCCGCTGGTGGAGAAGAGAAGTCTGGGGAAATCCAGGCTTTGTTCATCTTGATGAGTGTAAGCCTGTCGGCACTGTCGGTTGACAGGCGGGTACGCTTATCCGTGATGATTCCCCCAGCCGCACTAAACACCCTCTCTGACAAGACGCTAGCCGCAGGACAAGCAAGCACCTCCAGGGCATAGAGCGCGAGTTCAGGCCACGTGTCCAGCTTCGACACCCAGTAGTTGTAGGGGGCAGAGGCGTCACCGAGGACGGTCGTGCGATCGGCTACGTACTCCCTCACTATCCTTTCACAGTGCTCCCGCCAACTCAGCCTTGACTGGGGAGCGGTGACACAGTCTTGCTGGGGAGCCATAAAGCTGGCAAAGGCCTTGGAGAATGTTCCCCTGCCTGCGCTGTACATGCTGCCTGATCTCTGCGCCTCCCCTGCTACCTGGCCCTCGGAACTGCACCTTCTGCCACTAGCGCTGTCGGATGGGAATGTTACCATCAGTTTGTCCGCCAGGGTCCTGTGGTATAGCATCACTCTCGAACCCCTTTCCTCTTCGGGTATGAGAGTGGAAAGGTTCTCCTTATACCGTGGGTCGAGCAGTGTGTACACCCAGTAATCCAAAGTGGCCAGAATGCGTGTAATGCGAGGGTCTCGAGAAAGGCATCCTAACATGAAGTCAGCCATGTGTGCCAGGGTACCTGTACACAACACATGGCTGTCCTCACTAGGAAGATCACTTTCAGGATCCTCCTCCTCCTCAGGCCATACACGCTGAAAGGATGACAGGCAAGCAGCATGGGTACCCTTAGCAGTGGGCCAAGCTGTCTCTTCCCCCTCCTCCTCATGCTCCTCCCCCTCCTCCTCAACGCGCTGAGATATAGACATGAGGGTGCTCTGACTATCCAGCGACATACTGTCTTCCCCCGCCTCCGTTTCCGAGCGCAAAGCGTCTGCCTTTATGCTTTGCAGGGAACTTCTCAAGAGGCATAGCAGAGGAATGGTGACACTAATGATTGCAGCATCCCCGCTCACCATCTGGGTAGACTCCTCAAAGTTTCCAAGGACCAGGCAGATGGCTGCCAACCAGGCCCACTCTTCTGTAAAGAATTGAGGAGGCTGACTCCCACTACGCCGCCCATGTTGGAGTTGGTATTCCACTATAGCTCTACGCTGCTCATAGAGTCTGGCCAACATGTCGAGCGTAGAGTTCCACCGCGTGGGCATGTCGCACAGCAGTCGGTGCACTGGCAGATTAAACCGATGTTGCAGGGTCCGCAGGGTGGCAGCGTCCGTCTTGGACTTGCGGAAATGTGCGCTGACCCGGCGCACCTTTCCGAGCAGGTATGACAAGTGTGGGTAGCTTTTCAGAAATCGCTGAACCACCAAATTAAAGACATGGGCCAGGCATGGCACGTGCGTGAGGCTGCCGAGCTGCAGAGCCGCCACCAGGTTACGGCCGTTGTCACACACGACCATGCCCGGTTGGAGGCTCAGCGGCGCAAGCCAGCGGTCGGTCTGCTCTGTCAGACCCTGCAGCAGTTCGTGGGTGGTGTGCCTCTTCTCTCCTAAGCTGAGTAGTTTCAGCACGGCGTGCTGACGCTTGCCCACCGCTGTGCTGCCACGCCGCGCGACACCGACTGCTGGCGACATGCTGCTGCTGCTGACACATCTTGATTGCGTGACAGAGGTTGCGTTGGAGGAAAAGGAGGAGGAGGGTGGTTTAGTGGAGGAAGCATACACCGCCGCAGATACCAGCACCGAGCTGGGGCCCGCAATACTGGGCGTGGGTAGGACGTGAGCGGTCCCAGGCTCTGACTCTGTCCCAGCCTCCACTAAATTCACCCAATGTGCCGTCAGGGAGATATAGTGGCCCTGCCCGCCTGTGCTTGTCCACGTGTCCGTTGTTAAGTGGACCTTGGCAGTAACCGCGTTGGTGAGGGCGCATACAATGTTGCGGGAGACGTGGTCGTGCAGGGCTGGGACGGTACATCGGGAAAAGTAGTGGCGACTGGGAACCGAGTAGCGCAGGGCCGCCGCCGCCATCATGCTTTTGAAAGCCTCCGTTTCCACAAGCCTATACGGCAGCATCTCCAGGCTGATCAATTTGGCTATGTGCATGTTTAACGCTTGGAACATGGAATCTGAACCGTGTTTTCACTAGTTTGTTGGCTTGAAAAAGACTTTGTTTGTAGGTCGAAACGTCGCCTCTTTTAAAACTGTGAAACAATAAAATATGCTCCTTTAATCAAGAAACTATTTTTTGCATCATTACATGCTGCCACAGCTTTGCTATTGTATTGGAATCGTGGAAGGGGCTTAGGTCCATAGCCCCGTTGCTGGCTTTGCATGAATATTTTCGCTACAGAGAAGGAAATCTTTTGAATTTCTCTCTGTACCCTCCCACCCCCAAGTTTTCTTTTCTGGTGGGGTCGAGTGAGTGCCGTGGTTCTTTTTTGCTAATTACCACGTTTAACGCTTGAGCGTGCAGGCGCGTGGCGGCGTACTTGCGCTGGCGCTCAAACAGTTGCGCTAGCGACGTCTGGACGCTGCGCTGAGAGACATTGCTGGATGGAGCCGAGGACAGCGGAGGTGAGGGTGTGGGTGCAGGCCGGTAGGCACTCGTGCCTGCGTCCCACCTTGTGGGGTGCTTGGCCATCATATGCCTGCGCATGCTGGTGGTGGTGGCTCCCCAGCTGATCTTGGCGCGACAAAGGTTGCACACCACTGTTCGTCGGTCGTCTGGCGTCTCTGTGAAAAACTGCCACACCTTAGAGCACCTTGGCCTTTGCAGGGTGGCATGGCGCGAGGGGGCGCTTTGGGAAACAGTTGGTGGATTATTCGGTCTGGCCCTGCCTCTACCCCTGGCCACCGCACTGGCTCGGCCTGTGCCCACACCCTGAATTGGGCCTCCGCGTCCTCGCCCGCGTCCACGTCCTCTAGGCCTACCCCTCAGCATGCTGTATTACCAGTAGTGCAGAAACAGAACGCTGTAATTAAATGTGCCGCTTATTGGCCGGTGGTTGGAGGCTGACTTCACTTACGGAACGCACAGCAGAGCCAGGAAAGAATTTTGTGCAAGCCTGCTGTAACACTTAGCTGGCTGCGTATGAATTAGGACAACTACCCCCAGCAGAGACCCAGTACACTGAGGACGGTCACAGGCACTCCAAATAGATTTTTTTCCCCAAATGTTTTTGGAAAGGCCCACTGCCTATATACACTAAATATGTCTTCTGTCCCTGCCTCACCACTACTGGCCCTGCACTATGTAAAATTACTGCAGACTGTTTCACTGTGGACAGGAATACAGCGGTGATGTAACAGGCAACACAGAGCCAGGAAAGAATTTTGCGCAAGCCTGCTGTAACACTTAGCTGGCTGCGTATGAATTAGGACAACTACCCCCAGCAGAGACCCAGTACACTGAGGACGGTCACAGGCAGCCCAAATAGATTTTTTTTCCCAAATGTTTTTGGAAAGGCCCACTGCCTATATACACTAAATATGTCTTCTGTCCCTGCCTCACCACTACTGGCCCTGGACTATGTAAAATTACTGCAGGACACAATGCTCTGCACGGCCGATATACAAAAAAAAAAAAATGTGCCACAATGCAAAAAGCAGCCTCCACACTACTGCACACGGTTAGATGTGGCCCTAAGAAGGACCGTTGGGGTTCTTCAAGCCTAAAATAACTCCTAACACTCTCCCTATAGCAACTCCAGCAAGACAGCACTTTCCCTAAACTATGTCAGAATGCATCTGTGGCGAGCCGCGGGAGGGGCCGATTTATATACTCGGGTGACACCTGATCTCGCCAGCCACTCACTGCAGGGGGGTGGTATAGGGCTTGAACGTCGCAGGGGGGAAGTTGTAATGCCTTCCCTGTCTTTCTATTGGCCAGAAAAGCGCGCTAACATCTCAGAGATGAAAGTGAAAGTAACTCGAACATCGCGTGGTGCTCGTTTCGAATAACTAGCATCTCGAACACGCTAATACTCGAACGAGCATCAAGCTCGGACGAGTACGTTCGCTCATCTCTACACAGGATCTATTGGAACATAGCATGACTTGAGGTTTATAGAACATAAAGGAAGGAAGCCACTGTCCCCGCAGGGTCTGCACAACCCATAACACATTGGGGCAGAGTTATGAAGACTGGCATTCGATATACCAGCCTTCATCCATAGCTCAATGGAATAAAAAATCCATGCTTAATACATTTAGCACATCTTTGGCTGTCCTTACAACAGAAATTGAGATCTACCTGCTACATTCAAGCATACATTTGCACTATAGTTTGCGCCAATATCTTGCATAAGTAATTATATAAATTTGTCAAACCACTGGATTGCTTAGCCTTTTTGCTAACCTCACATACTGTTCTCTCTACTTTTGAAAGTGATGAGAGGTTTGAAAAGTCAGTAAATATTGCGTAAATGTGACGTGTGTAAAATTTTGCGACTTTTTTTAACTCTGTCAGACTGTTCCAGATCATTTAATAAATTCCACCACTGTATCATTTTTTCCCCCATTGTACTGCTTTAAGACAAGTTTAGAATAACAGAAAGTGAACTGATTTTTAGAGATTTTGAAGCCTGAACATATTTTGTTGGTTGAAAGCTTCAGTGCGTGGTGGTTCCCTAGTGTTTGTAGCTGGTGAGCACAGTCCAGAGCATTACTAGACTGTGACAATTATCATAAAACACATCAGACTCATCCTTTTACAGTTCTCATAGATCATACTGCCTAATGTCTTAGAAAGAAAATAGAAAAGTTCTAAAGTATTTTCAGCTTTGTGTCTAGTTTGTCCTCTAATGCACTGATGTGATTTACATTCTGAATATGAGAAAGTGAAGAACATCACACAATGTCTATGGTATGTTGTTATATTGTTCAGCATTGTAATCCTTAAACTCTACAGCAGCCAGATCAATACCAAAATCTGCGTTACAGCGATTGCTCTGGGCAGTTCACCCACCTTAAATACTGTGTTACTACTGAGTAGCTATAAAAATAAGTAGCAATAAAAAAGTAATAGTAATAAAACATATTACTGGCGCCTTAGGTCATGTATAGAGGAAAGTTGCTATATTTAACTGAAGTTGATCTGTAAAATGGGTTTTCCCTTTTACAACATCATCACATTACTAGAATGTGCTTTATTGTTGGATCAGTGGAGGTCTGATGCCGAAGACCTCTACCAGTTCTAAGAGTGGGGGGGTCTTGGCCATAATCCACAAATAGAATATTGTTGCAATTTTTGTAGTTTTCAATGCGGAAACGCTCTGAATTCGCTTGAAAATCTGCATTTGATGTTTGTCAATAATAACATTTGCCTGTGTGACCTCACCAGCAGGAACGTCCATTACTATATAATAAAAATGCAACACATTCCGCAGTGGAAAATTCACACCTAAAAACGCAAATACATATATAAATTCTGCAAGATAAAACACAGCAAATTCCAAACAGCTCATTAATTCTGTCCGTCTGCAGAAGCACAATAGAATTTCTGCTCTGTTATGTCCGTGCAGGGCTTATCCTAAGTGGCCTACAAGGACGTAAACATAGTCCTAAAAGGGTGGATATACACACAATTTATTAACATGGATAATACACAATAAATATAACAAAACCAAAAAGGAGAAAACATGGAAACTGACCCTAACCAACTGATACGAGAGAGCCCCATGCCAGAAACTTTGGGTGACCCTGATTATCCCTAGTTGGTAATAGGAAATGCCATACAGAGGCACAAGGATCAGATGGTACCACACTCAGATAAAGCTAAAACCAAACAGACTTATCCTAGCAGAGGTGCAGGGCAACACCAGGAACCGCCAACTCGACCAGGAACATTTCCAGCAGAGGATCTCAGACAGGAGTCAGACAGGTGTCAGGTAGTAATCAAGCAGAAGTCAGTTATCATATAGTTGTTAGGAATCAAACAGTAGTCAGACAGGAGAAAAACAGATGTACAATGGAAAGCTGAGACAGCAAATCATACAAGATCAACTGATTCAGGAGTATAACTGGCGTCCTCTGAGGCGGGGGCTGGAATAAATATACACAGACTAAAGGTGATTGGCTGGCTGGCTGGGCTGTCGCATTTCCTAGCCAACCAATCTGCCCCTACATGGCAATGTTTCACTGTTGGTGCCTAGTGCTGAAATGACAGTGAGCATGCACTAGCATGAGGAGGCAGTGAACCGGACCTAATCTCTGCAGCCAGTGCCATGGCATTCTGACTAGGTACTGTGTGTAGTATTAGTATTTGATAAAATCTAAATGTTCAAACCCCCATTGAAAACAATGACAGCATATTCTAGCAATATACATGATTTTCTATATTGGAAAACCCCTGTAAATTAGACCTGTTGTCTCTCCTGACATGTTTGTTTTAGTAAATAATTGTATTCCCCATAGTATAGCAATCCTGGAACATCTTTTTTAGAACTCTGATGTTTTTCTGTTATTCTTTTTAGAAATTGATGAATAAATTAACTACTGGATGTTAGCCGTTGGCGGTGTATCCATATACAGTCTGTCTCTGTCCAATCCGTGCTGACTGTGACAGATTCTGCAATGACACACCCTTTTAAAAATTGAGAATGCTAACACCCAGTTGTCAAAATATTCTTACAGCACATTGCAGAAGAAGAAAGAATGTTCCAGAATTGTAATATGTGAAATACAATTATTTAGTATAACAGACATGTCAGGACAGCTGACAGGTCCTAGTAAAGACATTTCTATTTTCTGCCAGAGCCCTTGCTTTTTTGCTTCTGTTCCTTTTACCATTTCATTCACTTTGTTACTCAAGTCAAGTGGCAATTTTCAAATGTTTCTGCTGCAAGAAAAGCATTTTGGATACAATAAAAAACACGTAAAATATAAAACTGCTAAAAAAATAATAATAAAAAAAATAATGCTCAAAAAACAAGCCCATTCTTCATTATAGGATCTAGTCGAGGAGATCAAAACAGATGTTATAAGGGAGAAAAACCAATAATACGGCTGTACTGGAATGAGAGTGATGTAAAAGAATAGCAGGTTATACAAAGTATATGATGACAGATAGAGGGAATTACTAGAAGGCAACAGGTTCAATGAATGCATTAAACATAGCCTGGAATTGTTAGTTCTAGATACTGGCAAGCAAGACGAATGGGAAGGTAAATCGGGCTAAAGACTAATGTGATCCATTAAGAATATAATACATTGCTGCTATTGTGTTTCGGTTTTATTTTTGAATCATTATTTTTCTTTATTTTACCTTATTTTTTAATCTTGTTTTCACCTATTATATCAGCTTTTCTGGGGAAAATGCTTACAGTAAATACCAATGTATAATCTATTACAAAATAAAAAAGAAGACTTTTATTTCTTATCGAGATTATCAAATGCATGAGAAGAGCATCCAAGAAAATTTTTGAAAAAGGTTATCCACTTGTAAACTATCAATGAACTATCCTCAGGATACATCATCAATAGTAGATTGGCAGAAGTCCATTGTCTAGGACCCCATCAGTCAGATTTTCTCTGGGCTAGTGCTCCCACACACTGAGCTGATTTCTGCAGAAAGCAGACAGCTCTGTTCCAACTACAGTGTCCAGGCTTGGTATTACAGGCCAAGTTCCCACTGTAGAACGCCTGCTATTAATCTGCTATTATTAGCTCATCCTGATACAGGCCATCAGAGCCTTGTTTGGTTCAGAGTGCTAAGGCAGCAGAAATTGCAGTCCTAAGCTCTCAATCACAACCTGAAGGTTGCAAGTACAATCCCCACTTGGTTCAGGTAGCTGGCTCAAGGTTGACTCAGCCTTCCGAGGTCAGTAAAATGAGTACCCAACTTGATGCGGGGTAAAAAATAAATTACTTGAAAGCTTGGCACAATACGTTGGCGCTATACAAATAACCCGTTTTTTAAAAAATAGTTTATAACTGGGCAACCTCCTTTAAACCCTTCCAGCCACAGAATGCAAGTTTACATCTTGATTGGGAAGGAATTATCACAAATGGATGTAAATTTGCTGCTAGACTTCCCAGGATGAACAACTCCATCTCTGTATTATGTTGCAGGGGTTTTGGCTTTAAGGACACGTATTACCGCATGTGGTGGTCTTGTCCAGCTATTCGTCCCTTTAGGAACATGATTTTCAATTTTTCTCATTCTGTAACACATTGTTTCGTGGCCCGAACCTGGTGCTGGCTCATTGCTTCCTACATACATATAAACTCCCACCTCTTTGCTCAGTTATTCAGTTATTATCTCCCACATTGTTTTTGCATCTTGCTTGGCAATAGTCAAAAAATGGAAGGGCAGAGTGTTAATGGGACTTGATAGGTGTTGGGTTATCAAACATTCTGCATTATTGAACAGCATTTACGTAGTGTGCCTGTTCACCTTCTCCGTGTTGCACAAATTAGGAGCAAATGTTTGTTTTAAGGCTGGATTCACACGGATGTATTGGTACTTGCATTTGCGCATTAAGCTTTTGCGCACACAATATGCAGAAAATAGAATTCATTGTTTTCACTAGGTTTGTTCTCAAGGTCGTATTTTGCGTGCACCACTGCTCAGCACAAAAAGACGTAGTATGCTCTATTTTCCTGAGCATTTGCGGGGGAAAAGAACACATCTGGCACATATTAAAGAATTTGTCCCTATTAATGGCTATGAGCATCGGTGCATATTTTTTTGCGCACACAATTGTACACGACTTGTGTGCGCAAAATTGAAATTAAAATACGCCAATGCATACATAAATACGCAACTTTCATGATGCAAAAATGCACGCAAATACACTTACGTTCACGTGAATCCAACCTAAACATTGCTTTTCTGCGCAAAAATTATCTGCATAAACAAAATGTTAAAAGAAATGTATTACCTTTTAATGCATCTTTATAGTGACGGGAGTTTTGTTTTTGCAATACAAAGTTCCACATCATCTGCATAGACATAGGTGTAAAAAGATCATACTCTGGCTCCCTGCAGTCCCTACTAAAAGGGGTTTCTTGCATGGTTGTTATACAATGAACCCAGTAAGAAGACAATATGCAATAAGCATATGCATGCCCGGTTCCCTGAAAATAAGACCTACCCCTAAAATTTACACATGTATGTTTTTGTGTGTTTGCATATCATGTATCTATGTATAAGTGTGAATACATGCCATGTATGACATGTACTGTATTATAAAACATAGCCTTTATTTATCCGTATTTCAGTAAAAAAAGCGACGTTTTGACCTGGTAGCGGTCTTTCTCAAGCTTGAGAAATATCGCTACCAGGTCGAAATGTCGCATATTTACTGAAATATGGAGGAATAAAGGTTATATTCTATTTTACATCATATGCTGCCATGAACTTTTCTTTAATTTTGGATACCTTTTGGATCACGGTTCAGATCCTTTTTGTGGCGGAGCAGTTGATTCTATTCGCCTTGTTGGACTAATTCACATATACATTGGTGCTGATAAATTCTTGTTTTGGATATACTGTATTATGTCATCAAAGTGAAGAAGCTTTAAAGTTTTTACTATTTCTTAAATACATTATATTGCTACATTTGGATTTTCATGTAATATCTTGAAATTATTTTTAGTCAAATCACGAAAACCAAGACCACAGGCCTTCATAAAGTTATTTAACTGTCCTCTGAGACCAGCCTAATAAATGAACCGGCCTGCCAATGCCAATTAATGTTTTAATAAACCAGGATTCCGTGCTTAGTAGCTTATTAGACATATCATTTTGTCCATGAATACCATAGAATGACCCACGAATGAAGATATCCTCTGATATTTGAATAATGCAGAAGACCTGTGTATATTCTGTTATATATACAGGAGGTTTTGAATAGCGGATATGGATTATATATATTCAACATACAGTTTTCTCCTTCTAGATTTTTTTTTACAAAAATTGGATTAACATTGCAATAATGTGCAGAGAAGAGCATGGTTTGTATACCACTAGTATTATAGCAATACCAATGGATCATGGCCAAAGAGGCCCCAAAACCTTGAATTAAATGTATTACAATTTAACAATGGTAGGAACATAAAACAAATTCTTCTTAAAGTCACTGTGTTAATTATGCTCAAATGTAATAGTACAATGGAGGTTGGTAAGGGGTCCAGAACCATCATTGCCTGGAAGCACAGGTAACTTACCGGAACAGCAGTTATGGACCTACCATGCAACTGACCAATTTGTTTTGGGCACCTCCTGAGGGCAACACCTAAGGTCCTTCAGTTTTCACCCTTTAACCCATTTAGGACCAGCCACTGTATATATACGGAGGCTGGTCCTGGGCTTAGAGGACCGCCGATAGTAAAAATACGGCGGTGCTCTAAGTCTCCTGGCTCGGCAATCAGTCAGAGGCAGGAACGGGTTATCAGCTGTCAGTGACAGCTGCTAACCCGGAGCAGAAGGCAGGAGGGGTCTTTAACCCTTCCTGCCTTCTGCTTCCCCGATATCCAGTGCTCAATGAGCACTGTATGGGCAAAGTGAAAGTAAGAAGTTCTTTCACTACGGGAGCCTCAGGGGGTCATGTGACCTCCCGGGATTCCCTGCTACTGCAGAGTTGGAGGGTCAGACTTAGACCCTGGCAGCTCTGCAAGTGACTAATGTCACCACAGGGGTTGCTTTCCCCTGTAACTGGTGATACTATGGACGCCCAGCTACAGTGGGAAAATGTTAAATAAAGTTAAAAAAAAAAGTCCCCCAGAGGTCTTATATGACGTCGTGGTGGACACAGATAGTAAAAAACACAATTACATACATCAGTAAGACAAAATAACACAATAAAACAACAATATATACATAAGAAAGAGAATAACACAAAGCAGACGCCAACAAAAAACGTTGCCGTATGCGTCCTGTAAACCAAAACCATACATACTATATATCAAAATGTCCGAAATAAATAGAAGAACCCATTTCCATACTTTATTTTAGTGTAAATATAAAAAAAAATTTAAAAAAACTATACGTGTTAAAAAAAAATCATTTTTTTTAGCATTTTACCCCCAATAAAACTAAAAAACGGGGAAAAAAGTCTGTGAAAATGATATTAAAAAAATAGTCCTATGTGTCACAGAAAAAAAAATGCAGCAAAAATAATTGTTAACCCTTGGCACTTGTCTTTGCTGCAGGGGCCCAAAACTGTTAACCCAAAAGTAGTCTCTGTTCAGTTGCAGCTGATGCAGACAGGGATAAAGCACTATAACGTGGTACCAGAGGAATAGGCAGAGAAGTAGTTTATATGCAAAGCCAAGGTCAAGACAGGTGGAGTTCTTGTGTAAGGGTTAGACAAGCAGAGACGCAAAAAAATATATCATGGTTAAAGTAAAGTACAAGCCAAAGTCAGAACAGGAGAAGAAAGGAAAGCTGGATGAATCAGACATCTGTTAAACCAGGAGTCAGTCAGAATACAACAACACCTTTTCAGAACCATATAGAACAAATCGCTCAGACACGCCTTAGTGGAGAAGGATAGCTTAAATAATCAGGGAGCAGACAAGATTGAACTGAGTTGAGAAAGCTGGGTGTGAACACTACCCCTTTAAGAAGGGGGCTAAGCACGCATTAACACTATGGGTGGCTATGACATATGCCCGGACTGCACAGATGGTGGGGAGTCTGACGCATATGACAAGAAGAGGTTGCGGACTGCAACTAACTGAAGGTAGGTGGCGCCACCAGCCATAATAGTACCTTCTTTAGGCCTTTCTTCTTTGATCCAATCTACAAATGAAACTTCTCGAGAAGAACTAGGACACTAATATTTTCTGTAACCCTTCCAGTCCACCAACTAATACAGTCTCTATCTTACTTTTCTAGCATTCATTTTCTCTTTAACTTTGAATTTGTCTTTTGAGTCAACAGATACAAGACTCAGGACTGAAGACCTGGAAAATAGATCTAGAATCTGAGAGTTCAAGAGGGAGACATGGAAGGATCTATGGATTTGCCATACAGGAGGAAGGTGGAGCTCGAAGAGAACTGTGATGTTACTAGTACATCTGCAGGATCTGATTTATTTATTCTTATTGTTTGTTGGTTTGAGGATGGTAAGCAAAGGAGAAGTCAAATTTTATATCTAGTAGACCACATGAAGTTCTCCAGAATCTGAAAGTCAAACTACAACCCTATACCTGACATAATGTACTGCAGTAAACCATGTAGGCGAAAAATATGTTCCACAAAAAGGTGGGCCAGATGGGCATTATAGGACAATCCAGATTAGGAAATAAAATGTGTAATTTTAGAAAAACGTTCTACCATCACCCAGATCAGAGTATAACCTGAGGTACGAGGAAGAACTGTAATAAGGTCTATTGCAACATGTTGCCATGGAGACTCAGGAATTCGTAGTAATAATAATAGTTCAATGGATCTCTGAAGTGAAAACGTATCCCTGGCGCATACCTGACACTTGGCAACAAATTCATAATTATACTTCAGTAGAGTGGGCCACAATAATGGAAGAAGATCAAAATTACGGTCTTTCTTACACCAGGATGTCCAGAAATGTTGGAGTCCAGGCCAGAATCTGTTTATGCTTGTCCCATCTTCTGTTTTCACCCTAGTGTGTCCATGGACTGTCCAAGATTTGCTTTCTGCCAAAAATAGCATCAGGTCCCTCTCAATGTCACCTATTCTGCCCACCCCACATTGCGTTTCAGGCTTGCTCTGTATGCATGTTGCCTCTGTCAGCCCTCCTAGCCACTGAGCAGAACCAAGTGAAGTCACATGAACATTTTTATGTATTTCTGACTCCAGTAAAACAGAAAACCTATTTCTATGAAGTGAAACGGTGTGGGTCTCACTTGCTGGGGTCTTCAAAATGCAGCTACATTTGGGTCTATTTTTATAAAATATCTTACACTGCAGAGGCTCTAATCTAAAGGAAGATATTCCCTCCAATCTAGAAAAGAAAAAGAAGGGAATACCAGGAGGGCGTATAATTCTATCTGAAATCTCAATTAAATGTAGAAGACATTATTTTTATTGGAGGTGTAAATTTCAAAACCCTTAATTGGAGTTAGTGAAGAGAACATTGAAAGACTTCATGTGCTCAGTGATAGTTAAAAGGGACTAGCACTCGAAAAGATGCATTTACAGATCTTTATTGCAGGTTTGCCTGGGATTTTTATAGCTTACACTGCCGTGTTTGTATTCCTTGGAGAATTTGCAATAAAGATTTTTTTGTGCATGTTTTGGAGCACGAGATTCTCAACTGTCTGTATTTAGGAGCAGCTTGGCAGCAAGTGAAACCTACTGTGTATGACTGTACCCTGAAAATATGGGGAATGCTGAGCACATCTTTCATTATTCTTCAAACATGTTAATATATTTATTTCCTTAAAACCACTTTCCTGATTCTGTCACTGACTTCTATAGGAGTTATGTAAATACCTCAGGACAGCCTTCTCAGTTTCATTAATTCTGGCCACCCCTGCTGTGGCATATACAAGGGTATTCCCATTTCAGCCATAATTAACTGAGATAGGAATAAATATTTAACCCCTTGAGTGGCAGGTTTCCTACCACCCTGTCGTGCCCACCAGGGCAGGTTTTTTAAAATGGTCTAATCATTGAATTTTAACTAGTTTTGCAGTTGCGTTTCAAGAGCCATAACTTTTTCATTTTTCCATTGACATGGCCATATGAGGGCTTGTTTTTTGCGGGACAAGTTGTGATTTTTTTTAAACCGGGGGGAGGAAAAAAAGAAATGGGGAAAAAAGAAAAAAGGGGCCATGTCATTAAGGGGTTAAATAATGTATTAACTTCCTTCTCTGGGTCATTACGACGCACATGGATACCACATGTGTGATTGTATTTTTGATTTTTTACAAAGTAAAGGGAGACAAGTGTTTTTATTTTTTTAATTTTTTTCCTTTTTTTTTTTTAATTTTTTAAAAATTTTTTATTTTTTTTTTGTCCCTTTAGGGGACTTCCACAGGGACCCATCAGGACCCCTGATCACATTCCAGGGGTCCGATGGTGACAGCCCTTTACATGCTGCAGTGACAGCCCTTTACATGCTGCAGTCACATAGACTGCAGCATGTAAAGGGTTAACACAGCAGAGATCGGAGGTTTTCTCTGATCTCTGCTGTAAGAGCTGGTACCTAGCTGTCCTCTGACAGCTAACAACCAGCTCTCCCTGCCACAGAGACCATCGGCTTGCTTCTGACAAGCCGATGGTCTCTATGGCAACCTGTAAACAAAGCAGGACATTGCCGACATGTCGGCAATATCTTCTGCTGGTTTTTCAAAGCCCTTGCTTTGTTCTCTGTGGGACTGTGCAGGCAGAGCACAATGTCACAGCTTGTGGCATTGTGCTCTGCAGCTCCCATAGTGATACATAGCCCGGAAATCTTCCGGGCTATGTCACTATGAGCAGTGGAGCTCGTCACGGAACTTTTCCGGGCGTGCCACTCAAGGGGTTAAAGGTAATTGAAAGAAGTGTGATCTGACCTAAAAATCTATTTTCAATACAAGCATTAAAGGGGATGCCTAAGTTAAGGAAACCCCTGTCAATGGGTTCACCATGCATTTAAAAAAAACCCCCCAAAACAGCAGTTACTTAGCACTCCCCCGTTCATCCTTGCTGCCGTCTCTGGTCTCCCTGTGATGTTACTTTGCATGACATCACAGGCTGCTACAACAGATTTATAGGACATCACAGCTGTCTATAAAAAGGCAGCAGAGACCGAAAGTAGGTGGCGAACAGAGTAGCAGAGAGAAGTAACTGTTGATTTTTTATTTTGATGCATGGTAGACACAGTAACAGGGGATTCTTTAACTTGGACAACACTTTTGAGGAGAGAAGAGATTTCTTGGACAGATGGTTAACCCACTGAGTTACTGGATACAATGGATTTGCCAAGAAAAAAGGTCAAAGGATTATCCGCTCTTCACCCTTAACCAACTCATGGAGATACTAAATTTCCTGCAGGGAACCAAAGTTTGTGAAATAGCTTGTGTTAGCTGGCATTACACTTAAATAGGAGAATAAAAAGCTGACAGATATCTTTTAAGTCCTTATTTCTAAAGAGTATACAAAATCACTTAAAAAGGCCATATTCACTGATACAGAGATACAAAGGCAGGTACACATAACAGTTCTCATCAGCATACAGAAGGCAAAATGCTTTATGGGGAGGAAGCTCAGAGGCAAAATATTACATCCATGCAGGGCTTGTCCTACAAGGCCTACACCACCATAAATATAATGTCCTAACTGGACAGATATAAGCCAATATTCTAACCTGGATAACACAAAATATATTTGACAAAGCCAAATAGCAGGAAACATGGACATCTCTAATGCTCTCTAATGGAAGAGAACCCTCCCTAAAAGCAGGGCTACCATCCCCATAAGAACAACCACACATTAGGAACCTGGAGTGGCCTTGACTTTTCCTAGTTGATAACAGGGAATGTGGCAAAGGTTAGATATATAGAAAGGTTAAATATAACCACAGATCCACAGGGATAAGATCAACAATATCCCAGATAAAAAAATCATCAAACATACTTATCTTGATTCATACATGGATCAGGATCAGCTACTGCCAACTGGACCAGATGCCACTTCAGACAGGAGTCATCAAAGAGGAATCATACAGTAGTCATCCAGGAGTCAGACAGCAGACAGACAGGAATCAGACAGAAGTAGAAACAAATACAGTGCCAGCAGCACAAGACAGACCACTTTAATAGTGCGGCACCAAATGCAGAGTGTCACCTGGAACCAGAATCCATTGATCCAATCTAGAATCGTGGCAGCATTCAAGGTGCAAAATTTAAAAGTCTTTATTCCTGCATACATAAAAGTGTCTCATATATAAAGTGACTCAAGTTAGAATTAGTCATATAAGCCCCTTCCAAAAATGAATCTATTACACTTACATTATATCTGATCAGCCTTCACCACAGCGTTAAAATCCAACATGTGTGAAAATCCACCATGGTGCCACCATCATTTAACATCAAGGCAATTTGACTGTGCAGCCACAGGAACACAGTCATCAAATCCCACGAGAAATGCTCATAAAACATTGTACATGTGTGTCAAACTATCACATTCAGATATACTATATATAAATTTGCTGAATATATTTGCATAAACGAAAAAATGATGCTATAAGTGCACATTAATTCGTCATTCCTAATGTGAAAATATAGAAGTCTATCACCCAAGCCATAATAAGAGCATTGTAAAGGAGACATAGCTACAAATCCATACCAGCTCCGATATAAACATGTGGAAAGATGAATAATTCCACTACTGTACACCTCCCACTCAACCGTCGAATAAATACCCTAAACATTCACACTAGCACGGGAATAATCAACCGCAAATAAAAATGTTACCATAAGCGGTGTTAAACCTTTCCAATCCAATTTGTACCCTGCTTTTCCTAGGGGCCTTACTCTTTTTCTGCCGTTATACAACGGCGCTATCTGCTGGCTAAAGCCAATACTGCATGAGGGGACACGTTGGATAGGCTCCAACAGCAGAGAGGCTGGCAATATACAGTAAGAGAACCCCGACGGATGTCTTCCAACATCGGAGCTGTACAGCCTTAAATCATAATGTCTTCAGACGTCAGACAGTGGATTGGAAAGGGTTAAATTACCCATATGTGCATTTGTGCTAATATGGGATTATCCAAGCGAACATCATGAAAAAGCGCATACTAAAGACAGATACTGTATATAGTTATCTATGTCTCTAATCTTAAAATCCCAGATTCAAAAAAGATGAGGAAAAATCCCTATATGGATATTTTCAAAAGATGTAGCTACATCTATGTGCGTTAATCCATCATTCCCAACATGAAAATATAAAGGGCAGTCATCCACACCTTAAAAAAGATAGGATCATTGTACAGTGGACATCACAACGAATCCATACTAACTCCAATATGAACTTCTGGAAAGATAAATAATTCCACTACTGTATATCTCCCATTTAACCATCAACAAATCCCATAAATGTTAGCCCAGGAATAATCAACCGCAAATAGGAACACGTCAATAATAGGTGTCAATCATCCAAATGTGCATTTGTACTAACGCGTGATTGCCCAAATAAACATCACCAAAAAACGCATATTCAAGACAGACAGTTCATGTACCAGTAGTTACCTGTGTATATAATCCTAAAATCGAAGACCCAAAATGAAAACAAATTCCTATATGGATATACTCAATAGATGTAGCTGAATGGCAACATAGTAGATATAGACCCTATGTTTCACAAAGATGACCCATAGAAATGTATTCTAGGATGTTAAGAATCAACAATCCCTCTGGACCATTCACAAGCACGAATAATCAATAAAAATCATCGGAATAGCGAATCATAGCAGACAATATCCCAGTGTAATACCTCATGATGGATTATAATTGTGAGCATATGCTCTTCCAACTCCTCATGAAATAGCAGTCCTCCAAAGAATCCATAGTAGCCATCTACACTTGCATGCAGGTTTCTGGCCTTCCATCACATATGACTAAAAAACAAAGCCAGACGACTATTAAAAACAATATAAAACAAACATATACATATATGATATTGGAAGATTGCTGGACTCTCATATATATGGTTGCCCATTTTATTCCATAATTAGTTATTTTGGTGACATACTATGTAGTAGAAAAATCCATTGCAATTACTTTTTCTCCAGCAATCCAACACAATCACCCGCCCTAATAGAATTTAGTACATGATGTGAGAGAAGCCATATTTTCTATCCTCCATTTTGTCTTGGAACCTGCTCTTCTTCTTCTCAATTTCTCTGTCTTTCCTTAGCACATATTCAGATATTATGATAGAAAACAATCATAGGAATGCAAGGACATTTTCCAAGTCTATTTACTGAGGTCTCAAGAGAAACATCTTCAATCAGCCTGAAAGAAGTCCTGCCTTTAAAGAGACATCACTGCACTTGCTGAGTTTTAAAGAACCAATGATAATAGATGAATTATAATAAAATTAAACATATTTACAAGGGAGGCGTCTTCCCTCCTAGTTTCTAATGTTTTTGTATAAATACTTCTTCTGATTAACAAATCAGACAACTTCCTATCACATTCAATGCTGTGTGTGATTCCTCAAGTTAGAGCATTGACCCTTTAAATTTGGCCACCTGAAAACATATCAGAATATTTGGCATCCCAACGTCATGCTGGAGAGTCAGTCTTTCAAAGGTAGCTATTAGAGATGAGCGAGCATACTCGCTAAGGGCAATTGCTCGAGCAAGCATTGCCCTTAGCGAGTACTTGCCCTCTTGAGAGAAAAGGTTCGGCTGCCGGCGGTGGGCAGGGAGCAGCGGGGGAGAGTGGGGAGGAATGAAGGGGAGATCTCTCTCTCCCTCTCCCCCCCGCTCCCCCTGCTCACTGCCGCAACTCACCTGTCACCCACGCTGGCAGCCGAACCTTTTCTCTCAAGCGGGCAGGTACTCACTAAGGGCAATGCTCACTCGAGCAATCGTCCTTAGCGAGTATGCTCGCTCATCTCTAGTAGCTATCCCAGATGGAAATATTTCTGCATTCTCAAATGGACAGATTAAGGAACTCCATAAAAACATGGTAAGAAAAACTTTGTTTCTTACAAAATTTCACCCATCCCTCCCTTAAATGCATTAATGTTCCGTGATGGCTGCAAAGGAAGGTCATTTCTGTCATGATACAACCTCTAGTTTTAAAGAACTGGTCTCCAGAGTGTATTTGTGTGCAATGTGATCCTGTCACTAAAGGAAAGTTTTGAACATTGTTGCCTGGACCCTGTGAATGTGCATGATCTGCAGGCTACCACAAAGGAAGAACACCAGAGTGAATGGACTGTACCTGTTGCAGAAAGGCTACAGTAGCAATTGAATAAATTGAATGAATCTGAGAGTTTGAGATTGAGGTGCTTGGTAAAAATAATTCTGTATATTGCTGTTCAAAGGTGGGAAAAGTTTGCTGTGATATCAATATTGTTCATCAAGGTTTAATGCTTTCCAAGTTTGTTATATGTTGATTTGCAAATAGTTAATAAGCTTATTGCTTTGGTTTTCTTTGTTCTTCAAGAGAGAGTGGAAGCATCACCTCCCAGGTGCGGGGGCGGAGAAGTTTGTTCTTTGTCCATTGTTCAACAGCAAAAAAAGAGAGTTTAGTTCTTCTGAAGGAGTGCCCATCTATTGCCCAGAAGAAATAGTAGCCCCTGTAGATTGCAGATATTCTGACTATTGAGGAATGAGATTAGAGCTGAAGCTTGCATTGCTGATAACTAAAGCGTTGCTGTGAGTGGTTTTTGTGATCTGGGTAAATTGGAAAGGTATTGCCAGTTTAAGAAAAGGGCACCCAACCACTCATTTCCTGGAATAAGTATAGTGTCAAGGGTACAGTGTGTGTGAAACTACCAATGGTGTAGTATTGAGAAGTCTTCTGGCACTTTGAACCTGTGTCAAAGATTGTCAGAAAGCCTAAGATGAGTTACAATGGGGAACTCACAAGGAAACGGCGACAAGGGTGGTGGTGCCTGGAAGACTGCTAAGCAGCTGATTGAGGGGGAACAAAGAAAAAATGCAGTTCAAGGATGTCAAGCAATGTTAGAAGATGCTGAAATAAATCCTGATGGATGCTTGGACAGTTGTGCAAGTGTAAATCAGGCATGTGTTGGGTTTGAGTTTCATCACCAGCATCAGATGACTGACAGTGGAAAAACACGTCAAACCGCAGTGGGTAAGACCTTTCTTACCTGTGCTTTATTCACAATCTGCCTCTTGGCCAGTTCTGGTTTCTGAGTATGAATACATAAATGTTCTTGCTGTTTGTGTAGTGTGGATTTGCAGTTTGTAAGGAGGGGAAAGCTTTCTTATATACAGTCTTGATTAGCAAGGGTTTATAGTTTCTTGCTTCTCTTCAGAGATAAGGTGAATTCCCAAGGGAGGGGCTGTCAGCTTCAGAGAACTGTAGAAAATGTGTTACTGCTGCATAGAATTATGCACAATGAATTAGACAGAGAAATAAACACATTATATAGGTTGTATGATGATTTGAGATGTTGGATAGCTGATCGTGATGGGGAAAAAAATAAATGAAGTCAATTATAAGTGTCTCATCAAGTGTGTGCAGAAGTTTACAAGGACGTTGAATTTGAAGGATGTTTATGTACAACAATTTACAAAATTGTTGTGTGTGAGAGAGAGAAGGACTGTTGGAGCACTTGATGTGAAGTTTAAAAGATATGCTTAAACAGATAGTTGGACTAAAAGGGGTGGAGCTAGGTAATGTAGGCAAAGGGAGGGAAGAAGAATATGTAATAGGTTTGCCCCTCCTCAATACAGACCAATCTAGAGAATAAAGAAAAAAGTGTGTGATATGCGCAACACAAGTACATGGTGTATTCAAAATATTGGGCTTTACTTATTTTAATACTATTAGAGTATGACGCTAAAATGAGATAATTATGTACTTGACAAACCTGATGTGTGTATTGCAAACATAATCAAATTCAGAACAAAATTTACTTACCGGGTATAACATTTCCAGTGTGGGTAGATTTATGATGTCAGAGACTGGTCCAGTCACCTTATTAGGGGCAGTCATATTTACAGTGATACAAGCAGAAAAATTGAATATACCCCAAACGGTATAATAATAATAATCTTCATTTTTATAGTTCCAGCGCAGCGTATTAGGATTACTAGTTCCTTAATAAAACAGCAGTTAACCACCATTTGTGCAGTTCTTACAGTTACAGATTGTAAACAAGCCAGACAAAGCAAGGCAATAAATTAAGACTGGCGGATCGCACAAAATATAAATACAAAGTTGTTACCACATTTCAATCAAGACTTGTATCCTGAGCCTCAATGCACGTTTGGCATCTGCTTTCTCAAGGGGGTGCATCTGACAGTCTTAATTTATTGACTTGCTTTGCCTGACTTGCATTATATATGACTTAGTAGATCCCATATTGTATATATTGTTATTAGAGATGAGCGAGCACCAAAATGCTCGGGTGCTCGTTACTCGAGACGAACTTTTCGCGATGCTCGAGGGTTTGTTTCGAGTAACGAACCCAATTGAAGTCAATGGGCGACCCGAGCATTTTTGTATATCGCCGATGCTCGCTAAGGTTTTCATTTGTTAAAATCTGGGAAATTCAAGAAAGTGATGGGAACGACACAGAAACGGATAGGGCAGGCGAGGGGCTACATGTTGGGCTGCATCTCAAGTTCCCAGGTCCTACTATTAAGCCACAGTAGCGGCAAGAGTGGGCCCCCCCTCCCAACAATTTTTACTTCTGAAAAACCCTCATTAGCAAGGCATACCTTAGCTACGCACCACACTACCTCCAACAAAGCACAATCACTGCCTGCATGACACTCCGCTGCCACTTCTCCTGGGTTACATGCTGCCCAACCCCCCCCCCCCCGCACGACCCAGTGTCCACAGCGCACACCAAATTGTCCCTGCGCAGCCTTCAGCTGAACTCATGCCACACGCTGGCCTCATAGCCACACCACCCTCATGTCTATTTATAAGTGCGTCTGCCATGAGGAGGAACCGCAGACACACACTGCAGAGGATTGGCACGGCCAGGCAGCGACCCTCTTTAAAAGGGGTGGGGCGATAGCCCACAATGCTGTACAGAAGCAATGAGAAATCCAATCCTGTGCCACCTCCATCAGGAGCTGCACACGTGGGCATAGCAATGGGGAACCCATGTGCCACACACTATTCATTCTGTCAAGGTGTCTGCATGCCCCAGTCAGATCAGGGTTTTTTATAAATAGTCACAGGCAGGTACAACTCCGCAATGAGAATTCCGTGTGCACCCACAGCATGGGTGTCTCTCTGGAACCCACCGGCGGTACATAAATAAATCCCATTGCAGTGCCCAGCACAGCTGAGGTAACGTCAGGTTTAATGCAGGTGGGCTTCGGCCCACACTGCATGCCCCAGTCAGACTGGGGTTCTTTAGAAGTAGACACATGCAATTACAACTCCGTGTGGACCGACAACATGGGTGGGTCCCAGGAAGTCACCGGCGGTACATAAATATATCCCATTGCATTGCCCATCACAGCTGAGGTAACGTCTAATTAAATACAGGTGGTCTTCGGCCCACACTGCATGCCCCAGTCTGACCGGGGTTTTTAATACATAGACACTGGCAGGTACAAATCCCTAATGGGTGGCTCCCTGGAACCCATCGGCGGTACATAAATGTATCCCATTGCAGTGCCCTGCTCAGCAGAGCTAACGTCACATACAATACAGGTGTGCTTCGGCCCACAGTGCATGCCCCAGTCAGAGTGGTAATATGTACCTTAACAGTAACCGCGTTGGTGGGAATGTGGTGGCGACTGCGGACCTAGTAGCGCGGTTTTATTTAGTTGGTTTTCGGAATGTGGCCAGGATTAAGTGGACGGTGGCGGGGGGATGGTGGGGTGGCTCTCTTGTTGTGTCGGTAAAGGTGAAATTCTTGGACTGCCACCAGACGGACCAATGTAAAGGTATTTGCCAAGAACGTTTTCATTGTTGGAGGAGGAAGGGGATGTTTTTGAGGCACTACGTGTCCTCTCCACGTGTCTGTGGTTATATGCATCTTAACAGTAACCGCGTTGGTGGGAAATGGCCTCGCCACCATCATGGCTTTGGGAAGCCTCCGTTTCCATACCCCAGTGACATAGCATTAGCAGCGGTATAGGTAGAGCCCAGAATTAGTAACATTTGAGCAGTAGCATTAGGGACAGGCCCCAGTAACATATCACTAGCAGCATTATAGGGGGAGCACAGTATTAGTTCCATTTCAGTAGTAGTAGCAGTCCAGACAGGCCCCGGTAACAATTCCGAAGCAGCAGTATAGGGGGAGCACAGTATTAGTTCCATTTCAGTAGTAGTAGCAGTCAAGACAGGCCACAGTAACATTCCCGTTGCAGCAGTTTAGGGAGATAACAGTCTCTTTCACATTTCAGTAGTTGCAGTATAGACAAGGCCCCAGTTACATTTATGTTTATGTAGCAAAAGTGTAGGCCAACCCCACACACCTTGCTGTACCATGAGTGCAGGCGAAGCCCATAAAAATTACTAGGATTACACTGTAGGCGAGGACCCAAAAAAATTGGTGTACCAACAGTACTAATGTACCTCAGAAAAATTGCCCATGCCCAACCAAGAGGGCAGGTGAAACCCATTAATCGCTTTGGTTAATGTGGCTTAATTTGTAACTAGGCCTGGGGGCAGCCCAGTTAAAATAAAAATTGGTTCAGGTGCAAGTTTCAACGCTTTAATGAGAATTGAAACGTATAAACATTGTTTACTAAAGTAATATGACTGAGCCTTGTGGGCCTAAGAAAAATTGCCCGTTCGGCGTGATTACGTGAGGTTTCAGGAGGAGGAGCAGAAGGAGGAGGATGAATATAATACACAGCTTGATGAAGCTAAAAGGTCCCCGTTTTTGATGGTGATAGAGAACGATGCTTCCATCCGCGGGTGCAGCCTACGTATTGTTTAGGTACCGCTGCTGTCCGCTAGTGGAGAAGAGAAGTCTGGGGAAATCCAGGCTTTGTTCATCTTTATGAGTGTAAGCCTGTCGGCACTGTCGGTTGACAGGCGGGTACGCTTATCTGTGATGATTCCCCCAGCCGCACTAAACACCCTCTCTGACAAGACGCTAGCCGCAGGACAAGCAAGCACCTCCAGGGCATACAGCGCGAGTTCAGGCCATGTGTCCAGCTTCGACACCCAGTAGTTGTAGGGGGCAGAGGCGTCACGGAGGACGGTCGTGCGATCGGCTACGTACTCCCTCACCATCCTTTTACAGTGCTCCTGCCGACTCAGCCTTGACTGGGGAGCGGTGACACAGGCTTGCTGGGGAGCCAGAAAGCTGTCAAAGGCCTTAGAGAGTGTTCCCCTGCCTGTGCTGTACATGCTGCCCGATCTCCACGCCTCCCCTGCTACCTGGCCCTCGGAACTGCGCCTTCGGCCACTAGCGCTGTCGGATGGGAATTTTACCATCAGCTTGTCCGCCAGGGTCCTGTGGTATAGCATCACTCTCGAACCCCTTTCCTCTTCGGGTATGAGAGTGGAAAGGTTCTCCTTATACCGTGGGTCGAGCAGTGTGTACACCAAGTAATCCGTAGTGGCCAGAATGCGTGTAACGCGAGGGTCACGAGAAAGGCATCCTAACATGAAGTCAGCCATGTGTGCCAGGGTACCTGTATGCAACACATGGCTGTCCTCACTAGGAAGATCACTTTCAGGATCCTCCTCCTCCTCAGGCCATACACGCTGAAAGGATGACAGGCAAGCAGCATGGGTACCCTCAGCAGTGGGCCAAGCTGTCTCTTCCCCCTCCTCCTCATGCTCCGCCCCCTCCTCCTCCTCCTCAACGCGCTGAGATATAGACAGGAGGGTGCTCTGACTATCCAGCGACATACTGTCTTCCCCCACCTCCGTTTCCGAGTGCTAAGCATCTGCCTTTATGCTTTGCAGGGAACTTCTCAAGAGGCATAGCAGAGGAATGGTGACGCTAATGATTGCAGCATCGCCGCTCACCATCTGGGTAGACTCCTCAAAGTTTCCAAGGACCTGGCAGATGTCTGCCAACCAGGCCCACTCTTCTGTAAAGAATTGAGGAGGCTGACTCCCACTACGCCGCCCATGTTGGAGTTGGTATTCCACTATAGCTCTACGCTGCTCATAGAGCCTGGCCAACATGTGGAGCGTAGAGTTCCACCGTGTGGGCACGTCGCACAGCAGTCGGTGCACTAGCAGATTAAGCCGATGTTGCAGGGTCCGCAGGGTGGCAGCGTCCGTGTTGGACTTGCAGAAATGTGCGCTGAGCCGGCGCACCTTGCCGAGCAGGTCTGACAAGCGTGGGTAGCTTTTCAGAAACCGCTGAACCACCAAATTAAAGACGTGGGCCAGGCATGGCACGTGAGTGAGGCTGCCGAGCTGCAGAGCCGCCACCAGGTTACGGCCGTTGTCACACAAGACCATGCCCGGTTGGAGGCTGAGCGGCGAAAGCCAGCGGTCAGTCTGCTCTGTCAGACCCTGCAGCAGTTCGTGAGCCGTGTGCCTCTTCTCTCCTAAGCTGAGTAGTTTCAGCACGGCCTGCTGGTGCTTGCCCACCGCTGTGCTGCCACCCTGCGCGACACCAACTGGTGGCGACGTGCTGCTGCTGGCACATCTTGATTGCGAGACAGAGGTTGTGTAGGAGGAGGAGGAGGGTGGTTTAGTGGAGGAAGCATACACCGCCGCAGATACCAGCACCGAGCTGGGGCCCGCAATTCTGGGGGTGGGTAGGACGTGAGCGGTCCCAGGCTCTGACTCGGTCCTAGCCTCCACTAAATTCACCCAATGTGCCGTCAGGGAGATATAGTGGCCCTGCCCGCCTGTTCTTGTCCACGTGTCTGTTGTTAAGTAGACCTTGGCAGTAACCGCGTTGGTGAGAGCGCGTACAATGTTGCGGGTGACGTGGTCGTGCAGGGCTGGGACGGCACATCGGGAAAAGTAGTGGCGACTGGGAACCGAGTAGCGCGGGGCCGCCGCCGCCATCATGTTTTTGAAAGCCTCCGTTTCCACAAGCCTATACAGCAGCATCTCCAGGCTGAACAATTTGGCTATGTGCACGTTTAACGCTTGAGCATGCGGGTGCGTGGCGGCGTACTTGCGCTTGCGCTCAAACACTTGCGCTAGCGACGGCTGGACGGTGCACTGAGAGACATTCCTGGATGGGGCCGAGGACAGCGGAGGTGAGGGTGTGGGTGCAGGCCGGGAGACGGTAGTGCCTGTGTCCTGAGTGGGGGGTTGGATCTCAGTGGTAGGTTGGGGCACAGGGGGAGAGGCAGTGGTGCAAACCGGAGGCGGTGAACGGCCTTCGTCCCACCTTGTGGTGTGCTTGGCCATCATATGTCTGCGCATGCTGGTGGTGGTGAGGCTGGTTGGTGTGGCTCCACGGCTGATCTTGGCGCGACAAACCTTGCACACCACAGTTCGTTGGTCGTCTGCACTCTCAGTGAAAAACTGCCAGACCTTTGAGCACCTCGGTTTCTGCAGGGTGGCATGGCGTGAGGGCGCGCTTTGGGAAACAGTTGGTGGATTATTCGGTCTGGCCCTGCCTCTACCCCTGGCCACCGCACTGCCTCTTCCAACCTGCCCTGCTGCTGCACTTGCCTCCCCCTCTGAAGACCTGTCCTCAGTAGGCTTAGCAAACCAGGTGGGGTCAGTCACCTCATCGTTCAGCTGCTCTTCCTCCGAATCCTCTGTGCGCTCCTCCCTCGGACTTACTGCAATTACTACTACCTGAGTGATAGACAACTGTGTCTCATCGTCATCGTCCTCCTCACCCACTGAAAGCTCTTGAGACAGTTGCCGGAAGTCCCCAGCCTCATCCCCTGGACCCCGGGAACTTTCCAAAGGTTGGGCATCAGTCACGACAAACTCCTCCGGTGGGAGAGGAACCATTGCTGCCCATTCTGGGCAGGGGCCCGAGAACAGTTCCTGGGAGTCTGCCTGCTCCTCAGAATGTGTCATTGTAATGGAGTAAGGAGGCTGGGAGGAAGGAGGAGCAGCAGCCAGAGGATTCAGAGTTGCAGCAGTGGACGGCGTAGAAGTCTGGGTGGTCGATAGATTGCTGGATGCACTTTCTGCCATCCACGACAGGACCTGCTCACACTGCTCATTTTCTAATAAAGGTCTACCGCATGGACCCATTAATTGTGAGATGAATCTGGGGACACCAGAAACGTGCCTCTCTCCTAATCCCACAGCAGTCGGCTGCGATACACCTGGATCAGGAGCTCGGCCTGTGCCCACACCCTGACTTGGGCCTCCGCGTCCTCGCCCGCGTCCACGTCCTCTAGGCCTACCCCTACCCCTCAGCATGGTGTATTACCAGTAGTGCAGAAACAGAACGCTGTAATTAAATGTGCCGCTTATTGGCCTGTGGTTGGAGGCTGACTTCGCTTACGGAACGCACAGCAGAGCCAGGAAACAATTTTGCGCACGCCTGTAGTGAGTCGTAGGTGTGTATGACTGAGCTAGTGGAATTCACAGCGCAGAAGCAGTCAAGTGGCAAAAGGGCAGTGGTAGGCCTTAAGTATTTAGCTTCCCTTTTTTTAAATGGCGAGCTGAAACACCAGACAGATACTGTATGCAGCGTATATTATGTATACTGTTTCCCTCTGGCGCTATGACGGCAGTGATGTAACGGGCACAGCAGAGCCAGGAAAACAATTTTGCGCACGCCTGTAGTGAGACGTAGGTGCGTATGACTAAGCGAGTGGAATTCACAGCGCAGAAGCAGTCAAGTGGCCAAAAGGCAGTGGTAGGCCTTAAGTATTTAGCTTCAATTTTTTTAAATGGCGAGCTGAAACAACAGACAGATACTGTATGCAGCGTATATTATGTATACTGTTTCCCTCTGGCGCTATGACGGCGGTGATGTAACGGGCAGAGCAGAGCCAGGAAACAATTTTGCACACGCCTGTAGTGAGACGTAGGTGCGTATGACTAAGCGAGTGGAATTCACAGCGCAGAAGCAGTCAAGTGGCCAAAGGGCAGTGGTAGGCCTTAAGTATTTTGCTTCAATTTTTTAAAATGGCGAGCTGAAACACCAGACAGATACTGTATGCAGCGTATATTATGTATACTGTTTCCCTCTGGCGCTATGACGGCGGTGATGTAACGGAGACAGCAGAGCCAGGAAACAATTTTGCGCAAGCCTCCTGTAACGCTTAGCTGCGTATTAATTAGGACTACTACCCCCAGCAGACACGCAGTATACTGAAGACGGTCACAGGCAGCCCAAATATAGTATTTTTCCCCAATTTTTTTGAAAAAGCCCATTGCCTATATAGACAGTATATCTCTTTCACCTTTCCCACTGTCCCTGCCTCACCAGTACTGCCCCTATACTCTGTACAATGACTGCAGACTGAGGACACAATGGTCTGTACGCCCGATATACAAAAAAAAAAAAATTGTGCAACACTGCTAAAAGCAGCCTCAATAGTACTGCACACGGTCAGATGTGGCCCTAAGAAGGACCGCTGGGGTTCTTCAAGACAAATATAACACCTAACGCCCTCACTATAGCAGCTAAAGCAAGACAGCACTTTCCCTGATCTCTGTCAGAATGCATCTGTGGCGAGCCGCGGGCGGGGCAGATTTTAATACTCAGGTGTCATCTGATCTCCCCAGCCACTCACTGCAGGGCGGTGGTATAGGGCTGGAACGTCACAGGAGAAAGTTGTAATGCCTTCCATGTCTTTCTATTGGCCAGAAAAGCGCGCTAATGTCTCAGAGATGAAAGTGAAAGTAACTCGAACACCGTGTGGTGCTCGTCTCGAGCATCTCGAACACCCTAATACTCGAACGAGCATCAAGCTCAGACGAGTACGCTCGTTCATCTCTAATTGTTATCCTATTTATATCATGGATGAATTTTTATTCATTTGTTCAAGTCTTGTTTCTGTACATCCAGATCTCTTTTTCTCCTAATACATGTTTTTAACTATTATCCTGTTTTGTGAAAAAGTTTATCTATTTTAATTATTCTAAGCTCTCTGTGTGGATCCCTTTTGTGTACTTATTGCAGTGTGTAAACTGGCTGAAGTTTAAGATTGTTAGTGTTTGCACTGACTCTAGGTACGCTTTTGGAATCACATTCCATTTTGCACCCCTTGTGGTGAAGTAGAAAGTTTCTTGGAACATCGGTAAAACCAAACCATAATGCAGAAGCAGTAACTCCCGAGGCTCTAGAGAAGAATTGCAGCAGCCAAAGCAGCAGCCCGACTCCCCTTGACTGAGGTAACAGCTGTTAACCTGGTTGCATCTAAAATGGTTGTGGGTATCTCTCTGTTGCTGAAATTTCAGGAACAGACCTCAAAAGGGAAAAAGGAAGAATGGCAAAAGAGAGGAGCAAACTCTGATATTCGGAGTAGAGAACACTGATGGGGTTTGGAGAAAGGTTAAGCTCATCTGCTCTTCCCTCACGCTCTACTCCATGATGTCACACCTAAGCCATATGCCAACCCATCAATCCAAGGAGGTAACATGTGGTATAGTGTCTGTTGCTTGGCTTGCTTCAGTGTTCAACACTGTTGCTACCTGGTTTGTAGAGGGAAGCATGGTAAGCACTAGAGATGAGCGAATATACTTCCGTACTCGGGCGAAAAGATTCGGGGGGTGCCGGGGGGCGGAGGGAGGCGTGGCAGAGCGGGGGGTAGCAGCGGGGAACAGGGGGGAGCCCTCTCTCTCTCCCTCTCCCCCCCACTCCCCGCTGCAACCCCCCACTCACCCACGGCGCCTCCCAAATCTTTTCACCCGAGTACGGAAGTACTCGAAAATCGCGGCGCTTGGGCGAAAAAGGGACGTGGCCGAGTAGGTTCGCTCATCTCTAGTAAGCTCCCTTCACAAACCAGGCCAATTGGTCAAAGTACCTCCTTGGTATTGCTTCTCAGCCAAACTATCTATTTCAGTGAGTAGTAGGTGTTTTGGAGTTTGTGTTGGCTTATATAGACCTCTTCTCATGTTAGCCAGAGGCATGGCTTGTAAAATTAAATAAATTAAAATGCCAATGCCCACACTACAGGGAGGTACACATTTTATTAGCCCTCTACGCAGGTAGAACTGTCCAAAATTGTAAGACTGAGTTGAGCTCCTATGAAGTTTTGTTTGGTAGGGTCCCTGTAACAGGCTTATAATTTCTTCAGTCCCAGCATGAGGACCTCACTTCCCATGTGAGTGGTTTATATCAGGAGTTAAATGTCCCTTCAGTCAAATTGGAAGGAAAAGACAACTAGAGACACACCAGCCACTGCAAAAGAGTTCTCGCTCCTGAATCAAAAAAAGACTCTTGTCACTATTATGTGCTGCCGTACACATACATGGACTTAATGTGTTGAAAGATGATTGGGACAATAAGTTTGTTAAAAGTCATGAAGCACTTGTTGTAGCATTTGATGATGCAGAAAACTGAATATTTACCAAAAATAAGACAGGGTCTTATAATAATTTTTCCTCCAAAAGATTTCCCTTTTTTACATATATAGCTGCCTGGAAAGTATTTACATTGACTTTTTTATTAACTGTAACTAGGGCTTAATTTTGTAACTAGGGCTTATAGTTCAAGCATCCTCAAAAACCCTGAAAATTATTCTGCATCCTCAAAAATCCTAAAAAATCATTCTAGGGCTTATTTTTGGGAAACAGTGAATTGAATGCATAGTCATGCTCCTACACTGTCCTCCTCTACATCCTCTGTGGCTATACCTTTCACTATGGAGGAGATCTGGTCATGGTTTAAAAAATTCTTGGTACCTCTGTGTTGTCACATAACACCAGAGCACAACTGCTCCAATATTGTTTGGAGCATGACTCAGTGACCCCTGATTGATTCTTAATTGCTCATGGATGGCGGATCATTATACCATCTCATTTGCCTAGGAAAATGCCACTATAGACTGTTATTCCTCCTGGATAAAACTGGACAAAATGTGTGGAGGTTCCAAATTGTGGGGCAACTCTGTTTTGAAACATCACAATGGGTTACCTAATAAATGTGTACAATTTGTTAGACAATATTAAACGGTAGAAAATCATGCCAGAGCATAGAATGTTCTGCTCTTTGGATGAGAGTTAGACGACAGTTGTCTGGTGTTCTAGATCACATGGTAGTAGTCATGCCCCTTTTGTGTTACTGCAAGATGGTCTGTCATAAATGGTAAGCCTTGAACATACACTCAAGAGAGCTGCAAATAATTCGCCAAGGCCAAATGGTAGGCCTTATGTAATGGCTTTAGGCATGGCTTACAGGATAGTTTATTTGCCCACTTATATTATGAGTGAGGGATTAGTTAGTGAAAACTACAGACTGTCTAGGTGTTCAAAAATTCACAGTATTGGGGCTGGTAAATCAAACTAATGCAATTTAAGTTTAATTTATTCTTGTTACTTATCCTCATTCTAGATTATCTTACAGTTACCCAAGAGTGGCATATGCTAGTATGTTTTGTACTGTCACACTTAGGTATTCTCATGAATCAAGCACCTGACTACAATTTAGCGCAAAAAGGAAATGCTGTCAGTTAGATCAAACTTGTGAGGGACCTCCCATACTGTTGAGTAATGCTGAAGTACCGTATATACCGGCGTATAAGGCGACGGGGCGTATAAGACGACCCCCCAACTTTCACCTTATACGCCGGTATTACAATGGAGAAAAAAAAAATCATTACTCACCTCCCCCGACGTTCTGTCGCGCTCCGGCAGGATGTCGCTCGCTCCTCGTCCCCGGCGCAGCATTGCTTTCTGAATGCGGGGCTTGAAATCCCCGCCTCCAGAAAGCTAATACACACGCCGTCAGCCAGTTACATCCATTCAATGACATCATTGAATGGCTGTGATTGGCTGAAGGCGCACGTGGCTTCAGCCAATCACACTATTCAATGACATCATTGAATGGGTGTGATTGCTAACACACGTGCGCCTTCAGCCAATCACAGCCATTCAATGATGTCATTGAATAGTGTGATTGGCTGAAGCCACGTGTGTTTTAGCCAATCACAGCCATTCAATGAATAGCTGTACCGGCTGACGGCGTGTGTATTAGCTTTCTGGAAGCGGGGATTTCAAGCCCCGCATTCAGATAGCAATGCTGCGCCGGGGACGAGGAGCGAGCGACATCCTGCCGGAGCGCGACAGAACGCCGGGGGAGGTGAGTAATGATTTTTTTTTTTTACACTTTTTTTTTTTGTATTACCGGCGCATAAGACGACCCCCGACTTCAGAGCAGATTTTTCGGGGTTCAAAAGTCGTCTTATACGCCGGTATATACGGTAAAAGCTCTGAGAGTATCAATAGGGGGAGTCTGTGGACTTTCAATAACTAATGGCAGTGTAATAAATGATACAGCATTTGATATGGAAAGAGCCCTTAATGCTACCTCGTGGGCTCTTGACTTATTATTGTTGGATGTACAAGGTACTTGGAGCTGCTCTACAGAACAGAGCTACAATGGAGGGTATTCAATCCTGAATGTGAAAAGTTTGAAGGTATGCGTTGTTTCAACCTAACTGATAATTCAGAATCTATTCATAAATATATTCAAGATATAAAAAAGTTAGTACAGACATTCAGGCAAAATAAGGACCAGAGATGGTTTGATTGGCTTTCCGGTTCCTAGTTCAGTGCATCTTGGTTTTATCGACTTTTCTGTATACTTTGTGGCGTAGCAGTAAGTTATATACTTCTTTGCTATTGCATTCAGTGCATACCTAATCCAATGAATTTTATATAATAATTTGTCCACGGATACACAGATTCAAAACTCATGTTATTAAAGGAAATCCAACCAAGACATAGCTAAATGCTTGCATCATGTCTCTGCATGCTATATGTCACGGTATACAGTACACATGAGTCTCCTACCCTCAGACCCAGGGTTAGAATACAACCTCCTTAGGGACTGGATGGGGCACCCTACGTGGGTGTAACTGTGAGGATTCTGGATAACTTTTTGAAACGTTCATCATCTAAAAATGAGGTAATGCAACATGTTCCTTAGTGGTTAGCTCACGTTTCTGGGATGAGAATGGAAATCAAGCTAACTGTGGGGGCTATGTAACATGAGGAAACAGTCAAAAAAGGGGGGATTTGTGAGAGAAGCCATAATATTTTCTATCCTCCATTTTGTGTTGCAACCTGCTCTTCTTCTCCATTTCTCTGTCTTTTTTTAGAACATATTCAGATATTATGATAGGAAACAATCACAGAAATTCAAGGCTGTTTTACAAGGCCATTTACTGAGGTCTCATGAGAAACACCTTTAATCGGCCTGAGAGAAGTTCTACCTTTAAAAAATCACTGCCCTTGCTGGGTTTTTAATAACCAATGGTAATAAATTAATTATAATAAATTATACATATTTAAAAATGAGATGTCTTCTAGCCTGGTTTCAAATGTCTTTGTATAAATACTTCTGTTGATTAACTAATAAATCAAATGACTTCTTATCACATTCAATGCTGTGTGCAATTTGTAAGCTTCCTCGAGCTAGAGCATTAACTCTGAATTGAAGTGAATATGGCGCTAACAATAGTCAATGATCCTAAAGCATAATTGGTGTGCAGAATGACCCCTTACTGCAAAATGTCAGGGAACCGGTAGATCAGTGGCCTTAGTGCAAATAGTGCTTTTATTTTTAACAATTTGAGAACGAACATCCATCGTTGTTTCACATACATGCATCAATCCACAGGGGTATGTGATCACATAGACCACGTAGGAAGAAGTGCAGGTGTACCTGCTCTGGACGGGAAAATATTATCAGTGAAAGGGTGTGTGAACAAGAATAATTGAGATGGGGAACGTTACCCACCTTCGGAGGGAAAATAAAAGTTTGCTTCTGTACACCAAACATGCTATGCATAGATTTCACAAGTTTGTTTCTCAAACTAAGACCCCATCTATATGACATCATCAGGGGAGCCTCAAATTCCCCTATGTTAGTACAACCTCTTGTAAGTAGGGACCAATGTTTCCTCAGAATATGTGAAACCCTCCCACTCAAAGGGGTATATGTAGAAACAAAAGGAACATGGTCCTTCTTGTTGCACTCTTCCTTGGTGCCAGAAAATCATGTCAGTCCTCCTTCAGCTTATCCTTACATGGTCCAACCTTCAATTGCAAATATGCTATATTCAAAAGCATAATATCAAGTGCTTATTTGATAGAAATGATTTTGAATTTAGAGCAGAATGAGGCATTACCAGGAAGGAGAGTGGGTCTAAGGTGTGGCCACAGCCCTCTAGGGATCCTCCTAACTTTATAAAATTCAGTCAATGTAACCATATGTAATTTAGGGAAATTATGTGTTTCTGCTCACATTGCCATCTCCTTGAAGCATATCAACCATTAGAAAACTCAAAGAGGTTCCATCCACCAGAGATCCACCTAAAATTCTTGAGGCATCAGCATCTGTATATGAAAAAGTCATGGAGCAGCCTGAAGCACCCATATCTGGGCCACTGAATATCCCAGTGAAGTCACCATCTCTGGCTTGGATTCAAAATCAAACAAATAGAAACAGATACGGTATCAGCAACACAATCTAGAGCGCTTTAATAGTAAGGCAAGAAATGCATAGTCACCTGGAACCAGAATCAATGGATTCAATCTAGAATCATATAAGGAAGATGTGACAGCATTCAAGGTGTAAAATTTAAAAATCTTTATTTCTACAAGGACCTAATAGCAGCAATGCTTCAACCACAAAGTCTTTGTCAAGCATACACATACATAAAAGTGTCATATATATAGTGACTCAAGTTAGAATTAGTCATATAAGCCCCTCCCAAAAAGGAATCCAATACTCTTACATTTTCTCTGATCAGCCTGAGCACAGCCTGCAAATCCAACATGGTGCCACTTATATCATTCAAGGCAATTTGACTGTGCAGTTGTGAGAACATAGTCAAATCCTGCGAGACAACATTCATAAAACCTCTCTTCTCCCATGGTGAAAACCCCTCCAACCTAAAAAAAACTCTGAAAATATAGGGTTTCTCCAAAGGGGAGTGTATATAGTAAATCCATCCAGTTGTGAAATCTGCTTAAATTTATTCCATAGTTTAATCAATAAACTAAAGTAGTTGTCGGGTACAGTTGTTTTTTCCTCCTTTCGTTCCTCTCTGGCATACTAATATAGATGTTATTTTAGAAGCCAATCTGCTATTCAACCCCACACTTTCTTTCTTTCCAACCCTTCAGATGTTGCAATTGAGACACCAAAAACTATATGCAAACATTTGGAATTACCAACTCACCAAATCATGTATCCCTTATGAAGGGTCTCCAATTTAATTCTAGCAAATTTCTTATTCCAGAAACTCAAAATATCATATGAACTCTAAAAAGTATCGGAATTGAATCCAAACTGGAAAGTTTTGACGAATATAAGGAAGCTGTGGGATCAAATCTATTTTGATGCAGAGGGTTCTCCTCCATGTGTCTGTGAAGGGCTGCTGTTACTGCTGGAGAGAGTCTCAGGAGACATGTGGCCAGCGCCATCTTTTTTGGAACCTCTGGGGAGCTCATCAGTTGATAAGAATGGGACCAATTGCTCATTAGTAGTCAGAGTCACACCAGGAAGGTAGTACTTTTGTAGATTGTGATTTATCTGGTCCAATATTTCATGAAAACACACAGATTTGTCCATAGTACTTTGAACACTTCTTGATGACTTTCATCACATCTCCAAAAGTTCATTAGGTCTTCAAATCTTCCCTTACTTATCATGGCATAGAAAATAGGTGGACTGTATTTCTTGCTCCACAGAATACAGATGTTTGGGAAATTGCTTTCCAAGTGACCTGCAGTGATCAGCAGTTCAATCCCAGCTCAAATTTCTAATGAATCGTATTTTTGCCACATGAACGATTAATTTTTTTATTTACAAATTCTCTTTCAAATTGGTGTGTTCAACAATTTTTTTCAATAATATTATTTGTGATGTACAAATCAAAACTGCCAACTGGACTCTTCAATATGTTCAAAGCTTTCAGCTTTTCCATTTTTGTGACTTGAAAATATTGTGTCTTTTCACTTTGCATGGTGTCAATGGATATCTGCTCCACAAAAAGCCATCTTTCCCTAATTAACAGAAATTTTCAACAGCCAGCGGTGCAGGGCTGTTACCTTCCAAATCGTCATCAATATTTTCAGCACTTTGTTCTCTGACTACTACTATCTGGCGAATGGTGCTTGACGTATCTCTTACAATTTTGATGGGATCTACCCAAAACTACTCCGATACATTATCTGCCATCCATGGCAAAGCATGAAGATGGGAAAAACAAGTGAAAATAGCTTGTAAGATTGTCAGATTCATGTTAGGTTTCTATGTAACAAAATTAAATAATAGCATTTATCTGTTTCATACATAATGTAGAAAGAAAGTGCAAAATCAGGTTATACATGAAACCACATGATGGAGGACTAGTGAAGGGAATATTACCCAAAGCTTAATGAAGTACCGCAAATTCTCAAAAACATGGCATGAGTCCAACAGACTCACCTTGGGTGTTCCAGGGTTAATTGAAAGGAGCTGCAGCTTTGTGTCCTCAGGAGAAATGAAAGAAAGGCGCCAGCTCAGGCAGAGCAATTAGGTTCATTTAAAATACAGATGATATATATCATGGGCTGCAGTATTAAGGAAAATAAGACATTTGGAGCTTCAAAAACAAATAGTTGACAAATGTGGCTCCTTCTGATAAATAATGGACAAAATGAGTTTCCCTCAAATTAAGATTGCTAAATAAGTGCATAATATACACTTTACAGCCAACAGTATGTGGACACATGAAACCTACAGTATATGAGCTTGTTGGACATCCCATTCCAAAACACAGATGTTACTACGGAATTGGGCTCCCTTTTTGGTAAGAACAGGCTCCACTCTACTGGGAAGGCTTACAACAAAATTTTGCAATTCAATAGAAGATAGACAGTTTTTACAAACCACAAGTTTCAGCATTTAACACCCCAACCTGTGAGATTGAGCCGTCTACCACTTTCTCGCTGAGCTGTTACTTATACATGCTTCCACTTCACAACAAAAGCACCTACAGTTGACTAAGGATGTTTTACAAGCTGACTTGTGGCTAAGGTAGCATCCTATGACAGTGGTACGCTTAAGTAACTAAACTTTTCAGTATGACCGATACAACTACCAACTCAGTAGTTAGGAGGGCTGTCAACATACCTCTTGTCTATAAAGTGTATACAGTATGAACATTTATCATGTATCAGATACAGATGAGCTATATACTATATATATTGCATATGTGAGAATGAACTTTCATTTAGGGAAAATGTGATAGGCCCCTTCCAGTTATTCTCAACTGGTAATATTGCTTTGTCCCGCATTACACAAACAAGCAGCAATAGGTTTAGCCAGCTCACTGCAATCAGTGTTCTTTGCTTCCAATGTCCATAAGGCAGTGCAGAGAAGAGAAAACAGCTACTTCAATATTAGTGTAGGAAGGCATGTAAATTGGTAAAGACTTTCAGCACAATACTTTTTGGATAAAACGGAGTACTTTATAATGATGCACATTCGGAACCCAAGGCATTTGATCCCAAATGTGTAAAGGCCCATTTACAGGCAAAGATAATCTTTCAAACCACTGAAAAATTAAAAGATTGTGTGATCTATTTGCATAAAGTGTTAATGACTATTAATGGCCATTAACACTTTATCATCTTCATTTGTATGTAAAGGGCCTCAAGGAGCTGTTTGCAGAGCCCAGTGTCTGATTAATCACACGCCCAGCTGTGCATACAGTTGGATCATTTTCTTCATGGCAGCTGGTAAATGTTATCAGCCTTCTTTCATGGAGATAACAGCGTGCAGTCTATTGAGAGATACTTCATCTCTCACTAGCTGAAAGATGGATTTTAAGTTCAACTTAAAATCATTGTTCAAGCAAAAACTGCAAGATGGCTGCATTTACATGTAACGATTATCACTAGACATGAGCGAACGTACTCGTTTCGAGTAATTACTCGATCGAGCACCGCCATTTTCGAGTACTTCACTACTCGGGTGAAAAGTTTCGGGGGGCGCCGAGAGGCGGGGGAGGTGTGGCGGAGCGGGGGTAGCAGCAGGGAACAGAGGGGAGCCCTCTCTCTCCCTCTCCCCCCACTCCCCGCTGCAACCCCCCACTCACCCACGGCGCCCCCCCGAATCTTTTCGCCCGAGTAGGGAAGTACTCGAAAATCGCGGTGCTCGGGGCGAAAAAGGGGCGTGGCCGAGTAGGTTCGCTCATCTCTAATTATCACTCATTTTCGGTCGTTTGAACGAATTTTGAGCGATAATCGTTATGTGTAAATGGGCCTTAAGACCTGTGCCTGCTATATGTTCCTGCATTTTTGATTTGAAGATGCACTAAATAAAGAATTCAGTTTGTAAAAGAAGTAATGTTCCTGGGGTTTCTGCATTTTACATTACGCAAGCAAGGCATTATTATGCATTGGAACTGTGTAATGCTAAATCTTCCCTATAGAGGTGCTGTAAAGAAATTGAACACTTCATGCGAGGTTCCTCCAGAGAGTACAGCTAATGGCTGCGGTCCCAGGAGGGGAACACTTTGCTATGAATGTATTCTTAAGGGATTTTTCTAGCAATTAGAGATTGTTAAATGGGGATGGTCTCTTTCAGGATTAGGGTAGGAGTGACAGCTGTATTCTCCAAAGTGAAGACTACCTGGACCCCACATAGGAGGACTCCTAAGAAGTTAGGTAGTATAATTTTGAAAATGTAGGGATTGCAAATACATTATATCATTTTTACAGTATTTGCAATAAAACCACAATATGAATTTTGGAAGAATATGGTTCAGACAATGAGCATAAAGTACAGTATATGCACCCTTATTAATCATCTCCATGTTTGTGCTAACATTTGATTGACAACTGGACCTAATACATAACTGTGTCATTTATGACTGGTGGCATAGCATTGGAAAGAAGCAACACCTGGAGGATTCAAAGGCAATCCTTCATGTGTTCTGTGCACACAGATATGAACCCAGAGTCACAAAACTTCTCATTACCAGGCTGACATACTTCATTGACATTTGACATGCTGGCTTGTGTTGCAGTAGGGTTCGACTGTAATTGTCTAATCAGCCCAGGTGATGACTAAGGCTACACATCAACCAGCTATCTAGAGCAGCTCCTACTCTGCTCATACTGGCTTACATTCAGATTGACAGTATTATTATTTTTCTTCAATCCTTCCTTATATGGATCGAATTCCCATGCTGGATGTATCTGAATTTGGACATTTATTATGTTTAAACATTGCAATAAGGGAAAAAAACATGTATATCTTTTACAGTATTTTACAGTATTACAATTTCATAATTATTTTTTCCATTAAATTGTACTTAAAGGAGTATTCCAATTATATTAAGCTACCTCTTTTCCATAGGATAGAGGATAACAATCTGCTCATTGGGGGCCAACTACTGGGACCTCACCGATCACCAAAATAGTAGTCTTGTGACCACTTGTGTGACTGGCAATAAATAAAATGATTGTGCACATGCTTGGATCCGTAAAATATTTGAACTCTCCGGCATCTTAGCAGTCAGCTTCCCTATCTTGCATAAAGCAATATACAAATTACCCCTCTGAAGAGGTTGTACAACAATTGCTAATGATCCCCTTTCCACAACATAGGGGATAACTTGCTGATTGGTGGGGGTATACTGCTGAGACCCCCAGACGATCTCCAGAACAAGACTTTCGTTTCCTGCTATTCTGTCACACAGAGAGCCCCCTCTTCTTCCGCAGTGACATCACTGTGAATGGAGCACTGGCTGAGGATATGCAGTCAACACTATTCATTTCAATGGCGCTGACCAAAATAGCTGAGCGGCTAGTGTGCTTGCACACCCAATGCTCCATTCAGTCTCTTCCTCACTGTGGGGTTATTGCGGGGGAGAAGTGACTCCCGGAGGGGCAGGAGAGTGGAACATAAGAGTTCTGTTCTCAGACGTGAGACCTCCACCAATCAGAAAATTGTCTCATATGTTGTGGACAGGGAATAACTTGCGATTGTGGTACAACCCCTTTAACAGTAAGACTTTAATTCACAGAAAACATTCTTTTCACAGATAAGCTTCCAATTTATTTTTTCTTTTTCAATGAGGGTACGGGAAATGAACATAGTAGTGAATGCATCCTTTTTAAAAATATGCTAATTTGCCTAAACAGGCTGCACAAGTATGAAGGAGTAAGCAGTGCCATCACTCGCTTGTTCAAATGAGAATCAGCTTGTCTAAAAGTACCTCTACAGGGGGTGAATGGTAAAACATTGTCTACCTGGAAGGAAGATCATACAAACTATAGATGTGATAAATAAGATGATAAGAGTGTATTTGCCATGGAGGGAGCAGACACCATTACTATTTGGCCTATGTGTGTGTATGGGGGTGGGGGGCAAAAGCAAATCACCCATGGAAGGATAGAAAACTCATCTCATTAAACTACTAATGACCACTTGTCATTGAGTACGTGAGTTCTTCTCATGCTCCGCCCCTGGTGACATCAAAGGTCCTACGACATATATAAAACACAGAGCCTGACTGACAGATGAACAACAAAGTTAGGGCTCTTGAAAAGGGGAGGACAAAAATAACAAAATGAGAATACAACTAAGCTGTTATTATCTCAGACACAGCTCAGCAGTCCTGACAGAAGACACCGACCTACTGCTACCACAGAGATTCGGTAGGCTGAAGGACCTGCGGTGATGTCACTGCTTTGGGAGGAGCCATTGTGCAGTTTGGTAGAAAGTACTGTATGTGGGTTCTTCTCATGCTCTGCTCCTGGTGATGTCATCCCAGGACCTACAGGATATATAAAACACAAAGTCTGGCCAACAGGAGAATAACACAGTTATGGCTCTTGGAAGGGGAGAACAAAAATAACAAAATGGTAGTACAACTAAGCCATTATTATCTCAGACATAACTCAGTGGTCCTGACAGGAGACACCGACCTACCACCACCACAGAGATCCTGTGGGCTAAAGGACCTGTGGTGGTGTCACTACTGTGGGAGAAGCCAAGCTATGTTTGTCTTGTGTGGTATTAAGATGGATGTAGTAGAGCTGTGTGTGTAATGTGTGGGGATCAAGATGGATTTAGCAGAGCTGTATGTGTGTGATGTATGTGAATCAGCATGTAGCAGAGCTATGTGTGTGATGTGCTATGTGTGTGTCATGTGTTTGAATCAAGATGAATGTAATAAAGCTGTGTGTGTAATGTGTGGATTTGGGATGGATGTAGTAGAGCTGTGTGTGGGTATGATGTGTGTGAATCAGGATGTAGTAGAGCTGTGTGTGTCATGTGTTTGTGTGTAATGTGTGGGGTTAGGATGGATGTAGTAAATCTGTGTGTGTGTAATATGTGGGAATCAAGTTAGATGTAGTAGTGCTGTGTGTGTGTGATGTGTGGGAATCATAATGGATGTAGGAGAGCTGTGTGTGTAATGTGTGGGGATCATAATGGATGTACCATGTAACACAGCTGTGTAGCGTATTGTGCCACCAGAAACACTGGTACTATAATTTCTTAATAATTACTAGTACTTTATAAACTGCTTTCAGGGAGAATGCAGATAACAGTACGATTACCACAAAGAAAAAAAATTCTGCATATGTCACACTGCTTTTCACAGGCCGCATGCCTTTTTTAAATGCCATGCCGTCATAGAAACATAGAACATTTATTTCAGAAAGGGGGAGGGGAATTCCTCCGCAGCGGGGAGAGAGGGGTTTCCCTGCAGGGAAGCTGGAAGGATATCCGCATAATGGGGATGGAGTGATTCCCCTGCAGGAGAGATGGAGGGATTTCCCCACAGTAGGGTGAGAGAGGTTCCCCTTCAGGGGGGGCTGGAGGGATATCCCCATAACAGGGAGATGAAGGGAGTCCCCAGCGATAAAGGGAAGCCTGGTGGGGCTTTCCTTCATCTCTCTCACTTTTTTCCTCCTGGAGCAGCAGCACTTTTTTCTGCAACACGCAGCTCCCAATCATGTGAATGGGCAATTTCACAGCTAATTAGGCTTAGGTTTTGATAGCGGGAAATCGTCCATTCATGTAGTTATATCGCAAGTTAGCCAAGATTTATTTGCACGCCTAACTCTTAACATGAATAAATTCAGTAGAAGAGATAATCGGCTTACCTGGAATTAAGCGTTTGTCGAGTAACTGCTGGCTCGTCCCTGAAGTTCGGGGGGGTGGGGGGGGGGGGTGCGGGGCGGCAGGGTGAAGTGGGTGGGAGAGTGAGAGAGATCTCTCTCTCTTTCCCTCCTGATCCCCTTCGCAAACCCTCGCTCACCTCCGCGGACCCCCTCCCCCCCTGAATCTTCAGGGACGAGCCAGCAGTTACTCGAAAAAGGCAATGCTCTCTCAAGTAAATCGCCTTACCGAGTATGCTCGCTTATCTCTAATGCCAATATAACTAGTATTAGCTTATATGTTTCAGAACAAGTCCTTAATCATGGCAAGTTTCTTTTTTTGCTGGATAGAGATGTAACATTTTACAGTACATACGGATTTTGATCTGGTACCCCTTTCTCTTCTTTATTAATCAATCAATCATCAGTTATCTTTGATTAACCTTTAATAGATGAAAAATTCAAATTTTGGTTTTGCCAACATTGACAATCAGAAAACATTACTTTCATAGCTTTCTCCAAACATTTAAGGTATATTAGTAGCAAAACATTTGCAGGTTTAATAGCTGCACTTAGCATAATAATAAATTTATAAGAAGTTTTTGCTGACGGTAATATTTCATTTAAAAGCTAAATTGTTCTGATACCATCCACTGCTCAATGCCCCATTGCTACACCCGTTGCTAAGGCACTCGAAACAAATGTGAGCTATTTTATTTCAGCCTTTGCAGTTTTTACTCAGTTTCAACATTTGTACTACCCATGAGCTCAGCCTAATGATAACATTCACTCCAGGTGAAAATACCACTGGTGCTAAATAACTGCATAAACCACACGGAGGAAAGGTTAATTTAGGTCATCACATGGTAGAATGCCAAGTAAAGCGGAGGAATGAATGTGATGCATAGCAAATCACTGGTTTATAGTCCATAAATTCTCAAGTATACACTGTATTCATTCTGTCTATCTATCTTTCTATTATTCTTGATTCATGGGATTATTAGCGATGATCGGATGAGCGTAAAAACGCATATGGCCGTGTGAATGAGGCCTAAGGAAAATAGACATGTAATCCCAGAGTGCAGCATAAAATTAGCTGAACACCATGAGGGCTCATTCTCTGCATCCACGTGAACTTTGTTGGATGGGTTCCTAACTTTAATCCCTTACAGAATCAGCAAGGTAAATTTACGGCGCTTGGACTTGGGCTTTAGGCCGCTTCATGCATGATTTTGTTGTAGTGTGACCAATCATATGTATGTAAGCCCATGCTTTCCTATGGGTTCTTCCACACAAGTGATGTTCTGTAACCTTGAACATTGTGCGACTACAAAATGGCAGCATGCTCTATACAGCCACAATTTGCAAGGTTTTGTAGCCCATATTTCCCCATCGACCGTTCTTTTGTGTTGCATCGCACAAAAACATATTTTTTGTCCGGGGCAATGCAACTTTGACATTAGGAAATCTTACTGTCAAAGCCCTAAAATAAGCCCTAGCTGCATAAAAAAGCAAAAAAAGAATACATACATCACCTAGGAAGCTCTGTTAGCTCTGCTGTATCTTTTCCCTGGTCCCCGGCAGTTGTTTTCAGGCATCTTTTCTGGTCAGGGATGGAAAATCCCCACCTCCAGGAAGCGCTGTCTCTGATTGGCTGACGCCACAGCTCGATGAACTAATCACAGCCATTCAATGAACATGTGCTAAGAACCTTGCTATCATGAGACCGCTGGGTGCCATTTGTCATAGCAGAGCTGCAAGGTCCTAGCAAACCCTGATAAACTCTCTGTAAGTAAAAAAAAACGCTTTTCAGAAAAACAAGAATATAGCATAAGAACTGTATTGATAAAGTAGAAGATGCAATCAAGCTTTCAACTAAGTAGATATTTGTGAGGCACAGAAAATGCATGAGTTTCAGATTCTGTTTATCTATCTCATATCTATCTATCTATCTATCTATCTATCTATCTATCTATCTATCTATCTATCTATCTATCCATCTCATATCTATCTATCTATCTATCCATCTCATATCTATCTATCTATCTATCTATCTATCTATCTATCTATCTATCTATCTATCTATCTATCTATCTATCCATCCATCCATCCATCCATCCATCTATCTATCCTATATATCTCTAGCTATCTCTCCATTCTTGTCTATTCTTTGAGTAAAAGGAGTGTGTTCTGTATAAATTCAGCTTCAGCACAGTATGAGGCAAGTCAAGCATTACTATAGAAAACAGAAAATGAACCGGTTGGCCATTGACCAATGACATATAAACATATAAAGTAATACTGAAGGTATTTCTAAAACTGACAAAATTATAATGTAGTCACTTAGTGACAGATTCCATCTTTGAATAGCTGGTAACCCAGTCGGAACTGTCAGTACATTACATGCTACGAATGAAGCCATTAGTAGGATATAAGGCCGGTCACATTCAGATGATTATTCTGACAACCTCCCAGGGATCTGTTTTTGTTGTTGAAATCATTACTCCATTAAACTACAGTCAGATACAATTGGAGCAGAAGACACACTGAAAATATCACTAATGCATCAAAAGTGGATAAGGAACTTGTAGAATTGAATTAACACGTTGTTGCATTTATGGGGAGGGAAAAAAAGCAAGTATGCTATTACATGGCATTACAAGGAATTGTGGGGCCAAACTTGGAACAGGGTCCTCCTCTACCATGATTAACTTGCTTTTTAAAATTTCCTTGGTCTCTTAGTGATCTGGATTCAATTTTCATTTTTTTATAACTGTAATTTTTCTTGAAAAAGTTGCCAACAATAACAGGTCTTAACAAGATAGAACATTTAGTTGTCATCGATGAGAAATAGCACAATAAAAGAAGCATTACAGCAGTATGTATATGGTATGTGCTTGTACTAGTAAGGTGGTGATTATCTCAGTTAAATGAACATAGATAGCTTATACAACTGAAACATAATATAAGCATAAATCAGACAAGACACATGAACATAAAGGAAAAAAGGAAAAGGAAGAAAAAAGAAGTAAGGTATTATTAGATTATGTCTTTTCAGATGTATGGTGCTCAATGCTGTAAAGTTTAAGGGTTCCCCGTAATCTAAAACACTAGGGCTCTTGGAAGGGGAGGAGAAAAATAACAAACTGAGAATACAACTAAGCCGTTCTTATCTGTTATCTGTCAGTGGTCCTGACAGAAGACACCAACCTACCGCCTGCACAGAGATCTGGTAGGCTGAAGGACCTGCGGTGATGTCCCTGATATGGGTGGAGTCATTGTGCAGTTTGGTAGAAAGTACTGTATACTGGATAAACTGACAGCAGCCACCAGGACCTGTGATGATGTCACCGTCATGTGATCACCTGTGTGTGTGTGTGTGTGTGTGTGTGTGTGTCTGTCACATGACCAGGAGCTAATCACTGTATCCAGGAGTCTGTTGAGCTGGTGATGTCTGGAAATCAGCATGGATGTACCATGTAGTAGAGCTGCCCTTTCACAGTGGTGACTTGAATTAAAAAATATAATTTTTATTTTGAACTTTTTAAAAATGCACATATAGGGGCACAACACATAAAACAAAAACAAAAAAAGTAAGTAAGGGGCGTGGTAAATACCATCCAACCACACCGTCACTAAAGATGGGCATCCAATTGTGCTGTGTGTGTGGGTGTTTGTGTGATCTGGTCACCGGCGACCACAAAGTTTTTTTGTCCTGCTTAAAGCCGGTAATGTATGAGGCAGGGGTATATTGGTACTTGGGGTTTGTAAGATTATCCCCAGTTGTTTTGGTCTTTTTTATTTATAAAGCCCACACACCGTAGATGGATGCAATTTTTAGTGATTTGAACGTTCGTTTCTTCACAATTCTTTTTTGCCCCCCCCCCCCCTTTTTTTCAAAGGAGGGTAGAGGTACCTGACCAATTCCTAAATGGATAGTCGGAATTGGCCTTGGCCGTAGGGATCATCTCCCGAGGTTGCTAGATATGTATGATGCCAACCTCCAGAGAGAGTCTCCCGGTTAGTATAGGACGGCCTCGCCTCTATAGATAAGGGTCGTAGTGTAAATACTTGACCCAAGCGTATTCGAATTTCCCTTTTAAGTATGCTGATTCTCGTATTTAATTGCTCGACGCGTTTCACCACTTCAATTCTCGTGGATCATCAGGAGCATTATAAATCGGGATTGAGTAGAGACAGTATAGATGATATCATGAGGTCACCAATAGACCAATTGATAAAGAAACGAATATCTTAATTTTTGGAGGGCCTGTTCATGCAGCAGGTTTCTCAAAGGATCGGGTCTAGCCTGGGTAGAAAGTTCGATACTCAAATTTCTCTTATTGACAAAAGCAATAATTTGAGATTTGCCAGAGATAGCGTATCCTAATGACCCAAATCAGCCTTGAATGCGAATGTCTGGCGTGGGGTGTTCAGGACTGATACGGGAATGTTCAAGCTGCTACTACTCACAGAAACATACCATAGGGATGCAGTATTATGCTGTGAGTAAAGTAGTATTGGAGCAATCCGTCTCTGTCCAGAGATTGGATAGCCGGTTCGTCCTATGCAATATGCATACTGGGACGCTAAGCCGGTATCGCAAGGGTTTTTGTGCCTGTGCTTATTCAGGACACATATCCCCAGGTGAGGAAAAGGAGAGAAGCACTAGCCCCCTGCTTCTCTATAGAGAACACCCCGTTCACCAATCTGCTGCTTCTTTAGCTCACCTGGGGATATGTGTCCTGAATAAGCACAGGCACAAAAACCCTTGCGATACCGGCTTAGCGTCCCAGTATGCATATTGCATAGGACGAACCGGCTATCCAATCTCTGGACAGAGACGGATTGCTCCAATACTACTTTACTCACAGCATAATACTGCATCCCTATGGTATGTTTCTGTGAGTAGTAGCAGCTTGAACATTCCCGTATCAGTCCTGAACACCCCACGCCAGACATTCGCATTCAAGGCTGATTTGGGTCATTAGGATACGCTATCTCTGGCAAATCTCAAATTATTGCTTTTGTCAATAAGAGAAATTTGAGTATCGAACTTTCTACCCAGGCTAGACCCGATCCTTTGAGAAACCTGCTGCATGAACAGGCCCTCCAAAAATTAAGATATTCGTTTCTTTATCAATTGGTCTATTGGTGACCTCATGATATCATCTATACTGTCTCTACTCAATCCCCATTTATAATGCTCCTGATGATCCACGAGAATTGAAGTGGTGAAACGCGTCGAGCAATTAAATACGAGAATCAGCATACTTAAAAGGGAAATTCGAATACGCTTGGGTCAAGTATTTACACTACGACCCTTATCTATAGAGGCGAGGCCGTCCTATACTAACCGGGAGACTCTCTCTGGAGGTTGGCATCATACATATCTAGCAACCTCGGGAGATGATCCCTACGGCCAAGGCCAATTCCGACTATCCATTTAGGAATTGGTCAGGTACCTCTACCCTCCTTTGAAAAAAAGGGGGGGGGGGCAAAAAAGAATTGTGAAGAAACGAACGTTCAAATCACTAAAAATTGCATCCATCTACGGTGTGTGGGCTTTATAAATAAAAAAGACCAAAACAACTGGGGATAATCTTACAAACCCCAAGTACCAATATACCCCTGCCTCATACATTACCGGCTTTAAGCAGGACAAAAAAACTTTGTGGTCGCCGGTGACCAGATCACACAAACACCCACACACACAGCACAATTGGATGCCCATCTTTAGTGACGGTGTGGTTGGATGGTATTTACCACGCCCCTTACTTACTTTTTTTGTTTTTGTTTTATGTGTTGTGCCCCTATATGTGCATTTTTAAAAAGTTCAAAATAAAAATTATATTTTTTAATTCAAGTCACCACTGTGAAAGGGCTACTCAAGTTAAATTTGGAGACTTTTTGCTCTGCCTACTCTGTGAAATAATGTAGTAGAGCTGTGTGTATGATGCGTGGGGAACATAATGGATGTACCATATAGCACAGCTGTGTACGCATTACTCCACCAGAAACACTAGTACTATGTTTTCCTAATAATTACTAGTATGTTACAGGAACCAGCATCCTCGCTACACCAACCATGTAGAGGTTTAACTGAGAAATCTCGCAACATATAAGATATAACATATACTATATTTTAAAATGTAACCTTTTACGTATATTTTCATTAAAAAACAGAGATGTGTCTGGTACTTTTTTGCAGCTGCCATGCTCTCTAGGATGCAGGGGTGCTATAAGTAAAGATCGTAAATTGACTAACCTTTTTGTTGCTAGGTACACCTACTAGTAATTATTAGGAAATTTACTGTTCCAGTGTTTCTGGTGGTGCAATATGCGACACAGTTGTGCTACATGCACATAACACACACACACACAGCTTTGATATGTCGGTTTTGCATATGAACTGCACGCGATTTACAAACTTAAGCTGCTCGCTGAAGAGACATGTTCGCTCGTAGCTTTCACATATGAGCTGCATGTGTTTTACAAACTTGTCGCGGTGTCATGTAAGCTGCAGTAGCTTCACGGCGGCATTGAACCCTCTATGGTGACATGTTTGCATGACAGCGACGGTTTGTTTCAACACTGGACAATGGTTGACGATTAGATGAAGGCTGGACTGGTGTTGGTGGCATTAGCGCTTGAGATGACGTGATATCATGCTCAGGAGATGTGAAGGACTATGCTTCAATGTTGTTGGTCAATATGCACTGACAGCTATGTATGTGGACATTTGTGAGGTGTCATTTATTGGAGTCTCCACACAGCTGTCCAGCAGTCTCACAACATACAAACTGCTGTATCCATAGCAACTGAGGCTACAGGGGTTTGTGGAGGGTGGGGGATGTAGTCTGCCCATAATTCCTCATTCAGTGCAGAAGGAGGATAAAGGACCTGTGATGACATCACTTTCATGTGATTGGGGGCGGAGCTAAGAGTCGGTAACTGGCATCACATGTGGTGTCAGGCTCTGCATGTAACTCACACATCACATACACATTGATTGACAGACAAATGGTCATTAGTAGCTTGATATGTACTAGATAAATGGAGATCCACTAGAGATGAGTGAACACCCAAATGCTCGGGTCCACGTTATTCGAGTCGAGCTTTTCGTAAAATTCATGGGCTCTATTCGAGTAACGAACCCCATTGGCTACAATAGGAGACGCGAGCATTTTTGTATGTGGGACGCTGAGTCCTGAGCTTTTTTTTTTTTTCTTGGTTAGTGTGTTCTTTTCCTCTTATTCTCTCTTTGGGTTATAAGTAAACATATCTATGATGAATAATAAGGGGCGCTCCCCTCTGAATTAAAGGATAAGATAAGAAAAGTGAACAAAACAGTACAGCTTTGATGAGGAGTCACATGTTCGGGTATGAAACCCCTTCTCCCTGTGACTGGGACCCCAGCACTAATACAGAGGAACAGGTGTTTCCTGTATGATGTAATCACACAGTACGTTTTTTTGTATGTCTGCAACAGCCTGCAGCCATCTCCCTGCCAATTATAAGATACACACACGTGTTTCCCCCTAAATGGGATTAGGACAAGTTTTAACCCTTAGTGATGAAGCTTGTTTGCGCCTTAATAACGGAGCCAAATTTTGGAAATCTGACATGTGTCACTTTAATATAGAACAACTCCATAAAGGTTTTGCATATCCAACTGATTCTGACATAGTTTTTTTGCCACATATTGTACTTCTTTTAAGTGGTAAAAAAGACCAATAGAATTTGCGTATATTTATTAAAAATGCCAAAATTGGGCAAATTTTGCAGACGGGCGCATGCGCCGAAGTTGGGGAAAGGTCCGTGGATAAAGATCCCATCGGGGGACTCTTCGGAGGCTTTTGACAAGTAACCTCACCTCCCCATACGAATTAGATCCATGACGGGGGGTGAAATTTTAACTTTTTTAAAACTTTTATCCATTGGATAGCGTCGATCACATGAGCAGGGACTGCATATTGCTTCCCCCCCCCCTTCCCCAGTGACATCTCTAGGCTCTCGGCTACGTTTGGTAGCCAGGAGCAGAGAGAGATTTAAAATTACCCAGGCAATCCTCGGCTTTTGCACATTGGTCCGCCATTTTGGTAATGGGGGCGTTTGCAGAAGCCTGGGTAAGCTCCGTGGATAAATCCGGGGGCCTTAGGTACATAATTTCATCCTCCTTCACAGATATAATATGTAGGGGGAGATGAAACAGAGGTTTTTTTACTTTTTTCTTTACACTTTTTTTTTTACACTTGTTTAACTTTAACCCCTTAACGACTAGCCCATAGTGTTTTTACATCCTCCCGAAGTGGGCTTTATTCTCTGAGGACGTAAAAACATGTGTCCTGCAGAGAATAAAGCCCCTCGGGCTCTGGACGTGACAGCCCCATGCTGTCGGTGCCCGCAGGTAGCCGACAGCATGGAGCTGTCATCCCGGGCTGCAGGGACTCCCCCCCCCCCCGGCAATGCGATCGGCACTATCCAATCAATAGCACCGATCGCATAAAAGTTCAAAAAAGTTCAAAAGAAGTTAAAGATTCAGTTGCCCTGATGGATCGAATCCACCAGGGCAGCTAAAATTACTCACCCGGGTCTGCCGCACAGCTCCCCGCTCTCTTGGTCCTCCGGGCCCCGAAGCCGGCGTTCTGCGCATGAGCGCCAGGCGGCATTACGTCAGCCGCATGCGCAGAAGTCTTGGCAGCCCGGGAAATTTAAAATCTCCTGTCTCCCGCCTCCTGTAGGTAGCCGGGAGGCAGGAGATGTCAGCGGGGACAGCGGTGAGTGGTCCCTGGTACCGCGATCGTCGTTATCCAATGGATAACGGCGATCGCGGAAAAGTGCAGAAAAAAGTAAAAAAAAGAAAAGCTTCACCTCCCCTCATGGATCCGATCCATGAGGGGAGGTGAAAATACTCACCAACCTTTCTCCATGTCCTCCGGCCGGTGTTGGGACCCTCCGCTGGCTTCTGCGCATGCGCAAATTCAAAATCTCTCTGCACACGGCTGTTACAGATAGCTGAGTGCAGGGAGATATGACTGGGGACCGCTGTATGCGGTTTCCATTCATATGATCACCATTATCCATCAGATAACGGTGATCATATAAAGTTAAAAAGTAAAAAAAAAAGTTAAAAGTTAAAAAAAAGTTTAAAACGTTAAAGTTTCATCTCCCCTTACGGATCGTATCCGTAAGGGGGGATGAAATTACGTACCTAAGGTCCCGGATTTGTTCCCTGGTGGGATGTTAATCCGTGGACCTTACCCCAGCTTCTGCGCATGCGCCCGTCAGCATGATCGCGGACGCATGCGCAAAAGTGAAAGATTGCCCAAGAAATTTAAAATCTCCCTGCTGCTGGCTACCAAAGGTAGCCAAGAGCCTGGAGATGTCACGGGGAGCTGCGGTATGCGGTTACTGGTCACGTGATCGCCATTACCCAATGCATAATGGCGATCACGTAAAGGTTCTTAAAAAAGTGGAAGTTTCATCTCCCCTCACCGATGCGATCGGTGAGAGGAGATGAAACATCTTCTTGGAGGCTTCCGCATTTGAATCCAGATGCGATTATCCTCCATGGACTCTTCCAGCTGCTGCGCATGCGCCCGCCGGCAAAATGACGGACACATTCGCAGGAGCCGGGGAGCCCAGGAAAATTTAAATCTTCTTGCTGCCAGCGACCAACAGTCGCTGAGTGCTTGGAGCAGTGACCGGAGACCTCGTTGAGCGGTCCCCGGTCACGTGATAAATTAGGGATATAACATTAGGCCGGTCACGCATGACCAGAGAGGAATTATGGGTTCTGCATGCGCTTGATCAGCGGTAATCCACGGATCAATCGCAGGCATTGGATTACACCATTCCCCCCAATTAGCAGGTCGGAATTACGGAATCCACTCGCAGAAAACAGAACACAGCATGTTATATTTTACTGTGGATATCCGCGACCAAGAGCCCATTGTGCTCTATGACCGCGGATATACTCGCAGCCCATATGCAAACACATTGTGTACGGGCTGCGGGTACCCGGGTCATCTCTAAGCGACAGCGCGGGAAATATAAACAAAAAACGGTGTACTGCGCATGACCGCCTGTGTGAGTAGGCAGTTATGCGCAGTACATTACGTGGCCGTATGCAGGGTCACAGCCGGGCTCACAGCTGGAATCCACTGCGGGCCTCTGCAAGTGGATTCTGCAAACGGCCGTGTGAGCCCAGCGTTATTCAGACCGCTACCTGTAATACGTAATTTACAAGAAGCCCCGGGAACGCTCGCCTTCATGCAGCTCCAGGAGCAGCTTGTTGAGTGCCTTCTGTGTGAGACCGCTGCACCGCAGCAAGATTACAAAGCCTCACAGCGCCACGTTTTACACCCCATACTACCCGCCGCTGAGGTCATGAAATACCCCTAAAAAAGAGAGAGAGGGGGGGATACCCGTTTTTTTGCCCCATGTGCCCATCCCAACCAGCCTCCGTAATTACCCCTGTCTTCGGATATAAAACACAGTTTATATTATTACTTTTATCTAATATTTAGGGAATGCCAAAAAATAGGTAATGCGGGGGGGGGGTTATTTTTAGGAAGTCAATTTTTTTTCCGTATGAGTGGGCAATGGGGCCTGGAATTTATTCAGTTGTGCCCTGAAATCCAGCGGGCATTCCCTCCATTATGGGCCTAGCCATGTGTCCGTAAGAAGATTAGGGCCACAAGGGGTATGTTTTTGAACACGGGACAAATTGGGGTATCCATTTTGGGGTGAAGGTCTTCATTCCTATGTACACTGTACAAAAAAAACTGTTTTTAAATTGACAAAATTGCCAAAAAAATGAAAATCGTAATTATTTCCTTCTGCTTGGCTTAGATTCATTCAAAAACTGTGAAGTCAAAAAAGTTATTGTACCCCTAGATAAATTCGTTAAGGGGTCTACTTTTCAAAATGGGGTCACTAGTGGTGGTTCTCCATCGTTTTGGTCACTCAATGGCTCTACAAGTGTGCAATAGGGCCTAAATCTCCTTCAAGCAAAATTTCTGTTCCGAAAGCCACCGGTTGCTCCTTTCATTTTGGTCCCCATTGTGCATACAGATGTAATACTAGGGCCACAATGGGTATGTTTCTGAGCACAGGACAAACAGGGGTATCCATTTTGGGGTGCAAGTCTTCATTCATTTATGTGCTGTACAAAAAAAACTGCTTTTAAAATGACAGAATTACCAAAAAAATGAAAATCGTAATTTTTTTCCTTCTGCTTGACTTAGATTCATTCAAAAACTGTGAAGTCAAAAAAGTCATCGTACCCCTAGATAAATTCGTTAAGAGGTCTAATTTGCAAAATGGGGTCACTTGTGGGAGTTCTCCATCGTTTTGGTCACTCAGTGGCTCTACAAGTGTGCAATAGGGCCTAAATCTCCTTCAAGCAAAATTTCTGTTCCGAAAGCCACCGGTTGCTCCTTTCATTTTGGGCCCCATTGTGTATACAGACGTAATACTAGGGCCACAATGGGTATGTTTCTGAGCACGGGACAAACAGGGGTATCCATTCTGGGGTGCAAATCCTCATTTTCATGTGTATTATAGAAAAAAGTCCTGTCTTTAAAATGACATATTCGCAAAAATATGAAATTTTAGTTTTTCTCTTCTAAATTGCATTGACTCCTGAAAAAAAACTGTGGGGTTAAAATACTAATGACACCCCTCAGTGAATACGTTAAGGGGTGTAGTTTTTTAAAATTGGGTCACTTGTGGGGGTATCTATCATTTTGACTCCTATGCGCCTTTCCAATCTTGGCTTGGTGTAGGAAAACAAAGTGTTCCTGAAAATGCTGAAAAGTAATGTTAAATTTGTACGTCTCCTAAACGGTTAAAAAAAAAACCCGAAAGTTTTCCAATGTGCGCCCAAAATAAAGTAAACGGATGGAAATATATATCTTAGCAAAATTTCTATATTATGTTTGCACATATTTGAGATATTGCAGTTGGAAATGTGAAAAAATGACGATTTTTTCAAAATGTTCCCAATTTTGGCGCTTTTAATAAATAAACACAAATTCTATCGGTCTTTTTTTCCGCCTAAATGAAGTACAACATGTGGAGAAAAAACAGTCTCAGAATCGCTTGGATATGCAAAACCTTTCTGGTGTTTTTCCATGTTCAAGTGATACATGTCAGATTTGCAAAATTTGGCCTGGTCATTAAGGCGCAAACAGGCTTGGTCACTAAGGGGTTAAATGATCACTTCATTATCGAGAACTGCATACAGCAGTCCCTGGTGATATCTCTCTGCTCCCAGTTACACATGGTAGCCAGGAGCAGAGGGATTCTAAATTTCCCGGGGTGCGAGCCCCTCTGTGCATGTGCCCAATGTATGATGTCGAGCGTGCATGTGCAGAAGGGAATATCAGGTCCTGCAAGAACGGGACATCGTGGAAGATGGGGGTGAGTATTTTCACCTTCCCTCATGGATCTGATCCAAAAGGGGAGGTGAAACTTTGATTTTTTTAAACTTTTAAAAACTTTTCTGTGATCCCTGTTATCCATTGGATAGTTGCGGTCACTGGCCCGGGGACCGCTCACCACGGTCGTCGGTGACATATCCTGGTTCCCGGCTACCTTCAGTAGCCGGGAACCAGTCAATTTCAAATGCCCCACGCCAATCCTCTCTTCTGCGCATGCGCGGCCATTTTCCCTTTGGCGTGCAAGTGTAAAAGGTGCCATTCTGGACCAGATCAGTGGGGGATATCACAGAGGATGTGGGTGAGTAGTTTCAGCCTCCTCTGTGGATGCAAGCCTCGAGGGGAGCTGAAACTTTAACAATTTTTAATTTACTTTAATGTGATCCGCACTATCCATTTGATAGCGCCGCTATCTATTTGATAGCGCCGATCGCATTGCTGGGGGAAAATTCCCCCGCGGCCTGGGATTACAGCTCTATGTTGTCGGCTACCTCCGGGAACTAACAGCATCGAGCTGTCACATTCTTAGCCCACGTGGCTAAGGGGTTAAGCTTTGCCTGCATCCAGTTTCCTTATGCCTCTGATGAAGTTAGGCTCATACTAGTGTAAATCATAAGGCTGAGGAGCTGGGGTCTAGCGAGAGACAGGCTAAACAGTGACTCCTTCATGCATGTTTAGTATTGTGTAGAGATGAGCGAGCACACTCGTCCGAGCTTGATGCTTGTTCGAGCATTAGGGTGCTCGAGATGCTTGTTACCCGAGACGAACACCACGCGGTACTCGCGTCAATTGCATTTCCCTTCCCTGCATGTTTAGAGCCATTTTCTAGCCAATAAACATGCGGGAAGGCATTACCACTTCCTGCTGTGACGTGCCAGCCCTTTTCCCCCCACAGTAGTGAGTGGCTGGCGAGATCAGGAGACCGCCGAGTACTTAATGTGGTCCCGCCCGCCGCTCGCCTCAGACGCATGCTGGCAGTGGCTAGGGAAAGTGCTGATACTTATACAGGGATAGTGTTAGCGTAGGATCCTGTCTTCAAGAACCCCAATGGTCCTTCTTAGGGCTACTCCTCGTCCTGTGCATTACTGTTGTGGCTGGCTGGGAGCAGTAGTGCACAATTTTTTTTTTTAAAGCATAGGCATTTGCATGCCATTGCACCTATACTGTTCTGTGTGTGCAGTGCCGTAAGCAGAGTTGAGGGAAATAGCTGCTTATATAGGGACAGTTTTAAAGTAGGTTCCTGTCTTCAAGAATCCCAACGGTCCTACTTAGGGCTACTCCTCATCGTGTGCATTACAGTTGTGGCTGGCTGGGAGCAGTACTGCACCAATTTTTTGTTTTTAAACATCTATCCCTGTGCAGAGCATTACAGCTATAGCAGCTCACTCCCATCGCTAAATAGTATGCAAATATTTCCTGGCCCACTGCAGAACAGCATTTCACAGATACCATTCTATCTGTTGGGTGAAGTTGCCACAGTTATCAGCACAATCCACTGGCTGTATAGCTTTCTGCCCCTGTGCAGACCGTCGCACAATAGCCTTTCTTTGGGTGCGGTGAAGTTGCGCAGTTATTAGCACTGTCCACTGTCTGTATAGTTTTCTGCCCCTGTGCAGACCGTCGCACAATACCCTTTCGTTGGGTGCGCTGAAGTTGCCCCTGTTATCAGCACGATCCACTGGCTGTATAGCTTTCTGCCTCTGGGCAGAGCGTCGCACAATACCCTTCCTATCCTTGGGTGCTGTGAAGTTGTTTTTTTTTTTTTTTTTTAATATATATCTCTCTGCAGAGCATTACAGCTCTCAGTCTGCAGTGCATTAGGCAGAGTTGAGGGAAAGAGCTTCTTATATAGGGAAAGTGTTTGGGTAAGATCCTGTCTTCAAGAACCCCAACAGTCCTTCTTAGGGCTACTCCTCATCATGTGCATTACAGTTGTGGCTGGCTTGGAGCAGTAGTGCACAAATTTTTTTTTTTTCAAGCACCTCGGGCTGTGCAGGGCATTTCAGCTATAGCATTCTCAGTCTGCAGTGCATTAGGCAGAGTTTAGGGACGGAGCTGCTTATATAGGGAAAGTTTTACAGTAGGGATCTTCTGTACAAAAACCCCAACAGTCTTTTTTAGGGCAACTTCTCACCGTGTGCATTATAGTTGTGGCTGGCTGGGAGCAGTAGTGCATCATTTTTTTTTTATTACGCATCTAGGCCTGTTCCCAGCCTTTCACTTATAGTGCTCCCAGTCTGCAGTGCATTACACCGAGGTCCCACCGTGAAACAGTACTGTAATATTTTCTGGACCACTGCAAAGTATTTCAGCTCTGCCACTGTGCAGAGCATCTCACAATACCCTTTCCTTGAAGGGGGTTGAGATAGCCGCAGTTACCAGCACTATCCACTTTCTTTAGCGTCTTCTCCCACTCAATACAGCCTCTCTTGTCCACAAGTTTCTGTGAGCGGTAAATTACCCCTAGGTATCAGCGCAAGATAACGGGTTAATTTTTTTAAGCCACAGCATAGAGCCTCCGCTATCTACAAGTCTCTGTGTGCGGTGAATTAGCCACAGTTATCAGCGCTGCCCAGTGGGGAAATTTATTTGGGCCTTTCTCTATCCTTAATCCGCCATGATGAGGAGTAGGGGTAAGGGTCGAGGACGTGGACGCGGGCGCCCAAGTGAGGGTGTGGGCACAAGCCGAGTTTGTGGGCGGGGTGAATAACAGATGGCTGCTGAGGGATTAGGAGAAAGGCAAGTTTCTGGGCTCCCCAGCTTCATATCACAATTTGCGGGTCCGCGTGGTAGACCTTTATTACAAACTGAGCAGTGCGAGCAGGTCCTGTCATGAATAGCAGAAAACGCGTCCAGAAATGTATCGACCACCTGGTCTTCTCCGCAGTCCACTACTCCTGGCCTAGGTACTGCAACTCTGAATTCTCTGGCTGCTCCTCCTTCTTCCCAGCCTCCTCACTCCATGAAAATGACATATTCTGATGAGCAGGCAGACTCCCAGGAACTGTTCTTGGGTCCCTGCCCTGAGTGGGAAAAAAACAGTTCATCTCTCACCTGAGGAGTTTGTCGTGAGGGATGCCCAACCTTTGGAAAGTTCCCGGAGTCCGGGTGATGAGGCTGGGGACTTCCGGCAACTGTCTCAAGAGCTTTTTGTAGATGAGGATGATGAGACACAGTTGTCTGTCAGTGAGGTAGTAGTAAGGGCAGTAAGTCAGAGGGAGAAGCGCACAGAGGATTTGGAGGAAGAGCTGCTGGACGATGAGGTGACTGACCCCACCTGGTTTGCTAAGCCTACTGGGCTTCAGAGGGGGAGGAAAGTGCAGCAGCGGGACAGGTTCGAAGAGACAGTGTACTGGCCAGGGGTAGAGGCAGGGCCAGAGCGAAGAATCCCTCAACTGTTTCCCAAAGCACCCCCTTGCGGCAAGCCTCCATGCAGAGGACTAGTTGTTCAAAGGTGTGGATGTTTTTTAGTGAGAGCGTGGACGACCGACGAACTGTGGTGTGCAACCTGTGTCACACCAAGATCAGCCGGGAAGCCATCACTACCAGCCTCATTACCACCAGCATGCGCAAGCATATGATGGCCAAGCACCCCACCGCCTCCAGGTCACACCACTCCCTCTTCCCTTGTGCTACAACCTGCCACTCAGATCCAATCCCCCTTCCAGGATGTAGGCATGAGCGCCTTCAAGCCTGCACCCACACCCTCACCTCCACGGTCCTCCACTCCATCAAGCAATGTCTCTCAGTGCAGCCTTCAGCTGTCGCTGACACAAGTGTTGGAGCAACAGCGGAAATATACCGCCACCCACCCGCATGCACAAGCTTTAAACATGCACATTGCCAAATAAATCAGCCTGGAGATGCTTCCGTACAGGCTTGTGGAAACGGAGGCTTTCAAAAGCATGATGGCGGCGACGGTCCAGCGCTACTTGGTCCCCAGTCGCCACTATTTTTCCTAGTGTGCCATTCCCGCCCTACACCAGCACGTCTCCCGCAACATAAATTGCCCACCAACGCAGTTACTGGGAAGGTCAACTTAACCACGGACACGTGGTCAAGTACTGGCGGGCAGCACCACTATATATCCCTGACGGCACATTGGGTGAACTTGGTGGAGGCTGGGACAGAGTCAGATACTGGGACCACTCATGTCCCACCCACACTCAGAATAGCGGGTCCTACCTCAGTGCTGGTATCTGGGGCATTTTTGGTATCTGCTCCAAACCCTCCCCCTCCTCCTCCTCCACCACCTCTACCTTTCAATTAAGAAGTGTGAGCACGTCGCCAGCAGTCGGTAGCACGCAGTGCGGCAGCACAGTGGTGGGTAAGCGTCAGCAAGCCGTGCTGAAACTAATCAGCTTAGGTGACAGGAGGCACATGGCCCCCGAGCTGTTGCAGGGTCTGACAGAGCAGACCAACCTCTGGCTTTCGCCGCTGAGCCTCCAATCGGGCATGGTCGTGTGTGACAACAGCCCTAACCTGGTGGCAGCTCTGCATCTCGGCAGCCTCACACACGTGCCATGCCTGGCCCACGTCTTCAATCTGGTAGTTCAGTGGTTTCTGAAAAACTACCCCCACTTGTCTGACCTGCTCGGCAAGGTGCTCCGGGTCAGCGCACAGTTACGCAAGTCCACCACGGATGCTGCCACCCTGAGGACCCTGGAACATCGGTTTCAGTTGCCAGAGCACCGACTGCTGTGTGACGTGCCCACATGGTGGAATTCTATGCTGCACAGGTTGGCCAGGCTGTACGTGCAGCGTAGAGCAATAGTGGAATACCAGCTTCAACATGGGCGGCAAAGTGGTTGTCAGCCTCCGCAATTCTTTACTGAGGAGTGGGCATGGATGGCAGACATCTGCCAGGTCCTCGGAAACTTTGAGGAGTCTATCCAAATGGTGAGCGGCGATGCGGCCATCATTAGCGTTACCATTCGGCTGCTTTGCCTGCTGAGAAGTTCTCTGCTAAGCATAAAGGCTGACGCTTTGCAGTTGGAACAGGAGAGGGTACCCATGCTGCTTTCCTCTCATCTGTTCAGCGTGTATGAGCTGGAGAGGAGGAGGATCCTGAAAGTCATCCTCCTAGTGAGGACAGCGATGTGTTGCATACTGGGACCCTGGCATACATGGCTGACTTCATGTTAGGCTGCCTTTCCCTTGACCCTCGTGTTAGACGTATTCTGGCCAACACGGATTACTGGGTGTACACCCTTATAGACCCACGGTATAAGGAGAACCTCTCCACTCTCATTCCCAAAAAGGAAAGGGGTATGAGAGTGATACAATATCACAGGGCCCTGGTAAAAAAAAGTGATGCTAAAGTTCCCATCTGACAGCGCTAGTGGCAGAGGACACAGTTCCGAGGGCCAAGTAGCAGGGGAGGCGTGGGGATCAGGCAGCATGTCCAGCGCAGGCAGGGGAACACTCTCCAAGGCCTTTGCCAGTTTTATGGCTGGCTGAGTCGGAGGGAGTACTGTAAAAAGATGGTGAGGGAGTACATAGGCGATTGTACTACCATCCTCCCTGATGCCTCTGCTCCATACAAGTATTGGGTGTCAAAGCTGGACATGTGGCATGAACTTGCGCTGTACGCCCTGGAGGTGCTGGCCTGCCCTGCCGCTAGTGTCTTGTCAAAAAGGGTGTTTAGTGCAGCTGGGCAATTTCATCACGGATAAGTGTACCCGCCTGTCAACTGCCAGCGCCGACATGCTTACACTCATAAAGATGAACAAAGGCTCGATTTCCCCAGACTTCTCTTCTCCACCGGCAGAAAGCAGCAGAACCTAATGATTCTTTTCACTGCAAAATGAGAAAAATGCATCACCACAAAAAAAGAGGAATTGGCTTCGTCAATTACTCTCGGATATTATTACTCCTCCTCCTAAAACAGCATGTCATCACACTGAACTGCCAATTTGTTTGCAGCCCAAAAGCCTCTGTTTAGAACTTTTTTACAATTTTTAAAAGTTTCAAAAGTTTTTATACTTTAACTGAAACCAATTTTTTCGGAGGGCTGCCTCCAGGCTCTGTTACAAATTAAGCAACAGCCTGTCCTCGTGGTTGAGCAGTGTTTCAGGGGTACACTTGTACTCTTGGTACACCAATTTTTCTGGCCCTTGCCTATACTGTTATCCAACTAATTTTTCCGGACCTTCGCCTACACTCTTGGTAATCACATTTTTTCAGGTGTTCGCCTATACTCTTGGTACGCCAATGTTTCAGGGGTTCGCCTACACTCTTGCTACATAAATGTTACTGGGGTCACACAAGGTGGAGCCTGAGTCCGAGCTTGACCCTGGGCCTGCTCACGTGCTTCCGACACAGAGTATTGCTGCATTGTTGTGATGTTTAGAAGTGCTTGCACCTGAGTCCCCTTTATGCCCTCTTTGTGACGGAGGTGGCACAGGATTGGAATGATGATCGTACATCAATTTCTCATCAATTCTCAACAGCATTGTGGGCTATCGCCCACACTTTAAATGAGGGTCGCTGCCTAGCCCTGCCAACCCTCTGCAGTGGGTGCCTTCGGTTCCTCCTCATCCAGTACGCACTTATAAATAGACATGAGCTGGGTGTGGCTAACAAGCAAGCGTGTGGCATCAGGCCAACTGAACGCTGCGCAGGGACAATTTTGTGTGTGCTGTGGATGCAGGGTCGTGCGGGGGGTTAGACAGCAATGCCAGCATGTAACCCAGGAGAACAGGCAGCAGTGTCACCCACAGGCAGTGATTGTCCTTGGTTGCAGGTAGTGTGGTGCTTAGCGAAGATGATCAGCGAGTGTGCCTTGCTGATGAGAGTTTGTCCCAAGTAAATTGTTAGGGGGGTTGACTGCCAGGCTCTTGCTCCCATTTTGACTTAATAGTGGGACCTGGGAGCCTCAAATGCAGCCATGCATGCTGCCCCTGCTGTTCCCTATCCGTTTCTGTGGTGTTTCCATGACTTTCTGATGTTTTCAGGTGTTTCACAAGTTATCACCTATGTGGAGCATCAGTCCCATACAAAAATGCTCCAGTCCCCCATTGACTTCAATGGGGTTCGTTAGTCGAAACGAGCTCTCGAGCATTACGAAAAGTTCGACTCGAGCAACAAGCACCTGAGCATTTTGGTGCTCGCTCATCTCTAGTATTGTGTTTATATCATTGCATTAGCTTTGCAGGTGTATTTTTGCTGTAAGATATACGATGCAGAAGGGATCATTGGTTTTATATGAGATTATATATCCATAGCCTGTAATGCACGCAGCACTTTCAATACTGAATATATTTGTATGTTGATATACTATTTTTAGCAGTCTATAGTGCGATCTAGGGCAAGGTTCCAGCCATATGTGTAGTTTTAAATGTTTTTAGGGTTTCTTTTGCGTGGCGATGTGTTTATGAACTATGTTTAATAAAGGTGGAATTATTATCATTATTTGAGTGCTGGCATGTGTTTGCTTCTTTCTTGCTCTCTTTGTGTTTAGACTTTGACACCAATCTGCAACAGACTTTACCATCTTCAATTGAAAGTATGAAATGTGTTGTGAATACACATCAAAATTCACACTGAACAAACACCATATAAAGAGCAATATTAACTTCTCTACAATCACCATATGGCAGTAGATACCAGCTCTACAGAGATGCTCTGCAGACCATGTCAATGATTACAGTACTGTTACATCCACTGTAATCATTAGTGATAATCTTTCTGACTGAAGTTGTTCACTTTCCCTTTGCTTCTCCATCCAGCACAAACCACCATGACTACTTCTACTAGTCACAACTTGTCTCTGCAAAATTTGACATACAAACATTATAGCTGATTTCTTAATTTTTATTGTAGCAATATGCCAATAGCAGTGCATTAGTAATAGAGGCAATTTGGACAAGGGGCAGCCAATCCTATTATAATCTGGCATTGGTGCTGATAAATTGTAGTGGCCATAGGATTTATAAGAAGAATAGTAAAGGAAAAAGCAGACAGTCTTGTTTGGTGCCGTTCTTTATGAGAAATAATTGAGAAGCTGTATGGCATAGTTTTATCACTGTAAGGTTACTGTACACGGGTTTTAAGGCCATAAAGAAGGGGTCAGTAAAAATTGAGTGTTTTAAACATAAAAGACTATCCTACGTGATCAAATGCCTTCTCGACATTTGGGTTAAGGAGGAGAGTTGAATCATATTTTTGTTCACTGTATGACTTAGGTTTTTTGCCTTTATACTTGTATTTCTTCACCCTGATGGAAAGGCACAAAGCTCACTTGGTCTTTATTGATTAGAGCAGGAAGCCAGACATTAAGCCTGTTTGAATCAACTGAATATTGTCAAGTTCAAGATGGCAACAGGTGTATAATTGGAGCAGTAACCAGATCTTTGCCTGTCTTGAGAATGAGGGTAACATTGGAATAAAACATAGGTAGAGAAATGAGGGAGGATTTCAGAGAGGATTTAATTAAATTTTACAACCATGCAAAAGGATAGGCTTTCATAGTATTTTTATAATACAGGTAAGGTGACCTATCAGGACTTGAGGCTTTGCCTGAAAAGAGCCCCTGTAAAATATATTGTACTTCCTCTCTCAAAATGGGCTCATTTAAAGAAGCTGTAGCTGCCTTCAGGTGAGAGTTGGGAGTTGACAAAAGATAGATACTTTGTAAGTAAAATGTTCTATTCTCTGGATCTGAATTTAATGTCTTTGGAAGGTTACACACTTTGAAAAAGAAGTTATATAACAGATTAGAGATGTCAGAGGGGTATTATATTAAGTGTCCGTATCCATTTCTGATGGCCTGTGGAGCAGCAACCAATGCACAATCATGTAGTAGCTTCACTAATATTCTCTGAGCTTTATTGCCTCTTTTGTAATATTTTTGTCTAGTATAAAGTAATATTTTTCTATTTTGTGCATGGCCAAGTCTTTCACTTGTTCTCTGTCTCTCACCAGGCATCTCATAGCGAAGACAGAGGGATGTTGTATAATCTCAAGATCTTATATTTGCGCAGTGAGATCGTATTTGCGTTGGGAAGCATCCTTTTTTCAAAGTGTGCCTGCTGTGATGTAGTGACCTTGAATAAGTGTGTTGTGAGCTTCCCACAAAGTAGCTATGGAATGAAACAAACCTGTATTAAGTCAGAAGAAGGAGAGTAAGTGTTTTCTTAAGCAGCCTCTTGTGGACGGGTGTTTAATTAAAAATTCGTCAAGTCTCCAGTGATAGAAACGTGTATGGAATAATGCAGTGTAAAATTCTACTGTTGGCCAATATCTGCTTACCAAAAAACAAATCTATGCAAGTGTGAATACTATGGGGGTTGAAAAAGAATATGCAAGATCTATCTTTAGGGTGCCTAACCTCTAAAGTTGATAAAGTGAATGTGTGTTCTATGTAGTTTTTGGAAGTTGGTGGGCAGGGTAGATAATGCAGAGGGTGATACCTGCTATCTGAAAGTTGAATGTTAAAATCTTCTTTAATTAAAGTGACTGTGGGGTCTAATTTTTTAATCAGAAAGGAAGACTATTTAAGATGAGTTACCACTTACGAGCAATTTATGACAATAGTGCAGCAATTGAATAATTTTAAAAGATAGTACCTATGAGAATGTAACACAGGTCACATGTGGTGGTACGCAGGGGCATACCTAAAGGCTCAGGGGCCCGGGTGCAAAAGTTCAAACACCACATACGTTTTTAAGAAACTGTATACACTATTAAAATCCTCATGTGTTTTGGATGCGTTTTTTAAATGTGTGTGTAAAGTGTGCAAATATATACAGTGTATACAGGGAGATATAACTTATACCATAGATAGATAGATAGATAGATAGATAGATAGATAGATAGATAGATAGATAGATAGATAGATAGATAGATAGATAGATAGATAGATAGATAGATAGATGAGAGAGATAAACAGGCAGTTAGATAAGAGAGACAGGAAGACAGATTAGATAGATAGATAGATAGATAGATAGATAGATAGATAGATAGATAGATAGATAGATAGATAGATAGATAGATAAGAGATAGATAGATAGATTATAGAGACACACATACAGATGAGAGAGATAGATAGAGAGATGATAGAGAGATAGATGATAGATAGACAGATATATACCCTCGACCACTTCTCTGTGGGAAGAGAGCAGCAGGGCAGGGGCCGCCGTACATTTTGTCTCTATTAGCAGCAGGGTGATGTCATCACCCTGCTCGCTCCTTGTCTTGCCTTGCCGTGCATATGCCGTCTGTCATCCTCCCCCTCTCTCCCCCTCCTCCTGTTCTTCGGCTGATCACTCTGTGAGCCGCACCACAGCAATCACGCTTCCGGCCATGCGGGAGGCCAGAAAGGCACTGCATGTGCACTTGTATATGGCGGAGGGCAGCCTCTGGGTCCACTCAGCACAGTGGCTGGATCGCAATTGCGACCCTAGCGACCCCTGATCGTATGCCTATGGTGATACGACACAGGTACAGGATGGCATGGCAATGACATATGGAGGCAGAGGCAGCACACTTTAAAAAAAAAATAAAAATAGCTTTACTGAACAGTTGAATAATAAAGTGTTGCTCTCAATAGGATGCTTTGTGTACTTATAACGTTGCAACATGACTTTAACATGTACTTATAACGTTGCAACCCCTGACAGGGTTAACCCACCGAGCACCGGGTGAGTTGCTATTGACTTTCCACAGTTTTTACATTCCTCTCACAAGGGGCAATTCTAATTTTGTTTGTCTATGTTTATACAGTCGAATGATGCAGTTAAAAGCACAGTTCGACAGGGCAGGAGACAGGTAAACTCCCCATTCACCCACACTGCACATTAACAGCCAAATCTTTGCAATAACCTCTACTGCTATCCTCACTACTAGCCTTAGCACTTTCTTCCTATGCCCAATCCCAACACACTCCATCTACATCAGCCCCTAAATGCTCTCTTCGCCCATACACAGCTCTCACACACTCTTCACCTTCCTCAAATGCCTCCATAACCCTCTCCCCACGCCAAGAAATACCATAGCCACCCTCACAAATCCCCCAATCACCTGCTCACCCTCGCTACCCTACTACTTTCAGCTGTGGGGGACGTTTTCCCCAACCATGGCCTAACCCACACTGCTCCCTCTCAAAACTTCCCCCAAGCTCAACCATTTGCCCGCACACACACATACACACTCCTGTCCCTTTCAAATGCACCCTATGGAACTCCCAATCTGCATGAAACAAAATCCCAAGCATCCACGGCCTCTTTATAAAGCATCATCTCACCGAGACGTGGATATAGCATTCCAATTCAGCCTTCCCTGCTGCATTGTCCTTTGATGGCCTGCAGTTCTCCCACACCCCTATTACGTGTTCTCCTCTCGCCAATTTGCACCCTCCAGGTCATCTCCACAACTCCCTCCCTCACCTTCTCGTCATTTGAAATCCATACCCTATGATTCTTTCGTCCACTGTCCCTGTGTGTCGCAGTCATCTACAGGCCCATGGGTTCCACTCGCCTGTTCCTGGACAATTTCACCGCCTCGATCCCCCATTTCCTAGCCTGCAAACTCCCAACCCTTATCCTTGGTGACTTCAACATTCCCACTAATGACCCCATCTCCCTCCCAGCATTTAACGCTCACCACCTCCCTCGGCCTATCACAACTCTCAGACTCCCCCACCCACAGAGATGGCAACACTCTTGACCTAATTTTCCTCCACCTCTGCACTGCATCCCACTTTACTAACTTCCCCTTCCCACTCTCTGACCACAACCTCCTCTCCTTCTCCATTAGGCAGCATGGCATCTCCCGAGACCCTCTCACCTATAACACCTCTAAGAACCTCCAGACCCGCCACACCCAGCAGTTTGCTGAGACCTTACAGTCTTCATTGTCTCCCTTCTCTTCTTGGCTGCTGAACACTACTCCACCACCCTCAGATGCACCCTGGATGAAGTAGCATCACCCCTGACCTGAGCTGTCCACTGCAGACCATGACAACCATGGCTCATGCCCCAACACACTTCATCCAGTGATGCTATAGGTGTGCTGAGCGTCTGTGGCACATATCCAAACAACTCACAGACTTTACCCACTTCAAATTTATGTTCAAATCTTACAACCTTGCCTCTGTGAACCGAGAGCAAGGCAGGTGGTTTGGTCTCCGCAACCAGAAAGGATGCACACGGGGTGGTCAAGTTAAGAAAAATATATTTACTACAGGTTAATAAAGGCAAGTTAATGGTAAAAGAACAGGAATAGGGACAAGCAAAATACACAGTATAGTTTGAACAATTCAAGTTAGATTTCACAATATATTCCACGTTTACTATGTCCACCTCCACAGCACGGACACTGAAAGAACAATAGTCCCAAAACTATCCCTAACTGACCCTAACTTCACATTTGGGTGCGCACCCCTCTTACCAGTGGTCCAGGTGGACTGCTTACACTTTGTAGAAGCGCGCGTTGGGGCCCGATGTCGTCCCTTTCTAGTATAGTGAAGTGTCCTCTCCTCACGGTTATCACAACATCCGAGGCAATAAGATTCTTCTTAGCAGGCAGGAAAGCAAAATGGATGAAATGGGATCCAACAGCAAGTAGCTCAGCACACTAACAGTCCTGCAGAATCCATACACCGCGGTGTGATATAAGCCAGGGGTTGTGCAGTTACCGTCCGGTACTCAACAGCACTGCCAGTCTTTAGCTTTGGCGGCAATGTCCACAGCCACAATGTCAGTATTACTGGTTAGCCACTGGGCACAGTCCTTTCAGCGTGGCTCCACTGAACATTCTGTCTCTTCATACTCTGTCTGCCTCTGGACTGAATTACACACAGGTTAGCTGCACAGGAAAGTCCTATAAGATCTCCACACACTCTCAATGCAGCACAGACACTTGGTTCTCTCTCTGCAAAGATGGCTGCTGCTCTCTCTGTGTCATCACATCCTGCTTCCTTCTCATACTGGCAGGCTGACCTCATAGGGGTGTGTCCCTCCAGCATCACATTCCCAGTGCAGGTGCTGCTGACCAGAATCACAGAAACACATATACACTCAACTTTAACACAGTTTAAACAAATGAAACTTGGCACATCATTGGGCTGTATATTAGGACAAGTATATGCACAGAAGCAGCACTCCTATTGCCATAAGGCTGGGACACAGTCTGTATATTACACCTCCACCATGCCAAACAAGTTTATTTCACTTCCTTCATCCCCTAACTATCCCAGAACCCTAAATGACTCTTTGATACCTTCTCAGCCCCAAAGAACAGCCCTCCCATGACGGATCTCAGTGTTGGAAAGATAGCCGCCCACTTAAAAAAACATCTGCAAAGAAATCTCCAAATACTACACTAGCCCTGATCCCAGTCTCTTCAGCACTGCATCCATCACTCATTCAATATCTCTACTAGAACCAATGACAACGGAAGAGGTTTTCAGACTGCTTTCCACCACTCGCCCCACCACCTGCGCTAGTGACCAACTTCCCTCGCACCTCCTCTGGTCCCTTTCCCTGGCTGTCATTACCCACCTAACCACCATCTTCAACTTCTCCCTGACCTCTATAGAGATTTAGGGCGTCGTATCAGCTGTTTTCTCCATGTGCAGTGTATTTTATGACTAGAAAAGAGATGTGGTCTGCAGAGAGGAAAATTAGTGAAAAATGCAAGCTACGTTTCATATAGGGGTCATAAGTAGTGTTATTTTTTATGCACATACATGGCAGTTTATTCTGAAAGCTTATCTGAAAGTGCAGGTCCGTTTTGAAGAATTTATTTCCGAGGTTAAGAAGTCTGTCCTCATCTGTAGATCTGTAGACTAGCCTATGCTAACCTTTTTACTAAGTCAAACCATTTTTTGCTTTCATATTGTCGGTTCTATCATAAATTGCTCAAAAATTCCATTGAAATAATTTGTGTTTTTCTTGTTTGACTTGACATTTTTGTACTGCTTGTTAAACTTGAAGCCTGCAACTCCTTATACTCCTTGTTTGAGTATTAAAGGAAACCTACCATAAAAAAATAGAAAGCCCATTATTGTATATCAACATTTGAAAATGTTTTTTTTTAGAAATCTTATTTGTTGACTGCACTACTGACAGATTCTGGATACAACATGTTGCCTTGTAATTTCAGCTAGGAATAGTGCTGTCATGAAGCACTTTGTGGATTCAAGTAACTAAATACAACATTATATTAGGATTATTAAGTGGAGCTTAATAATCATAATCTAATGCCGTATTTAGTCCTCATAATAATGTAGTACTTCACAGAAATAAGAAAATAAACAATTGTCATCAGGGCTGAATTATAGGGAGGGCACGAGGGGCACGTACCCAGGAGCCTCCACTACCTTGAGGGTCTAGGCAGCCTTCACTGTCCACTCTGTTTTACTAGCTTGTTATTTTCAATCTGCCCAGAAGTTTCTAGTTATAACTTTGGCTTCACTATTTGGGTATTGTGTGCACTACTCACCTTTGAGACCCCAACTCTTGCAAAAATGGGGTCCTTTGATGGTTGTTTGGTGATCTTATTTAAAGAAGAATAGGGGAAGAGGTAGCAAATAATGCGTGTGTCTATTTTACAGTCTAAAGCAATCACTGACTCATTTGTGTGCATTAGACTTATAGACTTCAGTGTAGAACTAAGTGGGTTTGGTGTACTGTGTGAGGACCTCCTCCATCTTAATTCAACCCTGGTTATCAAAATCTTTCAGTAGCACAGTTTCACATTTTAGTATATATTAAGGGCCTTATTCTCATTGGTTTCCTTTTATAGAAAAATATACAATGTTTACTGGGGGAAACATGGGAGAATGTTGGTACACATTACACACCCATTTGAGTCCTAACTCTACTCTACTGCACTGTGTACCCCCGCAACATATCAGTCCGTGCAAACTGCAGGGACTGTATGTCAATGAGCAATATATCACCCCATACCTGCAATATTGCGGTCATGTGAGAACTCCATCCTGCAATCATTGTTGTCAAAAAAATGTACACCTGTATATGTCAAAAACCCAGGTAAATAAAATGTTGTTCTGTTTCCACTACTGAGTTAAACATTAAGATTGCACAGTGTCCACTAATTGCAATAAAGTTTTATTTATATCCACAATACCACATATAATCTTTATCACATGATCATCAACATCATTAGGTGTTGCTAGGCGACGGCGCTTGGTAAGGATATGGAGAGGTCAGCCCACGTGTGATGACGACACGGTCTCTAGGCTGCCCCGATTAGATTACATATGGAGGGGTGGCGCTTGAAGATGATGTAGGTGCTGAGTGGTTCTGACCGACGTGATGACGCCGGGTATGATAATCCGATGTAGTTGGTCCGCCCTGAAGGTTGTCCTTGGCGTAGTGCACGCTGAGTATAGTGGGCGGCTGAACACGGACGGTATTCCTGGTGACTCCAGGAAGTGATGCAATAGTAAGCGTCGGAGAGATTGACGCGGTGGGTGATCAGTAAAACTGTCAGATGCCAAAATGGAGGATGTGTACCGGGAAGTGTCTACACGCAGTGGAGAAGGAGGAAGGTATTGTTATACAAATTACAGACAAATGATTTACAGCTATGTGAGTAGGAGTGGCTTTATTGTGACCAATGACCAATTGGCAAGACCTATGTTTTAAGTATATAAGGGGGGCAGTTTGGTAATAATGCATGCTTGAGAAAGGCCATTGCAATGGCTGAAACGTCACGTGTTTTACTGATGGAATAAAGAAAGTCTTTTTTAGTGCACCTGGATTTGTGCTGCTGTCGCTTCATCTGAATATTGTATCTTACTGAGGAAGATAGGAGTCCATCTTCTGTTTGTGACTGTGCAGCCTCAAAGCCTCCCCTTGAGAAGGGTTTACTTCATTTGTGTTGTTGGTTCCATATATCTACAGTCTTTACTAGTGCAGCATTGGATAGGGGAATTGTATGTGAGACTATCTTAAACACGGCTGGATGGATGCTTCTTGATGTCCAAATTGGTGCTTGACCTCTTGCCTGTACCATAGATAGCTTAGCTAGCACCTCATGTGACACTGCTGTCCTTAATCCAGCTTAACTGAAAAAAAGGTTATTCACCGCAAAACACCTTTTTTCTGGTTTTATTCTGTTTATGACTTTTCAGTCAAGAAGATTTTTTTCCTCCATTTATTGCCAAAAATATTTTTACTTGGAAGGTTGCACCATGGGCCAGATTTTCTTCTTCTTTTGTCTGCATATCATCTCACACTCACTACCTGTGAGGCGAATATTTAACTGGCAGCTCCTCCACACAGAGGATTGACTCAATCTTATAGCTTCGCCATAACCTTCACCTACAGGCACCACCATAGAGCTGCTCCACCCATCCTATTCTTTCTACACTATTTTAATGATAGTCTTTTTTAGTAAAGCATTTGATAGAGAAAGGTAATAAAAGACCCTTGGACCTCTACAAATCTAGCATTTTTCTACAAATGAAGACATAGTCTTATTCATCTCCGTTATGAGGCTTTGAATCTTTTATTAATGAAAGCTCGCACTTAAATGTACTAAGGTAATTATCATTTATAAAAGAAATTCATTATGTAATCTTGCGGACATAGGATATTTCTAAAGAGATACACCGAGACTTTATGAATCTGCTTTATTAAGCTTTAAACGGAGCATTTGATTTGCATAGTGTATCCAAATCCTTTCATCAAGAGGCGAGACTCAATATATCTCTGTTAATGACATTGCTCTATCTCCTTCTAATGAATGTTAACATTGAAGCTCACCTTTTCAAGTGACAGCTATACAAGATAATCATAGTGAAATATTTTCAACATTAAATATACTACAGAGAGAAGTTATTGTGACTTCACTAATGGACTTAATTAAGACAAATATGCAGAGCCATATTTTATGCTTGAACTTTGCACAGAGTGCTACATTATGGGCTACTACTATGCTTTAGAAACCATTTAAAAATAGTTCAATGGTTAAAATAGATGTACTTTTTAAATCAATGTTTATGCAGTGGATTTGGAGCTATGTATCTGAAAAAATAGCTCCAACCTCCATAAATACACATTGCGAAATTTATCACCACCGTATTTTGCTTCTAAGTGCCATATGATGAAATAAAAGGGAAAGACTTACTTTAAAAGGCCACAACCATTTAATTTTCAATTTTGGTTGACTTGTATAATGTCAATTATTATGTTGCTGTCTGATTTACATTTCATTATTTCCTGTTTCGAAAATTGTATAACCTATATTAATAATCATTGTTCTCCTAGTCTTGCTGCCTACATGGACAGTTCGCATTTTATTATATTCATAATTGATGCACTCGGTGGAATTTATATCCATTTGCCATAAAATCTAAATGTTTTATATACTGTATATCACGATTTAGATTGGAAACAGATTGAACAACAAAATCAGAATTTAATAATAAGTATAATAAATTCCACAAGAAATAAATTTCTATAAGTAGTAGAATATTTTCTAATCTTGGAAACTGACCAATATCTTTTATTATATATTGGCATATTTAAACTCAATTAACCTTGGAACCATTGACGCCAACAGCTTTTAGACGTTTATTGAATAACATTTAAAATGATGAATCTCGACAAATGGAAAATGATGGAATGCCCAAAATGAGTTTGCAGTTGGATTTTAAAAGTGTTTCTTATATTTATCACCTTAGATTTAAAGGGGTATCACTCTTTGAACAAATAAAACATATTCATTGTATAAGGAGAAGTTGCACAAGTTTCAGTATACTTTCTGTTTTAATTGTTCATGGGTTTAAAGATCTCTGGCTGCTGGTATTCAATGAGAGCCTTAATTGTTTTTCTACCTGTGGAAAAAATATTGCCATGGTCATGTGACGGACACAAAGATGCACAATGTGTTACAATAATAGTGCAGTTATCATAAGTCTGTCTGGTAAAGAGTCATGCACTTGATTTGGACAGATTTTTAACCTCCGAAAGGTTAAAAATGAATGACTACAAGCAGAACTTTTATCATCTCTTAATAAGTTGTATTTGCTGAAATCCTAATACAGTACCCTATAAAGCTTTTGAAGGTTGATCTCACCTATCATTTCAATAGTCCTTAAAGCTTTCAGCTTTTATTGTAATATACAAATCAAAATAGATTCATTTTAATATCTAACTTATTTTTTGTTTTATTATTTTGCAATTTGTTTTACATAGATTTATTATATATTGTATTTATATTCTACTGGTATATTAATTGGGGATTTATTGAAAAATATTATATAATTATATATTATTAAATAATATTATACATATATATATATATATATATATATATATATATATATATATATATATATAATTACTTTTTGCAAAAGCGACAACCACACCTATCTCCAAATTAGTTAAATCTACATAAACCTCCCCTTCTTACCTAAGAAAATCAATTAAAAAAAAAATACCAAAGACACCTCCTTGAGATAACCTTACATTTAAGTACAAAATGGTCTCTTGGGGTAGTCTTCTTAAGGAAGAATGACCATTTGAATAGGATTGAAAACTCATCCTGATCAGGGGTGGTCTTCGGAGGGGATTCACTGTACTTTACTTGCATGTTTTAATAAGTCCACATGATCATTATAGATAGTCTGTATTTGGAATCTCAGACTATATTTTTTTCACACTGCCTATGTAGTGCCAACACTGTACAAAGATTGTCATTAATCACATCAGTTCTTGTCCTCAATGGGGTCTCACTATCAAAATTAGTTATATCAAACACACCATGGCCAATTTCATAGGAAGACAGTTAGCCTATCAGTATGTTTTAGAGTTTGGGCAGAAACTTGAGTACCTGGTGGAAACACAAACTCGCATTGGAACATTCAAACTCAAGATAGACACTGTCCTTAGTCGACTCTAGTTATATTCATATTTTTACAGTAGATTTGTTACTCATTTAAGTCATACTCTATATTAAGCACTTACATTCTCTCACAGTATAAAAAAACTATTAATTCACCAAAAATAGCCAGTGTCTCTGTGATGTAAATTTTTTAAATTAAAGGACAAACTTAATGAACTCTTAAGTGTAACTTCTTCTCATTTAATATGTACCAGCAGGAAGCAGTAATTATATATGATTAATGCTTGTGTCATGGGTTAAAGGAAAGGCTAAGAATATTCCTTATCACAATGGCTACATTTACAGACAATTATCTATGCTATTTGGCATTTCCTAGTACTTATATAATGAATGCCAATTGTTAGGTTGGAAAAATGCATTTAAAGATATATATATATATATATATATATATATATATATATATATATATTACAAATATACATCATTTTCTATAATAAGTAATTTTACCTAAATAATTCTTTTATGTAAATATAATATTTACTGTTAGCTAATGACATATTCCAATTTGTCAAGTACTACATTTAAATTGAATATAGTACATAAAATCACTTGGAGAAATTAGCACAGTATTTGATACTTTTACAACTTTTGGATGAAAAAAGCAAAAGCATAGTTGCTCATAGTGAATATATGACCATATTATAGTTCTATAAAACTTCCACACTTCTTGAGCCATAATACAGCACCACAGAGGTGTATTGGGCCCTATTGTAGCATTGAAAGTGTCCGATTTCATATGAAATGCCTCAAAAAAAGTCTTGACAGGCTACATTAGGCTAGGACTACATGATAACCATAGTTGGATACAAAACTTGTGGCATGATGTATCTGCAACTTAGGCTATCTGCACACGAGAGAGAATCTCACACAAGTTTTGTGCATTGAGAGATGCAGAAAACTCATGCGAATATGAACTCAATTCTTTTCAATGGACTTATTCATTGGAGCGACATGTTCTATCTGGCTGTATCATCTTGCATCGCAGCACCGTTGTTTTCTGTGACAGCCATGGCGGCGCATTTCCTTCATCCCCAAAATGATGCAAGGCTGTTTTCACATGAAAACACTTCACATTTCTGGGGCTTTCACATGGATGGTATGGGCAATATCGGACTGTGAGTCACGGCCCTATATAGCCATCACCCATGTAAAGTTAGCATAACTGTGAATTTACCCTTTTAAGTGGTAAATTATTTAAAAAAAAATATGCTAGGATAACCCTTTGCATAAATACAGTAAGAACAAAATAATTCAATCAGTCGTACCTATATAGCTATGATTGAAATTAGAGATGAGCGAACGTACTCGTCCGAGCTTGATACTTGTTCGAGTATTAGCGTGTTCGAGATGCTCGTTACTAGAGGCGAGCACCACGCGATGTTCGAGTTACTTTCACTTTCATCTCTGAGACGTTAGAGCGCTTTTCTGGCCAATAGAAAGACAGGGAAGGCATTACAACTTCCCCCTGCGACGTTCAAGCCCTATACCACCCCCCTGCAGTGAGTGGCTGGCGAGATCAGGTGTCACCCGAGTATATAAATCGGCCCCTCCCACGGCTCGCCACAGATGCATTCTAACAGAGATCAGGGAAAGTGCTGCTGATGCCGGAGCTGCTATAGGGAGAGGGTTAGGATTGATTATAGGCTTCAAGAACCCCAACGGTCCTTCCTAGGGCCACATCTGACCGTGTGCAGTAGTGTTAAGGCTGCTTTTTGCAGTGTTGCACATTTTTTTTTTTTTGTATATCGGCCGTGCAGAGCATTGCGTCCAGAGCATTGCGTCCTGCAGTAATTTTACATAGTCCAGGGCCAGTAGTGGTGGTGAGGCAGGGACAGTGAAAGACATATCCAGTCTATATAGGCAGTGGGCTTTTCCGAAAAAATTTGGGAAAAAAAATCTATTTGGGCTGCCTGTGACCGTCCTGACTGTACTGCGTCTCTGCTGGGGGTAGTTGTCCTAATTCATACGCAGCCAGCTAAGTGTTACAGCAGGCTTGCGCAAAATTCTTTCCTGGCTCTGCGTTGCCTCTTACATCACCGCTGTCATCCTGTCCAGAGTGAAACAGTCTGCAGTAATTTTACATAGTCCAGGGCCAGTAGTGGTGGTGAGGCAGGGACAGTGAAAGACATATCCAGTCTATATAGGCAGTGGGCTTTTCCAAAAAAATTTGGGAAAAAAAATCTATTTGGGCTGCCTGTGACCGTCCTGACTGTACTGCGTCTCGGCTGGGGGTAGTTGTCCTAATTCATATGCAGCCAGCTGTGTTACAGCAGGCTTGCGCAAAATTCTTTCCTGCCTCTGCTGTGCGTTCCGTAAGCAAAGTCAGCCTCCAACCACAGGCCAATAAGCGGCACATTTAATTACAGCGTTCTGTTTCTGCACTACTGGTAATACACCATGCTGAGGGGTAGGTGTAGGCCTAGAGGACATGGACGCGGGCGAAGACGCGGAGGCCCAAGTCAGGGTGTGGGCACAGGCCGAGCTCCTGATCCAGGTGTATCGCACCCGACTGCTGCGGGATTAGGAGAGAGGCACGTTTCTGGCGTCCCCACATTCATCTCACAATTAATGGGTCCACGCGGTAGACCTTTATTAGAAAATGAGCAGTGTGAGCAGGTCCTGTCGTGGATGGCAGAAAGTGCATCCAGCAATCTATCGACCACCCAGAATTCTGCGCCGTCCACTGCTGCAACTCTGAATCCTCTGGCTGCTGCTCCTCCTTCCTCCCAGCCTCCTCACTCCATTACAATGACACATTCTGAGGAGCAGGCAGACTCCCAGGAACTGTTCTCGGGCCCCTGCCCAGAATGGGCAGCAATGGTTCCGAATCCTCTCCCACTGGAGGAGTTTGTCGTGACCGATGCCCAACCTTTGGAAAGTTCCCGGGGTCCGGGGGATGAGGTTGGGGACTGTCTCAAGAGCTTTCAGTGGGTGAGGAGGACGATGACGATGAGACACAGTTGTCTATCACTCAGGTAGTGGTAATTGGAGTAAGTCCGAGGGAGGAGTGCACAGAGGATTCGGAGGAAGAGCAGCAGGACGATGAGGTGACTGACCCCACCTGGTTTGCTAAGCCTACTGAGGACAGGTCTTCAGAGGGGGAGGCAAGTGCAGAAGCAGGGCAGGTTGGAAGAGCCAGTGCGGTGGCCAGGGGTAGAGGCAGGGCCAGACCGAATAATCCACCAACTGTTTCCCAAAGCGCCCCCTCGCGCCATGCCACCCTGCAGAGGCCGAGGTGCTCAAAGGTCTGGCAGTTTTTCACTGAGAGTGCAGACGACCGACAAACAGTGGTGTGCAACCTTTGTCGCGCCAAGATCAGCCGGGGAGCCACCACCACCAGCCTCACCACCACCAGCATGCGCAGACATATGATGGCCAAGCACCCCACAAGGTGGGACGAAGGCCGTTCACCGCCTCCGGTTTGCACCGCTGCCTCTCCCCCTGTGCCCCAACCTGCCACTGAGATCCAACCCCCCTCTGAGGACACAGGCACTACCGTCTCATGGCCTGCACCCACACCCTCACCTTCGCTGTCCTCGGCCCCATCCAGCAATGTCTCTCAGCGCACCGTCCAGCCGTAGCTAGAGCAAGTGTTGGAGAGCAAGTACGCCGCCACGCACCCGCATGCTCAAGCGCTAAACGTGCACATAGCCAAATTTATCAGCCTGGAGATGCTGCCGTATAGGGTTGTGGAAACAGAGGCTTTCAAAGGTATGATGGCGGCGGCCCTGCGCTACTCAGTTCCCAGTCGCCACTACTTTTCCCAATGTGCCGTCCCAGCCCTGCACGACCACGTCTCCCGCAACATTGTATGCGCCCTCACCAACGCGGTTACTGCCAAGGTCCTCTTAACAACCAGCACGTGGACAAGCACAGGCGGGCAGGGCCACTATATCTCCCTGACGGCACATTGGGTGAATTTAGTGGAGGCTGGGACAGAGTCAGAGCCTGGGACCGCTCACGTCCTACCCACCCCCAGAATTGCGGGCCCCAGCTCGGTGGTGGTATCTGCAGAGCTGTATGCTTCCTCCACTAAACCACCCTCCTCCTCCTACGCAACCTCTGTCTCGCAATCAAGATGTGTCAGCAGCAGCACGTCTCCAGCAGTCGGTGTCGCGCGGCATGGCAGCACAGCGGTGGGCAAGCGTCAGCAGGCCGTGCTGAAACTACTCAGCTTAGGAGAGAAGAGGCACACGGCCCACGAACTGCTGCAGGGTCTGACAGAGCAGACCGACCGCTGGCTTGCGCCACTGAGCCTCCAACCGGGCATAGTCGTGTATGACAACGGCCGTAACCTGGTGGCGGCTCTGCAGCTCGGCAGCCTCACGCACGTGCCATGCCTGGCCCACATCTTTAATTTGGTGGTTCAGCGCTTTCTGAAAAGCTACCCACGCTTGTCAGACCTGCTCGGAAAGGTGCGCCGGCTCTGCGCACATTTCCGCAAGTCCCACACGGACGCTGCCACCCTGCGCACCCTGCAACATCGGTTTCACCTGCCAGTGCACCGACTGCTGTGCGACGTGCCCACACGGTGGAACTCTACGCTCCACATGTTGGCCAGGCTCTATCAGCAGCGTAGAGCTATAGTGGAATACCAACTCCAACATGGGTGGCGCAGTGGGAGTCAGCCTCCTCAATTCTTTACAGAAGAGTGGGCCTGGTTGGCAGACATCTGCCAGGTCCTTGGAAACTTTGAGGAGTCTACCCAGATGGTGAGCGGCGATGCTGCAATCATTAGCATCACCATTCCTCTGCTATGCCTCTTGAGAAGTTCCCTGCAAAGCATAAAAGCAGATGCTTTGCGCTCGGAAGCAGAGGCGGGGGAAGACAGTATGTTGCTGGATAGTCAGAGCACCCTCCTGTCCATATCTCAGCACATTGAGGAGGAGAAGCATGAGGAGGATGAGGAGGAGGGGGAAGAGACAGCTTGGCCCACTGCTGAGGGTACCCATGCTGCTTGCCTGTCATCCTTTCAGCGTGTATGGCCGGAGGAGGAGGAGGATCCTGAAAGTGATCTTCCTAGTGAGGACAGCCATGTGTTGTGTACAGGTACCCTGGCACACATGGCTGACTTCATGTTAGGATGCCTTTCTCATGACCCTCGCGTTACACGCATTCTGGCCACTACGGATTACTGGGTGTACACACTGCTCAACCCACGGTATAAGGAGAACCTTTCCACTCTCATACCCGAAGAGGAAAGGGGTTCGAGAGTGATGCTATACCACAGGACCCTGGCAGACAAACTGATGGTAAAATTCCCATCCGACAGCGCTAGTGGCCGAAGGGGCAGTTCCGAGGGCCAGGTAGCAGGGGAGGCGCGGAGATCAGGCAGCATGTACAGCACAGGCAGGGGAACACTCTCTAAGGCCTTTGACAGCTTTCTGGCTCCCCAGCAAGACTGTGTCACCGCTCCCCAGTCAAGGCTGAGTCGGCGGGAGCACTGTAAAAGGATGGTGAGGGAGTACGTAGCCGATCGCACGACCATCCTCCGTGACGCCTCTGCCCCCTACAACTACTGGGTGTCGAAGCTGGACACGTTGCCTGAACTCGCGCTGTATGCCCTGGAGGGTGTTTAGTGCGGCTGGGGTAATCATCACAGATAAGCATACCCACCTGTCAACCGACAGTGCCGACAGGCTTACACTCATCAAGATGAACAAAGCCTGGATTTCCCCAGACTTCTCTTCTCCACCCGCAGCCTGCACCCGCGGATGGAAACATTGTTCTCTATCACCATCAAAAACGTGGACCTTTTAGCTTCATCAATCTGTGTATAATATTCATCCTCCTCCTCCTGCTCCTCCTCCTGAAACCTGACGTAATCACGCCGAACGGGCAATTTTTCTTAGGCCCACAAGGCTCGGTCATATAATTTTTGTAAACAATTTTTATACGTTTCAATGCTCATTAAAGCGTTGAAACTTGCACCTGAACCAATTTTTTGTTACAGCCTAGTTACAAATGAAGCCACATTAACCAAAGCGATTAATGGGTTTCACCTGCCCTCTTGGTTGGGTATGGGCAATTTTTCTGACGTACATTAGTACGGTTGGTACACCAATTTTTTGGGGCCCTCGCCTACAGTGTAATCAAATTAATTTTTTGCCCACCTGCATTAAAGCTGACGTTACATCAGCTGTGATGGGCAATGCAATGGGATATATTTATGTACCGCCGGTGGCTTCCTGGCACCCACCCATGCTGTCGGTCCACACGGAGTTGTAACTGCATGTGTCCACTTCTAAAGAACCCCAGTCTGACTGGGGCATGCAGTGTGGGCCGAAGCCCACCTGCATTAAACATGACATTACCTCAGCTGTGATGGGCAATGCAATGGGATATTTTTATGTACCACCGGTGGTTTCCAGGGAGCCACCCATGCTGTCGGCCGACAGGGACTTCACAATAGGGAGTTGTACCTGCCTGTGTCTATGAATTAAAAAGCCCGGTCTAACTGGGGCATGCAGACACCTTGACAGAATGAATAGTGTGTGGCACATAGGTTCCCCATTGCTATGCCCACGTGTGCAGCTCCTGATGGCGGTGGCACAGGATTCTATTTCTCATTGCTTCTGTACAGCATTGTGGGCTATCGCCCCGCCCCTTTTAAAGAGGGTCGCTGCCTAGCCGTGCCAACCCTGTGCAGTGTGTGCCTGCGGTCCCTCGTCATGGCAGATGCACTTCTAAATAGACATGAGGGTGGTGTGGCATGAGGGCAGCTGAAGGCTGCGCAGGGACACTTTGGTGTGCGCTATGGGGGGGAGGGGGGGCGGTTGGGCAGCATGTAACCCAGTAGAAGTGGCAGTGGAGTGTCATGCAGGCGGTGATTGTGCTTTGTTGGAGGTAGTGTGGTGCTTAGCAAAGGTATGCCATGCTAATGATGGCTTTTCAGAAGTAAAAGTTGTGGGGGGGGGGGGGGGCACTCTTGCCGGTATTCTGGCTTAATAATGGGACCTGTGAACTTGAGATGCAGCCCAACATGTAGCCCCTCGCCTGCCCTATCCGTTGCTGTGTCGTTCCCATCACTTTGTTGAATTGCCCAGATTTTCACACATGAAAACCTTAGCGAGCATCGGCGAAATACAAAAATGTTCTGGTCGCCCATTGACTTCAATGGGGTTCGTTATTCGAAACGAACCCTCGAACATCGCGGGAAGTTCGTTTCGAATAACGAACACCCGAACATTTTGGTGTTCGCTCATCTCTAGTTTCCATTTATGAAAAGCTGGGCAATTCAAGTGATGGGAACGACACAGCAACGGATAGGGCAGGCGAGGGGCTACATGTTGTGCTGCATCTCAAGTTCCCAGGTCCCACTATTAAGCCACAATAGTGGCAAGAGTGCCCCCCCTCCCAACAATTTTTACTTCTGAAAAGCCCTCATTAGCAATGCATACCTTAGCTAAGCACCACACTACCTCCAACAAAGCACAATCACTGCCTGCATGACACTCCGCTGCCAATTCTCCTGGGTTACATGCTGCCCAAACCCCCCCCGCCCCCCCGCACGACCCAGTGTCCACAGCGCTCACCAAAGTGTCCCTGCGCAGCCTTCAGCTGCCGTCATGCCACACCGCCGCTCACCACCTGGGTAGACTCCTCAAAATTACCAAGGACATGGCAGATGTCTGCCAACCAGGCCCACTCTTCTGAAAGGAATTGAGGAGGCTGACTCCCACTGCGCCGCCCATGTTGGAGTTGGTATTCGACTATAGCTCTACGTTGTTCATAGAGCCTGGCCAACATGTGGAGCGTAGAGTTCCACCGTGTGGGCACGTCGCACAGCAGTCGGTGCACTGGCAGCTTAAAGTGATGTTGCAGGGTGCGCAGGGTGGCAGCGTCCATGTGGGACTTGCGGAAATGTGCGCAGAGCCGGCGCGCCTTTACGAGCAGGTCTGACAAGCGTGGGTAGCTTTTCAGAAAGCGCTGAACCACCAAATTAAAGACGTGGGCCAGGCATGGCACGTGCGTGAGGCTGCTGAGCTGCAGAGCCGCCACCAGGTTACGGCCGTTGTCACACACGACCATGCCCGGTTGGAGGCTCAGCAGCGCAAGCCAGCGGTCGGTCTGCTGTGTCAGACCCTGCAGCAGTTCGTGGGCCGTGTGCCTCTTATCGCCTAAGCTGAGTAGTTTCAGCACGGCCTGCTGACGCTTGCCCACCGCTGTGCTGCCACACCGCGCGACACCGACTGCTGGCGACATGCTGCTGCTAACACATCTTGATTGCGAGACAGAGGAGGAGGAGGAGGAGGAGGGTGCTTTAGTGGAGGAAGCATACAGCTCCGCAGATACCACCACCGAGCTGGGGCCCGCAATTCTGGGGGTGGGTAGGACGTGAGCGGTCCCAGGCTCTGACTCTGTCCCAGCCTCCACTAAATTCACCCAATGTGCCGTCAGGGAGATGTAGTGGCCCTGCCCGCCTGTGCTTGTCCACGTGTCCGTTGTTAAGTGGACCGTGGCAGTAACCGCGTTGGTGAGGGCGCGTACAATGTTGCGGGAGACGTGGTCGTGCAGGGCTGGGACGGCACATTGGGAAAAGTAGTGGCGACTGGGAACTGAGTAGCGCGGGGCCGCCGCCTCCATGATACTTTTGAAGGACTCAGTTTCCACAACCCTATACGGCAGCATCTCAAGGCTGATGAATTTTGCTATGCGGACGGTTAACGTTTGAGCGTGCGGGTGCGTGGCGGCGTACTTGCGCTTGCGCTCCAACAGTTGCGCAAGCGACGGCTGGACGGTGCGCTGAACTACACTGCTGGATGGGGCCGAGGACAGCGGAGATGAGGGTGTGGGTGCAGGCCATGAGGCGGTAGTGCCTGTGTCCTGAGAGGGGGGTTGCATCTCAGTGGCAGGTTGGGGCACAGGGGGAGAGGCAGGGGTGCAAACCGGAGGCGCTGAACGGCCTTCGTCCCACCTTGTGGGGTGCTTGGCCATCATATGTCTGCGCATGGTGGTGGTGGTGAGGCTGTTGGTGTTGGCTCCCCGGCTGAGCTTTGCGCAACAAAGGTTGCACACCACTGTTCGTCGGTCGTCAGGCGTCTCTGTGAAAAACTGCCAGACCTTAGAGCACCTCGGCCTCTGCAGGGTGGCATGGCGCGAGGGGGCGCTTTGGGAAACAGTTGGTGGATTATTCGGTCTGGCCCTGCCTCTACCCCTGGCCACCGCACTGCCTCTTGCAACCTGCCCTGCTGATGCCCTTGACTCCCCCTCTGAAGACCTGTCCTCCTGAGTAAGCGTTGCACACCAGGTGGGGTCAGTCACCTCATCGTCCTGCTGCTCTTCCTCCGAATCCTCTGTGCGCTGCTCCCTCGGACTTACTGCCCTTACTACTACCTCACTGCAAGACAACTGTGTCTGATCGTCATCGTCCTCCTCACCCACAGAAAGTTGTTGAGACAGTTGGCGGAAGTCCCCAGCCTCTTCCCTCGGACCCCGGGAACTTTCGAATGGTTGGGCATCAGTGACGATAAACTCCTCTGGTGGGAGAGGAACCGCTGCTGCCCAATCTAAGCAGGGGCCCGAGAACAGTTCCTGGGAGTGTTCCCGCTCCTGAGCAGGTGTCATTGTAGTGGAGTGAGGAGGCTGGGAGGAAGGAGGAGCAGCAGACAGAGGATTCGGATTTGCAGCAGTGGACGGCGCAGAACTGCGTGTTGACGATAGGTTGCTCGAAGCACTTTCTGCCATCCAGGACAGGACCTGCTCACACTGCTCATTTTCTAATAACCGTCTCCCGCGTGGACCCATTAATTGGGCGATGAATGTGGGGACACCAGAAACGTGCCTCTCTCCTAATCGCGCAGCAGTCGGCTGCGACACACCTGGATCAGGAGCTCGGCCTGTGCCCACACCCTGACTTGGCCCTCCGCGTCCTCGGCCGCGTCCACGTCCTCTAGGCCTACCCCTACCCCTCAGCATGCTGTATTACCAGTGATTTGATTTCACAGGCAGGAAATAAATTGGCGCAAGACTGCAGCCAAATATAATTTTTTCCGTTTTTTGAAAACGAAAGGCCCCACTGCCTCTAGTGAATGAATAATCTAAGTTTAATAACTGTGCTGTGTCCCTGCTAATGTGTCACAGAACGTGAGGGTAGCAGAGTTATTAACTCTGGCAGAGCAGGTATTTTTTTTCCCAATTAAGGAAAGCAAATGGCGAAGCCAGGAGTAAAACGTAGCTGGGTGCGTCTGATTTTTAAACGTTGCACACGCAGTCGACACGTGTCCACCGCCCTTAGGACGGACAGAGGCAGGACAAATAGAATTATTTTCAGTTTTTTTCCACCAAAAGGCAGCACTGCGTATATTCAATGAACATGAGAAGTTTAATAACTGTGCTGTGGCCCTGCTAATGTGGCACAGAACGTGAGGGTAGCAGAGTTATTAACTCTGGCAGAGCAGGTATTTTTTTTCCCAATTAAGGAAAGCAAATGGCGAAGCCAGGAGTAAAACGTAGCTGGGTGCGTCTGATTTTTAAACGTTGCACACGCAGCCGACACGTGTCCACCGCCCTTAGGACGGACAGAGGCAGGACAAATAGAATTATTTTCAGTTTTTTTCCACCAAAAGGCAGCACTGCGTATATTCAATGAACATGAGAAGTTTAATAACTGTGCTGTGGCCCTGCTAATGTGGCACAGAACGTGAGGGTAGCAGAGTTATTAACTCTGGCAGAGCAGGTATTTTTTTTTCCCAATTAAGGAAAGCAAATGGCGAAGCCAGGAGTAAAACGTAGCTGGGTGCGTCTGATTTTTAAACGTTGCACATGCAGCCGACACGTGTCCACCGCCCTTAGGACGGACAGAGGCAGGACAAATACAATTATTTTCAGTTTTTTTCCACCAAAAGGCAGCACTGCGTATATTCAATGAATAATAACTGTGTTGTGGCCCTGCCTACACAATTCTTTCCCTGCAGTATCAATGGAGGGTGCAATGCTCTGCAGAGGCGATTTTGAGAAGGAAAAAAAAATGCAGCACAGCTAACAGCAGCCAGCACAGTACTGCACACGGTTAAATATGGCCCTAGAAAGGACCGTTGAGGTTCTTGAAGGCTACACTAACTCCTAACACTCTCCCTGCCTATGCAGCACTTCTGTCCCTAATGCCGGGTGCAACGCTCTGCAGAGTCGATTTTGAGAAAAAAAATAATTGCCACTGCTAACAGCAGCCAACACACAGCTATCAGTGGCCCTAATAAGGACCTTTGGGGGTCTTGAAGCCTACACTAACTACCAATTCTTTCCCTACAGCAGCTCCGGTACAAACAGCACTGTCCCTCATCTAACTCACACGGCATCTGAGGCGAGCCGCGGGAGGGGCCGACTTTTATATTCGGCGGACACCTGATCACCCCAGCCACTCACAGCAGGGGGGTGGTATAGGGCTGGAACAACACAGGGGGAAGTTGTAATGCCTTCCCTGTCTTTCAATTGGCCAGAAAAGCGCGCTAACGTCTCAGGGAAGGAAGTGAAAGTAACCCGAACACCGCATGGTGTTCGTTACGAATAACGAACATCCCGAACACCCTAATATTCGCACGAATATCAAGCTCGGACGAACACGTTCGCTCATCTCTAATGGAAACCTTAGCGAGCATCGGCGATATACAAAAATGCTTGGGTTGCCCATTGACTTCAATGGGGTTCGGTACTCGAAACGAACCCTCGAGCATCGCGAAAATTTCGTCCCGAGTAACGAGCACCCGAGCATTTTGGTGCTCGCTCATCTCTAATTGAAATGTAGATACTATTATTTTCTACGTCTTTTGTCTGAAAATGCTGGTGGTGAGTACCAATACATGCCTCTAACTCATCCCAAGCAGTCGAAAGCCACAATTATTGCTATTTCTCCTACCCTAGAAAGAAATAATTGATTGCAAAGCTTAAGGGCACTTCAATGGATAATTATGATAAGGAAAATTGTTTTGGTGGAGTTTCTATTAAAAACCAGGACTAAAGACCCCTTTACACGGATGAATCATTAAAAATCATTCAAAAGAGCGTAAATGAACGAGAATCATTGAGTGTAAATGCAGGCGATTGAACAATGAATGATAAATCTATCATTTTTCATTCATAGTTCATTTTATGCAGGCATAAAAATCACTATTGGCTCATTTACTAATTGTTTGGTTTAAATACTGATCATTCAGTTGTTCTCATTCACTTAGGCCTCATTCACGCAAGTGTAGTTTTAGCGCAGTACAGGTCACGTAACATTTTTGCCTATACTGCACTATAAATTGCGTGAACAGGCAGCTGCTCCGGGAGGAGAAAGAGAAGAAGCCTAAGAGGGCTTAAGGATTTCCCCATGGCAAGGAGAGAGAGAGCGGGGCTATGGTGGATTAACCCATAGCCCTACTTGATCTCTCCCTGCTATGGGTTAAGCCTCCATATCCCGGCTCTGTCTTGCCCTGCTATGGGGGATTAAGCCATAGCCCTGCTCTGTTTCTCCCTGGTCTGGGGATCCCTGAGGGATATCCACATAGCATAGAGAGAGTGGGTAGAGCTAGAAAGAGGGAGTAGGGCTATAGAGCTTCTCACAGGGATTCCCCATAGCAAAGAGAGGAGTGGGGCTAGAGGGTGGATCCCTCTAACGCCCCCCCTCCTCTACTATCACATTCTTGTGGAAACCCTGTAACTCTGTCCCCCTCTCTCTCCCTGCTACAGGGAACTCCCTTGGGGAGAGAGGTGGTGGGAGTCCTCTACAGCCCCCACGCTGCTGGGGCGTTGCCCAGCAGCAGGGCTCGAAAAATTCCCAGCTGCTTACAGCAGAACATTTAAAACATGCTGCCCAGAAGCACATATTAAATGTCCCACTGTAAATTCCTGTTAGTCCGTATGGGGATTAAGGGAACCCTCGTGAATATATATTGCACAACATTGGTAAGACTGCCTTGGTCTAAATTCACTTGTATTTGAGTAAATGGTTCTAAATGCAAATATGGTCCATTTCATATTGTAGGTACATTTCAGAGAATATGACTGTTACTCAAATGTTGTATTTAAAGGGCTTTTGGGGGATTGAAAAATTGATAACCAGAGCAGGCACAGTATGTATGACTGTGCCTGTGTGAATAATAAAGGGGATATAGACTCTCCATCAGACTTCCACCAAACAGATATTACTTACTTTTTCTAAGGATAGGCCCTTAAACGTTCCTGGAAGTCCTGTAAAAAATTCTTCAAGGGCCTGTCCCAATGTCTGACCATATGTCTGTCCTACATGCCACTGCAAGGAGGCACTCATAGAAATTATCAACTACAATAGTCACCTCACGACTTCATTTGAACGGGTGCCATATAGTACTACATCTTCCAGCTTTGTTGGTGATGTTAGCTCATCATCTAAGATCTGAGAAGCAGGACCAGTATGGCTTCATTGTGAGTAGAGGTTGTCCAGCTGAGACAATTTCTCGAAAGCAGATCTTTAAGTCACAAACACATTCCATTGCCTGTAAATTGTAGCCAAATACATTTGTATGGATAATGAAATGTATCTTCTAGGCCAAGCCTACTAGGCATGGTGAAAAAGCCTAGAGATTTCTCAGTATTTACTTCCTTGTATTGCAATAATATAGCAGCTAGGACTCAATAAGCTCTTGTATCTAAATAAATCAGTAAAGTCGTGTAATAAAAGAATACATTAACTACAATGCAGCTAAACTGTGTTTGACCCATTCTTGAAAGTGAAATTTCCATATCTTAATTGAGGAATATTGATTGCTAATGCAGTAAAGCTCTTGATGAAGTGAAAGCACGTTGCCGAATCATTTCACCTCTAAAAGTAGAAGGAAAAGGTATCTGAATTCTGTATGTGGACTCAGGCTATTATGGTTATTAGAAGATTAATTCTTAAGTATATAAAGATTAAAATTAAAAGATTTCAAGAAGAGGCAATTATCATTAATGCATAGGGAAAACTAAACATTAGATTTGCACATAGGTTCTAGAATGTAGTAGATTGCTTGGAGCCACTTTTTAACAGTTCACAAACTAGGCAATTGTCCAGAGCCTCCATTTTTTCTCGGGGCGGGGGTTGTAGTGGAGGAGGGGGGGGGGATAGGGAGAATGAGACCTCAAGGAGCAATGTACGTGTAGATGGTGGCACCTCCCTAGTAACTGCCATATAATGCATGGCTGACAAGCATTTCCATTTCAGACATTTATTGGATAGCCACATGGCCTGTCCTTGTCTCTCTCTGAATAAATCAATAACTCCTTCAGTTTGTAGGGAACCCACAAATAAAATCAGCGTTCTAAAAGTCCACTCTAAAGCTACGGAAACACCTTGTATCCTTTTATGATCACTAGATGAGAGAATTATCCTTATTTTTCAAAAGCCATGCAAACAAATGGCAAAACGACAGAGGTGTGGGTTAATTTTCCTGAAAGGGGTATTTCAGAACATAGTGAGGTTTAAACGTATTGCGATTTAAGAAATCTATGCATTTATGAGTTGGCAAAAATTGTTCCAAATATATTAATATTATGTATATAGTATGATAGATTTGACACAACTCGCTAGATATCATTGACAGGTTATTCTTCCTTATGTCTAGGTATGTGAAGCATACATATATGCCAATTTTTTAGTGCACATCTGCATTATTTTGGAAAGTGTAAACAGTGTCTAAAACACATACATTTGGTGTATTTCATGTGCTCCATTTTTCGAAGCAATTTGCCGAATAGGTCGGCTGAATCTTCCTTGATAAATTTCCCTTTATAGATTTTTTTTTCAAGCTGTTTTGCTCATGTTCTCTTTTAGGAATTAGAGAACAAATAGTTATCTTACATGGTAATTTCAGCTTTAGCCTTTTTTTTTTATTGTTCCCGAGATGTCAGACACAAAAGTTACAATGACAAAACTGGGTGGAGGTGAATTGTGAAAAGGTTAAGACCTCCATTGCTGGTATATTGAAAAACTGATGGATAATTGTAATTAGCTTTCAGAATTTTTAATTATAGAAGTGGTATAAATAATCACAAAGCGCAGCTTCACTAATGAGAGTCCTTGTGCGTAAAAATGCAGGAAGGCATTTGTTAGAGGGTCTTTGAAAGCTATGCTGTTAATTAGGTGTCTCACTGCCAGCAAGATTTTAAGAACAGAAGAAACATTTCTACATATAAATCAACTAGAATCTGATAGAATCCCAATAACAATTATGGGACAGAGAGGTTTTAAAGCAAATTTGTTTAGTTGCACATAAATATTGTATAATGCGCTGTCATTAAACACAACACTGCCAAAATAATGAAACTCTTATGTGCCCATGAATGTTCTTCTTTTCTTATTTTGTAGGTCATTTAATTTAATAGAGCGACAGCATGTTCCCCGGAACATTGGGAACAGGAAGTGGCAAGCGCTCTCCATCATTTTGGAAGGTACTAAGAAGTAACCAGATATCCCAACCAGGATACAGCAGGACAATCCTGGATTTTGGGACCTATCTCACTGCGTTTGTAAGTCTGCCTATACCTTGGCCTATGTGTGCAGTAAGGAAACAGGTGGACACCAGCTATGTACAGAGCAGTTTTATAGTTAGATAAGAACTCACCAGTAAGGAGGGGTGGTCCGATCTAGATTTGGGGATTTTGATCATATGGGAGCTCCAATCCAACTGACATGCACCTAGGTATGTGTCTATTGGAACCTAAGTGCCTCTGTGGGTCACAAATGGGCCACCCTCTATCACAAATAATTCTACAGACACTCACTGCAGTTCCATCACTTGCCTAATGTTCACTCCACAGCAAACACACATCACGGGTCATCACAGTGTTTAACCACTAACTTACTGCTACTTTTCACAAGACTGACTCTAAGTGGTGAACATTCAACATGCATGTCAAGTATTCCCATAAACAGGACCAGGAGAATGGCTCTAAGCCTGGTAGTGGCAGATATAGTTCCAGTCCAGGTTTACAGTAATGGGCATACCATCTTTTTGGACCCCTTTTCAGTAGCTTTATTATTAATTTAACCAGACAATCTCAACAATAACTTGCAATTGGTGAACACTGTTAAATACAAGGTCCAAAACAATACAATTACAGTAGCCCAAGTGCAGGGATACTTCTTGGCAGTAGTACTTGTGTCCCATCAGTAGTACTGGTGCCCCTATCTGTTTTGCCTATTGACAATGCTTACAGTGGCTGAGTTCAGGCTTACTGCCTCGGTGTCCCTTTCAACAGGTCCCTCTCACTCCTCACTTGGTCATGGCCATACTCTTTTCCTTCTTCTGCTGAAGATATATTCAATAGTTGCCACATAAGCTACTTACTGTATATGCTCTCCCCTAGGGTGAGGATTGAGAGGTCAGGAACATGGTGTGTGCCTTTTTGCTTTATTAAGGAGTTGGAAAGTATGAATATCTGGGGTCATCTAGTCAGTCGCAATGGCCATAACATCACTGCCTGAAGCACCGGTATTGAAGCAGTAGGCTGTCGCAGGAGAAACTGAAATATTTTTATGTTTTGATAACCTGTATGGAAAAGGGGTTTTCTGAAAATCACCCATCTCTTGAGAAAAAACCCTTAATAACATTGAGTTTATAATTATTTTCAAATACACATTTGAAATTTTCACAAAACTATACAAAGCACATTTTCCCTAACATTGACTCCCATTCTGCAAACCATGGTGGTAGTGCCTACATCCAAGAATAGCCTGTATGGAGACTTGATCTCTATTTTTTGGATAGATGGAAGTTTCGGGATTACAATTTATAACAGAAATGCACAATATATCCTGCAAGTTGTGATAACTAACCAGTATAGATGAGCGAGTATACTCGCTAAAGGCAATTGCTCGAGCGAGCATTGCCCTTAGCGAGTATCTCCCCCGCTCGAGACTGCAGGTTCGGGTGCTGGCAGCGGGCACGGAGCTGCGGGGGAGAGCGGGGCGGAACGGAGGGGAGATCTCTCTCTCCCTCTCCCCCCCCCCCCCCCCGGCTCCCTCCTGCTGACAGCCGCTACTCACCGCTCCCCCGCGCCGGCACCCGAACATGCTGTCTCGAGCGGGGGAGATACTCGCTAAAGGCAATGCTTGCTCGAGCAATTGCCTTTAGCGAGTATACTTGCTCATCTCTACTAACCAGTAATCACCTTGGTAAGTACAATATGACCAGGAGAGATTAACAGTAAACAATGAAGATTGCCATTCGATGACTACAAGCAGAAAAGTTGAAAACCATCAACAATTGCTATAGAAAATATGTAAGAAAATTGCAGAACTTGTCATCTTCAAGCGAATGTGCTTTATTTTTTGGCTACTTTAGCGCCCCTGTAAGGCTGCTCTCACACCTGCATTCACAGAAGGTCACCTCCAAAACCGCGCTGTTTTACCACGCTTTCGTGCAGCGTTTTTGAATGCATGTTACAGTGTTTGATGGAGTTTTTTAATGGACTCAATCATTGTGATGGGTAATGCATTGCGTTAAAGCACTGAAACGCAGACAGCCCTTGGAATGCGGAATTAGCCCCATTGAAATCAATGGAGGCGTTGTACCGCTAATTGCGCTAAAAAGCAAGCTGTGTAAGAGCAGACTAAGTGTTCTAAGGATGCTATTAAAAAACAGCTTGCTGAATTTATCAAACAAATGATTATTACCTTATTATTTCTTTAAGTATAAATAAATCCCTGCGGACATGGAAGACATAATGATCACCTCATCTGTAAAGTTTCCACCCAGGAGAGCTTTGCTCCAGTGTTTAGATTCTCCTTTTCTTAATCCTGTCACAGCAGTCTATGGACATAATTATGTTTATTCAGAATTTGGCTAAAACTAATGAACATTGGTAAACACCTCAGCATTTTATTTTCCATGAACAATGAATATTAATGGATCTGTCAAAAGCAGCAACATTGTTTTATGTATTTCTCACGGATACACAATATATTGTGCAGTATGTAGCTAATGTAGACTAAATAGTCACTGCTCACATGCATACAGTATTACGGATGTGATGGAATGGATGAGAATAGTTATTTTAAAGGGACTTCCAATTTTTATAAAGATACCACACAAGCACTATTGAATGCTTCAATTCCAGATATACCTAAAAATTCAAGGAAATTGATCTACTATATTTTTTGGCAGATAGGATAGCTATTGTACGAAGTTGGAAATCGGGTTTTATACCTTTGGAATTAGTTAAAAATAAATTAGGCTGGTAAACGACAAAATTATCTAATATGTTGAATCACTCAATACCCAAATTTGTAGCAGTCTGGCAACCGTGGATCTCATATTTAGACAATGTAATCCTCCTCTTCATAATATTTTATTTTGCCAAATGTAGTTTTCAAAGATACGTGCAATCCCTCTTTATCCCTATTTTTCTATTCTTGTCTTTTCTTCTTCCTACTGTTTGTTTGTCTAACTCAGATTGACTTTGGTCATATGAAATAGTTTATAAAAAATTCATATATTGGATATACCGTATGTACTCGAGTATAAGCTAAGTTTTTCAGCACATTTTTTCGTGCTGAAAAAGCCCCCCTTGGCTTATACTCGAGTCAGGGAAGGGTTAAAAAACCCTCCATATTCACCTCCCAGCTGGCATCTGTGTCCCCAGCGATGATGCGGCAAATTGCTTGATTTCCTGTGTTCCCGGCAGCGGTGCAGTAAGCTGCTTGAATTCTCCCCACTGTCATCCCCTGCCATCCTCTCTACTCAGCTCTGTCATCCACTGCCGTTAGCACTGTGATTGGATTGAGTGCCAGCCAATTACAGCCGGCGCTCGATCATTCACAGCCAATCAGTGAATGATTGAGCGCCGGCTGTGATTGGCTGGTGCTCAATCCAATCACAGAGCTTACTTACAAAGCACTGGCAGAGATGACAGAGCCAAGCAGGGATGACAGTGGGGAAAATTTAAGCAGCTTGCCGCACAGAAACAGACGCCGACTGGGAGGTGAGTATGGAGGTTTTTTTTTTAACCCAGTATATCTCGAGTATAGCTCGGCTTATACTTGAGGGCTCAGTCACACAGGCTCCGATCCGCCGGTGTTTCTGCACAGTAAGACGGTCGCACCATGTGCAGATGACTCTCTGCATGACCGGCTCCATTGCCGGCCATGTGTTCTTTCGCCGGTGCGGAGAGTCGTCTGCACCTGCAGTGCAGTGGTCAGAATCGTGCAGAAACATGGGCGGATCGGCGCCCGTGTGACTGAGCCCTGAGTCAGTAAGATTTTTCATTTTTTTGTGGTAAAACTTATTGACTCAGGTCAGCTAATACTTGAGTATATACGGTAATTATAATGCTACTTTTTAGAAATTTTATTTGAAATATATGAATTGTAATATGTTCTAATAATGTTAACAAAAATATTGAAATATTAAAAGCACCTTCAAGTAGTATATGCCATCAGTGTGTGATTGGTAAGGGTCTGACTCCTTAGAATCCCCACCATGATTGAAGAGACTGCAGGACTCGTAAGGCCTTCAATATACAGTACTGTGCAAAAGTTTTAGGCAGGTGTTTAAAAAATGCTGCAAAGTAAGAATGATTTCAATAATAAAAGAGTTAATAGTTTTTTGTCAAATAATAAAATACGAAATGAATGAATAAAAGAGAAATCTAAATCAAATCAATATTTGGGGTGACCACCCGTTGCCTTCAAAACCGCATCAATTCTTCTAAATACACTTGCACACATTTTTTGAAGGAACCCAACAGAGAGGTTGTTCCAAACATCTTGGAGAGCTAACCACAGATCTTCTGTAGGCCGTCTTAAATCAAGGCTCTTTGGGGACCATATCATCACTTCCAGGAATCCCTGTTCCTAATTATATTGGCAGTATGTTTGGGGTCATAGTTCTGCTGCAGAATAAATTTGGCGATAAGCAGATGCCTTACTTCTTACTTTGCGACAATTTTTCCAAAGCTATATATAGGTTGACTGTGCTATATAGAATAGCTGCTGGTGAGTACAGGTGCTGTGTCAATGACAAGGATAATCAGTATGGTCGCCAACAAAGGAAGTCAGTAACTGATAGGTAAAATGATCCCAGTAGAAAAACGTGACAGCATACACGGTGCAAAGTAGAAAAATTCTTTATTCTTCCATAGACCAGAAGCAACGTCTTGACCAGAAGGTCTTTATGAAGCATACACAAACATTCAAACGTCTCATATAAATAGTAGCACAAATTAATATCAGTCATGTAGCCCCCCCCCCCCCACACACACACAGTAATGAGCCAATACAGTTACATCATTGTTTGAACAACTTTCATCTCAGCATGCAGACCCATCATAGTGCTGTCCAGAACGTTCAGCATCTCAAAAACTTAACTGCGCAGATACTGGAAAAGATCACTGAATCCCACGAGATTACAATCACATAAACAGAGACTCACATTAACTCACAGAGATCATCATCCCAGCGTCAAATAACAATTGTATATTTGTACGGAATGTATAAAAATGGTAAAGATGTTCTTTCAAGCGATATACAAACATGCGACACACGGCATGTCCACCAAACATCTATAGATCTCAAATATGATCGTTCTCATGTAGAGATCCCTATGCCCCATTAAACAACTCGATCAAATGAGCATCGGTAAGGATGAACAATATCATATCCGAAAAAGTGGCATTAGATAGAAGAACACATTTTTATAACAGTTTTGGCTAAAACATCGCACATAGGAATACTCCCATAGGATAGGTGTATAGCACCCAAATGTGTATTCTTTCTAGTGCAAAGCACCACAAAAAAGCACTGTAGAATTTAATAGTATATTGAAGACAACAGTAGTAGAGACATAAAGAGATCTTCTAATTATCTGTGTAAAATTGAGGGTACAAAATCCTCAAATAGGTGAAATGATCACAACATACAGAATGGAGGAGTTTACTGGAAAATGAGCAGCAAAAGTTTATTGTATTTTATTTTTATTAGTAAAAGGAATCTCTATTCGAAATTGATGTACAGTATTTCAGAATATCACTGGGATATGCCATGTCTTTATGATCTGTGGGGATTCGACCTCTAGGAATCCCACCGATCCTGAGTATGAAGGGTGGTGGTGCGATGCAGGTTCAGGATAGCACAGCAGATGACAGACAGAGGCAAAGGTGGAACATTTTAAACGTTACTGAACATTAAACAAGTAAACATGTTTCGCTCCACAGGAAGAGTTTGGGTCCTTTAACCCTTTCCAATCCACTGTCTGACGTCTGAAGACATTATGATTTAAGGCTGTATAGCTCTGATGTTGGAAGATGTCCGTCGGGGTTCTCTTACTGTACGATGCCAGCCTCTCTGCTGTCGGAGCCTATCCAATGTGTCACCTCATGCAGTACTGGCTTTAGCCAGCATATAGCGCCATTGTATAACAGCAGAAACAGAGTAAGCCCCCTAGGAAAACCAGAATACCAACTGGATTGGAAAGGGTTAATGTTACTTAATAACTCTGTCTTAAAGTGACAGTATTCTACAGATCATTTACGACACCAAGTACACTCTTTTATTACACAGCGTCTCTTGCCGACATGTACATCTCCCTCTCATCTCCTCTTGGCAGCAGCAAGGCACATGACTTCACAAGACATTAGAATCTTTGGCAACTTCTCTTGATTGTTTAACTATTACATACATCATACTCAGCCTTAGACTCCAACCTCAAATGCTCTGTAGGAGTAGCATCCTTACACACAGAATGCTTACACACGTCATACACATCACTTCATATACAGAGTTTGTCATATCACAATACTGGCAGCCTAACTCCCACATTACATATGATTACATTTTACCTGTTGCGATATTTCTTGGTGTGCGAACAACATAAACACTTTACATGACATTACATCACATTATAACCATATAACATTACTACTCAGCAATTAACGCCCAAGGCCTTGCATATATCTAATCTATGGCACCATAACTCACAGTCTCCATGAGTCAATCACCCTCACCCTGACCAGGAATTTCACATTACTCAGTCCCTGGGATTTATTACACTCATGCTTCTACAAAATCCCATCCAGCAGATTGCTTTCATCTTTACCTGCATTACATCCATCATGCAGAACTTTCCAAGTGTCTCTTAAGCATGTTCTTCTGCATTGTTGCCTTGCTGTCCGGCAATGCAGGCAACCTCACCCTAAGAGTATGGTTGGTCCCCCATCTGCACAGCTTCTTTAGCCCCCAGGTCATCAAAGCTCTTGGTGGTCTCTCTCTGGGAAACTCCCCAGCACAAGGAAACTGCCCACAGCATGGTTTCCCTACAATTGCTGCCATTATGTGTAGCCAGGACTCTAGTTATTCTATGCTCTGAAGGCTGTTGCTGTTGTGATGTACCTTAGCTACCTTTTATATGGTGCTTGAGTCATGCCAACCTTTTATGTGGCGCTTGAGTCTCCATTCTGGAACCAGGGTTCCAAGAAGTGGGAAGGCTCAAGTGGGATCTAGCCCAATTATATGCATTGTCTCTATCATGGAGGCATTATTCACAGTGCTATATCATTGGAGGGGGTGGAGCTTTCTCCTTGCCTCACATGAGGCTTAAACAACATGGCATCTAAAATGCCTATTAGCCAATGCTCTTTGCTGCTGCTCTCTGGCAGGGAGGATTTGGACTAGTTCCCAGAGTGCCTCTCATTATGTCCAGCCATGGCAGTGGTCTGGCATAGGGGCCTGTCTTCAGCCCTAGCAAGTGTCATTCTCTGTTCCGCTTTCTGTCCCCCTTTCCCTCCCACATCTTGGACCAGGAGAGGACAGGACTTAACATTGCGTCCATCAGCAGCTGCTTACAGCACCTATAGATGCGACTAGTAAGGAGGAATGGGGCACCCGCTACTCCATTACACTGTGCACATATCCTAAGTTTTTCCTACACAGCAGCACTCTCAAGCACTCAACCATACTGGGACCTTAAGCTAGCCCCATACACTTCATAGGGTGAAACTAATGCAGCACTAAACTAGTTGTGTCCCCTTCATTCTCAGGTTGGATCTCCACCATATTATAGCAACATGTCGTTGCTATGATGTCTGTGGAGTTGTGACATTATCATGATAGGGAAGATGATTTAACGGGAGGTCTTCTGGTACTACAAAATTTATGGCCTATTCTTAAGATGGACCATCAATAACAGAATGGTGGGGGTTGGCCTTTCAGTATCTCCACTGAAAACCTGCTTAAAAGGGCCATCTCCACTTCATGGTTTACCAGGTCTAGCTACATAATTTTAATAGTGTCTGTGTTTGGTGTTACATCTCAGTTTCATTCAAGTGAATGGCCTATTCTTCGGAATGCAGCCTTATCAGTAAGGGTGCCGAGAGTCAGATCCCCACCATTCTGATACCCTTTAGAGATCCCTTTAATGACAGCCCTGATATACTACTGGAGGCCTAGATAAGTCAGGATTGAAAAGCAATACTCACAGACAAGACTATGTATGTAGCTCACTTGTCCCTCTCTGGTCTTTGTTGGACGGGACTGTACTTCATCATTTTTCTCGTATCTGCTATAAAGCATGGACACATTATTTCACTATCTATACTTGACTATGATATCTGGCAAATGATGAGGTCTGAATTCAATGTACTTTTTTAACCTCTCATAAATGTACATATAGTCTAAAGTTACATCCATGTAATTTCACTCAGAAAACTACTGATTGGGAACGATAATGTCTGCCATTTGCAATGCATAACTTCACGCAACTTGGAATATATTTTCAAATACCTAATAATTATGGATGAGATCAGGAGGACACACGCTTATCTTTAAACATCTCATTGCCTTTAATTACTGCATTGCTTTCCTTTAAATGATTCTGATTTACATAAAATTAAAGATGAGAAGCCAACTGATGTCACATATTTAAGCACTGAGAATCCCCATATTACACTTTCCATTCAAAAAACGTGAAACCATATAACAAAGACTCGGAGATCCCATTTGGATCAATTGATAGTTTCAAGCATTGAACTTTTTGTGGTAAATTACAGCATTGATTGCAGATTTTTGGAACAGTTTCAATGTATTTTTTTATGCCTTGTTAAATAAAATGCTAACACCTGGACTGGAAATAGAGGAGGTAGTGCACTGTTATTTAGTCGTCTTTTTCACACAAAAAAACTGACTCAAACTAACACTTTGTCTGGAAAGAATTTTAACTCTAACCAACCTTGAAAGTCATTTATAAAAGTCAGAAAAGCATTGATATAGTCCTAATGAGATTTTAAGGGACAATGTGATACAGCACTATTCTACCCCTGGGCTGCATCTGGTACTACAGCTCAAGTGAATGGTACTAACGATACTCACTGCTCTTCACTCCCAGCTGCAGTGAACCAGGGATGATCTTTTTGGGAAAAGAGCTGCCTTTTAGAGCTAGGTATATGCTTCTGTTGCTGTAACTATGATAGCCATAGCTTACATACACCTTCACATTTAATTAGTTGGAAGTGTTGACCTTTATTTTTCGCATTCACTGCATTGGTGGGGGCTGCCCTCACTGTTGTCTTGTACTTCATTCACCCATTTGTCCCAGGTGGCTAAATGACAGTATATTCAGGTATCCAGCTTTCCCATTCATTTGGAAGCTTCTAACCCAAAGAGTGGTGTTTTTTAGATCTAGGTACCTATCCAATAAAATTAGCTTTGACTCTGCAGATGGGCCTACATGCTTTGATCAAAATATGTGTTAAGAACCTTGCATTTTGATTTGGTTAATATAAACAACAGTTGTGCAATTTTATTCAGATATTAAATGTGTATAAGTGCTGAAGCACGCATTACTGTTACAGTTTTAGATTTGGAGTACACTGCCCAAAACTATCAGTATAGTAAAGTACTGTTTACTAATTGTTCTATCTGCATTCACGAAAACACTCATACATTTTCAAGGACACGAAAGATATAAAACACATATAGGAGGACAGAATAGGAGATTTGCAGCTATTGGCTCTGTAGGTTTTGTTTGCATCAAAGGGCCTTTTAAAGAATACTTATGGAAGTTTCCCTTTTATTGACAAATCTTGACAGTATATTACTAAACAATACTACGCTCATAGACTGTATAGCGTAACGTTCGACACCACAATTTTATTCTAATCAATAGTTTGATGAAATCTTCATGGCATTCTAGAAGCAGAGAATTATTCCCTTCCAGGCTCTTTGAGACTTACTTTGCGTGCAGATATGAATAAAATTAAAGAAAATGGAATCTGCACCACTGGAGATAGAAATGCAAATGAGTTTTAATATTTTAGCAAATGCATTAGTTTGTGGTTACCTCTCATGACACTGTTCGGATAAAATAGCTCTGCAATTTCTAATTAACGGGAAAAATATGCCAAAATGTAAAAAAATAGCATTATGCACCATAAATGCGAACAATACCAAGGTTAATTAAAGCATTTATTACTGAGGGGGAAATAAATAATAATATACTGTACTTTAGAGCTGGAAATGATGCAGAATTAAATACTCCCAGCTGGACACTAAAAACACCACTGTCCTGTCATTAATGGAAACTGTGACAATGTCATTAACTCACTTACAAAGTCATAAAAATGTGCATATATTAACGACTTCATAATCAGATGAGTTTTCCAATGGGTAGCATGATTCATTATTTGGAATAAATACAAATTCCAGTTATTATTTATATTGACTGTAAGAGCGGGAAAAAACTTTTTGAAAGTTTCCAGAAATGGTACAAAGTTTTTTTACACCAATTTTTAAAAAATATCCTAATTAGAGATGAGCGAGCGTACTTGCTAAGGCAAACTATTCGAGCGAGTAGTGCCTTATGTGAGTACCTGCCCGCTTGTCTCTAAAGATTCGGGTGCCAGCGGGGAGCGGCGGGGGAGAGCGGGGAGGAATGGGGGGAGATCTCTCTCTCACTCTCTCACTCCCGCTCCTCCCTGCTCACTCCCGCAACTCATCGCTCTCCTCCGCCGGCACCTGAATCTTTAGAGACGAGCGGGCAGGTACTCGCATAAAGCACTACTTGCTCGAGTAGTTTGCCTTAGCGAGTACGCTCGCTCATCTTTAATCCTAATGCATTAAATTAAAAAATGCAACAGCTTTGCAAATAGTCTTAATTGCTTATACAAATAGTCTATTGTTTTGTGTACACAGCTCCTGTGCATATTTATGTGTTTTGTAGTTGCAGATGACAAAGAAACACTAGATGCAGTGTTACCCTGCAGCAATGTGTGACTCCACTCCTACTACCAAGAAACGAAAGGAGTAACAGATAGCTGCAGAATCAGACTACATAGTGGTTCTTTGTAGTCTGTTACCATGGAGACACAGTTCTGCATAGATGCTATAAATACAAAAAAAAATATTTTCTAATTTTGGTACCTTGAAACAATAAAATAAATTGGTTACAAAACTATATATCCTTTAAAACACCATGGAGATAGATAGATAGATAGATAGATAGATAGATAGATAGATAGATAGATAGATAGATAGATAGATAGATAGATAGATAGATAGTCCCTCTAAGTTGGTGATTGAAATCAAGCATTGGAAATGTCAGAATTCTCTTAAGAACTACAGCTGATCCAAACAGTAAATAAATTCTATTTTATGTGTGATAAGTACATAAGGAGCATTTGAAATAGAATATTTGAGCCAACACTGAAAGTGAATGATGGATTCTCCAGATGGTCGACAAACCATTCTACAAGATAATATTAAGAAGAAAAATGACAGAAACATGAACAGTAAAATCCTTCACTCATCCTTCTTGTCTATGCCTCAAGACTATGATATGAAAGTAATTACCATGTAACTTTTCCCACAAAACATTAATGATATAAATTAGTGACACTAACCTGCAATCTTACGGTTCATGTGCCTCTATTGCTTTAGGCTCTGTTCACATCTGCAGTGTTGATCTATCATACTATGGACACCAATGTTGATTAATGGACTTCATTAATTTATTATGGGTGTTCCTTGGGTTCCCACGGAGTGTCCATTATTCGGACAGGAGAAATAGTGTTGCAGATAGCGCTTTTCTTCTCATTAACTACTATGAATTTGGCAAAAAGAATCCTGTTGAAGCTGCAGAGGCAGATGTGAATGTTGCCTAAGGGCTTAGTCAGACGGGCGTTTTTTGCCGCGATTTGCGGATCGCATGACGGATGCGCATCCGCAAATCGCGTGACCGGTGCGCGCAAGTCGCCCGCAAATCGCCCGAAAATCTGCTCCTAGCTGCGTTTCATTAGAAACGGGCCGGAGCTGTCCAGCGCATTGCATTCAATGGAGACGGCAATACAGCCGTCTCCATTGAAAGCAATGCGCTGCGGGCGAGCCCGGGATGAATTGTCGGTAAGGGCTTAAATATATAAGCCCTTACCTGCAATTCATCCTAAAATGTGTTAAAATAAAAAAAAAATGCATTCTCACCTTCTGCCGGCAGCTCCGAGCGGCCGTCCTGCAGTGGGTGTGAAGGGGGTGTGAGTCAGACCTGCCCCCTGATTGGCTCAGCGCTGAGCCAATCAGAGGCATGCCTCACTCACACCCATTCATGAATTCATGAATGGATGTGAGTCAGACCTGCCCCTGATTGGCTCAGCGCTGAGAGGCAGCAGTCCCTCACCCATTCATGAATTCATGAATGGGTGTGTGAGTGAAACCGGCCTCTGATTGGTCAGGCTGTGACCAATCAGAGGCATATCATTCAGCAGGCAGGGATTTTAAAGCCCCGCCGGCTGAATAGTGCCGAGAAGCAGTTCAGGAGAACTGACAGCGGCCGCGGCTGGACTCTGGCTGCAGCGGAAAGGTGAGTATTAGAGATGAGCGAACGTGTTCTTAACGAACACTTACGCACCCGGACACCGGCTTTACCGAGGACTTCAGTGTCCGCGCGTAAAGATTCGGGGGGCGCCGGGGGCGGGGAGAGGCGCGGCGGCGCGGGCGGCAGCAGCGGGGAACAGGGGGGAGCCCTCTCTCTCTCCCTCTCCCCCCCACTCCCCGCCGCACCCCCCCGCGCTGCCACGGCGACCCCCGAACTTTTTTCGCCCGAGCACGGAATTGCTCGCAAAGTTCGGTGTTCGGGCGAAAAGGGGCGGAGCCGAACACGTTCGCTCATCTTTAGTGAGTATACAATTTTTTTTATTTTAACACATTTTAGCATGAATTGCAGGGAAGGGTTTATATATTTAACCCCTTCCCGACAATTCACCCCGCGCACGCCGGCAGCCCATTGCTTTCAATGGAGCGACTGTATTGCCGCTCCATTGAATTCAATGGGCAAACATCGTTCTTCTCTGCCACAGCTGTTACAGCTGTGGCAGAGAAGAATGATTTGTCTTCTACATGTTCTCAATGGGGTCGGCGCTGCTGCCGCCGGCCCCATTGAGCGCATATACAGAAGCGAACAGAAATCGCAGATCGCAGATAGGTGCGATCTGCGATTTTTTGTTCTATAATTTTTCGGACGAGCGCATAAAAAGCGCTCATGTGTCCGATACCATTGCGAAGCAGTGGTTTTAAAAAATCGCCGGACGCATGCGCATGCGCAAATGGCGGCAAAAAACGCCCGTCTGACTAAGCCCTTATGCATAGAAAATATAACACTCCAGTCCTTTGCTGATAGTGGTGCTGTCAGCAAGAACTTCATGCAAACTGCCTTAAACAGTATGTATTGCAAAGTAATAGTGCAAGCTCACTTGTACAATCTACTTCATCTGCTGTAAATTTCAGCAGTATATTACATACAGGTCTTTGATATTTGTACATTTATTATTCTTAGCCTCTAATATTCCTTGTCAGATTTAGGTCGGCTTCACGCAACCATATTGTAACACACTGCATACAAATCGCAGCATTTCACGTGCATATTTAATAATGTATCCCTGCATATTGTCAAGTATGCGTGCGTTTTTGTGCTTGTATGCTGCTAACATATGTACAGTGTATTTCACATGTGCAAGAATGAATGCAAGCAGGCAAATGTTAGAAGTTGACAACCCCTCTGGAAATACCCTTCTAGCGCTTGCATGACAGCACAAGCGCCATTTTTTTGTGCTTTCCTGTCTTGTGAGAGTTGTTAGCTATGTTTTCACTGGAGGATGATGCTTGCTTGGCTTCACTGGTTTCTTTGACTTTTGCACAGCCCTGTCCAATGCTGGCGGAGGAGCGCAGAAGAAAGAAGTGGGGGTTCTGGGTGCACCCACTGGTGTCACAGTGGTTCAGTAAGGGCAACTTCAACAAACTTTACAGAAACTTGAGACAGCATCCAAAAAGGTTCTATGCCTTCTGTCATTAGTCCGTGTGGTTGTTCCCAGTAAGTGAAACCAAGTAATCTTGGTAGATATGATACCTTTTAATGGCTAACAAAAATACATGATGTTATTGTGAGCTTTCAAACCTCTCAGGTTTCTTACTCAGGACAGCAGCCAAATCTGAATAGTTTTAATATTTGTATGTCTCTTTTCTTTTCAGATTTCACCAGGATATCGGAACTCAAACCCAGGACCTCCTGTTTCCAGACCAGCGTCTCTCCCTGTTAAGCCATCCAGGCCTTTGGGCAAATTCCTCTATATAACCTAGCTTTGTTCCTGTTAGAACAGTTCCTGCCTCCCTGTCCTAGCCACGCCTTGCTTCCAATTAGTATTTTCTATAAAAGAGTAGTCCTTCTCCCAGCTCCTTGCCAGATTATTGTTCTATTGCCTTGATCAAGTGTCATCTCCTAAACTTGCTCCTCACCTGCAAACCGTGAATACCCATTATCGACTTCTGGCTCTCTTTCTGACTATGTTACCTGTCTCATCCATTATACTACAAACTGAGATTACTCATTACTGACCTCTGGCTTCCCTCCTGACTACGTAACACGAATCATCCATTGTACTGCAAACCAAGACTTCCCATTGCTAACTCCTGGCAACCATCTGACTACTCTCCAGACCTGTGGCTGCTACACTTGGGGCTCCACCCTAGTGCCTGAACCACTACACAGGAACTAATTTGCATCACCACATTTTGAGTTCCTGTTGGGCCATTCAATCATCTGTTGGATCATCAGGAAGGGCTGCAATGTGATTTGGGAGCAGCTGAAGCCATTGGTGATCTCTGGAAGTCTGGCTGGACATCACAGATGGTTTTGCAGCTGCTGCGCTGTTTCCAAACTGCATTAGGGCCCTGGACAGCAAGCACGTTCATGTGAAGAAGCAGTCTCCCTCAAGGTCCCGATACTAGAATCAGAAACAGTACTTTTCAATAGTTCTGTTAGCTTCAGCTGCTAGTAACTATCAGTTTATAATTGTTAACATCAGGTCCTATAGCAACACTGCAGATGCTCGCATTTTCAGAGCTTCCAGAATGTGTCAATGCCTTCTTTCCAATCAGCTGGCCTTGCCAGAGCCACAGATGCTTCCTGGTTCTTCAGGCCAACCAGCTTTATTTATAATTGTGGCAGACAAGGGCTTTGGCCTGACCAAGTTCTGCACCTCTTTCCATGCAGAAGGTTGATCACTAAGTCTCACACGAGCTCGTCATTTTGTCAAATGTGCCTTTGGGATTCTACCCAGTGAGTGGTGAATTTTCCTAGGCAGTATTGAAATGGAACTTGAGAATGTGTGTGCAGTAATTCAGGCTGCTGTAGTTCTGCAAAATTTTTGTCGGAGCAATGACGCAGATTGAATTGGTTGCACCAACCTAGCAGTGGATCAGACTCCACAGCAGAAATCTGCATCATCTAGACTTCTACTCAGAGAGATCTTTCTGACTCCTCAGGGAGAAGTTCCATGGCAGATGGATTCTGTTCAAGAAGATTGATGATCTGGACTCTCTAAAGCATGTTTTTATTATCTTGCTTTCTGTTTTATTTTTTTAGCTAAGGTTTTGGTTTTTATTTTCAGATAGGGACTTGCAGGACAATGAGGACCCTTGACATGGGTTGCGAGCTTATATAATGTAGCCCAATTAGGAAAAGTTTTTCTTAAAAATAATGCTATTTAAAGGATCTTTTTTTGTCTTTGCCTAAATAGGCCATATTATGAACTAATACCTCACTACCCTTTTTCACACTCCAAAGTAAAGTGTTTTTTTTTTAAAAAAAAACAGTGTGTACAATACAAAACACAAAAGGTTGAACACAAACTTTTTTTTAATAGACAAAAAAATATAAACTTTCAAACAAAAAAAAAATAGGTAAAGAAAAAAGGGAAGGAATTCTACAGACCTTACAAATTTGTATACCTTGCCCTTGACTCACTGGTCTGTAAAATAAAAGTCCCGAAGTTAGTGCCACTATGGTTACTGGGGCCTGGGACCAGTGTATGTTGCTTTTGAAACAGGCTGTTCTCTACAATATATAGGCAGTACATGGACTCAAGCAATGAACCCCCGCAACCATCTTTTAGCTGCTTATTGGCTTATTTTTTTCTACTGGCACAACACTGTGAAAACACATTCTTTGCCATAATCTGATGGAAACATTGTAAAAACCCAAGAGACTGGCAAGGGGGAGCTGCACTGTTGCCTTGTTATTATATTGAATGGCGGTACCCCCCACTGCATTTGACATGTTTCTATGGCAAGCTTAAATTGAAAATGAAACTGCAGATAGTCATATTTACTAGCACATCTGTTATGTTAAATCATACTTAGGGACAGAGGTCAATGGTTGGTGTTAGATACATCAGCTGCTGGAGATACATGTATGATCTCATTCTTTTTTCTCCAGCTCCACAATTTCCCTTATCTGTGTACTGTCTCTATAACTGGTCCCATGCGCTGCACCATTTTGTCCTCATTTCCTCCACTACCACATAACAAATAAAATCAGACATATTTTTTTATATTGCTTCTAATTTTTGTGCGTAAAATACTGTATGTAGGTTCTTTTCACAGTAGTATTACAGCTCACAATTTGTCTGTTTTATTTTGGTTGCAGAAAAGCAAAATTAAAAGCTGTGCAAAAAGTTTGCTTTTTCCCCATAAAAACCCTATAGATTCTAACAACACAGAAAGGTCTTGTTTGCCTTCGTTGTTTGAACCCAACAAATAGCACAGACTAGTGTGATGGGGGGCGGGTCGCGAGCAGCAGCAAAATCATTTCTGCTGCTGGGGATTTTCGCATGCAACTTTGCCGCAATTTTTCAATGGAAATCAATAGGACTTTCTAATGTTAAAATCGCATTGCAACACAAGTTTGTTGCGTTGTGATGTGATAAAACGCAGGCTCCATAGAGAAACATGGGAGATTTAAAAAAAAAAAAAAATCGCACATCACAGAAAGATAGAGCATGCCACATTTTTTTGCTCCCAACATCACATTAGTGAAAACATCGCAGATGGGAAGGAAACCATTGAAAAGCATTGGTTTCATAAGCTTTTTTTCTCGTCCATGTGAAACCACCCTCAGTCTCACCTACGAGACTAGCAGACTGGCATAGTTGTTTTGTATAGCATTTAATTTCTGCTACCTTTTGTATAGCATTTAATTTCTGCTACCTGAAGTTGCTTTGCAAACAACTGGACAGGATCCACACCCTGTTTAATTTCTGTAAACTCCACAGAAAGGGATTGAAACTGCTCAGCACGTTACTGAACAAGATCCATACTGACAAGGATATTTAGGAGAAAACTCAGTAAATACTAATTTGTTTAAATCGTTTATTCTGTTGCGTTCATGCAGGATATGCAAACAGCAACATGCTCAAAATATATTTGTAGCTAGAGGCATGAATATACATTCCAGAACAGACACAGAGATCCCCAAACAATAACCAAAATAAGGGGAAATCTGACCCAAAACCTCCAAGGTGAGGGAACTCTGCCTAAAAGTGGGGTGATCATCCCGACAAGGACAGTCCCACAACAGGAATCTAGGTAAACCTGACTCGCCCAGGTAGAAACAAGGAATATAAAATAGATAGCGCTAAAATATATAAACCACCTCTAAGTCAGTGCTTCAAGGTGTTAAACAACTTAGCAGACATTAAAGTGTATCAGCAGTAAACCTAGCTAGGCTGAAGATTCAGATCAGGCAGGAAATACCAGACAAGATCAGAGCAGCTTCAGACACAGCGAACTAAAGACAGATATCCACAGGTCAGACCTGGACCACCTTCAGACTTGTGTCTTCACAGACTAGACCAAAGGTATAAGCGACCCCTCCTTTAAGGATTAGTGGCAATAAATGTGCAAAGACAAACACAGATTGGTTTGGCAGGGAAAACAGGAAAACCTTAAGGGATTTTCAACATATTACACACAAGAAACTTTCTGTAATGACAGGGACCCACAAGGGATATCAGACACACAGCCAAAGGTAACTACTACAGTAACAGAGCACCAGTGTGGAAAGCATAGACATGTGGCTTAGCCCGACATCGTAACACAGAGGTATTGCAGTGTATTATATCAGTCATTATGGTCAAGTCTTTTAGCAAGACAAAAAAAGGGTAAAAAATATTAAACAAAATGTTAAACTTATAAAAAAAAGCAAAAAAAAACTTGTTTCCCAGTGCAAAATGCTTTACTTTCTAAAAACAATATTAAAAGAAAAGAAAAAAGAAACTGCACATTCAATATTGTCACCTCTATAACAAACCTTACTATAGAATGACACTTTAATTTTCCTGCACAGAAAATGATGTATGAAAAAAGAAAGAACAATGCCAGAATTGCTATTTTTCGCCCCTGACCTTCAAAACAATGAAATAAAAAGTGTTCAAAAAGATGTTTGTACTTGGGGTACCAACAAAACTTCCGTCTCAGTCTGCAAAAAACAAGCCTCAAATAACAAAAGAATAAAACAGTTCTTACTCTTAAGATATAGCGCACAAATACAAATGATTTTTAAAAATAAGCGTGTTTTTATTAGAGATGAGCGAGCATACTCATCCGAGCTTGATGCTCGTTCGAGCAGTAGCATACTTGAAGGTGCTCATTACTCAAGCGAGCACCACGCGGTGCTTGAGAAAATTTCATCCTCTCCTCCCCACATGTTTAGCGCCATTTTTTAGCCAATAAATATGCAGGGAAGGCTTTGGCACCTCCTGCTGTGATGTGCCAACCCTGTGCACATCTATAGCAGTGACTGGCTGGCCAAATCAGGTGACCTATGAGCATAAAAACTCAGTTTACCTGAGGCTCGCCACACACGGAGGCTGGATGAGCTGAGGGACAGAGCTGCTGCTAATCAGGGAAAATGATAGTGTAGGTTAGAGGTTGCGTTTAGGCAGGGATCCTTTTTACAAGAACCCAAGAGTCCTTTCTAGGATGCAGTATACAGCATCCTGGCTGTATACAGCATACGGTTATCGGTTTTATGCAATATACTGCTAGTGGTGTACAGAGACTAGATAGGAAGTAACAAAACTCCTATCATTTTTAATTTTTTTTTTGGGGGGGGGGGGGCTTTAAGCATATGCTATATACCCCTGTGTGGGTCCAGTCAATCCACGATATCTAACAAAACTAGGGGCGGTTTACATTTTTGGGGGGGGTTCAAAGCGTACGCTATATACCCCTGTGTGGGCCCTGTGAATCCACGCTATCTAACAACAGTATACGCTGTTTACTGTGTATATTTTGGGGCTCAACATGTACGCTGTATACCCCTGTGTGTGTCCTGTCAATCCACGCTATCTAACAACACTATAAACAGTTTACAGTGTCTATTCTGGGCTATAGGCATACACAAAATACCTCGCAGTTTGACCAAGTGCATTATACAACATGAGGAAGACTAGGGGTAAGGGTCGAGGTCGAGGACGTGGGCGTCCGAATGAGGGTGTGAGCAGAGGCCGAGGTCCTGGCGGGGTGAAACAGTGCCTGCTGCTGAGGGATTAGTAGAGCGCCGCATATCTATGCTCCCTAGCTTCATCTCACATTTTGCATGTCCGCATGGTAGACCATTATTACAAGCACAACAGTGCAATCAGGTGATGACGTGGATAGCGGATAACGCGTCCAGTAATTTATCCAACACCCAATCTTCTACGCAGTCCACTTACGCTAGCCAAGGCACTGGACCTCTGAATCCTCAGGCTGCTCCTCCTTCCTCCCAGCCTGGTCACTCCAGAAGAAGTAGAGATTCGGAACAGGCATACTCTCAGGAACTGTTGTCGTGTCCCTTCCCTGAGGAGTTTGTCATGACCGATGCCCAAAATTTGGACCTTTCACAGTCTCAGGGTTATGAGGGTGGGGACTTCCAAGTAGTGTCTTAAGAGGTTTTTGTGGATGATAATGATGAGACACAGTTGTCTGTCAGTGAGGTTGTTGTTAGGGCAGTAAGTCTGAGCGAGGGGCAGACTGAGGATTAAGAGGAAGAGCTGGTAGATGATGAGGTGACTGTCCCGACCTGAGTTGGTAAGCCTACTGAAGACAGCGCTTCAGAGGGGGAGGCAAGTGCAGCACCAGAACAGTTTGGAAGAGGCAGTGGGGTGGCCAGAGGGAGAAGCAGGGCCAGAGCAAGTAATCCCCCAACTGTTCCCCACAGCACCTCCTCGTGGCAAGCTCCCGTGCAGAGGGCTAGGTGTTCGAAGGTCTGGAGGTTTTTCAATGAAAGCGCGGACCACTGACGAACAATGATGTGCAACCTGTGCGGCACCAAGACCAGCAGGGGAACCACCACTACCAGCCTGACCACCACCAGCATGCGCAGGCATATGATAGCTAAGCACCCGACGAGGAGGAATGAAGGGCATTCACCGCCTGTGGGTCACACCACTGCCTCTTCCCCTGTGTCACATGCTGGCACTGAGATGCAATCCCCCTCCCAGGACGCAGGCAGGAGCGTCTCCCGGCCTGCATCCACCCCTTCACCTTCACGGTCCTCCTCCAATATGTCCCAGCACAGTGTTCAGCTGTCCATAACCCAAGCATTAGAGCGCAAGCGGAAACATACAGCCACCCACCCACATTCACAATCGCTAAATGTGTATATCTCCAAACTGCTGAGTCTGAAGATGTTGCCATATAGGCTGGTGGAAACTGAGGCTTTCTGCAACCTGATGGCGGTGGCCGTCCCTCGCTGCTTGGCCCCAGTCGCCACTAATTTTCCCGCTGCGCTGTCCCCGCCTCACACCAGCACGTGTCACGGAATATAAACCGTGCCCTCACCAACGTGGTTACTGAGAAGGTCCACTTAACCACCGACACGTGGACAAGTGCTGGCAGGCAGGGACACTACATCTCCCTGATGGCACATTGGGTAAACCTGGTGGAGGCTGGGACCAAGTCTGGCCCGGGTCCGCTCACGTGCTACCCACACCGAGGATTGCGGGTCCTACCTCGGTCATGTTTTTTTCGGCTTATTATGTCACCTCCTCCAACCCCCCCTCTTCCTCCTCCACCTCTCAATTACCATCTGTGAGCACGTTGCCTTCAGTCGGTAGCTCGAGGCGCTGCAGCACTGCCCTGGGGAAGCGTCAACAGGCCGTGCTGAAACTCAGATATGTGGCTTTCGCCGCTGAACCTCCAACCATGCCTGGCCCACGTGTTCAATCTGGTGGTTCAGCGCTTTCTTAAAAACTACCCCAATTTGTCTGAGCTGCTCAGCAAGGTGCGTCACGTGTATACACATTTCAGAAAGTCCACCACAGATACTGCCACCCTCAGGACACTGCAACATCACTTCCAGCTGCCAGTGCACCAACTGTTGTGCGATGTGCCCACGTGCTGGAATTCAACTTTGCACATGTTGGCCAGGGTTTACAAGTAGGGTAGAGTCCTTGTTAAATACCAGCTGCAACATGGCCGTTGGAGTGGAAGTCAGCCTCTGCAGTTCTTCACAGAGGAGTGGGCATGGATGTCTGACATCTGTCAGGTGTTAGGAAACTTTGAGGAGTCAACACAAATGGTGAGCGGCAATGCATAACCATCCTGCTGCTTTGCCTGCTGAGAAGGTCGCTGCTAAGCATTAAGGCCGACGCTTTGCAGATAGAACAGGAGATGGAGGATGACAATATGTCGCTTTATAGCCAGACCACCCTCACTTCTGTTTCTCAGCGCGTATTGGAGGAGGAGGAGGAGGAGGGGGAAGAGACTGCTGCCCCGACCGCAGAGGGTACCCATGCTACTTCCTTCACATCTGTTCATGGGCTTAAGAGGAGGAGACTGAGAGTCATCCTCCTAGTGAGGACAGTGATGTGCTATGTACTGGGACTCTGCCACACATGGCTGACTTCATGTTAAGCTGCCTTTACCGTGATCCTTGTGTTAGATGCATTCTGGCCAACACAGATTACTGGGTGTTCACCCTTCTCAACCCACGATATAAGGAGAACCTTTCCACTCTCATTCCCGAAGAGGAAAGGAGTACGAGAGTGATGCAATTCCACAAGACCCTGGTGGAAAAGCTGATACTAAAGTTCCCATCTGACAACGCTAGCGGTAGAGGACGTACTTCAGTGGTCCAACTGGCAAGGGAGATGAGGGGGACAGGCAGCATGTCCAGTGCAGGCAGGGGAACACTCTCTAAGGCCTTTGCCAGTTTTATGGCACCGCGGCAAGACTGTGTCACCAGTCCCCAGTTTTGGCCTAGTAGGAGGGACCAGTGTAAAAAGATTGTGAGGAAGTACATAGCTGACCCTACCAACGTCCTCCATGTCCCTCTGCTGCATATAACTATTGGATGTCAAAGCTGGACCCATGGCACGAACGTACGCTGTATGCCTTGGAGGTGCTGGCCTGCCCTGCCACTAGCGTGTTATCAGAGAGGGTGTTTATTGCTGCTGGGGGGATTATCACGGATAAGTGTACCTGCCTTTCAACTGACAGCGACGACAGGCTTACACTCATTAAGATGAACAAAGGCTGGATTTCCCCAGACTTCTCTTCTCCCCCGGTGGAAAGCAGCGTAACATAAAGTATCTTTAAGCTGGAACAGGAGAACCATACACCCTCTATCACTGCCAAAATGGTTAGAAGTAGCTTGGTCTATCCTTCTCTGATTTTCCTCCTCTTCCTCCTAAACCAGCATGTCAGCACGCTAAACAGCCAATTTGTTACGGCACTCTGCCCCCCGAGCGCCAGGTGGGGTGCCCTGATCTTCCCGCACCCCACTGTCCCTTCCTACTTGCCTCGGCCCTGGCTAACCCCAGGCGGACAACTGGGCGGCGGTCCCTGCGCTGGCTAGGGACCTGGCGACTACCTAGATGGAACTACTAACAGGGGACAGAGTGCCGACAGAAGAGGCAGGTGGAACAGACCAACAGAACTTACAAGCAGAGTAAGGCTGGAGATGGAGCTCACAGGCAAACTGACAGGACACTGACGAGCAACTAGAGCAGACTGAGACAGACCTGACTAGAGGCTAGCAGAACCAATAACTGGCAGTGAGCTCAGGTCACTGCCAGCCTTTTAACTTAAAGCCTCCGCCCAGGGGCGGAGAGTGGGAGGAGCCAACTCTCCCACTGTTGCATATGGAAGGTGGAGGAGAGCGGGTGACACCCTACGGGTGGACACGCCCACGCCGCTGCACGCTGGCTGCTCCACGCCGCCAGGAGAGCCCTGACAGCAGAGCTCCGGGACACCGGAGCCGACATCGGAGCGGCGCGCGCCGGCTGCGGGACCCAGCGCCACCCTGCATGGTAACATTACCCCCCGTCTGACAGGGGACCTCCGGGCCCCCGGAAACTCGACCAGGCTTATCCGGAAAACGACGGTGGAACCGCCGTACCAACACGGGAGCGTGAACATCACGTGCGGCCACCCAGGAATGATCTTCTGGTCGAAACCCCTTCCAGGCCACCAAATATTGTAGGGTTCCTCGACACCGACGAGAATCCAGTATCTCCTGGACCTCGTATTCAACTTCATCCCGGACCAGGGTGGGCGGAGGGGGACCGGAAGTGGGCATCACCGAAGGGACAAAAGGTTTCAATAGCGACTTATGGAATACTCTGTGAACCCTCCATGTGGCTGGCAACCCCAGCTCGTAGGCGAGTGGGTTCACCACACGTGTGATGGCAAACGGCCCCACGTAACGTGGCACCAGCTTCAAGGACGGGACCTGCAATTTGAGATTTTTAGAAGACAGGTATACCTTCTGTCCCACCCTGTAAGGTTCAGACACAGACAGACTCTTCCCACTACGCAACTGCATACGGGCCCCCGCTGCCTCCAAGTTTCTCTGTACCTCTTTCCATACCCCCCGAAGCGTATCTGTGGCGACATCAGCTGCAGGACAGACCGACTGAGTAGGGATTGCTGTAAGGAAGCGAGGATGCTGACCGTATACACAAAAAAACGGAGAACAAAGGCGGTTGTTTAGTGCAAACTCTGCCAACGGCAGGAACTCTGCCCACTGATGAGCCTTTTCGCTAGCAAACAACCGTAAATATTGCACTAAATCTTGGTTCTTCCGCTCAGTCTGACCATTAGTCTGCGGGTGGAACGCTGAAGAGAAGGAAAGCGACGTCCCCAGGTTTCTGCAGAATGCACGCCAAAACTGCGACACAAACTGAACCCTGCGATCAGATACAATATTTTGGGGAACCCCATGTAGGCGAATTATTTCCTTTACAAAAATCGTGGCGAATTCTTTTGCCGAGGGTAGCTTTTTTAACGCCACAAAATGTGCCATCTTTGAGAACCGGTCGACCACCACTAAGATAGTGGTGCACTTCTGGGATTCTGGTAGGTCAGTGATGAAATCTACTGATAAGTGCGACCATGGACTGGAAGGAACCGGTAGCGGTCTCAGAGGACCCTCCGGAGGACGCCGCCGACTCTTATTGCGAGCACAGACCGAGCAACCCCTCACGAAGTTGCTGATCTCCTGAGACATGCCTGGCCACCAGAAGTGTCTGGAACAAAGCTCCAGGGTCCCCTGGAACCCTGGATGCCCGGCGAGAACCGACGAGTGAGACTCATCCATGACTCTAGGGCGTAGGGTCTCTGGCACAAACCATCTGCCCTCCGGCACCCCCGAAGGAGCGTCCTGCTGAGCATCCTGTAGTTGAGGGACGAAGTTAGACTCTACAGCTGCCACCACCACGCCGGGGGCTAAGATATTCTCGGGAGTCATGGTCTCACTATCCGGTACCCCGAAACTCCGTGACAGGGCGTCCGCCTTCACGTTCTTCTCTCCTGGGATATATGTCACGATGAAATTAAAACTGGCGAAGAACAACGCCCACCTGGCTTGACAAGCTGTGAGTCTTTTCGCATTGGCGAGATATACCAGATTCTTGTGATCAGTATATACGGTAATTGGGTGTCTAGCACCCTCAAGATGGTGTCGCCACTCTTCCAGAGCCCATTTGATAGCCAATAATTCACGGTTACCCACGTCGTAGTTGCACTCTGCTGAATTGAACTTCCGCAAAAAGAACGCACATGGGCTATACCCAGACCTCCCACTGACTTCCTGCGACAATACTGCTCCTGTCCCCACTTCAGACGCGTCTACCTCAATAAAAAAGGGCAGTCGTGCGTCCGGCTGTATTAGCACCGGGGCAGTCGTGAATGCCTTTTTTAGACGGCTAAAGGCCTCAAGGGCTGCAGGCGACCACTTACCCAAGTCGGCCCCCTTCTTAGTCAGGTCGGTCAGAGGTTGAGCAATAACTGAGTAATTCCTAATGAATTTGCGGTAAAAATTTGCAAAACCTAAGAACCGCTGGAGAGCCTTGAGGTTGTCTGGTCTGACCCATTGGGAGATTGCTGCTACTTTATCAGACTTCATCTGGATCTCCGTGGGTGAGATTACATAACCAAGGAAGGATACTTGTTTAGAACCAAATGTACATTTCTCTAACTTGACAAAAAGTTGATACTCGCACAAACGGGTCAGGACCAACCTCAGGTGCCGCACATGTGAGTCCCAGTCAGGCGAGTACACCAGAATGTCGTCAAGATAGATGACCAGAAATACCCCCAGGAAGTCGTGGAAGATCGCGTTCATAAAACCCTGAAACACAGCGGGGGCATTACAAAGTCCAAAAGGCATGACCAGACATTCAAAATGTCCTAACGGGGTGTTGAACGCCGTCTTCCATTCATCTCCCTCTCTAATGCGAATTAAATTGTAAGCCCCCCGCAAGTCCAGTTTGGAGAACCAGTGGGCCCCTACCACCTGATTCAATAAGTCAGGAATTAGGGGCAAGGAGCACTGGTTCTTCACAGTGATTTTATTCAAGGCCCGATAATCCACACAAGGCCTTAGTGTCCCGTCCTTCTTCTCTACAAAGAAGAGCACTGCCCCGGCAGGGTACCTGGACGGCCGGATATGTCGGTTGGCCAGGGCCTCCGAGACATAGGACTTGAGGGCTTCATGCTCACGGCCTGACAAATTGAAAATGGCTCCCTTAGGGATGGGACTGTCAGGAATCAGATCAATACCACAGTCCCACTCCCTATGAGGAGGCAGAGCCTTAGACAGTTTTTTGGAGACTACATCCTGAAAGTCTGACAAATACTCCGGAATGAGCACCGTATCTGCGGAGCACACAGCTATGGTAGACAGGTGATTATGACAGGATGATCCCCAATGTGTCAATTCCCGGGTGGACCAATCAAATTGGGGATTGTGCAGTGCCAACCAGGGCATACCAAGCACCACATCAACCGACATTTTTTCCATAAAAAGATAGTTCTTCCGAGTGGAGGACCCCCACCGTGAACTGTAATCTTGGGGTCCTCCATCGTACCAGGCCTGTAGAGAGAGGGGTAGCATCAATACTGGTAAAATGAATTGGCGTCTTCAGCGCCACAAATTCCGCCATCAGAGAACGGACAAAACACAGACTTATCAAGTTAGCGGCTGCTCCGGAATCAATAAACGCCCGCCCTGATCGGGAAAAATCCCGGAATCTAACATGACACGGTACCAAAAGTTTAGGAAGTACCTGAAGTCCTAGGCGATCCTCCCTGCAAGCGCCTAGGACTCTGAGTTTTCCGCCGGTTCCGGCTGCGTGCGTTGAGACCTCAGTGGGCAGGTTATCACCCGATGTCCAGCTTTCCCGCAGTAGAGGCAGAGACGATGCAACAGACGGATCCGGCGTCGCTCTTTGGGGTCCAGCGGATCCACCTCCATCGGCTCAGGCACAGAGACTGGTAAGGAGGAAGAGGGACCAGGGCAACCGACCTCCCTGACTCTGCGGGTCTGCCTGTGCTGCTTCCTAGACCTGAGCCTCCTATCTGCCTTCACCGCTAGCTCCATAGCCTCCCTTAAGGACCCGGGAACGGGATGGGAAATTAACAGGTCTTTAACTGCGTCCGAGAGGCCCTGCAGAAAAACGTCTTTCAGCGCGCTATCATTCCATGTCGTATCCCCCGCATAGCGTCTGAAGTTGGGGAAATAATCCTCCACACAAGACGACCCCTGCCGCAGCGCCAACAACCGCGAAACCGCCAACCCTGCTCGGTCCGGTTCGTCGAAGATACCCCCGAGTTCCTGAAAAAAGGAGTCCACAGACTGCAGGCAGGAGGAACCCTCGGGGATGGAAAAAGCCCATGTCTGGGCAGAGCCCCGCAGCAGGGACATTATCAGCCCGACCCTCTGAGCCTCCAACCCGGAAGAACGGGGACGCATCCAAAAAAACAAGCGACACGCCTGTCAGAAAACAAAAAACTTGTTCCTCTCCCCAGAAAACACCTCGGGAAGAGGGCACTTGGGTTTGGGGCTGGTTGAGGCGTCCGACCCCGGCCACACCCCCCGCTGCTCCTGGGCCACCATGCGGGCGGATAAATCCTGGATCACAGGCACCAAGGCCTGCAGCTGGTTCGTGAGGGAACTGATCGCCTCTATGACAAACAGTTTTTAAGGGCCAGTTATTATGTTACGGCACTCTGCCCCCCGAGCGCCAGGTGGGGTGCCCTGATCTTCCCGCACCCCACTGTCCCTGCCTACTTGCCTTGGCCCTGGCTAACCCCAGGCGGACACCTGGGCGGCGATCCCTGTGCTGGCTAGGGACCTGGCGACTACCTAGATGGAACTACTAACAGGGGACAGAGTGCCGACAGAAGAGGCAGGTGGAACAGACCACTGCCAGGTGGAACAGGTCACTGCCAGCCTTTTAACTTAAAGCCTCCGCCCAGGGGCGGAGAGTGGGAGGAGCCAACTCTCCCACTGTTGCATATGGAAGGTGGAGGAGAGAGGGCGGCACCCTACGGGCGGACACGCCCACGCCGCTGCACGCTGGCTGCTCCACGCCACCAGGAGAGCCCTGACAGCAGAGCTCTGGGACGCCGGAGCTGACATCGGAGCGGCGCACGCCGGCTGCGGGACCCAGCGCCGCCCTGCATGGTAACACAATTCTTCAGAGGGCCAAAAGGCTCTGTAAAAACTATTTTTTCGGAGGGCTGCCTCCAGGCTATGTTAGTAAATTAAGCAAGTACGAGCTCTATGTTAAAAAAAAAATTCAGGGGTTCACCTGTACTCTTGGCAAACAAATCTTTCAGGGGTACACCTATACTCTTGGTACACAAATATTTCAGGGTTTCGCCTATACTCTTGGTCAACAAATGTTTCAGGGGTTCGCCTATACGATTGGTCAACAAATCTTTCAGGGGTTCGCCTATACTCTTGGTACACAAATGTTTTAGGGGTTCGCCTATACTCTTGGTATACAAATGTTTCAGGGGTTCACCTATATAGTCTTGGCACGCAAATGTTTCAAGGATTCGCCTATACTCTTAAACAAATCTTTCAAGAGTTTGCCTACCCTCTTGGTAAACAAATCTTTCAGGGGTTTACCTGCACTCTGGGTAAAATGTTTTGTTGTAAAATGGGTTGTTGAGTTGTGGAAATGTGTAGAAGTACTGATATCTGAGTCCCCTTTAAGTCAACGTTTATGGCTCATGAAATTTTGTGATGGAGGTGGCAGGGGATTGGAATAATTGGAACCCAACTGTCCTTTTTAAGACTACAACTCCACTTTAGTGCATCATCACTTTGGCTGCCTGGGATCAGGTGTGCGCATAAAGCATTCACAAGCATCCCGGCTGTATACTGCATTCTGTTACTGGTTCTATACAGTATACTGCTACTGGTGTACACAGACTATATAGGAACTAACAAAAATCCTCTCATATTGCTTTTTTTTTGTTTTTGGCTGAAAGCATTTGCATAATAGGCCCAAGTGTTATATAGTGCAGCTCCAGAGGACACACAAGACTGAACACATTTTACACTGTCTATTTTTGGCTGAAAGCGTACGTAAAATACCCTTAGTGTGTGTCCTGTTGATCCACTTTATATAACAATACTGTATACATTTTACACTATTTTTGGCTTAAAGCGTCGTAAAATACCCTTAGTGTGTGTCCTCTCAATCCGCACTATATAACAAGACTGTACACATTTTACACTGTCTATTTTTGGCTTAAAGCGTTCGCAAAATACCTTGCAGTTTGTGTAGCATTTAGACGCAGTGCATTATACAACATGATGAAGACTAGGGGTAATGGTAGAGGACGAGGACATAGATGTAGACGTGGGCGTCCGAATGAGGGTGTGGGCAGAGGCCGAGGTTCTGGGCGGGGTGAAACAGTGCCTGGTTTGGCCATTCTAATTTCTTCATGGTTCATGCATTCTTTTCCTAGGGCACTGGTTAACAAGCCCTTCGGGGAAACATTTTTTTCCTCAACTGTCAGAGGTGTCCTTGTGTGCTGGCTGCTCAGAGGGGGTGCCCGGGTTGAACGGCCGCCCACCAGCTGTCGCGGCCGGACAGGCAAAGTGGGGACTTGGGGACTCCGTGGCTCTGTCCCAAAGGTGCATTGACTCAAGTGTGCGCGTCCCCACTCCTTCTCAGTACTTTGAGAAAATAGGTCAAAGACCGCCAGCTCTCCGCCAGGGCTCCCAGGTAAAGGCGGGTTGACCCGAACCCCCAGGACGAGAGGAGAGGGCCGCTCCTCTTTCATCATCTGTCGGACGTCAGGAGCAGGAAGGACCGGCCTATGGTGTCGCGGAGTTCCTGTCGGCGAAGTAGGCGAAGGGCTGCTCCTTACCCCTTCTGGGATATGGACAGCTGGACACTGCGCTGGGAAACATTTGCAGTACCCTGTGGACGCAGGCTCATGCGGCGGATTGGACACCAATGCCAGCATGTAACACAGGAGAAGAGGCAGTGGTGTCACCTGCAGGCGGTGATTGGCCTTCGTTGCACCTAGTGTGGTGCTTAGCTAAGATGTGCCAGCGCGTGTGCCTTGCTGATTATGGTCTGTCCCTACTAAATTGTTAGGGGGGTGACCACCAGGCTCTTGCCCACAATTTGGCTTAATAGTGCGACCTGGGAGCCTCAGATGCATCCATGCATGCTGCCCCTGCTGTTTTTTTATCCATTTCTGTGGTGTTTCCATCACTTTCTGATGTTTTTTTTTAGGTGATTCACACAGCCTCCCCTATACGGAGCATGGGTCACCTTGAAAAATGCTCGAGTCTCCCATTGACTTCAATGGGGTTCATTACTCGAAACGAGCTCTCGAGCAATACGAAAAGTTTAACTCGAGTAACGAGCACCCGAGCATTTTGGTGCTCGCTCATCTCTAATTTTTATGCAACAGTAGTAATGCAAAAAAACTAAATTTGTTATTGTTATGATCATATTGACTTACAAAATAAAATTAGAATGTCATTTATACTCTGCAGAGTACACAGTAAAATTGAAAGACTAAAACTTAAAATTTGTTGAATTATTGCCCCTTCATAAAAAAGTAATTTCTTTCTCCATGTAATACAGTATTTACCCCAAAGTGGTGCCATTGTAAAATAACAACTTGTCTTGAAAACAAAAGAGGCCTTTTATCGCTGGGTTGACAACAAAAATTGAAAAGTTTTGAAAAGCTATAGTTCTGAAAATGCAGTTATAAAAAAGAGGGGGAAAATGCTGTGTTTTGTCTGCAAATAACTTTTTACTTAAAGTGGTTTTCTGAGTTGTTTTTTTAAAGAGCAGTCAATGCTGAAGAATAATAGAATAAAATGTGTCCCCCCCCCCCCCCCCCCCGATTCTGGCCCCTGCAGCTCTGCTGTTATTTTACCTTCCAGGATCTGAATACAGGTTACAGCAATGACCTTCCATATAACACCTGACATGAGTAATGCACTGTGATTGGCTGCAGTGGCCCCATGTATAGGCAGAACATCTTCACAGCAGTTTGTATGAAGAGCCCAGCGGGGGAGAATGGAAATTATGGTGAGATGGGCTTTGGAGTTGGTACCGTATATACTGGCGTATAAGACGACTTTTGAACCCCGAAAAATCTGCTCTGAAGTCGGGGGTCGTCTTATACGCCGGTAATACAAAAAAAAGAAAGTGTCAAAAAAAAAAAATCATTACTCACCTCCCCCGGCGTTCTGCGGCGCTGCTGCAGGCTGTCGCTCCCTCCTGGTCCCCGGCAGAGCATTGCTTTCTGGACGCAGGGCTTGAAATCCCCGCCTCCAGAAAGCTAATACTGTGATTAGCTAACACACGCCGTCAGCCAATCACAGCCATTCAATGACATCATTGAATGGCTGTGATTGGCTGAAGGCACGTGTGTTTTCTGGAGGTGGGGATTTCAAGCTCTGCGTCCAGAAAGCAATGCTCTGCCGGGGACCAGGAGGGAGCGACAACCTGCAGCAGTGCCGCAGAACGCCGGGGGAGGTGAGTAATGATTTTTTTTTTTGCTCCGCTGTATTCCCGGCGTATAAGGTGAAAGTTGGGGGGTCGTCTTATACGCCCCGTCGCCTTATACACCGGTATATACGGTAAATATAGTTTTTTTTAAATCATGTTTCAACTTTGCTTGCTCTTTGAAAAGAAAAAAATAACTCGGACAACTCCTTTAAGTGTATGGTGGCTGAAATCCTCAGCGCTTAGTTTTAAAGGGGTAATCTGGAGAACAAAAATGAAATTGAAATCTTCTCATCGCTGTATAAAAAGTCACACTCTATGCACTCGATCCTTGCAACTCCCGCTCCGATAGTCTTTGCTTCACTCTTCTTATGGCACCAGTAATGATGACCTGTAACAGGAACACAATACAGATGTCCGCAGCACTCAAGAGCGGATCCCAAAATAGGGTGAGGTCTACTTATGCACAGCCACCAAAAAATGGGATCGTGGACCTTCAATCCCCAAGATCAATCTATAATAGTAAATGGCTTGATAAAGACATGTAGTCGAAACGTTGCCTTTTTAATAACATGGAGCAATAAAAGGAACTTGGATTTTACTCTACACCCTTGATGCTGCCGCCATCTCTTTACTATTCTGTAACAGGAACATGTGACCACTGCAGCCAATTATCGACTGTATGTAACTCAGGATCAGCCATTAATTGGCAAATGTCCCTGTGAAGGCATGTCATCGCTGGAGCCAGAAGAAGACTGCAGAGAGTAACTAGGCACCAACAAAGTGCAAACTATGGCGAATCAGATGAAGTGAGCATGGCTGTTATATTCTTATACAGTGCAGAGGTTTCATTTTATTTTTTCTCCACTGACTGCCCCTTTAATTTTCAGGTAAGCTGCTGGATGGTCACACATTTCTCCTGCAGTGACCACTACAGGAGAAATGCGGGACTGTATGACTGGACATGGACAACCATGAAATAGAATGGGAACCTAAGCCATGGACCCCAGTTTTGATCTATTTATTCCAGTGCAGTTTTTGTTGGCATAGAACAAAATTTACTATGAAGCAACTTGACAGAATATTTCCCTAGGTCTTATGTTTTTATACTCCTGAATGTCTTCAGAATTTTAGAACTTTGTTTAAGTGATTGCAGTTTTTATTTATTACAGTTGTCTCTCCTAAACCCCAGTGCAATGCTAATAAACTGCTCTATTTAAATCCCTAAAGGGGGGATTTATTACACCTGTCTATCATCCGCAGAACAGTTCAGTTTTTTCTCCAGATTTATTGAGCTGTACATCATTAATAGCTTCAATATACTGAGCACTTTGTATCATCCATTGAGCAGTCAATGCCAGAGTTGGAGATTCTCAGATCATTATCAAAATATACTTTGGTCTCCAGTAAGCAGGAAATACCTGGGGAATCTAGGAACATAAGATATAATGAAAAGTTATTGCAAAGGGGGATCTATAGCCGCTTGTAATTTATTTGAACATCTCCAACAGCATGACATTGTTGTAGGAGCAATATAAGAAAAGCTTCCAAGAAAAGGTACTGGAAGAAAGCTCTAATAATACAGATGGGCAGAAAGGAACTACTGAGCCACTGGGTCACACATGAGCCCTCTGCCCTGCCAGAACTTTCTTAAACTAGCTTCATGTTATAAAAAGAAGTTATAAATGAAGTAAATGGTCTATTAAAATCTTTAACCCCTTAATGACACCTTTTTACACTGGCCATTAACCCCGTATTCTTACAGCAGCCAGTAACAAGCTTCATTCTACAGTGCTCCGTGCCATCCTTAGTGCTTTTTTATCCAGTTTAAAAGACTTGCAAGGATGGAAACTATGTGAAACAGAGACTAAAGAGGTTTCCGTACCATAAATTGAACCATATGGTTCAATCCAGAATCTGTCCTGGCTTCCGACCCTACACAGTTTTCTGAAACCTGAAGACGAAACTGGATTGGAAAACATAACGTAATACGAGCCTTAAATAGCAAAGTAATCCAAATCCCAAAGAGTGGGACAGCACACACTTGTATTCACAATTTCTCCTATTGTGTTATGCCACTGAAGCTTTAATAAATTGTACACTAGTCACATAAATGCAAGTGTGTTCTGTTCCACACTTTGGAATGGGGATTATAAAAGGGCTGCTATAAAAGGAAAAGGCATTTTCAACGTTTTATAGAAACTAAAGTATTATTGAAATAGATAAAACACTTGCATGTTTTTTTACTATATGTCTTTAAAGGGATATTCCCATCTCGGCTTTTCATAGCTGAAATGGGAAACTGCTGCCATGGCTAGAGGCCACTCAGCCGGAGCCTGCAGAAGAGCCAAGCGCTGAGTAAAGAACTGTTTCTGTAGCTCTCAATGAAGTGAATGGGAGATTTGGAAACAGTGTAGCACAGCACACTACTCTGTTTCAGGAATTTGGGGAGCTACAGAAACAGTATAACATGCAGTACTACAGGTTTCATAGCTCCCCTCACGTCAATGAGAGCTACAGAATCAATGCTACACAAAGCTCTCTGTTCTCCCCGACAAGTGGTCAAAACAGAGTACGCCTCCATTCAGTGAGCGATTATTACTCCTGTGTGACTATCAGGTGCTTCAGCGATCAACAGTCTTCCCATGGAAAAAGGTCATTAGAAAACTATGGCAAAATTGTAACAGCAAATCATAGTTCATGTCTAATAGTATGTCAAAGCTGGTGGAATGAGATGTTCAACAAGCTCATATGGATGCTATGTTTGTGTGTCCATATGCTCTTGGCCATGTAATCAATGTTATAAAGAGTCACTAAAGTTATGAAACTAAGTTCTAGCTAGACTCCCCCACAAAATGTGTCAGAAAAACATAACAAAAAATTGTGGGTGAGCAGCTCATAGCCTCAAATGAACCAGAGCTCACAAGAAAAATAGAACACAGGTATCTGACATATCAAATAACCAACCTGCAGCCTCAGCTGTCTTACAGTTCAGATAATTAGGCTGCCACTACATAGAGCTTAGGTTTTCTAACTTCCCCAGCAATGTCTGACATACTGTCAAATTCCCAGTGGTGCTTAGGAAAAGTTTAGGACACTTCTGTGAATACATTGAACCTAGATACTACTATTCATAAAGTTGCTTAAGAATCCTTTCCTGCATAGCGTGAATATAGCGAATGAGCGGTCTGTCAGCCCTTATTATGTTAAATTTCCCAATTCTCTTTTCATATGGCGCAATTGAAGTTTTTGCTGTTTGTGAGTACAAAACCTTCATTGTATAGTCATAGAATATAAAATGCAGGACATCAAGTACGGAAACCCATTATTATAGTTCTGGAAAAAACAGAAGCATCTACAGAAAAAAGTGGTTGATGAGTTATTTCGAAATATTTATACGTCCAAAAGCACATCAAAGTCACATGTATAGAGCCTGTATAATGTTGCCCAAAGTCCCTTTGGATGAGTATTACAGATCCCTGGCAATCTGTTTGCTTTGTATGGTGCCATAGTGAAGCACTGTATTCTACCATGGAGAATACCTTTGTAATAAAAGAAAATGAAGGCCCGGATGGGTAAGCAGAAGACCCACAATGTCCTCGGCCGCGAGCAGGGTTGGATTCTGCTGCGGGCTCCTGCATGTGGAACCCAATCCGCCTGTGGACATTTGGCCTTATTCAAATCAAGTCATACCTTTACATAGATTGATATTTTTTAAAGCAACTAGGCCATTAGAAACACAATTAAGAAGTAGAAGAAATAAGAGCCACCAAAGAGTTAGAGGCATTCTGTAGAAACATTATTCATATCACCACCAAAAGATATCTTGCTGACACTTAAAGAGACTTTTGTGGTTAGAAAAAGAGTCTGGATTTTTTTTCAGAAACCGTAACACTCTTGGTATTCAGAAACGCTATCTTTTCTCCTTAGGGAGAGCAACTATATTATAAACTAAGTGAGGAGACTCAAATGGCCACGCACGCTCCTCTGGGTAATATGCAAATAAGGGAGATGGAATACTCCCAATACTCTTGGTATTGGGATGTGTCTGGTATTACAGCATTCAAGTGAATGAATAGCTGTGAATAACGACCTGTAAGGTCTGAAATGTATAAGCAGAAATGTTATTACTAGCTTTCATTAGTATTGTTGTTTGCATGCTTTTATCAACCTTAATAAACAGGAAACTGGTGTTTGACTGAAAGCATTGAATGATTACACAGTGTTCATTGAAGTCAGTGTTCTGTTTGTAATATATGGATCTACTGGGACTTCAGGACTAAGAGAAACCCTTCTTTCTAGCTAATAAATGAGAGTCCGGAATAAGAGAGCCCCCCTAGGAACACATCATTCTCTACTATGATATTTAAAAATTGGTTTTATAAACCAGACAAAATCCCTTTAATGGCCCTAAACAAATTAGATGTCATATTGGGACTACTTCAGCAATGACAAGGATCTTTTAGTCAAAGGGAACATCTTATGATCAGCTATGTCTTATGTTCACAAATTTTGGTTATGTGATGACTTTGTATTAATAGTCCAAAAATATATTTGAAACCATCATAAAATCTACTTGAACTGATTTTATTAGTTTGGGCATAAATAATTTCACTAACAGTGACATCTACTGGCTCTCACTTGGTTCTTATTTTAAGAACTTAGACTATTCAGAAGGCTTAACCAGAAGATAAATACCTTCCATAATTACCTCAAACGTCTTCCTATAGATTGCAGCCAGTCTTCTAACAACATATTTTCTACTTCTGTAATTAAAATGCCAAATTCAAATAACATGGAAGTCAATGATACTGTGAACATCTGGTTTAAGCAATAGTACTCCAATCATGGCCCAGCATGTAGCACCTGATTATTGTTTCTACCTGGGCTCATCGTTAGTCACTATATAACTTGCTAAAAAGAGAAAAGAGCTGACAACTTCTCTCAGCCCCAGACCTAAACAAAGTTGGTGGAGGCCAGTGTTGGAGTTTGTTTCCTTGAGTTCACCAGAGAACATCATTCTGAAGATCACTTGTAGAGATGAGCGAACGCGTTCGTCCGAGCTTGATATTCGTGCGAATATTAGGGTGTTCGGTATGTTCGTTATTCGTAACGAACACCATGCGGTGTTCTGGTAAATTAAACTTTCTTCCCTGAGACGTTAGCGCTTTTTTTTGGCCAATATAAAGACAGGGAAGGCATTACAACTTCCCCCTGCAACGTTTAAGCCCTATACCACCCCCCTGCTGTGAGTGGCTGGGGAGATAAGGTGTCACCCGAGTATTGAAATCTGCCCCTCCCGCTGCTCGCTATGGATGCATTCTATATGCGCTCAATGGGGCCAGCGGCAGCAGCGCTGACCCCATTGAGAACATATAGAAGACAAATCCTTCTTCTCTGGCACAGCTGTAACAGCTGTAGCAGAGAAGAACGATGTTTGCCCATTGAATTCAATGGAGCGGCAATACAGCATGTTCCACTGAATGCAATGGGCTGCCGGCGATCGCAGGATGAATGGTCGGAAAGGGGTTAAATATATAACCCCTTTCCTGCAATTCATCCAGAAATGTGTTACACTAAAAATATATACCGGCGTATAAGGCGACCGGGCGTATAAGACGACCCCCCAACTGTCACCTTATACGCCGGCAATACAGTGGAGCAAAGAATAAAAAGCATTACTTACGTTTTTAGATGATCTGCGGCGCTCCTGCAGGCTGTCACTCCCTCCTGGTCCACGGCAGAGTATTGCTTTCTCCACGAAAGACTTTAAATCCCTGCCTCCAGAAGCACATGTGCCTTCAGCCAATCACAGCCAATGACAATGATGTCATTGAATGGCTGTGATTGGCTGTGTTTCTGGAGGCGGGGATTTCAAGGCTTGAAATCCCCGCCTCCAGAAACACAGCCAATCACAGCCATTCAATGACATCATTGTCATTGGCTGTGATTGGCTGAAGGCACGTGTCTTCCTGGAGGCAGGGATTTAAAGCCTTTCATAGAGAAAGCTTGTCTGCCGTGGACCAGGAGGGAGTGACAGCCTGCAGGAGCACCGCAGATCATCTAAAAACGTAAGTAATGCTTTTTATTCTTTGCTCCACTGTATTGCCGGCGTATAAGGTGACAGTTGGGGGGTCGTCTTATACGCCCGGTCGCCTTATACGCCGGTATATATTTTTAGTGTAACACATTTCTGGATGAATTGCAGGAAAGGGGTTATATATTTAACCCCTTTCCGACCATTCATCCTGCGATCGCCGGCAGCCCATTGCATTCAGTGGAACATGCTGTATTGCCGCTCCATTGAATTCAATGGGCAAACATCGTTCTTCTCTGCTACAGCTGTTACAGCTGTGCCAGAGGAGGACGATCTTTATGCTGACAGTGGGGGGGGGGGGGCACTCTTGCCGCTATTGTGGCTTAATAGTGGGACCTGTGAACTTGAGATGCAGCCCACCATGTAGCCCCTCGCCTGCCCTATCCGTCACTGTGTCATTCCCATCACTTTCTTGAATTGCCCAGATTTTCACACATGAAAACCTTAGCGAGCATCGGCGAAATACAAAAATGTTCTGGTCGCCCATTGACTTCAATGGGGTTCGTTGTTCGAAACGAACCCTCGAGCATCACGGGAAGTTCGTTCCGAATAACGAACACCCGAACATTTTGGTGTTCGCTCATCTCTAATCACTTGCCATCTATACAGAACATGCGCATGTCCACTTTTAATTGAGCTGCTAAAAAGTAAAAAGAGATGACAATTTCTGCCAGCACTGAGCCTAAACAAAGCCAACAAAAGCCAGTGTTGGACTTTGGTTACTTCCACCCACCAGAGGACATGATTCTGAGGGCCATCCTCCAACTATGCAGAACATGTACACATCCTCTTTTAATTGCACTGTAATATTTGCTTCTATATATTATCAATAAGGTTAAATAGGTTATTTGTGAATCAGCCCATAAGAAATAGACCCTAATCGAAAGTAATTAACTTTAAAGTCAACTGAAAATGAGGTTGTGTTCTGCTGGACTTCATAGTTTATTATTGTTTCAAAGCCTGGACTACTTAAGGAACATTTGCTAGGTTGGTAGACTAATCCAACACTGATAGAGGCATGTTGCACAAAATATTGGAGATGGCTTCCTTAGTCAAAAGCAGTGTCACACAACGCATTGCTAATTTTGGACATATGCATGTGCAAATTGTCATCAGATCTCACAGATTTTAAGAGAAAACAAAAGTAATTTGCAGAGGCGTAACTTGAAGCTGCTGGGCAAAATTTGTAACAGGGCCCCCAACTATAATGCTTTATTCATAGTACTGGGCTCCCTATATGGAGAAGAGAGGCCTTATGGGCCCCCCAAGGCTCCTGGGCCCAGGTGGAACACATCCCCTATAGTTACAACAGTGGTAATGAGTATGAAGAAGACATTACTCTCTCTCTCAATGTCTGCTATAAGAGAAAACAGTTCCACATGTGGTAACTTAATATGTTTAATCCTTTGTCCACATTAGAAATAAATGGGGCCATATATGCCTGATACTGCTATGATCCTCATCTACGTTTTTCCAGTTAGCGATGCATACAAATAGGGCATCAGAGCTCTGACCCTTAGTAATACAAGTTGCATAACTCTGCTGTCATGTTTCACTCCCTTCCACCATTCTTCTTGTCTACTGTATTTAGATGATCATAAATAAGAGGCAGAGAGCATGCAGTAAGACATGGCAGAAGAAGAAGACTACATAGTATTCGTAGTCTGTAATTACAGAAACACAGAGCTGCATATGAACTGTGTATACACAAAAGAGAATATTTTTAGCATTGTTTTAAATTCAGGAGGACTAAAATGGTTGCAAAAGTGTTCATACCAATTAACATAGCAGCTGTATAAGTTTAATGGCCCTTTAAGTCAATCCTATGTTGTCTGAGTGTAATGAGGTCCTCCACAGCTGTACTACTCAGCTATTCAGATGGTAAATGCTGCTGTTGAGTGTGCTAAAATGATTTAGGAAACTAACTCTGTGTTCGCTGTTTGTTTGTAGTCTCTGTGAATGTAATAATGTATGAATAATAGTGTAGAGCTCTCAAGTTTATTTTTTTAAAGTATTCTGGATACAATTTAAATGAGATCATTACCCTAGAAATTGAGCTTTGCTTAATTAGAAGCAATCTAGGCATTCATTTGGTGAAGCTAATTGATACCATTAAACCGTTGAATGTTTCCCAATTTTGCCAGTTAAAATGCACCTGGTGCTTTCTCAATGGAGTCAAATCTGGACAGAAAGAAGATGGTTCACACAGAATGGATGCATTTAATGTACAGAATCACGCTTGTTATGTAACACTCTTCTTATGTACTGCTTGTGTTCATATTTTGTGCTTATAGTGTAGGTTTTAGCGACATCAGAAAAGATAACATATGAAATATATACCTTATGTCCTAATGTGTGGTGTTATTTATTCAACCAAGTGCCTAATGCCCTAATGAAACTCTATAGAAGGCCATGGCTAGACAATATGTCACAACGTCAATTACTCCCACAGCCACTACATATTGGGAAATATGGATAGCCCACTTGGACAGAATTCCAGGTTTAGGTTAGGGGGTACTCCAGTTCTATCTATCTATCTATCTATCTATCTATCTATCTATCTATCTATCTATCTACTTTTGCAAATAAATAGGTTAACCCTTTGGATTTTTGGTCCCTTTTGAAATGGGATCTGCTTGTTCTTTAAGTCACAATTATAGACAATCACAATCTAACTAAACTAATAACACATAAACCGTGCTACTGTTCACGTCTACTATTGAGCGCAAGTAAACATCCACAGTGCAGAGAGAAAAAGTAAAGCCTTGAATTTAATAACCACTAAATCCTCCTTTAGCAGTAATCATCTCCACTGAATGTTTCTTGCAGCTGCAAATAAGATTTGCAAAATGAACCGTACCTCCCTGAAAATGTGTTTCAGTGCATCAATATTTCTGTGATGCCTTGCATGCACATCTTTCTTTTGGTCATGCCATAGCATCTCAATAGGGTTACAGTAAAGACTCTAACTTGGCCTTCCACAGGTTATTAATATTAAATTAAGTTTCATTTACGTTTTCTTCCTACACAGAGGATGTTTGTTCAATGTGCTCAATAAAAAAAAGAACAGTACAATCATTTGTGTGTTATTAACTTAGATTGTTCGTGTCTATGATTGTGTCTTGGATAACAATCAGACCATCATTTATTAATAATCATTGCAGAAATCCAGGTAATTCCAAAGGGTTCACTTATTTTTTCATGCAACTTTATCTGTCTTTCTAATCCAAAAAAACATTTTATACAGGATCAAATAAGCATTAACCTTATCAAAGCATGTGGGAAATACTGTAAGGGAATGAAGGAAAGGGACACATCCAGGGTACGAGTTATAAAAATCCTTGGTATGTCATGTTCATCTCACTCCAAGCAATGCCCTAACATACTGTATTGTGCAGCTGTGCTCACTGTTCTTTCTTCATTACCCTGAAGAATGTATACTGTCTATCTATCTATCTATCTATCTATCTATCTATCTATCTATCTATCTATCTATCTATCTATCTATCTATCTATCACATATCTATCTATCTAATATCTATCTATCTATCTATCTATCTATCTATCTATCCCATATCTATCTATCTATCTATCTATCTATCTATCTATCTATCTATCTATCTATCTATCTATCTATCTATCTAGTTATCTCATATCTATCTATCTCATATCTATTGTATTTCATATACTATATAAACAAATAAAAGAAATATGAGATCCATTGCTATGGTCTCCATTTATTTTTATCTTTAAACTAAAATATGAAAAGACATGAAAAAATAGAACCACACATCTGCCGAAGACCCAGCTGCGTCTACTTACACATTTTGATCCTGTTCCTAACGTTGTGACTGCAGCAAATGCTTATTCATCCTGGACCTCTCCAGGGGCTAGATTGCTAGCAATATTTCCTACATTAGTGATGCTTTTTTGTTCCCCCTATGGATGCAGCAGAGCCTGGCACTGTTGATGCAGCTGGCATCTCCTGGGCAACGTTCAATGAAGATGTACTGTACAAGTTTTTCCCAGAATGTTAGAAGCAGATTAAAAGAATATTCTAACTGAAGGAATATGTTATTTTTATAGCAGAGGCCTGAATACAGAGTAATAGGAACATTGCATGTAGTACGTCTGTCTTTCCAGACATCATAAGGACAATACTAAAATGCTTATGATTAGGAGTGTATGGGTTAGTGTGTAAAATTGTATGATGTAGACCTTGTCTACAACTGTCATCTATCTGAAGCCTCAGGTACTAATAGAGAAATTGAACTCTAAAAGTAAGTCAGCTGTATCTATCCTAGAAGATTAACTATATTGAGGTCAACAAGGCAATCTTAAAGGGAAGAAAATAAATAATAAATACAAGAAAAACACAATGTGGCACTTAGTACAAAATCAAAGGAAATGTGGAGGCTTCTTATGAGGTTTAGATGTAGAATAAACATATCCGATTCTTATGAGTTGGTCGACGATGTACAAAAAAATCTACTTCCAAAAATCAAGATATTTGCTGGACAAAGACATATCAAGGAACTAAGAGGAGTCTTTACAATCTCCTTTTTCCTAATTGATCATGGTGGTCTTGGCTCGACAGCTGTTCTTCGACCAACCACTTTTTGAAAGAATACTTCACTCCCTTTAATGAGTGTATAAATGGACAAAATTCAGCAAGCTGCTGTACATATCCACTTTTGCTAAAGGCAATGTTGTGTAGAGTAGTGCCCTCTGACTGTCTATCTATCTATCCATCCATTCATCCAAAACGTAGTAGTACAGCACTCTCCTGGTGTTGGTACAACATTAGGAGAGCCCAAGCTGCCATGATGGGATCAAGTAATATTTTTAAATAAATATCTCTTTTCGTAGAAAAGACCTAGAGATTTTGTTTAAAGTCCCTTGATATGAGGTTTCCCAGCAAGTGTAATGAAATTTGTATCCACTTACAGAACAAGGCAATTGTTGAGTTGACCCACACTGCCGGAACTTACCTATGACTGTGGTTTGAGTCAAAAATACAGTTTTGAGCAAAACTGCCCAAAAATATTCAACAACTGTCAGACGACTGATCGTTTGTCTGACAGTTTTTTCTTCCTGATGCCCCTTATATAGGAACATACGGCTTGGTTGGGTAGTGTGCAACCAGATGTCACAAGAAAAGATATATAGTTGGTACTGGAAAAAATGTTAGTGCTCTCAGAAAGAGAAATGAAATAATCTTGTAGATATACCTTTTTTTTTATATAAACTCTTTTTTATTAGCATTTTCTTAGTATTAAACAAAAACACAACGTATCTATGACATATAGTGCTGTCTGCATACATACACATATATACAGTATTTCACATATAATGCCAAAACTTGTATTTATCATTCCAGATTTACAAAACTTAAAACCTTAAGAAAACAATAAAAGCAGATCGTAACATAAACCCTTATTAACTTCTGTACTTAATAGTTCTTCTAAATAAAAGTTGGAGAGTTACTAATGGGTCATCGTGTATCTTCTTTGTTTCTTTAGTAGCTGGTTTAAGATGGTATTTATTCACCATTTAAGGTTTTAATTTTTTAATCAATTAATCATCTCCCGGAGAGCGATTTTCTAATACAATCAAGGACTATTGACTATGTTATTTTTAATTTTCCCAAACGGTTCACCTCAGCCTGGATGTAATACCAAGCTGTGTTACTGAATGGTCTTATACATTCAATGATCTTGTTTGTATCTAGAAACTTCCCTATAAAGGTCCACCATTAAAAAAAAAATGTAGGAGCTTGAGATTCTGCACACTTCTCTGTCTCCAATCTTTCCATTCACAATAGATATACCTTTTAATTAATAGCAAAAAGACCTGATGTTATAGCATGTTTCAATGCTACTTAGCCAGAATGTACTACACATAGATGGAACAAAAAAATATTCATACCAGCCTGATGAAAAGGTCTAAATAGCTTCACTGTAACATTATTTATTTTTGTTAGCTAATAAAAGGTGTCATTTCTACATGACTAATTTGTTTCTCTCACTAAGAGCAATAACAAGAAAAGATATGAAGTACATATCAATATAGTAACACAGATATATTATGGGTCTTACCATTAGAATGCAGGGGGAGGATAATAATATAGATAAGATGATAAAGATGAAAATGATGATACTGATGATGATAAATATAATGACACTAGCAGTGATGACTGGAGCAGGTGATGGAACTGAAATAGGAACCAGAAACATACCATCCTTATGCTCTCCCTAGTTTCATTCCTTGATCTCTGTCTAATACCATCCCTCATATTGACACCTCTGTTCCTATGTAACCCCCAGCTATCCTTCCTAAGATGAGTCTAACTACAATTCTGTCCCTAGTGAGAGGCTATGTAATGTATAATGAAATGACCACTGAGGTGACATGGATTTATAAAGGGTGGAGTATATGAGGGGCATTAACTTTTACCATGAATTGGTTAGAGGAACACCACAGTTGTGTGGCAGACATTCCCAGTTATTGGCAGCCATTCCTGTTGGTTGACTTCAAGTGTGGATGAGGTAGCAGGAGTAGGGGTATACCTTAGGGGTATACACAGCATGTTCGAGAGGAGGAGAGCTGTGATGGACATTTGCGATCCCCTGCCTGTACCAGGTATCATAGTCTGAAATGTATGCTTTTCCTCCTGTTGTCTTCATCTCAGTCCCAAGTTATGAAAATTGGATTAAAGGTAAGCTATAGCAGTGCTGTAGTTTTCCCTGTTCCACAACAGATGATCTCAGCTATTTTCATTTCATTGGAGCCTTGTCCAGTTACAGTGCGGGGATCAGGGCTCCAAAGAAATCCTAGAACTCTTACATCCCATCTGGCTATGGGCAATCAGATCTCAGATCTGTCTGGAGTAAATTCAGAGGTCTCTTCTGTTTTTTAGGATTTTGGCACATTATCTCTATCTCCATCAGGTAACCATACTTAGCAGCATGGAAAACACGAAAGGAGGAGCAAGCGCCAGAGGCAACACAGCAGAAGTGGCAGATGTAGAAATTACCATTCCTGCAGAAGATCACTGTCCAATTCCTTGTCTTCTATTTCCTCAATGGCATAAAAAAGGCATTTCCATCCTTGGGCTAATTTAAAAGATTTGGGCCTAAACACAGTGGAGTTTGGAATGCACTCTTTCTGGAATGAGGCTACTGTAGTGTCCCAGAACACCATCCTGGTCCCCTCCATAAATGTCATACATGTTTTGTCCTATGTAGATGCACTGTGCAAAGCTTGTCTTGTCATATCCAGTGTGTGTGTTGCACAGCTGCGGCGCTTGAGAGGTTAACTTCACTAAAATCATTGCCTACATGTAACTGTATCAGTCTGTCATGTCATGTGGTATGAGTAAAAGTATAAATAGGAGTGCTTGAGAGCGGGAAGAGAGTTCTGTCTTTATTCTGTGTGCTAGTTCCTGACCTAACACAGAGCCACATAGAAGCACCTTCAGCTTCCATGTAGGTGAACATGGAGGAAAAGGAGAGATATCCCGTAGCGACTGAAGTCTGGATGTGAGTGGAGTGAGTCCCAAAACCGTAAGAGAGAGCATTTATAAGTAATTCTGTATAGAGAAATTCATTGTAAAGGTACTATTTCTAAACCACAAGATGTTCCTACGTGGACGTCCAAAGTTAGGATCATCACGCAGAAGTATGCCACAAGATGCACCCACGTGACTCCCGTGCGGGGTGTCAGAGCTAATCCTTTAACTACATCATTGCTGCCAGAGTATCTGTGGAGTGACCCCTACCCTCTTTCCTCTTCCGGAGGGCTTCCAATCCAGGAGTGGTACCGTACAGATAACAAGGACTGCAGGACCACTTTCATCCTGTGTATCCTCCCTGATCTCTGAGCTCTGTTATTGCTTTTCTCTGTGAAGAATTGTACCTGCATTACTGTGAATAATTGTTTACAAAAGTTTATCAAGTAAAGTTATACTGGTCCCTAACCGTTCCTGGGGACCTGAGGTACTATACACAAGTGTCTGTAATTATTCTCCACCATGTAGCATAACGGTGTGTGGGAACGGTGGCATCACGCATGATAACTACTACCTCCATCATCCCGTTTATCGGCATGCCCTATCCTAGGGGTGTCAAAGGTGGCCTGTAATCCAGCTCTGGCCTTGGCGATGTCTCATCCCTCCAGGAAGAGAGTCTGGTAGGTGCCTCCATGGCAAGCCAACATTTATCCCTCACAGCATGCCACGTTGGACAAGTGTCTGGGGTATCACTCTGGTATGTTGTACTACAATTATAGCTGATATCTGTGGTTTAGATAAATAAGGGCTTGAAAGACTAGATCAGTCGATATTTCATTGTTACCATTCTTATGTAAGACCTGATTTGCTTACCTATTGAAGTATATGTTTTTCTTGGATAATCTGTTGCTGTGTGGTAATTAAAAAAAAGTTTAACTTTATTTTCAGTTTCAGATCACTTGGCAATATAGATGCTCAGCCATTCCTTTATGTATTGGGCCGAATAGATAGCTATTTATTTATGTATCCAAGTCGTTTATCTTTGGACATCCCTGCAGCAGAGGTCCACTGGAGGGGCATGAAAGACCTTCATTTGGTGCAAATTGCTGCCCAAAATTATTAAGGTCAGCTGTTACTGTAAAAGACAGATGATAATTCTAATATTCATACACAGATACCAGCTGATGACTGGCTGATACAGCTTTATATTTATCATCCAATTTATTATCAATATGGTTGGACCCTTGTACAGAGCAAGCAATTTTACCTCTTGTGTCACCCCTATTTCCTTGTAAACTTTTGTGAGTAGGGCCTCATATAGCTTGAATTGCTGATTAGTTTGTCACTCTATAATGACCGAGGGCTCGTTCACAACAGCGTTACGGGTTTCCGTTTACCTGCTCCATTTGGGTAAAACAGAAACCCCAGGCAGAATGGAACCATCATATGACAGAACCAAACAGTGCAGAACAGACCCCATTGACTACTATGAAGTTCATTCAGTTTTCATCCGTCCAGAATTTTGCCGGATTTGACAGATTGAAATGGCACTATATGCTAAGCTATTTTGCCCTATTTTTAATGGAAATCAGCAAGAGGTTTAGAACTGAACCTCCAACGCTGTTGTAAATTAGCCCTTTATGTATACATGTACCGTCTGATTTGTAAAGTACTGGGGAACTAACTGGCACTATATAAAATTACTGGGGAAGGCAATGGCAAACCACCCCACAAAAAGGTCTGCCAAGAAAACGTGACGATGTGATGTCACCCTAGGAGTCAGTCATGACTCGGTGCTTGCATCAGGGGACTTCACCTAGAAAAAAAATAGTATTACCAGTTGTAGTATTGTTGCTGCTATTGTTCTTAAAAAGTGTCCAAAGAATTCTGCTCTCTTTGTCCGAAGACTGGAAGGTATTTCCATTCCCATCTACAATGAGTTATCGTCAAATCAATACATATTCTGTTCATAATGATATCTGTATTTGAAGGACATCTGAAAGACAATTCGGAGGTCTATGCTATAACACTCCTGGCCTCTTGGGACTAGAGGGCTGTATTTTTACATATCAATGATGGAGTTCTTATGGCTGATATTGTCCTTCTATCTTCTATCCGAGATAGGGCTGCTATGTTACATCTGTACTTCACAATTTTTTTTGAGATCTCTTTTTCTTTCTGTTCCTCACTCTGTATAAAGGCAACAAAAGCTATTTAACATAACATTGAAAGGTACTGTGAATAGACTGCTGCTAAAGAATTTCAAAGCTCCCTATTTTATTTTCCATTTAGTCAGTGAAGCATATTCTTTGTGTGCTGTATGTGAAAGGAGTCTTTCCCCATCACTCATCTTCTTATTTGCTTCAGTAGCTGTAATGCGAAGCTGAATCTGGAGATATACTGTACAGCCTGAGCTGGCGTTTCGTGGTGTCTCTTATTATTCATACTTTACTGTCACTCTCAAATCCCTCTTTGCTTGTTTTATTATACTTAACTATTCTTTTTCCTTTTATAGCCCCTACAGATGGCTCTCTCTTTATTTTTCAATTCTTTATGAACATATTCACTACTGTCAAACTACTGAGGGTCAACTTTAGGGGGTTAGCCTACAGTGCATTTTTCAAAAAACTGGTATAAAGATTGTCTGGAATGTAGAGGTCAGGTACAAATTAGCATATTAAAGGTGGTTTCACACACATTTTTGTTGTTGTTTTTTTTTTAAGCTACAGTGTTTGAAGCAGTTTCTTGAGTTTCAAAACAGAATGGGAAATGTAAAGCAGGGACTTATCTTCTCTTTCCTGCTAGATTCACTTTTGGGTTTGGTTCAAAAAAATTGCATTAAAAACTGCCACAAAAACACAGCTTTAAAAAAAATAGAGTATTATGTGAAATCACCTTGAGGCTAATATTGCCCAATATCGAGCTTGGAAACATGCAATTTCCCACAAATGTGAGGCGTCTTTGTGTCACTTCAGAGAAGTAGTGATCCTCAAGCGCTGCTAAAAGTCGTGCTGGGAGATCAGCAAGTGTTTCCCATTGTTTTCAATGGGAAACCGTGCATCGCGTGCACCTTGAACGCTGTGTGATGGTTTTCCCAGCCCCATTGAAAACAATGGGCAAGGCATTCCGAGGGAACACCCAAAGATAGGACATGCTGCAATATTTTGGGATTAATAGGCAATCATTTCCATATTTAAGCTGAGTTGATGCATTTCCTTGTTGCTCAGTATTGGTCTGGTTTCCTTTGTCACTCCACTGTAGGTCTTCTGTCTTTGGACTGTTTACCTATTGTGTCTATTTACCTTGTGCTTTTTATATGTATGTGTGTTCATTTCCTTTTTGTCTGTGCTTTACTCTCATCTCTGTAGTAAGTTAGTTCTGTGCAATGTCTTTGTTTCTGTGTTCCTGTACTTAATCCCTGTTTTCTGTCAGGGCCAGTCAGCCCCAATGTTCCAGTGCAGGACCGCCCTTTTCGGAGTGATTACCCTGCTTGTAGGCAGGGCCCCTTCCATCTCCCTGTTTACCTTAGGGTCAGTTACCCATCTGTAGCTACTCCTTCTGCTGGGGCCAGACAGCCCTTTTAAATATGATCATAATACAGATCCACATTGCGAACATGTTGCTGATGATTACATTACAACCGTATGCCATCAGTCTTTCATCAGTATTTGCCTCCGTATTGTTTTTATTTTCCACTGGGCAAATACTGATACATTTGCTCAATAGAAAATAATAGCAATATGGAGGAAGAAAAGCAAAAAATAGGTCATGCTAAGTTTTTAAAAACTCAAAAGTCACGTTACAATTGGAAAAACCAACCTGAAAATTTTACTATTTTATTGTAGATTTTGAATTCATGTTTCATGTAAATATATTTCACACAGAATTCAGTCGCTTTAAGTGTATTTTTAACCCCTCAGTGACATAACTAATTTCAGCCTTTAGGGCTCCTTCACATGAGTGCATGTGCATTTGCATGCACCTGAATGGACAATACTTTTTTGCTCGCATATCAGCGTATTCTACTAAACTTTTGGCGCCCACGGGGCATCTTCATTTGTGCGAGGCAATCAAAGATATGTTCTTTTTCTAGCGTATTGCACGTGCATTTATGCACCCCCCAATGATTTCCATGGGGACCTTTGGTGCACAAATGTGCAGAAAAGTAGAGCATGCTGCGGGTTTTATTTGCACAACCAAAATGCATGTGCAAAATATGGAAATATGAACAAACCCACTGAAATCAATGGGTTCTATTCTCTGCATATTGCTCCTGCAAATACACGCATGTAAAGGAGCCCTAGGAGTCCTCATCATTTCACCCTTTTTCTGAGAAAAAATCCTATACCCTATATTCCTTTCTCCTCTGCACACACTGACAAACACAAACAAAATACAGAGCCTGAAACCAGCCTAAGGGCATAAGCGCATAAATGGTCACAATGCTGTGATGTGTATGTGCTATGCAGGGCGCGCAGACGCCTGCTATCAGACCCATAGTGGCACTTTTTATTGTACTTCTTTGCACTGCCGGGACCACTCACATTGGCGGGGTCCTGGCAGAGCCATGTTTGAGTAGGCAGGTCAGACCAAATATTTTCGTCTTTCCTCCCAAAATTGCGCATTTCAGTGCTGAATGTCATGCAGATGGGTCCTTTGGTGTGCAATTGCACATCAAAATAGAGCATATTGTGTTTTTTCTGCGCGATCGACATTGTGCAGAAAAAACACAGTGTAAAGGAACCCATTTAAATGCACACGTAAATGCTCCTGTGTGTGGGAGCCCTAAGGGTGACTTCACATATTTACCGCAGCATGCGGTGCAGAATGCATAAAAATTCCACCCATGTGAAAGGGTCAATAAGGGGGCTGAGCTGCAATACGACATACAACCTGAGGAGAGGTGTGACACACTTTTTTCTTAAGAAAGCAGTCATGTTCCCTTATCCTGCAACCACCCCTTTAGTACTGAATTGTGATAAAAATAAGCATAAAGCTGTCACAATCTTTTAAAGAAAATGTGCAATCATCACATTTTCAATGAAAGCCCTCTAGGAGGCTGAAGGGTATGTAGCTTGGAAATCAAAGAATAGACATGCATAAATCTCTTAATATGTCATTATATGATGCATCACTTCTAAGTGCTATTTCATAAAACATTTTTAACGTGGGTGGAGCTTAGTCATATTATGACACCTTTAGAACGTTGATGAAAAACTTTTTATAACATGAAAGCCTGCTATGCCAGCCTAAGAACGGATTTATTGAAATGTGCAAGAAAGTCTATGGAGCCGGGTGATGCCATACTCCCAGCTTTTGAAGAATGGAAAACCAGGTTTGTTTTGCCATATGTCTCTTATCTCCATTCATAAGGAGTTCACAATATTTTAGAAAGACCCCAACTCTCAGCATGCTTTTAAGGTCTGCAGATGTCAGGGCATGCTGAGAGTTGCTTTTGCCAAACGAGTCAATGGAAGGCCATCGGAACATGAGCCAAGCAAATCAAGATACTGGGATATCACTTTCCGCAGGGGACCTGTCCATAAAAAAGACGCTATAATCACCATGGATCTGAAAATAGAACTACAGGAAATATAAAGCCGGTCTAACAACTATGTAGTGTGCGCACACTAGGGACTGTGAAGGACTAATATGCGACCACAGATCCGCAGCAAATAGTGCCCATAGCATGCTATCGGAAATCAATTCTTCCGGCCCACTTGTGGAAACCAATTCAGGTTTCCGCAAGTGGAGAAAAAATTGCAGCATGCTCCATGTTTTTGCGGATTCCACGTGGACAGCTTCCATTGACGTCAATGGGTGCCATCCAATCCACAGCCCTTTTGCAATGACACTGTGGAAAGGTTGCAGATTCTGCATCATCATTAGGCGATGGCACTGGAAAAGCAGTAGTTTAAAATAAATAAATAAATAAATATATATATATATATATATATATATATATATATATATATATATACTGCGTATGTCTGATGGCGAGCCATGCAGACCATCTGCGGTACGGAAGAAAATTAAACTAACCATGTACGCGTGGACGCCGCTGTGGAATCTGGCTCCACAGTGTACAGGGGGCCTTACAGGGAATTGATACACTCTCTATGAGAGTTCGATGTCAACCATTAAAATGTTGATATATAGTTGTGATATACTCTGACAGGTGAACAAGGCACTTCGGTATAGTGCGTTATGCTCAGATAGAGTATGCGAGATGAAAGTGTACTGGAGATGACATTTTACACCAACAATCCATTGAGACCATAGTAACACTAGGCTCCCAATGTACAGATGTACTCTGGTACCTATAGTGCATGAGGCCGCAATGTAATACCATGGACCATCGAGTAAATGGGATAGAGTAGAATCATAGAATGCTAGAGTTGGAAGGGACCTCCAGGGTCATCTGCTCCAACCCCCTGCTCAGTGAATTGTGTTTGCCTTGTTGGCTGCTTCATCACATTGTTGACTCATGTTCAGTCTATGATCTATTAGTATATCCAAGTCTTTTTCACATGTGCTGCTGCTTAACTCAATTCCTCCGATTTCTGTATGTGTGTTTTCTTTTCTTGCCCAGGTGTAGGACTTTGCGTTTCTCCTTGTTAAATACCATTCTGTTAGTTGCCACACACTGTGCAAGCTTTTCTAGATCTTTTTGAATACTCTCTCTCTGTTCTCCAGTGTTAGCTATCCCTCCTAGCTTTGTATCGCTAGCAAATTTGATCAGTTTCCCATCAATTCCCTTCTCCAGAACATTTATAAAAATGCTGAACAACACTGTGACTAGAACAGAGCCTTGTGGTACCCCACTTGATACATTCTTCCACTTGGATGTGCAGCCATTTATGGCCAGTCTTTGAGTATGATCACTCAGCCAGCTGTGAATCCACCTAACTGTTGCCTTGTCAATCCCATATTTGGTCATTTTTTTAATAAGTATAGTATGAGATACTTTGTGAAATGCTTTACTAAGTCAAGATAATGCTTTAGTAAGGTCAAGATATAATATATCCACTGCAATTTCCTGATCAACCCAGTTGGTGATTCTGTCATAGAAGGAAATAAGAATAGTCTGGCATGACTTGTTCGTTACAAACCCATGCTGGCTCTGGTTTATTACTCCATTTTTATCCAAGTACTTGCATACATGCTGTTTAGTGTACACATTATAAATACAATAATATGTATAGAGTACTACTATGAAGATGTTTAGTGCCAAAAGAGTTCGAAGTGCCTTGTCTTACCAGGTTTCCCTTGATATGTATATGTACAGTATAATGTTGCAGCAGGCCACCTAGTTGAGATGAAAGCTCGAGAAAACATAGCACAGCAGTGCAGATCTGGGTGGGTAAGAGAGACATCTAAAACATCAGGCATTCAAGTAGTCAAAGCCTCTTATGGAGTAAGTTAATGTTTCGGTTCAAGTAAAGTGTATTTAATAAAAAAAAGAAGCACTGCCCCCGCCTATGTCACTTCCGCATCATACATACCCCCCCACACCTGCTTCATATCTAACAGCTCGTATATAGGGGTTAATACACACCAACAACCATAAACTGCGCAATACACTTAATTTTAAGCTGCATCTGATCATTAGGACATTCTGATAGTCTGGTACTTGTGTCTAACACAGAACATCATCCTAATGATTGGATTAAGTAAAGAAAATCAAGCTGGCTGGTGAATTTCTCAGACACTTCAGTTAAAGGCTTCTGTAGCTCTGTTTGTCAAAGTTGGCAGAGTTCTTTCCAAACAAGACAAATGTTTATTTGGCTGCGGATCAAGGACGGTATATATGCAGCTTGGCAACAATTTTCAAACAGTTTGGATTGAAGATGAAGGTTGAAATTCAACCAGCTTTACACGTATGAAGTTTGGTGCAGATTTTATACTCGTACTGATGTATTAATAGGTATAGCAATATGGGTTTAGTAAACACATAATTATGTTTTAACTATGTGATTGAAAAACCATAATCGGCAACAATACCTCTGTAGCGATTGTTAACATGACTGGCAAATCATGATAACCCAATTTACAGAAGTGCCGTACATCGCAGCTAAATTCCCATAATACATTAAATGGCAAGCTAACATTTGTTACATCTGTACGTCTCACAAACTGAAACTCCAATCTTGGATCTTGGGGCTTTACCCATCTAGGAAGTTAGCAAAAAATCGTCAATAGATTAATAGCATCCATGAATCCTTTATTACCTTTTTAATACATGTAACAGAGGAATTGTAGATCGTCAAATTATGCATTGGCGTTTTGGAGGAAGGACCTACCCTGCTGTGATTTCAGGTCCAACTCCTGAAGTCATGGTTAGGGGGCAATCAGTTATGATAGAAGGACTGAGTTAGTGGTTTGTGAAGGCACAATGACTGCCTGCCAGTATGGGGACAGAGTAGTACACCTTGTTGCATTACCCTTCGTGACCACCACCCAAAATGGTATTTTTCAACAGAATAATGCCCATCCACATACTGCAGCCATCACAAAGCACACCTTTCAAGGTGTGACGATCATGAATTGGGCTGTGCGGTCCCCAAATTTACCCTCAAGAAAGCATGTCTTGAACGCCATAGACGCATTATGTCACATGACCACCCACCACAAACTGTACAACAACTGCCTGCACAAGTCATACAGGCATAGAGAGACATGCCCAACAAGATATCTGAACAATTATTGATTTAATACCTGCAAGGATCCAAGAGTATATAGGTGGTCACGGTGGGCACACTTCTTACTGAAACCTGTAACAAACAGTAATAAACTTTGTCTGATTCATTCCAATTTCCTATTATTTATTCTGAGTATGACTCTGTACATATCTATCATGTTTCATGAAAATCCTAAAATTTCTTATGGGTGTAACACTTTCAATTTCCCCTAGTGAATATATTACATGTATTTGGCACATTTTTTGGCATACAATAGTACATTTAGACCGTATGCTCTACCACACTTAAAAAAGACCCACTATTACACTAAAGTGTCTAAAAGTATTTAAAACACATAATAAAAGTGGCACAAGGCATGTAAGCTGTGTGCTCTGGAATATATAGTCAAAAGTTCCAAATTCTACAGACAGGTAAAGCCATTATTGGGCTTATTAATCCTCATTAATGTGTTGTTTTATCTCTTTCCTTTCCAGAGAGAATAATGCATGTAAGATTGTCTCACGGCACAATTTTCCCTATATCATCCTCTAACTGTCCCCTAATTCTTTCTAGCTAAAAAAGTAAATAATCAAGAACTAGGGACCGAATGGAAGGGCATAGTCTGTAAGCATTGAAACACATAGGTAAGAATAACATTGGAGTACACAAAACAGTAGGACATTTTTAATCAAGAACATTTAAATTATAGCGCCATTTTTTTACATTTTAGATGTAATTTTAAAAAAATGGCTGTAAAGATGGACATAGCCTTTTAAAATTCACAAGAGTGGAACCTACAGCAACACAGATTTCCATTTTTACATTTAACACTTGTAATATAATACAGTAAAATGCACATGAATTGAGTTTTACAAAACCTCAATTACATGCAGTGTAAAAAATCCAAGCAAATTTTAAGGTACGCTGTGGCGCTTTCTCTTATACAGATGTGTCGAACTTACCTCCGCTGCAATTTCTCCTGAAACTAACTTAATACAATATATACTGGCATACTAGCAAAATCCTTGACAAGCTGCAACTCCAATCACAACCACTAGGTGGCGACAATAGGCATCTATAAGATGGACATCTCGTGACAGAGTATCGTAAAATCATGTTGTTTTGAAAAGGTTATCTCATTACACATATATCTGATCATATTCAGCCTAGAGTAAAGGTATGGAAGGAGACATCTGTATATTCTGGATGTCTTACATCAGATTAATTATTTTACCGGTAGAGTATAGGTGATTTTATGTGATTCTTTTAAAAATGATATTTATTTTATTTGAGGAAGCGTGTCTTTAGATGTTATTACAATATTTTATATCATTTTTATGAATGTCCTATAATACTGAACATTTTTCCAATAATATTGGTGATAGCCATAATACTTATAATCCTGCTGTAAAATCATAGAGACGGAAGCTCATCATTTCCAAACTTCAGAGAACACTAACAATAGCACTGGAAATTACAGCCATCATTTAGACGCTATGTCCAAAACTTAAAAGGACAATATTTCAGAAGGTTAGTTCTGCACAGCAGGGAGAAGAAGACGAGGCAGCGCAATACTCAGTATTTCTGTGCGAGTGAATGATTGGAAATTGACCATAAGCCCCCGGTAAACCTGATAAGAAAGTAAATCCATGGCTCATACAGTATCAAGAAGTGAAAAGTGAATCATCCAAAACTAAGCTCCTTCTCTAGAGTAAAAGCTCTCCAGCTTGAAGGAAAAAAGCTATTATGTGCATAAGGAAAATCGGACCACTTACAAGAGAAAAAGAAACATAACTTCTCCCTCTTCTCGGTGACCTTGTGATAATGAAGCACCTGGAAGAACAGAGAGGATGTTTGATCTATGTATATATCAATACTGTTTGCAGGACTGCCCAGGGGTATGTATACACAGAAACCATAGAGCCCCATGGCGAATCTTAGAATGGGCCTCAACTCCACTGAGAGTTCAGTCAAATTTGCTATGATTTTAGGACTTAATAAATTATATAATTGTAGCTACAGCTGGGGGAGCTAATTATATGGAGATTTATGCAGACCCTGCCTCCTTGCCCTATCAGTAGCCCCACCCCTGCTTTATAAATGGTGAGTCTGTATTTCTACGGGCAACCAAACGTAACTGACCAAAATCTATTTTTTTTTGTATGAAGTCTCACTTTAAAGACTTGATCTACTTTGGGCAACTTCCCTTCATATCAAGGTTTCCAGATGAGGCTAACAAATTATAAAGCTGCAAGTACATAACACAAGATCCACCATTGACAAAAGGTAATTGACCCAATGCAGCTTCCCCCTCACCCCTCTCTCTGAACAATAACCTCTACTCATGTGACAAAATATGTCAATGAGTAATTTTTCACTAAGGCTTCTTATGCTTAGGTAAAAAAAACACACAATAGGTTTATTTTATATTCATAGCTTTTTATGTTTGCATTAGACAACCCATTTAAAGTGGTACTTCCTCTTTAAGATGCCTCCACATTACCACACTCGTATAAATACTGTTCATGATGTCTTGTTAACAAAAAGATTCTTTTCATATATTTTCCAACTATCATATTGAGATTTTTCTCTTTGCTCTACCTTTTTTTTTCTTTTCAACACACTCAGCTTTCTTTTATCTACCCTCATTGACCTTGATTCTTCTGAAGCCTTATGATAGTAGTCTGTCATCTGAAACACCGTGTTTGAACCGGCGTTGGCGACGTTTTTTAATCAGGAGCAATTTCAATTAATAAAACATTTGAGCAAAGGTCACCAAAGTACATTTCGTGATAGTAATAAAAAGTGGTCCAAACAGAAAAGTCATGAGAGAGGTACATGGAGGGCAATTTATGTTCATGCTGCTGTTAAAAAATCTAATGGTGGCAATGAATTGCCTGATTAATGTTCTGTGATTAATGGTAATGACTGTTAGATTTAAAGAGATAAAGGCTTTAAAACATAGGAAAATACAGTAAAGGTAAAGGAGTCTCTGTGCTTATCGACTAGTTTATCATTTGTTATTTGTGGAACATTTATAGGAGGGAAAAACTTTTGGGTTGGAAATACAGTATCCAACACAATTTTATAACTTTTATCTAAAGATTAATTGATACTAATTACTCATTATAGCTACTGTTGTCCCCGTAAGCTTGCCTTAATCATCATAAATCAGTAGATAAATAATATGTATTAAAAAGAGATTTAAAAAAAAGTTCAGGTCAAACTTGGGCCAAACAGCAGAGAAATATTCTGAAGACTAAACTCCATTTAAGGTAAAAAGGTATTTCTCTATACAGAAAGCAGAGTTGTTCCCCATGTACCACCTGTTCCACTGTGCTGTTCAGCATGGTCTTTCCACCAAACCAATAATTGTAGTATTATTGGATTTTTCTCTAAATATGGGCATTTCTATAGTGACATAGCTGGAAGCTTCTTGGTCCCAACACAAAGTCTGTAGCTGGGCCCTGACTTAACATGCAATTTATAATGCTGGTGTTGCTTTAGAGACCTTTGGGCCTCTGAAGCACAAGGAACCAGGTAAGACTGCTGCCTCTGTATCCTCTATAGTTAGGAGAGTAGTGATAGCAGTCTCATGAGGTGCCAGCAGGTAAGGGGATCCAATTGGATCTCTTAGCAAGAACCACTTTTTAACAGAATTTGCTTTGTCCGGTCCTTGATCCAGCTGAAAACTAAAGCAATTAAGCCATCAGCTCCATGCACTGGAACTTTCTTGGGAGCTGTAGGGCTTTCGGCTAAGTGGCGTGATGATATTAGTGCCTACAACATGCTGCAGGCAAAAGGATGTGGACCTGCTTCTTGTTATGGAAATGGGTGTAAAGTAGGGTTGTCTGTTTTTAATTTGAGCAAAAGGGCACTATTATTATATGGTGGTGCTATGGGGGCCACTATTACTATATGGGAATACTATAGGGCACTATTGCTATCAGAGAACATAATGGGAGCACTGTTACTGTATGGGAAAACAATTAAGACACTATTGTTATATGGGGCACAATGTAGGCATTGTTACTGTATGGGGACATAAAAGAGGCACTATTGCTGTATGAGGGCACAGAGGAAGCACTATTGCTGTATGGAGGCTCAAAGGGAGCCCTGTTATTGTGTAGAGGCACAAAAGGGGATACTATTATTGTGTAAATCTAAAGGAGGCTGTTCTACTGTTTGGGGGCTATTATTAATTTGTGGGGCACCAAATGGGCATTATTATTGTCTGTGGCACAATAAAGTGAGCCATTGCGTAGAGGTAGGAAAAGGTGGGATTTGCTGAAAAAGTAAGGAACCAAAGAAGAATGTATGTTACATTCCGCAGAGATGAGCCTAAATGAATCAGTGGCATGGGTATATTGATAGCCCCTATAGACTTTATGAAAGGGCCATGTGCATTTGAGGCCACTTCTCTTATATCCCATAATAGTCATTTAGAGTCTGGGTTGCAGACTTGGGTTTGCGAGCCTTAATCTGAGCCTAAAATTTTTTTGTGTGTGCGTTATATTATAAAGTTACTTTTAAGAAATTGTCCAACTGCAATTTGGAAGGAAAATCAGATCAACATATTAAGCTCACTTCAGGTATACAACAAATTGTAGAGTCTGAGTAGGATGCATTTTGAAATACACATTAAGGATCTGCAGAACAGCAAATCAATATAATGGCTTCTGTGGTGAGTACATGCATTTCACTCTAGTAATGTCCTCCTTGTGTCAGCCGCACAAAAAAAGAATAATTTTAGGTGAAGGGCTGATTAAATATCTTATATGAAAATTTGTTCCTGATGTGCAAAGGTATTGAATGTGGGTTTTTGTCTAGGTGAGCTAATTATAAGCTGTGTAAAATAATGTCATGCTGCAGATCTAATGATGGGAAATTTCTAACAAAGAGATGATTTCAGAGGAGTCATTTTAAACCATATATCTCAAGAAACAGAAATTTTACATCTACATTTAGTGTAAGTAAAGACAATCTGTTATTAAAAGTTAAAGGAAATGTCTAGCCTTGAACATATTGTTTATTTAACGTAAATCGGTCCAACACTCTAAAGACTCCAAATCCAGACCACTAGGGAAACTTATACATTAAACTCAATAATAGCACTGTATACCAGAAGCTCCTAAGCACCCCCTAGAGGTACTAGCAAGTAGAATTCAATTATTTATAGGGTTGTGCCAAGATTACATTTTTTTCCCTACCCACAGGATAAGGGATGACTTGCAAATCAGTGGGAGTCTCACCCCTGAGACCCCTGCTGATCTTAAAAATGAGGCCCCCTTTTTTCTCACTGTGAGGTCACTACACCCTCTACAGTGAGTAAGAGACTGAATGGATCGCTGGTAGGGCAAGCATGCTGGCATTCAATTCAGTTTCAATGGGACTGCAAAGATACCTGAGCATGCAATATTTCCATCAGCCTCATTGAAATGAATGGAGTGCCAACCGGGTGATCTCAGCCAGAACTCCATGCATTGTGATGTCACTGCGTGGTGGGAAGTGACCCTTGCAGTGACAGACAGAGGGGGACACGAGACACTTGTTCTTGAGATCTCCACTGATCATCTGGTTATCCCCTAATATTGACGTGATTCCTTACATTTATGTCTATATAGGGTATTTGGAACCCTGCATCAGAGAAACAGAACTACAACCCCCAGTATTCTTGCTAAGTTGTGTGGCAAAGTATCTGCGTAGCTTCCGAGCTCTCTCTATTCAGCCAGGATGAGAAGTACAGAAGAAACAGTCCTCTTTAGCTCTCTGCTGCGGCAGCATATAGTAGGCTGCTATTTATTAAAGCTGCTGGGGACTAGAGATGAGCGAACGTGCTCAGCCACGCCCCTTTTTCGCCCAAATACCGCGATTTTCGAGTACTTCCGTACTCGGGCGAAAAAATTCGGGGGTCGCCGTGGCGGTGCGGGGGGTTGCAGCGGGGAGTGGGGGGGAGAGGGAGAGAGGGCTCCCCCCTGTTCCCCGCTGCTACCCCCCACGCCGCCACGCCTCTCCCCGCCCCCCGGCGCACCCGAGTACTTTTCACCCGAGTAGTGAAGTACTCGAAAATTGCGGTATTCGGGCGAAAAAGGGGCGTGGCCGAGCACGTTCGCTTATCTCTACTGGGGACCCAACCAATATACCTGCAAGAGGGACCACATAGGATGCAAATATGTATACGTATTTATTTCTGTCTGGGTGTATAAATCTATTGTTTGTATTCGGAATGCACATATATATGTGTAAAAATGTTGCTGTATTTGTAAACATGTGTGTGTGTATGTACAGATGTGTCACTGTCTGAGTATGTACAAGAGTGCTACTATGTGTGTAAACTATATTATGTAAAAATGTGATGCTGATCGTATGTATATTACTACTGCGTGTGTAACATTTATTCCTGTGCACAACCGTTTCAAATGTATCCTTTTAATTGATTGATTGAAGAACACAATTGATCACCAACTATATCGTCTGTTAGGCCCCTGCAGAGAGCAGCGCAGCACTCACCTGCTCCCGCGGCCCTGGATCTTTCATAGACTGGAGCCAGCGGCCAGGGAGTAGAGCATGCCGCGATTTGTTTCCTGCGTGTGATTTCACGCAGACAAATCGCAGACGTCTGCATAGGACTGCGTATTGTAATACAATTCTATGCAGGCGTGTATGGGCGGAAATTCTGCATATCCACATAAAGTTGCATACATTTATCCTTGGTTTGACTTTTTTAATCTTAAAGAATTTTACTATTTTATTTACAAAATATACGATGCAGTGCTGAAGTAACAAAGTATAATTTACACACACACACACACACACACATATATATATATATATATATATATATATATATATATATATATATATATATATATTTACTTTTGTATACCACATGCAATATGCAGATATGCCTAAAATGACAGTAACATATATAACAAATAAGAAGAGGTGCCCAGAACTGGTAAAATAATAGTAGGTAACATAATATAGTATGTTAGGCTGAAGGGAGACAATATCCATCTAGTTGTAATATCAATATATAGTGTCTCACCAGTAGTGCAGTGAGAACCTAATAGGACGCACATTGATTTTACACGAAGATGACCAATGCCAGATGAGATTCTTCCAATATGGAATAAATAGAGAGGCTATGCCTAAACTGCCTAGTGAAAATCAGTGTGAAGGATACCCAAAAGGTGCTCTGATGTATAACATTTAAGGGTGGCTTCATACAAGCGAGTTTTTGCGCGTACATAGGTGCGCACCCATGCACGTGCAAAAACACGCGTGAATGGTGGTCCGTGCATTGTTTCCAATGAAGCTGTGGCTGCTGCCGGCGGCTCCATTAAAAACAATGGTCTGACGGCACCCCTGCATTCTTTTTCAAGGAAGGGCTTTACATATAAGCCCTTCCATGAAAAAGAAACATTTTAGTGTAAAAAAATAAAATATATACTTACCTCTCCGCCGCTGCCGTGACCTCTGCGGGGATGCAGAACACATCTGCCGCATGTGGCAGAAGTTTCCATCATCCCTGCTAGTTAAAAGAATTCCCTGCTGCTACATCGGCCACATCTGTGACTGATGCAGCAGAGGAATTCTTCAATTCTCTACCACAGCTGTCACACATGTCAGCTGCGGTAGAGGATTCTGCTGCCGGCGATTGATTTCAGGGAAGGGCTTTAAATATAAGCCCTTCCCTAAAAATCAAGTAAAAGTGGTTTAAAAAACAAAAAATAAAGATACTCACCTTGCTTCAGCTGCCTGGGCTCAGCCGCATCTTCTCCCGCTGTTCCCCTGCACTGTGGTGCTGATCTATCAATAGGCGGGGATTTAAAATCCCCGCCTGCTGAAAGAGCTGAATGTGATTGGCTGAGGTGATCAGCCAATCACAGGCAGCTCTCGCCCTTTATTGATTCGGGGTGAGAGAATTGCGGTAGAGAATTAAAGAATTCCTCTGCTGCATCTGTCACAGATGTGGTAGATGTAGCAGCAGGGAATTCTTTTAACTAGCAGGGATGAAGAAAACATCTGCCGCATGCAGCAGATGTGTTCTTCATCCCTGCAGGGGATGAATTTTACACTAAAATTTTTGTTTTTCAGGGAAGGGCTTATATGTAAAGCCCTTCCCTGAAAAACAATGCAGGGGTGCCGGCAGACCATTGTTTTCAATGGAGCCGCCGGTAGCAGCTGCGGCTCCATTATAAACAATGTGTACATTCCCTATGGTGCATGCATGTCCTATCTTTGCAGGCACACGCCTGTAAAGCCCGGACATGTAAACACACCATAGGGAATGCATTGTTGCAAATAGAAGCATGTTTTTGTGTGTGCGTATGCACACACAAAAACACGCTCCTGTGAAGCCACCCTAACGCACATGACTGCTGGAGTCCAAAGTCTAACGAGTTTCAAAACAAACATGTTCCTTCCTTCTGTAACTTTTAGTATCAGTTACTCAAGATGTTCCTGGATTTCTGCCAGCAAGATTGTATCATCTGCATATCTGTTGATGTTCCTTCCACTGGTTTTGACTCCGATGTTGGATCCGTTTAAATTGCATTGCCTCAATATCACCTCCACATACAGGTTAAACAATGCAGGGAATGGGATGCAGCCTTGGCATATGCCTTTCCCAATTCTGAACCATTCCGTGTTGCCATTGGTGCTGATCGTAACCTCTTGGTTCGCTTATAACTGTATGAGTTACCCCATATGTCGTGGGACTCCTAATTGTCTTAGGCATAGTCTTAGCTTTTCATGTTCAATGGAATGAAAGGCTATGTTGTAATCGATAAAGCATATGTATACTTCCTACTGGTATTCTTGGGCCTTTTTCACAATCCATCAGAGATTTGCAATTTGGTCACTTGTTCTTCCTTTGCGAAAACCAGTTTGTACATCAGAGAGTTCCCGTTCCAATATTGCCGTCATGCGTTTTTTTATAATCTTCAGTAGGATTTTACTTGCATGCGATATTAGGGCTATCATACGGTAGTTTGAGCATTCTTTCGAGTCGCCTATTTTGGGAAGCAGCAATTTAATAAATCTCAATTATGGCAGCCCTCCATGTGAAAAAAAGAAAGAATAAAAGGAAGGCAGCACACAAATGAGTGTACATACAAATTTTTGGTCTCTAGTACATTAATCCCTTCCCACCCCATGACGCAAGGGTACGTCATGGGAGCCGGGTACTTCCCGCAAAATGACGTACCCTTCCATCATGGGGATAGCGCGAGATCATAGCAGATCTCGCGCTATCCCGCAGCGGGAGTCGGCTGTCACTAGTAGCTGGCGTCCCGCTGCAACAGCGGGGGGCATCGGAGATGCGACCCCCGCTGTTAACCCCTTCCCTGCCGGGATCTAAGTAGATCGCGGCAGGGAAAGGGTTCACAGAGGGATCTGACAGTGGAAGGGGGGGAGTTAGTAAAGTGAGAGGCAGAGCAGAGATGGAGGAAAACTAAATCAAGAGTGTTGCCATCTCTGTGGGTGGGAGAGTCAGAGATTAGTGGTAAGACAAGGGAGGAGGTAAGCGTTAAAAGCCGGGAGGCAGATGAGCAGTTGGGGTCGTTAGTAGGGATGTTGAAATCACCAAGGATGAGGGTTGTATTTCACAGGATAGGAAGTGGGGGAGCCAGGCAGCAAAGTGGTCTAGGAACAGGCGAGTGGGACCTGGGGGGCGGTAAATAATACTTTTCCATTAAAAATTTAAAATACAGAGTTCCATTTGGATCAAATAAATCTTGGATTGTCTTTGATGCCCTAATAATCCAATCTGAGATTAGGAATATAGTATTTAAATAATGATATATTTGACTCTTTGGAATACTTATATTTTTTGTATTTGAGCTAATGAGATGATTTCAAATTAAGCAAGTCTGTGGCTTGTATAGATGATAAATAAGATGGAAGAGGTTTAATACTGCATGCTATAATAATCAACCTATTTTAAGTGGTTTGAATTGGTTGGTATATCTCTCCATTTTGATCCACAGTTTCTCAGGATTGTTCATCCATCAATGAGATAATTGGTCGAAAATAGTAGTCCTGGAGATTGGGTTGTGCTAGTCCTCAGTTTTTCTGTGAAGTGTCATTGTAGTAAAAGCAGTGCAGGTTTTTTCAAATACACCCGTGGAGAAAAATATTAGTTTGGAAATACAATAGCTTAGGGAGTAACAGCATTTTAAAAATGACAATATGTTGAAACCATGATATAAAATATTAAGAGTAACTAATTTTGTATATTTAATTTAGTTTCTGATATAAGACATTGAGAATTAATAGTTTATTGGATGGGTAGGTAAGTCTAATACCTAAGTAATTTATTGTTATTTGTTGCCAGTCTAAATCATATCTGGATTTAAGAATATTAAAGAGTTTTCATGAAATGTGGATGGGCAGAATTTGAGACGTTGTATTATTCACTTTATAGTATGATACTTTGCTAAATTAGTTAAGGGTTTCAAAATTGGTTTCTAGGGATTGAGCTGGGAAAGAATTAATCAGAATAATATCATCTGCTAAAAGTGCTATTTTGCATACAGCATGGCCCATTTGTATACCTTTAATTTTGTCATTCATCCTCATCGCTTCTGCAAGGAGTTTTATTGCTAAAATGAAGAGTATGGAGGAAAGAGGATATTCTCGCCATTTCCCGTTTGACAGCGTGAATTCCTCTGATAGGGTACAATTAATAAATATTTTTTCCGCATTGCTTGATAAAGTTCTTTGATTGCCAAAATTAGCAAGCATATGAAACCAAATTTAGCTAATGAAGAAAAAGTGCATTGCCAATTCACCCAGTCAAACAACTTCTCTATGTCTGTTGTTAAAAAAGTTGCTGAGATATTATTACATTTACAGTGTTGCATTAGATATATTATTGTTATTCTATTGTTGTGAGCTTGTCTTCCCATTGTGAACACCACTTCATCACCCTCAATTAGGGAGGGAATAATTTTCATCAGTTTTATTGGTATTATTTTTGTATACTTTTAATATTTTAATTTATTCAGGAAATGGGTCTAAAATTGGATGGAGAATTGGGCAGATAGATTTAATTGTTTTAAGAATTTCTGTAATTATGATTGGGGTATTGGTAATATGTGATTGACCGCCAGCGTTATCTGCTGGAGGGGACTGCTACTATACTGCCCTGAACAGGCAGGGATAGGGAGGACTGTGCAACTTTTCAGCAAGATTTTTTTTTGCTAAAAACTGTGTCTAAGGCCTCCTTCCCACGAGCGTGACGGGCTCCGCCGCGTAATATTCCGCAGTGAAGCCCGTCACGGCGCCCCCCAGAGACCCCATACTTACCAGCGGAAGATAGCGTGAAGACGCTTCCCCGCCCACCGCCGTCGCGTCATGTGACACGCCCACCGCGTCACATGACGCGGCCGGCCGTGTCACGTGACGCGCCGGCCGCGTCATATGACGCGCGGCGGTAGGCGGGGAAGCGTTTTTTCACGCTATCTTCCGCTGGTTGCAGCGGGAGATAGCGTGAACGGACGGCTTCCATTGACTGCAATGGAAGCCGTCAGCGCGTACACCCGCAGCAAATAGAACATGCTGCGGGTGAGGACGGGAGATTTCACGCTGCGTAATTCCGCGGTGGAATTACGCATCGTGAGCATTGTGCTATTAGGTTCAATAGAACCTAATAGCAGGGGGCAGCGCAGCGGATTTTTGCCGCGGATTTACGCGGCGTAAATCCGTTCGTGGGAAGGAGGCCTTAGGCTTCTTTTCCACGAGCGTATATTGGCCGCCATTTTCACAGATGGCCGATATACGCTACCATTTGCGGCATTAAATCTCATGAATAGGCGCACAAATCTAACACAGCATGGACCCCGGTGTATACATGCCATGCCGTTGCCCCTTTCCCCTTCCTCCCCCTTGCAGGCTCACTTCTGCTCTCCTTCCTGCTCGTGCTTTGCAATGAGAGGGGGCAGGATCGGGTGGCACTTAGCTCCACCCCTGCCCTGCCCCCTCCCATTGCAAAGAGCGGGCAGGGAGGAGAGCAGAGGGATGAAATTTAGCAGCCACGCTGCTAAACTCCCTCCCACCTCCTTTCTCCGGCCGCTGTCATTGGCTCCCATAGGAACCCATGCAGCAGCTGACGTATTCTGGCCCAAAAGATAGTTCCAGGACTATCTTTTGGGCCCGACGTTAAAACGCCCTGCACTATATTTGCCAGTCCGGTGCTTTAACGTCATGGGAATATGGCCATGTGATCTAATGCATTGGAATCCAATGCATCAGATCACAGCGTATATCGGACAACCGTGAAAACGGCGGGCAAATGTACTCTCATGGGAAAGAAGCCTTATAGTCAGAAAAATACAATTGATGATAATAATCCTTAAAAAAATACCTGCACTTTCACTTCGGAGAGTTCCTGCTTTGTCAGCCACTTTCGACTCCTTCCGGCAGCTGAAGACAGCCCCATATAGTGCTATATAAGCATTATATGCAGCTGTATAGGGCCATCTTCAGCTGCTGGAAGGAGCTGAAAATGACTGACAGAAAAGGAGCTCTCTGAAGTGAAAGTGCAGGTATACTTTAAAAGTATTTGGAATCCCTCTAGGAGATAATAGAGTATTATGGTTAAAAGGGTATTTTTGTGATTGTTGTATTACTTTTTTTGCAAGGAGTGTCCCAGCTCGTAGATATAAATAATATAAAGATTTAGATTTTTATGGCGTGTTCATGTTTGTGCATTAAGAGGTTACGTAGGTAGTCTGTGCTATATGAGGCTGTTGCTATTTAAAATTCAATGAAATCTTGCTTTGTGACTCAAGATCATATATTATAGTCGTAGATTGTTGTATTTTAGAGTCGCTATCTTTTTTAAGTTTACTTCCTAGTTTAATAAATATTCCTCTAATACATACTTTATGAGTGTTCCACAGAGAAAACACATTTATTTCAGGAGATTTATTTAGGTGAGAATATTCAGAAATAGCTGATTCAATAGTTTTTGCATATTCTGTATGTGACATTAAAAAAGAGTTTGTGCGCCAGACAAAATCATTAGCTTTGAAAAAATGTTCAGATAATAAGTATGGGGCACAGTCTGACCAATTAATATCTTCAGTTCATGAAAAGCTAAGTTTCTCTATTAGGGCAAAGTCAGACAAGCGTTTTTTGTGCGCGCCTATGAGCGCAAAAAATGTGTCTGATAGAACCATTGGTTTCCTATGATGTGTTCACATGTCTGTCTTTCACAGGCACAAAATACTCGCACCTGCAAAAGATAGGACATCCGTGCACAGGGAAGGACCATGCTGCACATAAAAAATCCCCATGGGGAGTCCCCTCATCACTGAAGACTGTGACAGCACTTTCTTTACTTTAAGTATTTTATTTAGCCCCTTCCCTCTCTGGGATGTGCATGTACCTCACATAGTTGTGGGGTGGGCATGAGGCAGCTGTATACCTGATGGGTGCTGACTGTTTCTGAGGCCTCCCTCACACAGGGCGTTTGCAAAATGCTGCCTTTTCAGCTGTGTTTTCTGCCCATCCATTTCAATGGGAGACTCAGCTGAAAATGTCCAAAGATAGAACATGCAGCGCTTTCAAAATGCAGCGTTTTTCAAAGCAGCGTTTTCAGCCCTGTGTGAGCAGCCCCATTGAAATGAATGGGAGCCTTGTAGAGCGTTTAGCACAGGGCTGAAAACGCCCTGTGTGAGGGAGGCCTGACAGCTGACTCCCGTGCAAACAGCCAGGGTTGAAGCTAGCTCTACTCATGACTGTTTGACAGCTTATATGCACCATCAATCTTGACCGCAACATGTAAACTGTCAGTCAAATTGATGTCCCCCTTCAATTTACCATTGCCCTTCCCCATATGATGTGATCATGAGGTACTGATCTTTGCCGTGGTAGCCCTGGGCCCACTGAATGCATCCAGCGCTGACCTGTATTTAACGTGAAAAGTATTGAATTAGTGAAGTATTGTAGCATATTATAAATGGCAATCAAATAATCATCCCTAAAAGGACTAAAATAAATAAATTTAAAAAATGGAAAAATGTTAAAAATGACAATAAATAGAATTGTCAAAATGGTACGCGCCCACTTAAAGGGAAGCTGTCACCTGCCTTTAGTACAATAAACTAACTTATGATACTGTTAAGCAAGGTGACAGGGAGTGCCGGACAAAAATCTGATGCTTTTCAGAATCTTGTGCACGCGCTTTCCCATAGACCTATATAGGACCACAAGACTTTGAAAAAGAGTTACATTTTTGGCTAACACATGGAATTCAATGGTGGATATTGTGGGAACTGGGAAGTGGGTGAGTATAAAAGGGATACATCCCAGCATGAACACTGCAAAAGCGAAACACCATGAAAAATGGCAAATTTGTGCTTTTTCCATTACAGCTAACCTAAAATTTTTCTTCAAGTTTTACAATACATTGATATATAAAAAAAAAACAAAAATAAAAACCTAAAAATGGCTGGGAGTTAAAGGGTATAGAAAGGCTTTTATATTGTAGATATTGACGATAGAGTATTTTATATTATTTATAGTGCAAGAAATTATTATATATCTGCTTTCTTTATCTGTGATCTGATGTTGGATTGAAACAACTAGAGTCAATTTAAATGCTATTAGGACTTCTCTCTTTTTTTTGCATGAAACGAGGCTTTAAGAATAATAGGCAAATCTTTGTATGAGAAATTATGAGAATTTTTATCACAAATATGCAATTCCTGTATGCATATAATATCACTATTATATTGTGCTACTTCGCACCACATAAGTGATCTCCTAAAGAGACTATTAAGCCGCTTAACATACATTGAAAAAATATTAGTACCCATGAATACCTTATAGAGGTGATAGGTTTAATAAATGGTATTTCTTACAAACATTCCTTACTATATGGAGTTAGCAATGAATAACAGAGAAAAAACAAGTATCAACATTTAACCATACAATATATATGTGTGGGTTGATTTGTTCCACTCGAACTCAATCCTCAGAGAGATTCATTTTGAAGGTGAAATCAAGAGTGTTCTTGGATAATATTCCATTCTCTAGGAACTTCATATCTCTCTTATATGTTGTTTATTGGAAATATGGAACCTTATTGGTTGAATAGAATCTTTGTGGGGAAGCCTCTATAGCATCCCATTTTGTCATAGGAGGTGAACCTTTAAAGTTTGATCTCTTCTTGCTTGTAAAGTCGCCACTGTTGGTCAAAAAATATTTTAAGATTTGAGTAAGGAGCTGGAAGTTCTTGCTACTTTCTATAGCAAAACATTACTTGATCTGTCTATTAAAAAAATATGTATATCTTGCTAAAACCTCTCAAAGAATGCTTTTGGTTAGAATTTTTGGTGTTGGAACTCTATGAACTCTATCAATGCTGAGTTTGTAAGCTGCTAGGTTAGATAGGAATACCTTGTCAGACTCTGTATATAGGTTTTGAGTTGAGAACCTGGTATAGATTCAGGAATCCCTCAGAATTTTATACATACAGTATATCCCAATCTATAGAACCAATTGTGTTTGTATTCTGGAAAATTTTTCTTCCAGAGAATTGTGTGAGCAATAGCAAATGATGCAATTGCATTCTTTATAGAGCCTCGTGTGGCGCAGAGAATTAAGGCAGCAGAAATGCAGTCCTAAGCTCTTGCTCATGACCTGAAGGTTGTGTTCAAACCCCATGTGGTTCAGGTAGCCGGCTCAAGGTTGACAGCCCTATATCCCTCTGAGGTTGGTAAAATGAGTTTGCTGTGGGGTAAATAGCTGACTAGGGAAGGCAATGGCAAACCACCCCGCAAAAACAGTCTGCCAAGAAAATGTCACAATGTGACATCACCCTAGGAGTCAGTCTTGACTCAGTGCTTGCACCAGAGGACTTTACCTTATCTATTCTTTATACTAGAAACTCTGTCTCCTATTTCATTAATAATACTTTGAAATGGTTGTATGATCTTTTTAAAATATTTGACGAGGGAGCTGCTAAGCTCTGAGAGCATTTCTTTTAATGTGTTTCCAGAAACTGTTTTGTCAGAAGTTTGAAATTTAATAAAGCCATCTGGAGTAACTGGTGTGGTAATAACAGGGTCAATAGCTGAGTTAGCCTCTATGTTGTCAGTCTGCTCTTGTAGTTTCTACTTCTGCTTAGTAGGACTAATCAAGGGAATACATGTAACAGAGTATCAGAGAAGGAACAGGAAAACCTATAGATGTAGCAGCGCTGATTTATAAATCAGGTACGATACAATACTGAAGTGAACGAGGCATGTGCTGCTATGCTATTTGCGTTTTGTAGCTTTTGCTATTTACTTTGAATAGCTGGCCTACTATGCAAAAAGCATAGCCACACACTGTACCCGAGTAGTGTGCTATATCAAAAACGTTTATTGTCTGAGTAACGTGATACAGGAGACATGCTGCAGCTTTAGTTGAGAAGATGAAGCTAATCTTCTATGCAAAGGAAAAGGAGCTGTATGTCTTAGCACAGGTATCTTAATTCTATGGGTATTCTTTTGTGGTTCATTGCATGTGTGAGTCTTAGCAGGAGATGTAGAATCTAAGCCTTGTGAGTGGCTTCAGGAGGTGCCTGGAGCTGCACCTTTGGATACGGCACCACCTTGAGAACACACATGGTCTGCCACTAAAGAGAGATGTAGTGGTTTAACAGCTGGGCTGTTACCTGGCCGCCTCTTGCTTATATCAGAGGTGAGTTACCCAAAGTATCAGCGCTGGATGTAGTATTGCTGGCAGTGTATTAACTAAGTCATATAACAGATGAGACTGAGCTTCTAGTTCATGTCAACATTTGTCCCGGTGGCCAAACTATTCCCTTATTTAACTTCTTTTTTTTTTACAATGGAAGGGAACATATTTTGCTTCTGACAAATGTAAACTTGGTTCCGTTATGTTTTTTAATGCAAAATCAAAGAATCAGTTGGCACTATTCTTTTAAAACGCTTATGTTACAGATGTTGAAGCTGTGACGATCCAAGTGGTGCTCAGTAGTCACATATAAATTAAATGTGCATCCAGCAAGAGAAATTGAAAACCCCAGCACTCACCATGGAAGATTCTTAAAACAGTAATTTCTTTATCCTATACTTGACATAGTTACAAAATTGGGTAGGTGGAGTGATGCAACAGAAGGCAATAGCCCTTTATTGTAGCTAGATGCTTCTTAGAGCAATATCATTAAAGATGTAAATTACAATTTCAGCAAGCTGAACTTAAAATTTACATCTCTGTGCGACTCTCCAACCAAAAATTAGCAGCCTTCTCTGTTTCTCCATTGGCTTATCCTTTAATTTTAGAGGGATTGTTTGGTTTAGAAGACCCACTTTCAAATATCCTAGGATGGAATCACAAGGTAATATAGTTAATATTTAACCACCCTCAATTAGAAGGGACAATAGCTACAAAGAGCATCTTCTACCTTGGATGACTCTATCTTACTTCTAACAAACATAGGGGCAGATGGAAGTCGGTATGACTGCAGGTTTGTTTGTATTCTGTTACCGTGGAGACACATTAGTTTTCATAAAACTTGCATACACTAATTGGTAGAATATTTTTATTCAAGATCATATGCTTTACATTCTATTGTAAATGCATCAGAGCAATAAAGAGCTAGTGGAACAGAAATACTACTGAGAAACCAACAGTTCTCTGGTGAAAATTGTACTAAAACACTGTTTAACATACTTTGCATCACTTTTATTATGAGTTTTAGACACTCTTGGATGTTTTTATTGACACATATGAGAAAGCGGAATGGCTTTGTGGAAAAGGGTGTGTGACCTAATTGTAACAGAATGCTCCAAAAATTGGCCAGAAATTTAGTGCAATTTTTAGTGTAAACTACACCCACTAATATGTAATATAAAGTTATACTAGACAGTCTAAATATGCACCGGATGTATCATTAGCAGGTTTTAGGTGATAAATGCGTTAAAAGACTTTTTAAGTGTGCGCTATCTATTAGACAGTATTAGAGGCCAATTACATTAGTGCTTTAGGGTTACATTTAAATGATCCATTGTAAGAGCAGGAAAAAAATAACCAATATCCAAATTAACACATCATATGACAAAATGACACCAAATGGGCCCACTAACTATAATGGTGTCCATTCGATCTGGCCAAATGGCCAAATTTTGGCATGTTGCAAGATGAAATAGAGCTACATACAGTACTATTCTGTCCTGTTTTTTTTACTGGATTTCAAAGATAAAAGTTCTGAACTGAACCCCCAATGCTGCTGTGAACAGACTTTTAGTAAATCTGCCCGTGTTGCAAAAGTGTTTCAATGTTTGGTCTTTCATTACCTAGGCATTTTGCATTGTTGTTTAATAAAACGTTGCCAATCTAGTCTGTGTGAAGTATATATCCACTGTAACCCTACTTACCAACACTGATGATATTTATTGTGATGTGATTGTGTCCAAAACTGAATACTGGGTTGTTTTTCCAACATAGTGAGAGTGTATTTGCAGCAAAGAAGAGATTATTTTAGACTCTCTTTGTTGCAAAGAAACCTGGATGCTTAAATAGTTTTTGAACTTCTACAACATTCTATAATTAAATCTGTATGTGATCTGATTTCTGCTGTTGTTCAACATCTCACATCTGACCTATATTTTTCTGTTCTTCAAAGGTGTTTGTTAACAGTGAGAAATACCAACACATGTAATTAAACATAAATATATTATATAGCATCCAATCCGATGATGGGCCAAGGATGTTGGTAGGCTTTACAGATAACCAGGGCACAGTGGGACACTGGTGGAGATGGAGGACCAAGATGCAATTAATTTGGAAATCACTGGCAAAACCAGGCAAAACACAGAGAGCATATGCTACTATTACAAGATGATAGGAATGCCACTATAAAAGGCCATACTTCAGTACTCATAGACGGTTATGCATCCATTATGGCATGTCTCACTTTTTCTAATCTGCTGATAGTATGTCCAATAGAGGCTGTGAAGAGAGAAACGTAGAGAGGACCTAGGACTGAAACCTGAGAAATCCCAAAAGCAATTTGGAGAGAAGAAATAGTAGATCCAGCAAATGATACACTAAACAATCATAGAAGTTGGAAGAAAACCAAAAGAGAACTGGACTCTTAAGGTCAAAAGAGTCAAGCATGCTGAAGAGAAGTTGGTGATCTATGGTGTAAAATGCTGCAGAGATTCAAAAGGATTATTAGAGAGTAGTTGCCATTAAATTTGGCATTCAAAAGATAATTTGAGACTTTAGTTATTATAGAATGCAAAGTGTGGAAACCAGATTGTAAAGGGTTCAGAAGAGAGTTACAGTTAAGTAAAGACAACTGATTAGACAAGAGCAGATCAAGCATTCTTCTAGGAGTTTGGAGATAAAGGGGAGGATAGAGATAGGTCAGTATTAGCAGCATGGGATGAGTCAAGACATTTTTTTTAATATATTGAATGGAGGAGTGAAAGAGACCTGAAGAAAGAGAGAGGTCATATATTTTTGCTAGATGTCTAGTGCCAGCTCAGCGGAGAGGTGTGAGAGAATAGGATCACTAAGGTCAGTAATAATTAAAGAAAAAGAAAGAAGCCCAGAGACTTCTTTTTCTATTATTGGGTTCAATGCTGAGAGTAAAGAAGAGGATGTGCAGGAGGGAGAGGATTGATGTTACGGGTAGACGTTGCATGTTATTAATATTATCTTTAAAATTAGTGGCCAGGTCTTCTTGCTACTGATCCCCATGAGCCCCATGTAATTTTCTGCTCACTGTAAAAAAGTGAAGACTTGCAAGCCACTTTGGGATCAAAAGTTGGAGTTAACCTTCAATGATTTGGATATTTTGTAGGATTATCTATTAGTCGAAAAATGTGATTGCTCAACACTTCATGAACTGAGCATGATGAATTTTTATTGCTTTACTGTAAATTAATTTAATATTGATTTTATTCATTGATTTTAATACAAATTTTTAAAGAAGTAAGCAATATCATGAAAGATGCAAATGACCTTTTCAGCAAGCTGAACTTGCTTTCTGTGGGAGTCTCCATCCAAAAATTAGCAGTCTTCTCTATTTCTTCATCGGCTTATTCTTGGTTTCTTTAGCAAGCATTTTAGAGGGATTGTCTGGATTAGAATAGAATCCCAAGTTAATAGAGTTAATATGTAACCACCATCAATTACAGTGGAGAATAGCTACAAAGAGCATACTCCATATTGGATGACCCTCCAGCCTATGTCTAACAAACATTCGGACAGATGGAAGCGGGTATAACTGCAGGCATGTTTGTAATCTGTTATCGTGGATACACATCAGTTTTCATAAGATCTCCATGCACTAAAAGGTAGAGAATCTTTAATCAAGACTAGAGATGAGCGAGCGTACTCGGATAAGCACTACTCGCTCGAGTAATTGGCTTTATCCGAGTATCGCTGTGCTCGGGGCTAAAGATTCGGGTGCCGCTGCGGCTGACAGGTGAGTCGCAGCGGGGAGCAGGGGAGAGCGGGCGGGAGAGAGGGAGAGAAAGATCTCCCCTCTGTTCCTCCCCGCTCTCCCCTGCAGCTCCCCGCTCCGTGCCGGCACCCGAATCTTTAGCCCCGAGCACAGTGATACTCGGATAAAGCCAATTACTCGAGCGAGTAGTGCTTATCCGAGTACGCTCGCTCATCTTTAATCAAGACCATTTGCTTTACTTTTTATCGTAAATATATGAGAGCAAAAAAGAGCTAGTGGAGCAGATTTACTGTTGAGAATTCAACAGTTTGCTGGTGAAATTTGAATCCAAACACCGTCTAACATACTTCACCACTTTCATGATGTGTTTTTGACACTCTTGTATGCTTTTGTTAGACATATCTGACAAAGTGGAATGGCTTTGTGAAAAAGGATGTGTGGCTAATTGTGATATAATGCTCTAAAAAATGACCTGTAGTTTAGTGCAATTTTTAGCATAAACTTCACAATTAAAACGTAATATATAGTTACACTAGGCAGTCTAAATATGCACCAGATTCATCATTCAGCAGGGTCACTGTGACACATGTGGTGCATTAAAAGACTTTTTAAGTGTGCACTCTCTATTAGACAGTATCAAAGCTAAATTCACGTGAGTGCTTTAGGGTTGCATTTAAATGATCCATTGTAAGAGCAGGAAAAAGATATCCAGTATCCGAATTAAGCCATCATATGACAAAACTGAATTATGCCAAATGGACCCCATTGACTATAATGAGGGTCATTCAATTTCCAGCCAACTTTTTGGCATGTTACAGGATGAAATAAAACTATATAGTTTGTCTTGTTTTTTAGTGGAATTCAGAGACAAAAGTTTTGAACTGAACCTCCAATGCTGCTGTGAAGAGACTTTTAGTAAATTTCCCTGTGTTGCAAAAGTGTTTCAATGTTTGGTCTTTGATTACCCAGCCATTTTCATTGTTCAATAAAACATTGCCCATCTAGACTGTATGTGCAGTGTATATCCACTTAAACCATACTTATCAACACATAGGGTTGACATTGATGATATTTATTGAGATGTGGTTGTGCCCAAAACTGAATAATGGGTTGTTTTTCTAAAAAAAACAACACATTTTGCTTTTGACAAATGTAAACTTGGTTCTGTTATGTTTTTATATGCAAAATCAGAGAATCAGTCAGCACTACTCTTTTAAAACTATTATGTTACAGATGTTGAAGCTGTGACGATCCAAGTGGTGCTCAGTAGTCATATATAAAGTAAATGTACATCCAGCAAGAGAAATTGAAAGCCACAAAATTCACCATGGAAGATTCTCAAAACAGCACTTTCTTTATTCTGCACTTGGCATAGTTACAAAACGGGGGAGCTGGAGTGGTGCAACAAAAGGCAATAGCGGTTTTGTGTAACTAGATGCTTCCTAGAGCAACAGTTCAGTAAACCCTTTTGCACATGAGGCTCCAAAGCAGATGGATGGTCACTGCACCTATGCTAACATTCAGTTCAATTTTTGAAAGATTCAGTTCCTGATAAAAAGAGGACATGGTATTAGAGATAGCAGACAGACAATCTCTGTTGTCTTGCAAGAATGAAGTCTCCTTGTCAAATGAAGAAATTTTAATTTGGGTGTCATCAGCACAGAGACGGTACTCAAAGCTGAATCTGCTGATATTATGTTCAATAGAGGCTGTGAAGAGAGAATAGTGGAGAGGACCTAGAAATGAAACCTGAGGAAACCCAAAAGCAATTGAAAGAGGATAAATAGTAGAGCCAGCAAATTATACACTGAACAGTCAAAGAAGTAGGAAGAAAACCAAGAGAGAAAAGGATTCTTAAGGCCAATAAATAGTCAAGCGTACTGAAGAGGAGTTGGTGATCTATAGTGTCAAATGCTGCAGAGATTCATAAGGATCAGTAGAGAGTAGTTGCTGTTATATTTGGCATTCAAAAGATCATTTGAGACTTTAGTTATTAATTTGGAAATCAGATTGTAAGGGAATGAGAAGAGAGTTACAGTATTATGAAGATAACTGATTGGACAAGAGCAGATTAAGCATCATTCTAGGAGTTTGGAGATAAAGGGGAGGATAGAGATAGGTCAGTATTAGCAGCATGGGATCAATCAAGACATTTTTTTAACATGTTGAAAGGAGGGAAAGAGACCTGAAAAAAGAGAGAGGTCATATATTTTAGTTAGGTGTCTAGTGACAGCTCAGGGCAGAGGTGTGAGAGAATAGGGTCACCGAGACCAGTAGTAGTGAGAGAAAAAGAGAGGAGCCCAGAGACTTCTTTTTCTGTTATTGGGTTCAATGCTGAGAGTGAATAAGAAATTGTGCAGGAGGGAGTGAATTGATGCGGCATGTAATTAATATTATCTTTGAAATATATGGCTAAGTCTTCTTGCCACTGATCTCATTGAGCCCCATGAAATTTTCTGCTCACTGCAAAAAAGTGAACACTGGCAAGCCACTTTGGGATCAAAAGTTGGAGTTAACCTTCAATTATTTTGGTATTTTTAGGATTATATCTATTAGTCCAAAAATTTGATTGCTCCATACTTCATGACCTGAGCATGCTGAATTTTCATTGCTTTACTGTAAATTAATTTGATATTGATTTAATTCATTGATTTTAGTACAAATTTTTAAAGAAGTAAGCAATATCATTAAAGATGCAAATTACATTTTCAGCAAGCTCAACTTACAATAACATTTCTATAGAACTCTCTATCCAAAAATTAGTAGTCTTCTCTATTTCTTCATTGGCTTATCGTTGGTTTCTTTAGCAATCATTTTAGAGAGATTGTCTGGTTTAGAAGACCCACTTTCAAATGTCCTATGATGGAATCATAACTTAATAGAGCTAATATGTAATCACCATCAATTACAGTTGAGAATAGCTACAAAGAATATCTTCCACATTGGATGACCCGCTATCCTACGTCTAACAAGCATTTGGACAGATGGAAGCAGGTATGACTGCAGGTTTGTTTGTAGTCTGTTATCGTGGATACACATTAGTTTTCATAAGACCTGCATATATTAAATGGTAGAAAAATTTTAATCAAGACCATTTGCTTTACTTTTTATTGTGATTGCATCAGAGCAATAAAGAGCTAGTGGAGCAGATTTACACCGAATGGAATTGTGCATTATCTATGAGGGCTTAGTCAGACGGGCGTTTTTTGCCGCGATTTGCGCATGCGCATGTGTCCGGCGATTTTTTAAAACCATTGCTTCGCAATGGTATCGGACACATGAGCGCTTTTTATGCGCTCGTCCGAAAAATTATAGAACAAAAAATCGCAGATCGCACCTATCTGCGATCTGCGATTCCTGTTCGCTTCTGTATATGCGCTCAATGGGGCCGGCGGCAGCAGCGCCGACCCCATTGAGAACATATAGAAGACAAATCATTCTTCTCTGCCACAGCTGTAACAGCTGTGGCAGAGAAGAACATGTTTGCCCATTGAATTCAATGGAGCGGCAATACAGCCGCTCCATTGAAAGCAATGGGCTGCCGGCGTGCGCGGGGTTAATTGTCGGGAAGGGGTTAAATATATAAACCCTTCCCTGCAATTCATGCTAAAATGTGTTAAAATAAAAAAAAATTGTATACTCACCTTTCCGCTGCAGCCGGAGTCCAGCCGCTGTCAGTTCTCCTGAACTGCTTCTCGGCACTATTCAGCCGGCGGGGCTTTAAAATCCCTGCCTGCTGAATGATCTGCTCTGATTGGTCACAGCCTGACCAATCAGAGGCCGGTTTCACTCACACACCCATTCATGAATTCATGAATGGGTGAGTGACTGCTGCCTCTCAGCGCTGAGCCAATCAGGGGCAGGTCTGACTCACATCCATTCATGAATGGGTGTGAGTGAGGCATGCCTCTGATTGGCTCAGCGCTGAGCCAATCAGGGGGCAGGTCTGACTCACACCCCCTTCACACCCACTGCAGGACGGCTGCCCGGAGCTGCAGGCAGAAGGTGAGAATGCAATTTTTTTTTATTTTAACACATTTTAGGATGGATTGCAGGTAAGGGCTTATATATTTAAGCCCTTACCGACAATTCATCCCGGGCTCGCCCGCAGCGCATTGCTTTCAATGGAGACGGCTGTATTGCCGTCTCCATTGAATGCAATGCGCTGGACAGCTCCGGCCCGTTTCTAATGAAACGCGGCTAGGAGCAGATTTTCGGGCGATTTGCGGGCGACTTGCGCGCACCGGTCACGCGATTTGCGGATGCGCATCCGTCATGCGATCCGCAAATCGTGGCAAAAAACGCCCGTCTGACTAAGGCCTTAGACAGTATTAGAGTTCATTTATATAAGTGCCTTATGGTTACATTTTCCTGATCTATTGTGAGATCAGGAAAAAGATATCCAGCCATCATGTGACAAAACTGAATTACACCAAATGGACCCCATTGACTAAATTGAGGTTCATTCAATTTCCGGCCAACTTTTTGGCATGTTAAAGGATGAAATAGAGCTACATAGCGTGTCCTGTTTTTAGTTGAATTCAGAGACAAAAGTTTTAAACTGAACCTCCAATGTTGCTATGAACAGACTTTTAGTAAATTTTCTCCAGTGCTGCAAAAGCGTTTCAATGTTTGGTCTTTGATTTCCCAGCAATTTTGCATTGTTCAATAACACATTACCAGTCTAGTCTGTATGTGCAGTGTATATCCACTGTAACTTCACTTATTAACAGATGAGGGTTGACATTGATGATATTTGTTGTGATCTGGTTGTGCCCAGAACTGAATAATGGGTTGTTTTTTCAAAATAAAACACCAACAGAGTAAGAGTGTATTTGCAGCAAAAAAAGATTATTTAAGACTGTCTTTGTTGTGAAGAAACCTAAATTGTTTTTGAACTCATACAACATTGTATAATTTAAATCTGTATGTGATCTGATTTCTGCTGTTGTTCAACACCTCACATCTGACCTATATTTTTCTGTTCTTCAAAGGTGTTTGTTATCAGAGAAAAATACCAACACATGTAGTTAAGCATAAATGTATTGTATAACATCCAATCAGATGACAGGCCAGAGATGTCGGCTGGCTTTGCAGATAACCAGGGCACAGTGGGACACTGATGGAGGTGGAGGACCAAGATATAATTAATTTGGAAATCACGGGCAACACCAGGCAAAACACTGAGAGCATATGCTGCTTTTACAAGATGATAGGAATGCCATTGTAAAGGATCATATTTCAGTGCCCATAGACTATTATGGAACCATTATGGCATGTCTCATTTTTTCTAGGTGACGAAGTTGCCTCACAAAGTGCCAATGGCTTCCTAATTGGGGAGTGTAGATACTCTGTGTGCATGTGGCTTACATAGATTACTTAAATATAATTAGTTCTACTGACTTGCCTGCTTTAGTAAATGCTTGCATTCCCATGTAATAATAATTCTGGAGCATCTTAAAGGGGTTTTCCAACAATCAAGTAAAAGTATCTGAGACACAAAATAGCAAACTAAGGCATACTCATCAATCAGACATTATCCAGGCCCAAGAGAGCTGCTCGGCTTAAATGATTTATCTCATGTATAAATCGAATGTTTCATTTACAGTATGTTGTTCTGAGTGTGTATATTAAGGTGAATACAGTAAGAGACTTATGTGTGTTTATAACACCCAATTTGTTAAAGGATTCACAGACTAACAGAAGGAATTTAAAACTTACAATTGCTATGCTGCCCCCCCCCCCTACGCTACACTATAGAGATAGCTAGACTTGAGCTTGAATGTAGTAGCTGTTCTCAGTATCCTTGTGTGCCCTGATAGACAGGCTGCTATATGAGGGAGAAATCTCTTTTGTATGGCTGATCTGGGTTATAAGAAATAGAGCATACGCTCCAGGTTGGATAAATAGATTTGTTTATAACTGCAGAGAAGTGCACGTAAATAACTTGTACAAATGAATGTAACACATTGTGAGATTTATCTGTGCTGGATAAAAGATCATTGTGTTGGAGGCTTCAGTCCCCTCATACTGGTAGCTTTGTGTTTATTCAGTCTAATGACTACCTGACTGCCAGATAGCTGCAACCTGGGACTGAGTCTGGGACTCTGGACTAATGGCTTAAAAGACTTCAGGGAAGTTTCTGTTAGGTAGTCATTCAATGAATTACATTGAAGCAGGGTTTCAGAAATTTTGTTAGTATTTATCATTTGGGGAACAACATTGCAGCTACAGCTCATAAATATCCGATGAATAAAGAGATAATCCAGTGGAGGTCATGCTCAATCATTCCGGAAAATGGGCGCTCTTAAAATGCCAATGATGGGTATGCCAAAGACAGGATGTTTGTATGTGGATAGATAAAGTTTGCAAGTGTTTGTAAAGGATGGATTCAGAAGAAAGGGCTTTGTATAGAAGGCCTTGCTTGGAAAAATGTGAGATTATAGACAGATCATGCATGAAATCTATTATACAATTCCGTTACTTGCCTAGTGATATTTTTTTTATGTCTTCAAGTGGGAGAGGTGTGCTGTAGCCAGCAAGCAGAGCATAATTCCAGAATTTGCATTATGGTAAGAACTGCATGTTGAGAATATGTGTGTTAGTAGGTTGTGATATCTCTACACAAAATATAGATTATTTTTTGTTAACTCTGATCTTATTATTTGATCATTATGCAGATTTGTTATTTTTGTGATTTTTGTGTGTGTGTGAAGGGTATGTATATGTGTCATTATTTGTATCTGTCTGTATAGGTTATGTGGTTCATGTCTACCATTGGACAGCTGGGCACAGACTAGGTGAAACACCACCAAAGAGTTTGCTAGATCACAAGGGATCTAAGTGATGTTAGGGGAAGAAGAAGACATAGGTAGGAGTTATCTGACATGACAGCCTTTTTGTCCCTTCTTAACACAGACCAACCAACATAGTAGAAGACAAGCATATCTCCATCTGAGTGGAATATATATTCTTTGATATGTGCACAGCACAAATACATGGAATGTTCAATTTATTGTGTTTTTTTAATAAATTTTTCAGATGTTACAAAGATGGGTTATGCAGGACAGAATATGCACTGGCTGTGCAATGTGAAGTACTTCTTTGACAAGCACTCCTACCTAGGATGTCAGCCTATGAGGTGGAGCTCACTGAAGCATGTAAGATGGTTGGAGGTAAGACTGTAAGCTGCACACAAGCTCCAGGTACTCTTTGAGCATATCCCACAATTATGGGCTAATTGGCATAGTACAAGCTTTATGGGGACCTCAGGCATGCCAATCAGAAATGCAGAAGGTGTATCAGATTTTTTGTTGGCACTAACTTTACCAAAATAGGTTGCATTTGTCAAAGTCAAGGCTCACACCAAAGAGATCACTTCAAAGTCGAGAGGAAACAGGAGGGCAGATAAAGGTGTTAAGGCTGCAGCTCTATTGCCTCTAATCAAGGTAATGGTCATTGCTCTAGCACCCCATGAAAAGGGGATTGACCTTTCCTTGTTATCTATTGTGAGACGGTGACCGGCAAGGTGCTGGAGGGCAGGTATGTGTCGCCTAGGATGCTCTCCTATGCTGCCTTGGGGAGCGCTTGGGCAGATACGTGCCACCGAGCAGCTTGGGCTCGATGGAGGAAGCCGGCAGTATAGTGTTAGTAGCATTAAGCCACTAACACGTTGTAGTATGTAAGTGGCTCCAAGCCACATAATCCGGGACGGCTTTTCCTGGAGTGACCAAAGTGAAGGGTGGGATGGTCACTCCCACGTACCAGGTGGGGCTGGTACCAGGCCATATAAAGCCTGGGCCTACAGGGCCAGAGAGAGAGCTGAGACCTCTGCAGGTCTGAGAGTCCTGGCTGGCTGTGGGCAGGAGCCATTTGTTTACCAGTACGTAGACAGGGACGCTACATGTTTAGTGAGTGCTCGGACGAGCAGGATTTACTTTATGTTTGCCTGATGTTAAGGCCTATATTTTGCTTTGTTTTGCTTGGAAATAAGCCCAGGCAAAGCCTGGACTAAAGACTTTATCGCACGTGTCACTGTCTCTGACTGCTTATGCACAGGTTGCTACCGATCCTAAACGCTAATCCCTCACACTATCTTGCAGGCAAAAGCACCACAGAGTGAGGTGAAGTAGTGAAAAGCAAAAGGAGCTGAACAGGGAGATGATGGTATGTGGTGCAAAGATAATCTGACCTGCCTCCTAAAAGCATTATACCCTATGATGATACATCAAACAATGGAATGAGGCCTTAGTCACACGGGCGTTTTTTCCCGCGATTTGCGGATCACATGACGGATGCGCATCCGCAAATCGCGTGACCGAGGCCGAAAAATCGCCCGAAAATACTGCTCCTAGCCGTGTTTCAATAGAAACGGGCCGGAGCTGTCCAGCGCATTGAATTCTATGGAGCCGGCAATACAGCCGGCTCCATTGAAAGCAATGCGCTGCGGGCGATTGCAGCATGAATTGTCGGGAAGGGCTTAAATATATAAGCCCTTCCCTGTGTAAAAATAAAAAAAATATATATACTCACCTTGTCCCGGCAGACGGAGTTCAGCCGCGGCCGCCGGCAGTTCTCCTGAACTGCTCTCTCTAGTATTCAGCAGCCGGGGATTGAAAATCCCCGCCTGCTGAATGAGCTGCCTCTGATTGGTCACAGCCTGACCAATCAGAGGCAGCTCTCACTCACACCCATTCATGAATGGGTGTGAGTGAGAGCTGCCCCTGATTGGTCCCTGCGCTGAGCCAATCAGAGGCAGCTCTCACTCACACCCATTCATGAATTCATGAATGGGTGTGAGTGAGAGCTGCCTCTGATTGGTAAGGCTGTGACCAATCAGAGGCAGCTCATTCAGCAGGCGGGGATTTTAAATCCCTGGCTGCTGAATACTAGAGAGAGCAGTTCAGGAGGACTGCCGCCAGCCGCGGCTGAACTCCGTCTGCCGGGACAAGGTGAGTATATTTTTTTATTTTATTTTTACACATTTCTGGATGAATTGCAGGGAAGGGCTTATATATTTAAGCCCTTCCCGACAATTCATGCTGCGATCGCCAGCAGCCCATTGCTTTCAATGGAGCCGGCTGTATTGCCGGCTCCAATGAATTCAATGGGCAAACATCATTCTTCTCTGCCACAGCTGTTACAGCTGTGGCAGAGAAGAATGATTTGTCTACTATATGTACCCAATGGGGTCGGCGCTGCTGCCGCCGGCCCCATTGAGCGCATATAGAGAAGAGAACAGGAATCGCAGATTGCAGATAGGTGCGATCTGCGATTTTTCTTCTATAATTTATCGGACGAGCGCATAAAAAGCGCTCATGTGTCTGATACCATTGCAAAGCAATGGTTTTATAAAATCGCCGGACGCATGCGCAAATCGCACGAAAAAACGCCCGTCTGACTAAGCCCTGACACATCACTTAAAGGAGGTAATATGGGGCATAGTGCCTTCTGCTTGGATTGCCCAGGGAGCAGCAGTATCGCAACAAAGTTTGTACAGGCTGTTATTGTGTGTGCCTGTAATAGCCCAGGTAAAATAGCATAGGTACCTACCCAGCACTCTGTACGACCATCTTACTCATTTCAGAGACTACAATTGAGTTTCATCCAACTGCCAGAGGCAGGCTGATATGAGTGTATCCTTGTCTGTTTTGATTCTTTTTAGGCTGTGACCACAGCTAAAGAAAATAATATGGCTACAAAGTTATTATCTGAGGTAGTATGTCAATATGGAATCCCCTGACATAATAGAGGGTGATAAGTGACCACATTTCATTAATGGAGTTCTGGAGAGGATTCAGAATCTCTAAATGATTGTACAAGTAAGTGTCTCACACTTCATATCACACACAAAGAAGATACACTCAATGGGAGCATTAACCTTTAAGATTACCGAGGCTAAAGAGGAGAAACAGAAACCATGGATAATCTCTACTCATTACTTTATACTCTATCAGGAACACACCCGAAGGAAAGATATTAATCCTTTGCGGTTTTGTCTGCCTAAGCCCCTGGTATAGAGTTGTCCTTCCCACAACAGACATAAGCTATGCCCAGAAGAATGCTACAAAGCACCTGCCTTTGATGGTGATTTATACTTGAACCATATAAAATTAGATCAAGGTCAATGCAAGATGATTTTTATTTCTGAAATGTTATATGTTAGTTCAGACATTGATAACAGCATAATTTTGCATCATGGTTATTGTTAAATTGTTTATCAGATGTATACCTGAAATATTTACACCTTGTTTTGCTTTTCATAGCAGTAGACCTGTCAATAATACCAGTGCAATATTTACATGCACCTCTCCTCTTTGAAAGACAACTTATTTCCGACAAAGAGACACAGCCAAATATACATTACACCTTAAGACACAACCTAAGATGGTCCAAAAGTTTCTGATATGACAGTCTTATAGTGCAAGGCAGTCTTTTCCAATGGACAACCATAAGACGTTTATCCTTGTTCACCAGAGAATAAGGTTCATTAGTAGAGATGAGCGAGCACCAAAATGCTCGGGTGCTCGTTACTCGAGACGAATTTTTCGCGATGCTCGAGGGTTCGTTTCGAGTAACGAACCCCATTGAAGTCAATGGGCAACTCGAACATTTTTGTATATCGCCGATGCTCGCTAAGGTTTTTATTTGTGAAAATCGGGGCAATTCAAGAAAGTGATGGGAATGACACAGAAACGGATAGGGCAGGCGAGGGGCTACATGTTGGGCTGCATCTCAAGTTCCCAGGTCCCACTATTAAGCCACAATAGCGGCAAGAGTGCCCCCCCCCCCCCCCCCTCCCAACAATTTTTACTTCTGAAAAGCCCTCATTAGCAATGCATACCTTAGCTAAGCACTACACTACCTCCAACAAAGCACAATCACTGCCTGCATGACACTCCGCTGCCACTTCTCCTGGGTTACATGCTGCCAATCCCCCCCCCCCACGACCCAGTGTCCACAGCGCACACCAAACTGTCCCTGCCCAGCCTTCAGCTGCCCTCATGCCACGCCACCCTCATGTCTATTTATAAGTGAGTCTGCCACAGGAAAAGCAGGCACACACTGCAGAGGGTTGGCACGGCTAGGCAGCGACCCTCTTTAAAAGGGGCGGGGCGATAGCCCACAATGCTGTACAGAAGCAATGAGAAATCCAATCCTGTGCCACCTCCATCTGGAGCTGCACACGTGGGCATAGCAATGGGGAACCTATGTGCCACACACTATTCATTCTGTCAAGGTGTCTGCACGCCCCAGTCAGACCGTGGTTTTTTATAAATAGTCACAGGCAGGTACAACTCCGCAATGGGAATTCCGTGTGCACCCACAGCATGGGTGGCTCCCTGGAACCCACCGGCGGTACATAAAAATATCCCATTGCAGTGCCCATCACAGCTGAGGTAGTAATGTCATGTTTAATGCAGGTGGGCTTCGGCCCACACTGCATGCCCCAGTCAGACTTGGGTTCTTTAGAAGTGGAAACAGATGCATTTACAACTCCCTGTGGACCCACAGCATGGGTGGGTGCCAGGAAGCCACTGGCAGTACATAAATATATCCCATTGCATTGCCCAACACAGCTGAGGTAGTAATGTCATGTTTAATGCAGGTGGGCTTCGGCCCACACTGCATGCCCCAGTCAGACTGGGGTTCTTTAGAAGTGGAAACAGATGCATTTACAACTCCCTGTGGACCCACAGCATGGGTGGCTCCCTGGAACCCACCGGCGGTACATAAAAATATCCCATTGCATTGCCCAACACAGCGGATGTAACGTCAGCTGTAATGCAGGTGGGCTAAAAATTCATTTGATTACACTATAGGCGAGGGCCCACAAAAATTGCTGTATCAACAGTACTAATGTACATCAGAAAAATTGGCCATGGCCAACCAAGAGGGCAGGTGAAACCCATTAATCGCTTTGGTTAATGTGGCTTAATTGGTAACTAGGCCAGGAGGCAGCCCAGTTAAAATAAAAATTGGTGGAGGTGGAAGTTTCAACGCTTTAATGAGCATTGAAACGTATAAAAATTGTTTAGAAAAATTATATGACTGAGCCTTGTGGGCCTAAGAAAAATTGCCCGTTCGGCGTGATTATGTGAGGTTTCAGGAGGAGGAGCAGGAGGAGGAGGAGGAGGAATATTATACACAGATTGATGAAGCGAAAAGGTCCCCGTTTTTGATGGGGATACAGAACGATGCTTCCATCCGCGGGTGCAGCCTACCTATTCCTTAGGTATCGCTGCTGTCCGCTGGTGGAGAAGAGAAGTCTGGGGAAATCCAGGCTTTGTTCATCTTGATGAGTGTTAGCCTGTCGGCACTGTCGGTTGACAGGCGGGTACGCTTATCTGTGATGATTCCCCCAGCCGCACTAAACACCCTCTCTGACAAGACGCTAGCCGCAGGACAAGCAAGCACCTCCAGGGCATACAGCGCGAGTTCAGGCCACGTGTCCAGCTTCGACACCCAGTAGTTGTAGGGGGCAGAGGCGTCACGGAGGACGGTCGTGCGATCGGCTACCTACTCCCTCACCATCCTTTTACAGTGCTCCCGCCGACTCAGCCGTGACTGGGGAGCGGTGACACAGCCTTGCTGGGGAGCCATAAAGCTGTCAAGGGCCTTAAAGAGTGTTGGCCTGCCTGTGCTGTACATGCTGCCTGATCTCCGCGCCTTCCCTGCTACCTGGCCCTCGGAACTGCACCTTCGGCCACTACCGCTGTCGTATGGGAGTTTTACCATCAGTTTTTCCGCCAGGGTCCTGTGGTATAGCAACACTCTCGAACCCCTTTCCTCTTCGGGTATGAGAGTGGAAAGGCTCTCCTTATACCGTGGGTCGAGCAGTGTGTACACCCAGTAATCCGTAGTGGCCAGAATGCGTGTAACGCGAGGGTCACGAGAAAGGCATCCTAACATGAAGTCAGCCATGTGTGCCAGGGTACCTGTACGCAACACATGGCTGTCCTCACTAGGAAGATCACTTTCAGGATCCTCCTCCTCCTCCTCCTCCTCCTCAGGCCATACACGCTGAAAGGATGACAGGCCAGCAGCATGTGTACCCTCACCAGTGGGCCAAGCTGTGTCTTCCCCCTCCTCCTCATCTTCCTCTTCCTCCTCCTCACCGCGCTGAGATATAGACAGGAGGGTGCTCTGACTATCCAGCGACATACTGTCTTCCCCCGGCTCTGTTTCCGAGTGCAAAGCGTCTGCCTTTATGCTTTGCAGGGAACTTCTCAAGAGGCACAGCAGAGGAATGGTGACGCTAATGATTGCAGCATCGCCGCTCACCACCTGGGTAGACTCCTCAAAGTTTCGAAGGACCTGGCAGATGTCTGCCAACAAGGCCCACTCTTCTGAAAATAATTGAGGAGGCTGACTCCCACTGCGCCGCCCATGTTGGAGTTGGTATTCCCCTATAGCTCTACGCTGCTCATAGAGCCTGGCCAACATGTGGAGCGTAGAGTTCCACCGTGTGGGCACGTCGCACAGCAGTCGGTGCACTGGCAGATTAAACCGATGTTGCAGGGTGCGCAGGGTGGCAGCGTCCGTGTGGGACTTGCGGAAATGTGCGCAGAGCCGGCGCACCTTTCCGAGCAGGTCTGACAAGCGTGGGTAGCTTTTCAGAAAGCGCTGAACCACCAAATTAAAGACGTGGGCCAGGCATGGCACGTGCGTGAGGCTGCCGAGCTGCAGAGCCGCCACCAGGTTACGGCCGTTGTCACACACGACCATGCTCGGTTGGAGGCTCAGCGGCGCAAGCCAGCGGGGGGTCTGCTCTGTCAGACCCTGCAGCAGTTCGTGGGCCGTGTGCCTCCTATCTCCTAAGCTGAGTAGTTTCAGCACGGCCTGCTGACGCTTGCCCACCGCTGTGCTGCCACGCCGCGCGACACCGACTGCTGCCGACGTGCTGCTGCTGCTGACACATCTTGATTGCGAGACAGAGGTTGCGTTGGAGGAGGAGGAGGAGGAGGAGGGTGGTTTAGTGCAGGAAGCATACACCGCCGCAGATACCACCACCGAGCTGTGGCCCGCAATTCTGGGGGTGGGTAGGACGTGAGCGGTCCCAGGCTCTGACTCTGTCCCAGCCTCCACTAAATTCACCCAATGTGCCGTCAGGGAGATATAGTGGCCCTGCCCGCCTGTGCTTGTCCACGTGTCCGTTGTTAAGTGGACCTTGGCAGTAACCGCATTGGTGAGGGCGCGTACAATGTTGCGGGAGACGTGGTCGTGCAGGGCTGGGACGGCACATCGGGAAAAGTAGTGGCGACTGGGAACTGAGTAGCGCGGGGCCGCCGCCGCCATCATACTTTTGAAGGACTCCATTTCCACAAGCCTATACGGCAGCATCTCCAGGCTGATAAATTTGACTACGTGCACGTTTAACGCTTGAGTGTGCGGGTGCGTGGCGGCGTACTTGCGCTTGCGCTCAAACACTTGCGCTAGCGACGGCTGGACGCTGCGCTGACAGACATTGCTGGATGGGGCCGAGGACAGCGGAGGTGAGGGTGTGGGTGCAGGCCAGGAGACGGTAGTGCCTGTGTCCTCAGAGGGGGGTTGGATCTCAGTGGCAGGTTGGGGCACAGGGGGAGAGGCAGCGGTGCAAACCGGAGGCGGTGAACGGCCTTCGTCCCACCTTGTGGGGTGCTTGGCCATCATATGTCTGCGCATGCTGGTGGTGGTGAGGCTGCTGGTGGTGGCTCCCCGGCTGATCTTGGCGCGACAAAGGTTGCGCACCACTGTTCGTCGGCCGTCTGCACTCTCAGTGAAAAACTGCCAGACCTTTGAGCACCTCGGCCTCTGCAGGGTGGCATGGCATGAGGGGGCGCTTTGGGAAACAGTTGGTGGATTATTCGGTCTGGCCCTGCCTCTACCCCTGGACACCGCACTGCCTCTTGCAACCTGCCCTGCTGCTGCCCTTGCCTCCCCCTCTGAAGACCTGTCCTCAGTAGGCGTAGCAAACCAGGTGGGGTCAGTCACCTCATTGTCCTGCTGCTCTTCCTCAGAATCCTCGGTGCGCTCCTCCCTCAGACTTAATGCCCTTACTACTACTTCACTGATAGACAACTGTGTCTCATCGTCATCGGCCTCCTCACCCACTGAAAGGTCTTGAGACAGTTGCCGGAAGTCCCCAGCCTCATCCCCCGGACCCCGGGAACTTTCGAATGGTTGGGCATCAGTCACGATAAACTCCTCTGGTGGGAGAGGAACCACTGCTGCCCAATCTGAGCAGGGGCCCGAGAACAGTTCCTGGGAGTCTGCCTGCTCCTCAGAATGTCTCATTTTCATGGAGTGAGGAGGCTGGGAGGAAGGAGGAGCAGCAGCCAGAGGATTCTGAGTTGCAGCAGTGGACGGCGCAGAACTCTGGGTGGACGATAGGTTGCTGGAAGCACTTTCTGCCATCCACGACAGGACCTGCTCACACTGCTCATTTTCTAATAAAGGTCTACTGCGTGAACCCATTAAATGTGCTATGAATGTGGGGACGCCAGAAACGTGCCTCTCTCCTAATCCCGCAGCAGTCGGCTGCGATACACCTGGATCAGGAGCTCGGCCTGTGCCCACACCCGGACTAGGGCCTCCGCGTCCTCGGCCGCGCCCACGTCCTCTAGGCCTACCCCTACCCCTCAGCATGCTGTATTACCAGGAATGCAGAAACACAACACTGTAATTAAATGTGCCGCTTATTGGCCTGTGGTTGGAGGCTGAGTTCGCTTACGGAACGCCAGGAAATAATTTGGCGCAAGCCTGCTGTAACACTTAGCTGGCTGCGTATTTATTTGGAGAAATACTACCCCCAGCAGACACGGACCCAGAACACTGAGCACAGTGACAGGCAGGCCAAATAGATTTTTTCCAAATATTTTTTTCTAAAGGACCACTGCGTATATTCAATCTATAATATGTCTTCTGGCCCTGCCTACACAATTCTGTCCCTGATGTGTGTGTCACGGAACTGCAGTGTTGCACTGTTATTAACTGCAACAGACCGGTGATTTCAGAGCCAGGAAATAATGTGGCGCAAGCCTGCTGTAACACTTAGCTGGCTGCGTATTTATTTGGAGAAATACTACCCCTGGCAGACACGGACCCAGAACACTGAGCAGAGTGACAGGCAGGCCAAATAAATGTTTTTCAAATATTTTTTTCTAAAGGACCACTGCGTATATTCAATCTATAATATATGTCTTCTGGCCCTGCCTACACAATTCTGTCCCTGATGTGTGTGTCACGGAACTGCAGTGTTGCACTGTTATTTCAGAGCCAGGAAATAATTTGGCGCAAGCCTGCTGTAACACTTAGCTGGCTGCGTATTTATTTGGAGAAATACTACCCCCAGCAGACACGGACCCAGAACACTGAGCAGAGTGACAGGCAGGCCAAATAAATGTTTTTCAAATATTTTTTTCTAAAGGACCACTGCGTATATTCAATCTATAATATATGTCTTCTGGCCCTGCCTACACAATTCTATCCCCGGAGTATTACTGCAGGGCGCAATGCTCTGCACGGCCGATATACCAAAAAAAAAAAAAAGTGCAACACTGCTAAAAGCAGCCTCCACACTACTGCACACGGTTAGATGTGGCCCTAAGAAGGACCGTTGGGGTTCTAGAAGCCTACACTAACTCCTAACACTCTCCCTACAGCAGCTCCAACACGATACCACTGTCCCTCAGCTATCTCACAACGCATCTGAGCCGAGCCGCGGGAGGGGCCGATTTATATACTCGGGTGACACCTGATCTCCCCAGCCACTCACTGCAGGGGGGTGGTATAGGGCTTGAACGTCGCAGGGGGAAGTTGTAATGCCTTCCCTGTCTTTCAATTGGCCAGAAAAGCGCGCTAACGTCTCAGAGAAGAAAGTGAAAGTAACCCGAACATCGCGTGGTACTCGTTACGAGTAACGAGCATCTCGAACACGCTAATACTCGAACTAGTATCAAGCTCGGACGAGTGCGTTCGCTCATCTCTATTCATTAGGCCTACCCTTACTCTTCAAAGGGTATGTAGCTGGGAGAATGATTGCACAAGGACTGAGACATTTAATAGAACTAGAAGATGAGAAGGCAATGTTAAAATATATTTGCTTTTACGCTATATTCATTTCTAAATTCTATCCAATGCTTATGCAAATGTGGGATAAATTAGCAGAAGCCACTGATTATCTAGATGACCAGATTTTTACTGTGTTGGGCATAGTTCAAGCTTTATTCCAAATATTATTGCTGTTCATGCTGCATTTAAAATCTTAATGGTTTGTATTCCTTATTTGCTTACAATGTGTAAGAAAAAAATTTAATGAGTTAACAAAGTTGCATGACCTAAGGAACACCCATGTGAAGATGTTCACCCCCTATCACAACTATAATCTGTCTCATTCAGTGCTCAAGGTTTCACCAACACAGAGTTCCAAAATTGGTGAACAAAGTGAAGATAAGTCCTCCCTGGAGGCTAGCTCCAGGAAGGTGAAGTATTGAAGTCTTCCCTGTTGGACTAGCTGATGGGATATACCTAGTTTGAGAATAAAAGTGTAACAGGGAAGATGTGAAAATATTCTGTCTTATACTTGTTATTCAAGGGTAAATATAGATTAGTCTGGAGCTCATAAAAGCAGCGTTTCCTAGAAACCATATTTAGTCATTGTATCCACAATCCTCTACTGTCTTCAGTTAAGAATGTAAGCAACACGTCACATTATGCATTCCTTCGTTACTGTTAGACTTGCTGTATAGGGAGTTGTCCAATGTTACTGGACACTATACCTTCTTTTGCACAATACATTGTTTTGCATAATAAAGTTAACACTGGGCTGGCCCCTCAGGAAAAGCATAGTGATGACTTCATACAATTGATGTCCCTTGTTCTTTCTCCAATGATCATGGGTAATTAATTTGGAAAAACTATTACGCATTTCTAAATGTAATGGAATCAACAACAACAACAATTTTGCCATTTTTAGGGGAGTCTTGTTTTTACATGTTGCAGTAAAAATGGCACGCTAACTTAATTGTCTGTATCAGCATGATTATAGTGATGTCAAATTTATATAGTTTTTTTTTGTAAAAAAATAAAATATCTTTTTAAAAAACTGCTTTCTTTCGCCATCTTCACACCATCATAACATTTTTTTTTCATCGGTGGAGTTGTGCAATAGCCTGCTTTTTACAGGGCTACCGGTAGTTTCTATTTGTACTATTTTGGTGAGCATAGGACTTTTTCATAATTTTTTATAAAAATGTTTTCTTGGATAATGTATAACTAGAGATGAGCGAGCACCAAAATGCTCGGGTGCTCGTTACTCGGGACGAACTTTTCGCGATGCTAGAGGGTTCGTTTCGAGTAACGAACCCCATTAAAGTCAATGGGCGACCCGAGCATTTTTGTATTTCGCCGATGCTCGCTAAGGTTTCCTTGTGTGAAAATCTGGGCAATTCAAGAAAGTGATGGGAACGACACAGCAACGGATAGGGCAGGCGAGGGGCTACATGTTGGGCTGCATCTCAAGTTCACAGGTCCCACTATTAAGCCACAATAGCGGCAAGAGTGGGCCCCCTCCCAACAACTTTTACTTCTGAAAAGCCCTCATTAGCATGGCATACCTTTGCTAAGCACCACACTACCTCCAACAAAGCACAATCACTGCCTGCATGACACTCCACTGCCACTTCTCCTGAGTTACATGCTGCCCAACCGCACCCCTCCCCCCACAGCGCACACCAAAGTGTCCCTGCGCAGCCTTCAGCTGCACTCATGCCACACCGCCCTCATGTCTATTTAGAAGTGCGTCTGCCATGAGGAGGAAACGCAGGCACACACTGCAGAGGGTTGGCACGGCTGGGCAGCGACCCTCTTTAAAAGGGGCGGGGCGATAGCCCAGAATGCTGTACAGAAGCAATGAGAAATATAATCCTGTGCCACCGCCATCAGGAGCTGCACACGTGGGCATAGCAATGGGGAACCTATGTGCCACACACTATTCATTCTGTCAAGGTGTCTCTGCATGCCCCAGTCAGACCGGGCTTTTTAATTCATAGACACAGGCAGGTACAACTCCCTATTGTGAAGTCCCTGTCGACCGACAGCATGGGTGGCTCCCTGGAACCCACCGGCGATACACAAAAATATCCCATTGCATTGCCCAACACAGCTGAGGTAGTAATGTCGTGCTTAATGCAGGTGGGCTTCGGCCCACACTGCATGCCCCAGTCAGACTGGGGTTCTTTACAAGTGGAAACAGATGCATTTATAATTCCCTGTGGACCCACAGCATGGGTGGGTGCCAGGAAGCCACCGGCGGTACATAAAAATATCCCATTGCATTGCCCAACACAGCTGAGGTAGTAATGTCGTGCTTAATGCAGGTGGGCTTCGGCCCACACTGCATGCCCCAGTCAGACTGGGGTTCTTTACAAGTGGACACATGCAGTTACAACTCCGTGTGGACCCACAGCATGGGTGGGTGCCAGGAAGCCACCGGCGGTACATAAATATATCCCATTGCATTGCCCATCACAGCTGAGGTAATGTCATGTTTAATGCAAGTGGGCTTCGGCCCACACTGCATGCCCCAGTCAGACTGGGGCTCTTTAGAAGTGGACACATGTAGTTACAACTCCGTGTGGACCCACGGCATGGGTGGCTCCCTGGAACCCACCGGCGGTACATAAATATATCCCATTGCAGTGCCCAACACAGCTGATGTAACGTCAGCTGTAATGCAGGTGGGCAAAAAATTAATTGGATTACACTGTAGGCGAGGGCCCACAAAAATTGGTGTACCAACAGTACTAATGTACCTCAGAAAAATTGCCCATGCCCAACCAAGAGGGCAGGTGAAACCTATTAATCGCTTTGGTTAATGTGGCTTAAGTGGTAACTAGGCCTGGAGGCAGCCCAGTTTAACGAAAAATTGGTTCAAGTTAAAGTTTCAACGCTTTTAAGAGCATTGAAACGTATAAAAATTGTTTAGAAAAATTATATGAGTGAGCCTTGTGGCCCTAAGAAAAATTGCCCGTTCGGCGTGATTACGTGAGGTTTCAGGAGGAGGAGCAGGAGGAGGAGGAATATTATACACAGATTGATGAAGCAGAAATGTCCCCGTTTTGGATGGTGAGAGAGAACGATGCTTCCATCCGCGGGTGCATAATACGTATTGCTTAGGTATCGCTGCTGTCCGCTGGTGCAGAAGAGAAGTCTGGGGAAATCCAGGCTTTGTTCATCTTGATGAGTGTAAGCCTGTCGGCACTGTCGGTTGACAGGTGGGTACGCTTATCCGTGATGATTCCCCCAGCCACACTAAACACACTCTCTGACAAGACGCTAGCCGCAGGACAAGCAAGCACCTCCAGGGCATACGGCGCGAGTTCAGGCCACGTGTCCAGCTTCGACACCCAGTAGTTGTAGGGGGCAGAGGCGTCACGGAGGACGGTCGTGCGATCGGCTACGTACTCCCTCACCATCCTTTTACAGTGCTCCCGCCGACTCAGCCGTGACTGGGGAGCGGTGACACAGTCTTGCTGGGGAGCCATAAAGCTGGCAAAGGCCTTGGAGAATGTTCCCCTGCCTGCGCTGTACATGCTGCATGATCTCTGCGCCTCCCCTGCTACCTGGCCCTCGGAACTGCGCCTTCTGCCACTAGCGCTGTCGGATGGGAAGTTTACCATCAGTTTGTCCACCAGCGCCCTGTGGTATTGCATCATTCTCGAACCCCTTTCCTCTTCGGGAATGAGAGTGCAAAGGCTCTCCTTATACCGTGGGTCGAGCAGTGTGTACACCCAGTAATCCGTAGTGGCCAGAATGCGTGTAACGCGAGGGTCACGAGAAAGCCATCCTAACATGAAGTCAGCCATGTGTGCCAGGGTACCTGTACGCAACACATGGCTGTCTTCACTAGGAAGATCACTTTCAGGATCCTCCTCCTCCTCCTCTTCCTCCTCCTCAGCCCATACACGCTGAAAGGATGACAGGCAAGCAGCATGGGTACCGTCAGCAGTGGGCCAAGCTGTCTCTTCCCCCTCCTCCTCATCCTCCTCATGCTCCTCCTCCTCCTCCTGAGCGCGCTGAGATATAGACAGGAGGGTGCTCTGACTATCCAGCGACATACTGTCTTCCCCCGACTCTGTTTCCGAGCGCAAAGCGTCTGCCTTTATGCTTTGCAGGGAACTTCTCAAGATGCATAGCAGAGGAATGGTGACGCTAATGATTGCAGCATCGCCGCTCACCACCTGGGTAGACTCCTCAAATTTTCCAAGGACCTGGCAGATGGCTGCCAACCAGGGCCACTCTTCTGTAAATAATTGAGGAGGCTGACTCACACTGCGCCACGCAAGTTGGAGTTGGTATTCCACTATAGCTGTACGCTGCTCATAGAGTCTGGCCAACATATGGAGCGTAGAGTTCCACTGTGTGGGCACATCGCACAGCAGTCGGTGCACTGGCAGATTAAACCGATGTTGCAGTGTCCGCAGGGTGGCAGCGTGCGTGTGGGATTTGCGGAAATGTGCGCAGAGCTGGCGCACCTTTCCGAGCAGGTATGACAAGTGGGGGTAGCTTTTCAGAAAGCGCTGAACCACCAAATTAAACACATGGGCCAGGCATGGCACGTGCGTGAGGCTGCCGAGCTGCAGAGCCGCTATCAGCTTACGGCCGTTGTCACACACGACCATGCCCGGTTGGAGGCTCAGCGGCGCAAGCCAGCAGTCGGTCTGCTCTGTCAGACCCTGCAGCAGTTTGTGGGCCGTGTGCCTCTTCTCTCCTAAGCTGAGTAGTTTCAGCACGGCCTGCTGACGCTTGCCCACCGCTGTGCTGCCACGCCGCGTTACACCGACTGCTGGCGACGTGCTGCTGACACATCTTGATTGCGAGACAGAGGTTGCGTTGGAGGAGGAGGAGGAGGAAGGTGCTTTAGTGGAGGAAGCATACACCGCCGCAGATACCACCACCGAGCTGTGGCCCGCAATTCTGGGGGTGGGTAGGACGTGAGCGGTCCCAGGCTCTGACTCTGTCCCAGCCTCCACTAAATTCACCCAATGTGCCGTCAGGGAGATATAGTGGCCCTGCCCGCCTGTGCTTGTCCACGTGTCTGTTGTTAAGTGGACCTTGGCAGTAACCGCGTTGGTGAGGGCGCGTACAATGTTGCGGGAGACGTGGTCGTGCAGGCCTGGGACGGCACATCGGGAAAAGTAGTGGCGACTGGGAACTGAGTAGCGCGGGGCCGCCGCCACCATCATGCTTTTGAAAGCCTCCGTTTCCACAAGCCTATACGGCAGCATCTCTAGGCTGATCAATTTGGCAATGTGCACGTTTAACGCTTGAGCGTGCGGGTGCGTGGCGTCGTAGTTGCGCTTGCGCTCAAACTGTGGCACTAGCGACGTCTGGACGCTGCGCTGAGAGACATTGCTGGATGGGGCCGAGGACAGCGGAGGTGAGGGTGTGGGTGCAGGCCTGGAGACGGTAATGTCTGTGTCCTCAGAGGGGGGTTGGATCTCAGTGGCAGGTTGGGGCACAGGGGGAGAGGCAGTGGTGCAAACCGGAGGCGGTGAACGGGCATCGTCCCACCTTGTGGGGTGCTTGGCCATCATATGCCTGCGCATGCTGTTGGTGGTGCCTCCCCAGCTGATCTTGGCGCGACAAAGGTTGCACACCACTGTTCGTCGGTCGTCAGGCGTCTCTGTGAAAAACTGCCACACCGTAGAGCACCTTGACCTGTGCAGGGTGGCATGGCGCGAGGGGGCGCTTTGGGAAACAGTTGGTGGATTATTCGGTCTGGCCCTGCCTCTACCCCTGGCCACCACACTGGATCGGCCTGTGCCCACACCCTGACTTGGGCCTCCGCGTCCTCGCCCGCGTCCACGTCCTATAGGCCTACCCCTACCCCTCAGTATGGTGTATTACCAGTGATTTGATTTCCCAGGCAGGAAAGAAAGTGGCGCAAGCCTGCAGCCAAAATACAATTTTTTCCCTTGTTTTTCAAAGGACAAGCCACACTGCGTGTATTCAATGAATACTACTAAGTTTAATAACTGTGTTGCGGCCCTGCAAAAGTGTCACAGAACTTTACTGTTGCAGAGTTATTAACTGTGGCAGAGCAGGTATTTCCCAGGCAGGAAAGAAATTGGCGCAAGGCTGCACTCAACCGTAGCTGGTTGCGTCTGATTTTTTTACATTCTCCACGCAGCACACACGTACCCAGAGCCCTTAGGACTGACAGAGGCAGGGCAAATATACTTTTTTCCCTTTTGTTTAAAAGGAAAGGCCCACTGTGCCTATTCAATGACTAATATAACTGTGTTGCGGCCCTGCAAAAGTGTCACAGAACTTTACTGTTGCAGAGTTATTAACTGTGGCAGAGCAGGTATTTCCCAGGCAGGAAAGAAATTGGCGCAAGGCTGCACTCAACCGTAGCTGGTTGCGTCTGATTTTTTTACGTTCTCCACGCAGCACACACGTACCCAGAGCCCTTAGGACTGACAGAGGCAGGGCAAATATAATTTTTTCCCTTTTGTTTAAAAGGAAAGGCTCACTGCCTCTAGTGAATGAATAATAAGTTTAATAACTGTGTTGCGGCCCTGCAAAAGTGGCACAGAACTTTACTGTTGCAGAGTTATTAACTGTGGCAGAGCAGGTATTTCCCAGGCAGGAAAGAAATTGGCGCAAGGCTGCACTCAACCGTAGCTGGTTGCGTCTGATTTTTTTACATTCTCCACGCAGCACACACGTACCCAGAGCCCTTAGGACTGACAGAGGCAGGGCAAATATACTTTTTTCCCTTTTGTTTAAAAGGAAAGGCCCACTGTGCCTATTCAATGACTAATATAACTGTGTTGCGGCCCTGCAAAAGTGTCACAGAACTTTACTGTTGCAGAGTTATTAACTGTGGCAGAGCAGGTATTTCCCAGGCAGGAAAGAAATTGGCGCAAGGCTGCACTCAACCGTAGCTGGTTGCGTCTGATTTTTTTACGTTCTCCACGCAGCACACACGTACCCAGAGCCCTTAGGACTGACAGAGGCAGGGCAAATATAATTTTTTCCCTTTTGTTTAAAAGGAAAGGCCCACTGTGCCTATTCAATGACTAATAACTGTGTTGTGGCCCTGCCTACACAATTCTGTGCCTGTAGTATCAATGCAGGGTGCAATGCTCTGCACTGCCGATTTTGAGAAAAAAAAAAAAAAGCAACACAGCTAACAGCAGCCTGCACAGTACTCCACAAAGTTAAATGTGGCCCTAGAAAGGACCGTTGAGGTTTTTGAAGGCTACACTCACTCCTAACACTCTCAATGCCTAAGCACCACTTCTGTCCCTAATGCCGGGTGCAATGCTCTGCACTGCCGATTTTGAGAGAAAAAAAAATTCTCCACTGCTAACAGCAGCCTGCACACACGTAGATGTGGCCCTAAGAAGGACCGTTGGGGTTCTTGAAGCCTACACTCACTACAAACACTCTCCCTACAGCAACTCCAATAGAACAGCACTTTCCCTCAGCTAACTCACAAGGCATGTGTGGCGAGCCGCGGGAGGGGCCGACTTTTATACTCGGGTGACATCTGATCGCCCCAGCCACTCACAGCAGGGGGGTGGTATAGGGCTTGAACGTCACAGGGGGAAGTTGTAATGCCTTCCCTGTCTTTCAATTGGCCAGAAAAGCGCGCTAACGTCTCAGAGAGGAAACTGAAAGTAACCGGAACACCGCGTGGTACTCGTTACGAGTAACGAGCATCCCGAACACCCTAATATTCGCACGAATATCAAGCTCGGACGAGTACGTTCGCTCATCTCTATGTATAACCCAAATAGCACAATTCTTGCATTACATATTTTTTTTCCTGACTACAACTTACCGTGCGTGATAAAGAGTACATTATTTGAAAATATAGTGAATTTTCAGATGCAGTGATATCAAATGTTTTTCTATGTTTTCTTTTTGTATTTCTGCAGGTATCCTATTAAGGCCTGCCACAGGCACAGCTTAATAGAGAAAATACATGGCAGCTAATATGACCCCAAGCTACCACAACACTCAAAGGACAACCCTAATTCTCATTGCTTGGGGTTGTTTGGGAGACAGAAGGAGCCTCCTGCCTCTGCTGAGCCATTCAAATGATGCTGTCAGAATTGACAGTGACATCTGACTGGTTAATAGCTGCAATTAGACAAATCTCTGATCACGGCTTCTGTGGCCGGATGTCAGATATCAAACATAGCTGACTTTTGCAGTATACGAAGCGGGCTTGGTTCCCAGGACTGTTCTATACTTCCCCTGCCACAGGAAGTTGTTCATGCTTTTCCTTTGTGTGAAGGTGTTAATGCTGCGTTTTGCTTTTCCTCTGTTATTCATCCTGGAAATGTACTGTATAAGGTTAACAATACTTGTATTTTTGAAAAACTGTCAGCCATATAACAACATACGATACAGAAATTCCCCTTAAAATGGGAAGCTTAGAGATTTCATACCATTCAGAGTAAAATATATATGGGGTGTATGCTCTAATACATTATAATATGTTACATTATTTGTATGCTTCCCTTTCATTCATTTGTGTTTTTTTCCTATGATCTTATTTGTATAAAATAATGCTGAGACAATATAGCATTTGCACTACTGGCAGAAATTATACTGTTTTACTCATGGTATCAGCACTGTTTTGTATATTTTCTAAACAAAATAATAACATATTACAATTAAAAAAGTCATGCATGCTACTTTATATGGATGCCTAAAAAACATATAGTTTAACAGTTGTGTTCTTCAATCAATCAATTAAAAAGATACATGGTATGCATTAATAAATATTACACACGCAGTAGTATGCATTTAGGCTGCACAGTAGTATGCATCTAAGGCATTGAGCAAGGGATTTCCATGCTGCAGCATATTTTTTTGCTGATACGCAGCAGCTGCCCATGTGAATGGCAGAAAATATGCAGCTAAAGATCAGGACTTGATCATGGCTATTCTTTATTCATGCGATTTAATGGTGCATACGGGCAACCCTAAAAACACACATGGTTATATGAAAGAGCCCTTACTCCGAATCCAACCAACTCCAACGAGCTGCCAGATTTTCTTGACTGAAGACCCTAAGGCCACTCTCCTATAAGCTGCTTTGGACAATGTTCAGTTTGAACATTTGCCTGCATTGTTACTGCGCTTTTAGAGCAATAACAAAGTAGGCAAAGCAAACCAATGACGTCACCACTTTCCCTTTCCCTCCTGGTGGCATAGAATGCTGCGTTCTACTGCATTTTTGGCAGCATTGATTTCAAAGGGTGATGCATCATATTTAAAAACACTTAAATGCCCGAAAATAGAACAGACAGCACTCGAAACATGGGGTGTTAAAAATGTTGCATTCGAATGCTAGTCTAAAAAACGCCCCATTGAAATCAATGGAGGCATTTTACTGCGTTTCAAATGCTGTACTAAATACTGTAAAATGGGGGCCGTATGAGAGCAGCTCTTCTGCCTTTTCCTTTTTCCTCCAATCATGAGCCTCCTCTCATTATTATCCCACTGTCTGCCAGCCAATCCCAAAGTTGTTGTTATCTGGCAGAATGGCCAATGGGGACCAGGACAGCTTACAGCCAATGAGGAAACTGAGTGGTTGTTAGGCAGAATATACTTAACCTTTTCTTCTCCAATCCAAAAAATCACTATTATAATTTATCATTTAAAGTTACATACATACATAAAAATGTAATTATATACAAACTTATGTAGTGTCCATTCCGGGCCACTACATATCTATCCTGTTTTTGAAGCCAAAGCGGCGGGTATGCAGCATCTGAGTGAGACATGCCAAAGTGGGGGAGACCACGTGGATCGTAAGGTGGATGTCACAGGTGGCTCTGCAATCTCTCCCGACAGTGGCGGCAAAGGTGCCCTACTCTGTCCCCACACAGTGGCACAAAAGATATATGTATTTACTCTTATGATGTACGGTGGTTGGTCACATGACACCAACACTTCATTCAGGACCTCAAGGGTCAATTGCGGAAATAATTTGACTTGAGTCCTGGTAGCTTATAATTTAGCAAACCGGAAGTGTACAGTTTACTTAAGCCTAAACTTTCATCAGAACAAAAGAAGAAACAATGGCAGTCTTGCAGGATAAGTGCAGAGCAAATGATTATGCAGTAGTACAACACTTTGCAGTACAGTTGAATTTAGATGAAACACAGTTTTCTCTTCAATGCTCTCTCTAATTGTATCTAGAGGTTACACAGTAGAAATTCCCACAGGCATAGTTATCTGTTGGGCTTAATGGAAGTTGATTTGGACATTACTAGAGTTGAGATTAAGATGGACCTCTTTACTATCCCTGGCTTTGACTTAACCAGGATTTGTGTAACTCAATATTTTAGTGGAACGGGTCCGAGCTTCTGTCCTCCTCACTGCTAGTAGACTAGGGAGCTGGTGAATCTTGGCTTCCCTGTTGACAAACGTATCACAGCTGCTCACTCTACAGACCTCCTCCTGCATGAACTCCAATGACGACTGTGTCTGCAGACTCACCACGCAGACTGACTGCTCACTCCCCTTCACTTCCTATCTTGTTCCCGCACTTTTTTTCTTCTCCTCCCCCTCAGCATACTGGCACATACTGGAGTTTCCTGCTCTGAACTCTCACCATCCCCCTCCACCAATCAATGATGGCATGACATATTGCCAACAAGCAGCGAGTTGTTGCCAAGCTTTAAGCTTGAGAAGAAAGGGGGTAACAGGGTTTCTCCAACACTTTCTATATCTCCTGGAAGCACATGGCAAAGTGTGATAGGACAAATGATTGTGACTATTCTGTAGGACCCTCTGGGCCACTACAGTTCCACCCTACTTTAAAACACAACCACCCTTGGCTGTACTGAGTTGCGAGGGGCAAAGAGGTTTACCTACTGGGTTTATGGGTCAGCACATTCGTTTTAGAATTATAGAGTACTCAAGTATTTTTAGAATTTGCGTTGGGCTAAGACAAAATCTAACATTCCAGCTAGCTATGGGGCACCTAAATAGTTCTTCTCCCCAAAGTCAGATAGTATTTGCATAAACATTAATGCAGTAAGTAAATGACAGTTTGAAAAAATGTACTGAACAGTAGGCAACCTGGAAGGGAAGGAATTCATTTTGTCAAGCAACAGTCAAACATAATTATTTTTAGGTCCTGTGCAAAGTCCATGAGCATATAATGACCTGCAAAAGAAACATGCAAAAAGACAGTATTTTTCAGCTTGGCAAACCTTTATTGGTGGCTACCTTGCCACAAGGGGAAGGCATGAGTCTAGAGATGAGCGAGCACCAAAATGCTCGGGTGCTCGTTACTCGATACGAACTTTTCGCGATGCTCGAGGGTTCGTTTCGAGTAACGAACCCAATTGAAGTCAATGGGCGACCTGAGCATTTTTGTATATCGCCGATGCTCGCTAAGGTTTTCATTTGTGAAAATCTGGGCAATGTAAGAAAGTGATGGAAACGACACAGCAACGGATAGGGCAGGCGAGGGGCTACATGTTGGGCTGCATCTCAAGTTCCCAGGTCCCACTATTAAGCCACAATAGCGGCAAGAGTGGGCCCCCCCCCAACAACTTTTACTTCTGAAAAGCCCTCATTAGCAATGGATACCTTAGCTAAGCACCACACTACCTCCAACAAAGCACAATCACTGCCTGCATGACACTCCGCTGCCACTTCTCCTGGGTTACATGCAGCCCAACACCCCCCCCCCTGCACGACCCAGTGTCCACAGCGCACACCAAAGTGTCCCTGCGCAGCCTTCAGCTGCCCTCATGCCATGCCACACTCATGTCTGAGGAACCGCAGGCACACACTGCAGAGGGTTGGCACGGCAAGGCAGCGACCCTCTTTAAAAGGGGCGGGGCGATAGTCCACAATGCTGTACAGAGGCAATGAGAAATCCAATCCTGTGCCACCTCCATCTGGAGCTGCACACGTGGGCATAGCAATGGGGAACCTATGTGCCACACACTTTATTCTGTCAAGGTGTCTGCATGCCCCAGTCAGCCCGCGGTTTTTTATAAATAGTCACAGGCAGGTACAACTCCACAATGGGAATTCCGTGTGCACCCACAGCATGGGTGCCTCCCTGGAACCCACCCGCTGTACATAAATGTATCCCATTGCAGTGCCCTGGACAGCAGAGCTAACGTCAGATGAAATTCTGGTGGGCTTCGCCCACACTGCATGCCCCAGTCAGACTGGGGTTCTTTAGAAGTGGAAACAGATGCATTTACAACTCCCTGTGGACCCACAGCATGGGTGGCTCCCTGGAACCCACCGGCGGTACATAAAAATATCCCATTGCATTGCCCATCACAGCTGAGGTAGTAATGTCATGTTTAATGCAGGTGGGCTTCGGCCCACACTGCATGCCCCAGTCAGACTGGGGTTCTTTAGAAGTGGAAACAGATGCATTTACAACTCCCTGTGGACCCACAGCATGGGTGGGTGCCAGGAAGCCACCGGCGGTACATAACAATATACCATTGCATTGCCCATCACAGCTGAGGTAGTAATGTCATGTTTAATGCAGGTGGGCTTCGGCCCACACTGCATGCCCCAGTCAGACTGGGGTTCTTTAGAAGTGGAAACAGATGCATTTACAACTCCCTGTGGACCCACAGCATGGGTGGCTCCCTGGAACCCACCGGCGGTACATAAAAATATCCCGTTGCATTGCCCATCACTGCTGAGGTAGTAATGTCATGTTTAATGCAGGTGGGCTTCGGCCCACACTGCATGCCCCAGTCAGACTGGGGTTTTTTAGAAGTGGAAACAGATGCATTTACAACTCCCTGTGGACCCACAGCATGGGTGGGTGCCAGGAAGCCACCGGCGGTACATAACAATATCCCATTGCATTGCCCATCACAGCTGAGGTAGTAATGTCATGTTTAATGCAGGTGGGCTTCGGCCCACACTGCATGCCCCAGTCAAACTGGGGTTCTTTAGAAGTGGAAACAGATGCATTTACAACTCCCTGTGGACCCACAGCATGGGTGGCTCCCTGGAACCCACCGGCGGTACATAAATATATCCCATTGCATTGCCCAACACAGCTGATGTAACGTCAGCTGTAATGCAGGTGGGCTAAAAATTAATTTGATTACACTGTAGGCGAGGGCCCACAAAAATTGCTGTATCAACAGTACTAATGTACATCAGAAAAATTGGTCATGGCCAACCAAGAGGGCAGGTGAAACCCATTAATCGCTTTGGTTAATGTGGCTTAATTGGTAACTAGGCTAGGAGGCAGCCCAGTTAAAATAAAAATTGGTTGAGGTGAAAGTTTCAACGCTTTAATGAGCATTGAAACGTATAAAAATTGGTTAGAAAAATTATGTGACTGAGCCTTGTGGGCATAAGAAAAATTGCCCGTTCGGCGTGATTATGTGAGGTTTCAGGAGGAGGAGCAGGAGGAGGAGGAGGAATATTATACACAGATTGATGAAGCGAAAAGGTCCCCGTTTTGGATGGGGATACAGAACGATGCTTCCATCCGCGGGTGCAGCCTACGTATTGCTTACGTATCGCTGCTGTCCGCTGGTGGAGAACAGAAGTCTGGGGAAATCCAGCCTTTGTTCATCTTGATGAGTGTTAGCCTGTCGGCACTGTCGGTTGACAGGCGGGTACGCTTATCTGTGATGATTCCCCCAGCCGCACTAAACACCCTCTCTGACAAGACGCTAGCCGCAGGACAAGCAAGCACCTCCAGGGCATACAGCGCGAGTTCAGGCCACGTGTCCAGCTTCGACACCCAGTAGTTGTAGGGGGCAGAGGCGTCACGGAGGACGGTCGTGCGATCGGCTACGTACTCCCTCACCATCCTTTTACAGTGCTCCCGCCGACTCAGCCGTGACTGGGGAGCGGTGACACAGTCTTGCTGGGGAGCCAGAAAGCTGTCAAGGGCCTTAAACAGTGTTGTCCTGCCTGTGCTGTACATGCTGCCTGATCTCCGCGCCTCCCCTGCTACCTGGCCCTCGGAACTGCGCCTTCGGCCACTAGCGCTGTCGGATGGGAATTTTACCATCAGTTTGTCCGCCAGGGTCCTCTGGTATAGCAACACTCTCAAACCCCTTTCCTCTTCGGGTATGAGAGTGGAAAGGTTCTCCTTATACCGTGGGTCGAGCAGTGTGTACACCCAGTAATCCGTAGTGGCCAGAATGCGTGTAACGCGAGGGTCACGAGAAAGCCATCCTAACATGAAGTCAGCCATGTGTGCCAGGGTACCTGTACGCAACACATGGCTGTCCTCACTAGGAAGATCACTTTCAGGATCCTCCTCCTCCTCCTCCTCCTCCTCCTCAGGCCATACACGCTGAAAGGATGACAGGCCAGCAGCATGTGTACCCTCACCAGTGGGCCAAGCTGTGTCTTCCCACTCCTCCTCATCTTCCTCCTCCTCCTCCTCCTCCTCCTCCTCACCGCGCTGAGATATAGACAGCAGGGTGCTCTGACTATCCAGCGACATACTGTCTTCCCCCGGCTCTGTTTCCGAGTGCAAAGCGTCTGCCTTTATGTTTTGCAGGGAACTTCTCAAGAGGCATAGCAGAGGAATGGTGATGCTAATGATTGCAGCATCGCCGCTCACCACCTGGGTAGACTCCTCAAACTTTCCAAGGACCTGGCAGATGGCTGCCAATCAGGCCCACTCTTCTGAAAATAATTGAGGAGGCTGACTCCCACTGCGCCGCCCATGTTGGAGTTGGTATTCCACTATAGCTCTACGCTGCTCATAGAGCCTGGCCAACATGTGGAGCGTAGAGTTCCACCGTGTAGGCACGTCGCACAGCAGTCGGTGCACTGGCAGATTAAACCGATGTTGCAGGGTGCGCAGGGTGGCAGCGTCCGTGTGGGACTTGCGGAAATGTGCGCAGAGCCCGCGCACCTTTCCGAGCAGGTCTGACAAGCGTGGGTAGCTTTTCAGAAAGCGCTGAACCACCAAATTAAAGATGTGGGCCAGGCATGGCACGTGCGTGAGGCTGCCGAGCTGCAGAGCCGCCACCAGGTTACGGCCGTTGTCACACACGACCATGCTCGGTTGGAGGCTCAGCGGCGCAAGCCAGCGGTCGGTCTGCTCTGTCAGACCCTGCAGCAGTTCGTGGGCCGTGTGCCTCTTATCTCCTAAGCTGAGTAGTTTCAGCACGGCCTGCTGACGCTTGCCCACCGCTGTGCTGCCACGCCGCGCGACACCGACTGCTGGCGACGTGCTGCTGCTGACACGTCTTGATTGCGAGACAGAGGTTGCGTTGGAGGAGGAGGAGGAGGAGGGTGGTTTAGTGGAGGAAGCATACACCGCCGCAGATACCACCACCGAGCTGTGGCCCGCAATTCTGGGGGTGGGTAGGACGTGAGCGGTCCCAGGCTCTGACTCTGTCCCAGCCTCCACTAAATTCACCCAATGTGCCGTCAGGGAGATATAGTGGCCCTGCCCGCCTGTGCTTGTCCATGTGTCCGTTGTTAAGTGGACCTTGGCAGTAACCGCGTTGGTGAGGGCGCGTACAATGTTGCGGGAAACGTGGTAGCGCGGGGCCGCTGCCGCCATCATACTTTTGAAGGACTCCGTTTCCACAACCCTATACGGCAGCATCTCCAGGCTGATAAATTTGACTACGTGCACGTTTAACGCTTGAGCGTGCGGGTGCGTGGCGGCGTACTTGCGCTTGCGCTCAAACACTTGCGCTAGCGACGGCTGGACGCTGCGCTGACAGACATTGCTGGATGGGGCCGAGGACAGCGGAGGTGAGGGTGTGGGTGCAGGCCAGGAGACGGTAGTGCCTGTGTCCTCAGAGGGGGGTTGGATCTCAGTGGCAGGTTGGGGCACAGGGGGAGAGGCAGCGGTGCAAACCGGAGGCGGTGAACGGCCTTCGTCCCACCTTGTGGGGTGCTTGGCCATCATATGTCTGCGCATGCTGGTGGTGGTGAGGCTGCTGGTGGTGGCTCCCCGGCTGATCTTGGCGCGACAAAGGTTGCGCACCACTGTTCGTCGGTCGTCTACACTCTCAGTGAAAAACTGCCAGACCTTTGAGCACCTCGGCCTCTGCAGGGTGGCATGGCGCGAGGGTGCGCTTTAGGAAACAGTTGGTGGATTATTCGGTCTGGCCCTGCCTCTACCCCTGGACACCGCACTGCCTCTTGCAACCTGCCCTGCTGCTGCCCTTGCCTCCCCCTCTGAAGACCTGTCCTCAGTAGGCATAGCAAACCAGGTGGGGTCAGTCACCTCATTGTCCTGCTGCTCTTCCTCAGAATCCTCTGTGTGCTCCTCCCTCGGACTTAATGACCTTACTACTACCTCACTGATAGACAACTGTGTCTCATCGTCATTGGCCTCCTCACCCACTGAAAGGTCTTGAGACAGTTGCCGGAAGTCCCCAGCCTCATCCCCCGGACCCCGGGAATTTTCCAATGGTTGGGCATCAGTCACGATAAACTGCTCTGGTGGGAGAAGAACCACTGCTGCCCAATCTGAGCAGGGGCCCGAGAACAGTTCCTGGGAGTCTGCCCGCTCCTCAGAATGTCTCATTTTCATGGAGTGAGGAGGCTGGGAGGAAGGAGGAGCAGCAGCCAGAGGATTCTGAGTTGCAGCAGTGGACGGCGCAGAACTCTGGGTGGACGATAGGTTGCTGGAAGCACTTTCTGCCATCCACGACAGGACCTGCTCACACTGCTCATTTTCTAATAAAGGTCTACCGCGTGGACCCATTAAATGTGCTATGAATGTGGGGACGCCAGAAACGTGCCTCTCTCCTAATCCCGCAGCAGTCGGCTGCGATACACCTGGATCAGGAGCTCGGCCTGTGCCCACACCCTGACTAGGGCCTCCGCTTCCTCGGCCGCGCCCACGTCCTCTAGGCCTACCCCTACCCCTCAGCATGCTGTATTACCAGGAATGCAGAAACAGAACACTGTAATTAAATGTGCCGCTTATTGGCCTGTGGTTGGAGGCTGAGTTCGGTTACGGAACGCCAGAAAATAATTTGGCGCAAGCCTGCTGTAACACTTAGCTGGCTGCGTATTTATTTGGAGAACTACTACCCCCAGCAGACACGGACCCAGAACACTGAGCACAGTGACAGGCAGGCCAAATAGATTTTTTTTCAAGATTTTTTTCAAAAGGACCACTGCGTATATTCAATCTATAGTATATGTCTTCTGTCCCTGCCTACACAATTCTGTCCCTGGACTGTGTCACGGAACTGCAGTGTTGCACTGTTATTAACTGCAACAGAGCAGTGATTTCAGAGCCAGGAAATAATTTGGCGCAAGCCTGCTGTAACACTTAGCTGGCTGCGTATTTATTTGGAGAACTACTACCCCCAGCAGACACGGACCCAGAACACTGAGCACAGTGACAGGCAGGCCAAATAGATTTTTTTTCAAGATTTTTTTCAAAAGGACCACTGCGTATATTCAATCAATAGTATATGTCTTCTGGCCCTGCCTACACAATTCTCTCCCTGGAGTATTACTGCAGGGCGCAATGCTCTGCACGGCCGATATACCAAAAAAAAAAAAATGTGCAACACTGCTAAAAGCAGCCTCCACACTACTGCACACGGTTAGATGTGGCCCTAAGAAGGACCGTTGGGGTTCTTGAAGCCAACAATAACTCCTAACGCTCTCCCTGCCTCCACACTTCTGTCCCTGGACTATTACTGCAGGGCGCAATGCTCTGCACGGCCGATATACCAAAAAAAAAAAAAATGTGCAACACTGCTAAAAGCAGCCTCCACACTACTGCACACGGTTAGATGTGGCCCTAAGAAGGACCGTTGGGGTTCTTGAGGCCTACACTAACTCCTAACACTCTCCCTACAGCAGCTCCAACACGATACCACTGTCCCTCAGCTATCTCACAACGCATCTGAGGCGAGCCGCGGGAGGGGCCGATTTTTATACTCGGCTGACACCTGATCTCCCCAGCCACTCACTGCAAGGGGGTGGTATAGGGCTTGAACGTCGCAGGGGGAAGTTGTAATGCCTTCCCTGTCTTTCAATTGGCCAGAAAAGCGCGCTAACGTCTCAGAGATGAAAGTGAAAGTAACCCGAACATCGCGTGGTACTCGTTACGAGTAACGAGCATCCCGAACACGCTAATACTCGAACGAGTATAAAGCTCGGACGAGTATGTTCGCTCATCTCTACATGAGTCCATGTGAATGAGCAGAATACATAAAGAGTTCAGCATGCTTTTGTGCGGTGCACTAATTTGACTGTCTCTGAAAGAACAGGTTAGAAGTGAGCAATTAAACATGATATAAACAACAACAATAACTTTTAGGGATCATGAAGTTGCTTAACTTGCCGAACACACTAGGAAGTCTCTCAGGGCACAAATCTTGGTTGCTGAAACTTTAATAAATTTAATGGGTTTTCATAATCCATAGGATTTAATTAGCTAAAGTCAACAAAGTTAATCTTATAGCCGCAAGGGCAGTTGTCCACGTGTACTCCTTGTAGATCTTCTGAGGGTTGAAACTCCAGGTAATCATCTTCTTGCCGTTGTTGCAGTGGGCACTGATGATGACTGATGAAGTGGGAGCTGTTGGTGATGATGGTGATGAAAAAGAAACTGGGTTTGTTGGTGGAGATACTGGTTATAACACAAGTGTTGAGATTTGAGATCCACTTGGTGTTGGTGGTATAGGTGCTGGTTTTTGATATAGTAGTCTGGCAAAAGGATTTTGCCACCACATCATTTGATTCCTCTAGTCAAAGGGTAAAGGGCATTCCATATCAGGATTTTTATCTAACTCAGTATCTGAATCAGTTTCCATTTCCTCTGTTCCAGAATCAGTTGAACAGATGAAGAAGGTGGGACCCACACAGCAGTTTCTATGTACTTGACTAAGCACTGCGCCTAATCTCTTAAAGCTAGCATCGGTATGTAAATTTAAAGGCAAAGCATAATCTGGATACATCAGAATAGGAGGGGCAGTTAGGTTTTTTTTAAGGGTTTAAAACACCAGTTCCTGCTCAAATTCCCAATTTATAAGCAAAGGTCTTTTTAGTGTCCTCTCAGGACTTCTGGAAAAGGGACTGCTATTTGGGCAAATTTAGGTATGAACCTGCGATAGTATCCGACAAAGCCTGGAAAGCTTCTGACATCTTTGAGTGTTTTAGGTGTAGGCTAGTTTCGGATGGCATCAGCCTTGTCAGGGTCTGGATACACTCCCTCAACTTTGTAATGCACTCCATCATTGTAATGGGTGATGAGGTGCACTAAAAAGCACGAAATCCCAGCAAAATAGAGCAGATAGCACTTGAAAATCGCGTAATTAGAAAAACCTGCGATCCAGTGCAGGTTTGCGAGGCCCCATTGAAATCAATGGAAGAGTTGAATCATGATTACCACGGTATTCAAAACGCCATGCATAAGTGCATATGTGAGAGTGGCCTTCTATGTGTTTATTTATGTATTTTTATTTATTTTTGTACAGAAAAAAATATGTGAAAACCTGCACAACACCCATTTGCTTCTCTAGCATTGGATAATGATCATTTTTTCAAAGGTCATAAATTTTCATCCAGAATGTTATTCATTTCAGATATTACCATATTACTATAGATTTCATCCATTTCCGATACATTTGTATCAGATTCAAATATTTTTTATGCTAGGCTTATTCATGTGAAAAATAATTTCACACTCCATTGTACAAGGTATTGAAAGTCGCAGACACATTGCTCTTTTTTATAGGTAAAGTCTTTCACACCTGAGAAGTACAATTGGCTGGAGGGTGATACATAAAGTTTTAGGATTGGTGCTACAGTGAAAATATGCCATTAAATAAAATGCATTGATTCGTATTTAGCATATTTTTACTGTTGCTAGTATAATTTTGCTGTTTGGTCTTACTTGAAAAAGTTAAAGAATAGAGATGAGCGAACACCAAAATGTTCGGGTGTTCGTTATTCGAAACGAACTTCCCGCGATGTTCGAGGGTTCGTTTCGAATAACGAACCCCATTCAAGTCAATGGGCGACCAGAGCATTTTTGTATTTCGCCGATGCTCGCTAAGGTTTTCATGTGTGAAAATCTGGGCAATTCAAGAAAGTGATGGGAATGACACAGAAATGGATAGGGCAGGCGAGGGGCTACATGTTGGGCTGCATCTCAAGTTCACAGGTCCCACTATTAAGCCACAATACCGGCAAGAGTGGGCCCCCCCCCTCCCAACAACTTTACTTCTGAAAAGCCCTCATTAGCATGGCATACCTTTGCTAAGCACCACACTAGCTACAACAAAGCACAATCACTGCCTGGATGACACTCCGCTGCCACTTCTCCTGGGTTACATGCTGACCAACCGCCCCCCCTCCCCCCCACAGCGCACACCAAAGTGTCCCTGCGCAGCCTTCAGCTGCCCTCATGCCACACCACCCTCATGTCTATTTAGAAGTGCGTCTGCCATGAGGAGGAAACGCAGGCACACACTGCAGAGGGTTGGCACGGCTAGGCAGCGACCCTCTTTAAAAGGGGCGGGGCGATAGCCCACAATGCTGTACAGAAGCAATGAGAAATATAATCCTGTGCCACCGCCATCAGGAGCTGCACACGTGGGCATAGCAATGGGGAACCTATGTGCCACACACTATTCATTCTGTCAAGGTGTCTGCATGCCCCAGTCAGACTCGTAATATGTACCTTAACAGTAACCGCGTTGGTGGTAATGTGGTGGTGACTGCGGACCTAGTAGCACGGTTGTATTTTGTTGGTTTTCGGAATGCGGCCAGGATTAAGTGGGCCGTGGCGGGGGGATGGTGTGGGGGCTCTCTTGTTGTGTCGGTAAAGGTGAAATTCTTGGACTGCCACCAGACGAACCAATGCAAAGGCATTTGCCAAGAATGTTTTCCCTGTTGGAGGAGGAGGGGGATGTTTTTGAGGCACTACATGTCCTCTCCACGTGTCCGTGGTTATATGCACCTTAACAGTAACCGCGTTGGTGGGAAATGGCCTCGCCGCCATCATGTCTTTGGGAAGCCTCTGTTTCCACACCCCAGAGACATACCATTAGCAGCGGTATAGGCAGAGCCCAGAATTCGTAACATTTCAGCCGTAGCATTAGGACAGGCCCCACTAACATATCAGTAGCAGCATTATAGGAGGAGCGCAGTCTTCGTTCCATGTCAGCAATAGTAGCACTCAAGACAGGCCCCAGTAACAATTCTGAAGCAGCAGTATAGTGGGAGCGCAGTCTTAGTTCCATTTCAGTAGCCTTAGTATAGCCAAGGCCCAAGTTACATTTATGTAGCTAAAGTGTAGGCCAACCCCACACACCTTTCTGTACCATGAGTGCAGGCGAAGAACATACAAATTGCTATGATTACACTGTAGGTGAGGGCCCCCCAAAATTGGTGTACCAACAGTACTAATGTACCTCAGTAAAAATTGGCCATGCCCAACCAAGATGGCAGGTGAATCGCTTTGGTTAATGTGGCTTAAGTGGTAACTAGGCCTGGAGGCAGCCCAGTGTAACGAAAAATTGGTTCAAGTTAAAGTTCCAACGCTTTTAAGCGCATTGAAACTTATAAAAATTGTTCAGAAAAATTATTTGAGTGAGCCTTGTGGCCCTAAGAAAAATTGCCCATTCAGCGTGATTACGTGAGGTCTCAGGAGGAGGAGCAGGAGGAGGAGGAGGAATATTAGACACAGATTGATGAAGCAGAAATGTCCCCGTTTTGGATGGTGAGAGAGAACGTAGCTTCCATCCGCGGGTGCAGCCTACGTATTGCTTACGTATCGCTGCTGTCCGCTGGTGGAGAACAGAAGTCTGGGGAAATCCAGCCTTTGTTCATCTTGATGAGTGTTAGCCTGTCGGCACTGTCGGTTGACAAGCGGCTACGCTTATCTGTGATGATTCCCCCAGCCGCACTAAACACCCTCTCCGACAAGACGCTAGCCGCAGGACAAGCAAGCACCTCCAGGGCATACAGCGCTAGTTCAGGCCACGTGTCCAGCTTCGACACCCAGTAGTTGTAGGGGGCAGAGGCGTCACCGAGGATGGTCGTGCGATCGGCTACGTACTCCCTCACCATCCTTTTACAGTGCTCCCGCCGACTCAGCCTTGACTGGGGAGCGGTGACACAGTCTTGCTGGGGAGCCATAAAGCTGGCCAGGCCCTTAAAGACTGTTGCACTGCCTGGGATGTACATGCTGCTCGATCTCCGCACCTCCCCTGCTACCTTGCCCTCGGTACTGCGCCTTCTGCCACTAGCGCTGTCGGATGGGAATTTTACCATCAGCTTGTCCGCAAGGGTCCTGTGGTATAGCAACACTCTCGAACCCCTTTCCTCTTCGGGAATGAGAGTGGGCAGGTTCTCCTTATAGCGTGGGTCGAGCAGTGTGTACACCCAGTAATCCGTTGTGGCCAGAATGCGTGCAACGCGAGGGTCACGAGAAAGGCATCCTAACATGAAGTCAGCCATGTGTGCCAGGGTACCAGTACGCAACACATGGCTGTCTTCACTAGGAAGATCACTTTCAGGATCCTCCTCCTCCTCCTCCTCCTCCTCCTCCTCAGACCATACACGCTGAAAGGATGACAGGCAATCAGCCGCGTCCACGTCCTCTAGGCCTACCCCTACCCCTCAGCATGCTGTATTACCAGTGATTTGATTTCACAGGCAGGAAATAAATTGGCGCAAGACTGCAGGCCAAATATAATTTTTTCCCTTTTTTGAAAACGAAAGGCCCCACTGCCTCTAGTGAATGAATAATCTAAGTTTAATAACTGTGCTGTGGCCCTGCTAATGTGTCACAGAACGTGAGGGTAGCAGAGTTATTATAACTCTGGCAGAGCAGGTATTTTTTTTCCCAATTAAGGAAAGCAAATGGCGAAGCCAGCAGTAAACCGTAGCTGGGTGCGTCTGATTTTTAAACGTTGCACACGCAGCCGACACGTGTCCACCGCCCTTAGGACGGACAGAGGCAGGACAAATAGAATTATTTTCAGTTTTTTTCCACAAAAAGGCAGCACTGCGTATATTCAATGAACATGAGAAGTTTAATAACTGTGCTGTGGCCCTGCTAATGTGGCACAGAACTTGAGGGTAGCAGAGTTATTAACTCTGGCAGAGCAGGTATTTTTTTTTCCAATTAAGGAAAGCAAATGGCGAAGCCAGCAGTAAACCGTAGCTGGGTGCGTCTGATTTTTAAACGTTGCACACGCAGCCGACACGTGTCCACCGCCCTTAGGACGGACAGAGGCAGGACAAATAGAAATATTTTCAGTTTTTTTCCACCAAAAGGCAGCACTGCGTATATTCAATGAACATGAGAAGTTTAATAACTGTGCTGTGGCCCTGCTAATGTGGCACAGAACTTGAGGGTAGCAGAGTTATTATAACTCTGGCAGAGCAGGTATTTTTTTTCCAAATTAAGGAAAGCAAATGGCGAAGCCAGGAGTAAAACGTAGCTGGGTGCGTCTGATTTTTAAACGTTGCACACGCAGCCGACACGTGTCCACCGTCCTTAGGACGGACAGAGGCAGGACAAATACAATTATTTTCACTTGTTTTACAAGCAAAAGGCCGCACTGCGTATATTCAATGAATAATAACTGTGTTGTGGCCCTGCCTACACAATTCTTTCCCTGCAGTATCAATGGAGGGTGCAATGCTCTGCAGAGGCGATTTTGAGAAGAAAAAAAATATGCAGCACAGCTAACAGCAGCCTGGACAGTACTGCACACGGATAAATATGGCCCTAGAAAGGACCGTTGAGGTTCTTGAAGGCTACACTCACTCCTAACACTCTCCCTGCCTATGCAACACTTCTGTCCCTAATGCCGGGTGCAACGCTCTGCAGAGCCAATTTTGAGAAAAAAAAAATTGCCACTGCTAACAGCAGCCAACACACAGCTATCAGTGGCCCTAATAAGGACCTTTGGGGGTCTTGAAGCCTACACTAACTACCAATTCTTTCCCTACAGCAGCTCCGGTACAAACAGCACTGTCCCTCAGCTAACTCACAAGGCATCTGAGGCGAGCCGCGGGAGGGGCCGACTTTTATATTAGGCAGACACCTGATCTCCCCAGCCACTCACTGCAGGGGGGTGGTATAGGGCTTGAACGACGCAGGGGGAAGTTGTAATGCCTTCCCTGTCTTTCAATTGGCCAGAAAAACGTCTCAGGGAAGGAAGTGAAAGTAACCCGAACACCGCATGGTGTTCGTTACGAATAACGAACATCCCGAACACCCTAATATTCGCACGAATATCAAGTTCGGACGAACACGTTCGCTCATCTCTATTAAAGAAGCATTTTAATATGTAATGCTCACTCATCGTCAATATTCTAGCAGTGTCTTTTGTTTCATCCAAGCTCAGTTGCATCCATATGTTTTGAACCATTTCATTAAGGGCAACTCTGTCACATGATCTTGGTCCGACACCCCAGTCCAAAGCTTGTAATTCTATGAAAACCTGATGAAAGTCTCCACTGTGTGACTCACTTGCTGTAAACTACCGTGTTTTCCTGAAAATAACACCCTGTCTTATAATAATTTTTGCCCCAAAAGAGGCACTATGTCTTATTTTCGGGGATGTCTTATTATACCTACTTACCAGGCTCAGTCCAGGTCCCTCCCGCTGCTCATCAGAGCTCCAGTGCAGTTTCTGCATTCCTCGGCCACTCACAGAAGATCAATTCCTGTTTACGGGATTCATAAATCCTGCCTCCACAAAGCGATGGCTCTGATTGGCTCTTCGAACGCTACTAGCCCAATCAATGCAGCACTCAATAAACCAATCATGATGCACTGCATTGATTGGCTGAGCAGCACTTGAAGAGCCAATGAGGGCCATCGCTTTGTGGAGGCAGGATTTATGAATCCTATAACCAGGGAGTGATCTTGTAGAGGCGGCCAAAGACTGTGGGAACCACACCTCCTCAACTCCTGAAAAATCAGAATAGGGCTTATTTTCAGTGTGGGTCTTATTTTCAGGGAAGCACGGTACAATATTTCATCAGGGTCTATCAAATGCCTCCTGGCAACTTTTGAGCTCTCATTCTCTAGCAAGCCTTATGATCCTTGCTCTTCTGTATGTTCCCCATCAGAGTTGTGCTGAAGATATAATTCCTGTCATTTTTTATGGCAGCAGGAGTGAACTGATATTCGGTGAAAGGCCACTTTATTAGAGATACCCATCTTGTAGGACGTTGGACCCCATTTGACCATAGGAACTGCAGCAATTTGTTGTTGGATATATTCCATTAGGCATTGAAATCATTCTTCAGAAATATTGGCTCATACGGACAGGAGAGCTTCTTGCAGTTGCTGCAAATTGAATGAAGGTGCTGAGATGTTCTTAAAAGGTGACAGGAAAGGTTCATGGATTCATGCTGCTTGCGCCAAATTCTGAGCTCCCCACCGCCACAGTGCAACAGAAATCTAGATTAGCCTAAACATATGATGTTTTTGCACTGCTCAGTGATCCAATTTTGTGTTCCTTTGTCCATTGGAGTCTTGCCTTTCTGTTTCTCTTCGACAGAAATGGAACTGGTTTTCTGCTGTTATAGCCCATTTAAGCTGAGTTATATCTAGCTGTGCATTCAGACATCAGTTATATCCAAAGTATTGTATTCAGCCGCAATTTGATTGACTGTGCATTGACTGTATATCAAAACAATTCTTGACATCTTTCTTTAACTCCTTTCATCATGCCATGATTTTGTAGTCTCGCAATGTCGCAGGCTACAAAACATCGTACGTGTAGAAAAAGCCATAGGAAAGCATGGGCTCTACATACATGCGATTTGTAGCATTGCTGCATCGCTACAAAATCGTGTGAGAAAATCGCCCATGTGGATGCGGCCTTAGGCCTCGGTCACATGGGCGATTTTCCGTGCGATCTGCGCATGCGCATGCGATGTGCGATTTTATAAAACCATTGCTTTGCAATGGTATCGGACACATGAGCGCTTTTTATGCGCTCGTCCGATAAACTATAGAACAGAAATCGCAGATCGCACCTATCTGCGGTCTGCGATTCCTGTTCTCTTCTCTATATGCGCTCAATGGGGCCGGCAGCAGCAGCGCCGACCCCATTGAGAACATATACTAGACAAATCATTCTCCTCTGCCACAGCTGTAACAGCTGTGGCAGAGAAGAATGATGTTTGCCCTTTGAATTAAATGGAGCCGGCAATACAGCCGGCTCCATTGAAAGCAATGGGCTGCCGGCGATCGCACAATGAATTTTCGGGAAGGGCTTAAAAATATAAGCCCTTCCCTGAAATTCATCCAGAAATGTGTAAAAAGTAAAAAAAAAATATACTTACCTTGTCCCGGCAGACGGAGTTCAGCCGCGGCTGGCTGGCAGTTCTCCTGTATTGCTCTGAGTAGTATTCAGCAGCCGGGGATTTAAAATCCCTGCCTGCTGAATGAGCTGCCTCTGATTGGTCCCTGCGCTGAGCCAATCAGAGGCAGCACTCACTCACCCATTCATGAATTCATGAATGGGTGTGAGTGAGAGCTGCCTCTGATTGGTGAGGCTGTGACCAATCAGAGGCAGCTCATTCAGCAGGCAGGGATTTTAAATCCCCGGCTGCTGAATACTACTCAGAGCAGTTCAGGAGAACTGCCAGTCGGCCGCGGCTGAACTCCGTCTGCCGGGACAAGGTGAGTATTTTTTTTTTTTTACTTTTTACACATTTCTGGATGAATTTCAGGGAAGGGCTTATATTTTTAAGCCCTTCCCGAAAATTCATCCTGAGATCGCCCGCAGCCCATTGCTTTCAATGGAGCCGGCTGTATTGCCGGCTCCATTGAATTCAATGCGCTGGACAGCGCTGCACTGCTCCGGCCCGTTTCTACTGAAACGCGGCAAGGAGCAGATTTTTCGGGTGATTTTTCGGCCCCGGTCACGCGATTTGCGGATGCGCATCCGTCATGCGATCTGCAAATCGCGGGAAAAACGCCCGTGTGACCGAGGCCTTAGGCTGCATCTGCATGGGTGAATCGATAGCGATGCAAGAAGATCGCTGCTCATCCTTGCAATATCGCTGTGGTTTCTTGTGGCAATTCCGTGATTTTGTAGTGCTACAAAGTCGCAAGTGGTGCTACAAAGTGGTGCGATTTTGTGGCACCACTTGTGGGAATTTTTTTTTGGGGGGGGGGGCTTGAAATATAACCCTTACCCCAAAAATAAGCAGTAGCAGCTGTAAAAAGGAAAAAAAATGTATATACATCACCTAAGAAGCGCTATCATCTCCGGCGCTGTGATCTGCTCTGGCGCTGTCATCTTCTGTCTTCTCCTCTTCACCTCTGATGCGTCTTCTTCCAGCCTTTCCTGGACTGGAAGATCAAAATCCCAGCCTCCAGGAAGGGCTGGCTGTGATTGGTTGATGAGCGCTGTGGCTCAGCCAATCAGAGCCAGCGCTTGATGAGACAATCACAGCCATCCAGTGAATTAATGAATGGCTGTGAGTCATTTACTGAGCGCTGGCTGTGACTGGATGAGCCACTGAGCTCATCATCCAATCACAGCCAGCCCTTCTTGGAGGTGGGGATTTTGAGCCTCCAATCCAAGAAGGGCTGGAAGAAGACGCACCGGAGGTGAAGAGGAGAAGACAGAAGATGACAGCCCCATAGGAGATCACAGTGCCGGAGATGACAACACTTCTTAGGTGATTTGTAATTTCTTTTTTATTTTTTGCAGCTGATAGGAATTATTTTAGGGCTTTACAGTAGGATTTTCTACTGTAAACCTAGCATCGCACCGCATGAAAATAGCGTTTTCATGCTATGCAATGCAACACAAAGGCCTGTTTCACATGGGCGACAGAGATATTGCTGCTAAAAAATTGCTGCAATATCACTGCTATGTATACACAATTGTGTAGCGTCAGTGATGCTTTTTTGTTGGGAAAAATGTAGTATCATGTCACTGCTATCTGTCATTTTTCATGTGATTTTGTAGCAAGAAAGTTAATAGTACTTTCTGATGTTAAAAAAAATTGCATCGCACGAAAATCGCAAGTTTGTGCTATGTGATAATCAAGGGGACTCTATAAGGAAACATGGGCTACAAAAAAATTGCAAATCACTGCTGTGTGGCCTCGTTCACATGGGCACCACAGTATCGCTGCAAGAAAATTGCAGCAATATCGCATCACTGGTCCATGCGACATCGTTGCTGTTTCTCGCGGTTATACCATGACTTTGTAGCGCTACAAAGTCGCGCAACTTTGTACCACCACATTTGAGGATTTTTCGGGAGGTAAGGGGCTTGAAATATAACCCCTTACCCTGAGGCCTTAGTCAGACGGGCGTTTTTAGCAGCGATTTGCGCATGCGCATGCGTCCGGCGATTTTATAAAACCATTGCTTTGCAATGGTATCGGACACATGAGCGCTTTTTATGCGCTCATCCGATAAATTATAGAACAAAAAATCGCAGATCGCACCTATCTGCGATCTGGGATTCCTGTTCTCTTCTGTATATGCGCTCAATGGGGCCGGCGGCAGCAGCGCCGACCCCATTGAGAACATATAGAAGACAAATCATTCTTCTCTGCCACAGCTGTAACAGCTGTGGCAGAGAAGAACGATGTTTGCCCATTGAATTCAATGGAGCCGCAATACAGCCGCTCCATTGAAAGCAATGGGCTGCCGGTGTGCGCAGGGTGAATTGTCGGGAAGGGGTTAAATATATAAGCCCTTCCCTGCAATTCATCCTAAAATGTGTTAAAATAAAAAAAAATTGTATACTCACCTTTCCGCTGCAGCCGGAGTCCAGCCGCGGCCGCTGTCAGTTCTCCTGAACTGCTTCTCAGCACTATTCAGCTGGCGGGGCTTTAAAATCCCCGCCTGCTGAATGATCTGCCTCTGATTGGTCACAGCCCTGACCAATCAGAGGCCGGTTTCACTCACACACCCATTCATGAATTCATGAATGGGTGAGTGACTGCTGCCTCTCAGCACTGAGCCAATCAGGGGCAGGTCTGACTCACATCCATTCATGAATTCATGAATGGGTGTGAGTGAGACATGCCTCTGATTGGCTCAGCGCTGAGCCAATCAGGGGGCAGGTCTGACTCACACCCCCTTCACACCCACTGCAGGACGGCCGCGCGGAGCTCCGGCTGCCAGGAGAAGGTGAGTATACAATTTTTTTTTATTTTAACACATTTTAGGATGAATTGCAGGGAAGGGCTTATATATTTAAGCCCTTACCGACAATTCATCCCGGGCTCGCCCGCAGCGCATTGCTTTAAATGGAGGCGGCTCTATTGTCGTCTCCATTGAATGCAATGCGCTGGACAGCTCCGGCCCGTTTCTAATGAAACGCGGCTAGGAGCAGATTTTCGGGCGATTTGCGGGCGACTTGCGCGCAGCGGTCACGCGATTTGCGGATGCGCATCCGTCATGCGATCCGCAAATCGCGCGAAAAAACGCCCGTCTGACTAAGGCCTCAAAGTAAACCGTAGCTGAAGAAAAAAATTTTTTTAAAAGCATACATGACCTAGAAGCGCTGTCCGTGGCTCCACTGCAGCTTCTCACTGGGTCCACGGAACTGTTCGTCTTCTTCTTTTCTGACCGGGGATTAAAAAAAAAAAATCTTGCTACAAAATCATTGCTACAAAGCGCATGTATGTGAAGCTCATGGTTTCCAATTGGGTTCTTTCACATCAGTGATGTTTTGTAACCTAAAGAAGAACCCATTGGAAACCATGGGCTTCATATACATGCATTTTGTATTGATGATTTTGTAGCGAGATTTTGTAGCTCGTGTAAAACAGGCCTTAGGCCCCGTTCACATGGGCGACAAAGTTGCTTGATTTTCTCGTGAAGCAACAATGCTTCAAATCACATATATGTGACGCCCATGCTTTCCTATGGATTCTTTCACATTTGTGATGTTTTGTAGCATGTTATATTGCAAGTCAAAAATCTTGCGGGTTTCGCAATTTATATGCGACTTGTGAGGTTTTGTAGCCCATGTTTCCATATGGCGCCTTCCTCTCTGGAAATCCTACTGTCAAAGCCCTAAACAAAGCCCTATCTGCAGGAAAAAAAAACACATACATCACACTAAGAAGCGCTGTCAGCTCTGGCCAGTCTTCTCCCTGGTCCCTGGCAGTTGTCTTCAGTATCTCTTCTGGGCAGGGATTAGAAAATCCCCGCCTCCAGGAAGTGCTGCCTTCTTGAAGGCGGGGAGTTTCCAATCCCTGGCCAGAAGAGATGCTGAAGATCAGTGCCAGGGAGAAGATGCAGCGGGCTGGACAGTGCTTCTTAGGTGATGTATTCTATTTAAATTTTTTTTCCTGCAGCTAGGACTTATTTTTGGAGTAGGGCTTATATTTCAAGCCCGTCACGAAAATGCTCACATGGGGTGCTACAAAGTCACGCAACTTTGTAGCACCACAAAATCACAGTATTGTCGTGGGAAAATGCAGCAACAACGCACAGACCACTGATGAGATATTGCTGAGATTTTCTCGGGGTGATAATCAGTTTATTTTTGCTGAATTCCCTAGTCACATGTCTAATTATCATACAAGAAAGTTCCACTTGTTGAAGGGCAGGTGCTTCTAATAAACCAGCCATTCAGTGCAGTAAGCAGCAGCAGCAAGTGCAGTGTGATGGGAAATAGTGACTGCAAAGCTGTACACAGAACTGTGTGTTGTGGCGATTCTGGGATCTGTTCCTTTCTAGTAATCTGGTTCAGGTCTTGCATTTGGTTCACTTCATCTTCTAGATCTGCTAGGAATGGTTTTAGGTGAGACTTGCTTGGTTTCACCTGTGGGTAATTAGAGAGAACTATTTGGCCTGGCCTTGCGCTTAAGAGTTTGGTGCTGGATCTCCTGTTTTCCTGTTTTTTCACAAAGCTAACTGCTGAGGTTACTATTGTTGATATCTTGTTCTCTGTGGTTTTTTCCTCTCCTATTTAGGGTCTGCTAGTGGACTGGGTACGTGGTCAGGTTCGTCCTTGTTAGGGCAGGTCATCTGCGTACAGGCAGCTCCCTTTCCTGAGTAAAGGTTTTCTAGGGACAGTGTTTCCCTGGTGTCTGTTTTCTTTATTGCTTACCACTGTTCTGTGTGCAGTTGCGGTCTGTTTGTTCACAGCCCTTGAGTCTTTCAGGTTTTCAGATCCAGCACATCCAGATTGGACATGACACTGCATTAGTAGATCCACATCAGAAGAGAATAAGGAGCCAAATTACAGTTCTTCAATGTATTATTTACTAAATCATTGCAAGATCAATTTGTCAGCTGGTTTTGCTGTTGTTGAATTCCATATAATGTATAAATAAAGTCAACCTATGTTAAGAAATAAGGCACATTACATAGGGTGCATTCACACATTTCCACGGTCACTGTTTTGTGTGCTATAACATTTTTGATACTTATCAAAAATATGCACTCATTTTATTTTCTTATTTAACTAAAATCCAACCAAGGATTTTTGTGTAATGAATGTTTCTAGCCTTTAACATTTCATTTGAATACAGCGCGTCTGCTTCCCAGGCTGTCGGAATCTTGTCATTATTGTAATGTGATTCCTCCAGCATTCCAGCTGCTAGTTCAAGAACGAGATTTATCTTATTATTACATTGTTATTTACCGGGCAAAGCTTTTAGGTTTTAATGCAACTTATATATGTTTTAGATTATCGCTACAAAAGCAAAGTAAAATTAGCTGGGAAGAATTATGTGACCCCCGACTTCTTCAGTAAATCACAACGCAGTCATTCTCTTCTAGCTACACGATGAGAAGCAGTTAAGTCACAATGATGTTGCCATAGAGACCATAGACTTGAAAAAATGTGCTAGAAAAGGTAGTAAAATGGCTGCAGTATCATTTGTCTGGGGCACCTTTACAAAGGTGATAGTATAATTCCTCCATCAATAAAATTTGTATCTGTAAAGGATTTTGACATTTGGAAACCTCTTTCCACATTGATTTGCCAATCTGAGAATAACAAAGAGTGTTATGTGTTGCCACAATGTTTCATTTGGGCTTTACAAGATAAGTAATAGCGTGTTTTATATAGACACATTGTGGCAGCCACATTAACACTTCAGTAAATGCACATAAAGAGAGCTTTGTGTGTCTGGGGTTTGCCTAAAATGAAATTGAAGAGAACATTCATTTTACATTCAAGGATAATAACTTTTTTCAGCTACGAACATGCCAAGCATTTTGACATTCTTGTTCAAGGATATATTAAGCTTTTAAGCGTATCACTAAAATCTGAATATACTGGTCATGGGAGTGGTTTTCCAGCTGTAAACAAACCACAACTCTCAGAAGGTCCTGACAGCATACAGTGGTTAGCTATCTCCAACCTATGGCTCTCCAACAATTAGATAGCTATATCTCTCAGCATACTCTGAAAGCTTACAATCATTAGTGTTCTTCATCTTGTGCAGCTGTTTTCCACCTGTTGGGAAGTTCTAACTCCTAACCTACAGATTTCAGGGTATTGCATAGTGTTTGAGGGTATAGTTAAAGGGATAGCAAAGGTCTGAAGCAGGTGGTGAGTCAGAGGCAGATCTCTGATGTTCCTCAGAGGTGGGCCTTTCTAAGGTAGGGAAAGCAGGCCTTCCTTGACCTCCCAGGTGTTCGGGTGTTTTTGAGACAATAAAAGGAGGGAGTTTAAAGAGAAATCTAGTCCATTTAACTAAGCCTGATGCATTTAAGATATCAGTGAGAAATCGTGTTTGTGCATACCTCTCATTAGTCTTGATCTAATTATAAGGTAATACATGTTTCTCGGAATTTTGGAGACTTCCTGTCTGTCCAAGGTATTGTCACAAGAAACACCCAGTGATTAACTAATGTGGGAAGAAAGACATGTTTTGTGCCACGCTGTAGGTCTATATTCCAAATGGTGTTATATTGGTGCCAAATATTAAGTGCAAGATCATGTAGACCACATAAGCCATGGGCAGATTCTTTTTGTGCCAAAAATGTACGTATCTATATGATTTGATTACTTGAAATATATTCTACCTCTTTTTCCTATCTTACCTATAAAAAAGTTACAAGGGGCAACTCACTTCTGAACTTACACCCTTTGGACATAATTCTCTGTGTTGTCTGGTCGTATAGACTCTTATCTTATTACCTGATTCGGTGTATTTCTTAATCAGTAATGTAGAAAGTAGCAGTTTTACAACAGCTACAGAGCAACAGGTTTCAGGCCCCTGATGACAATGTATATAAGGTACTAGTTCATGGGCACAAGGGTTGCCAAATTGGTGAGTATTCAGCCATATTGAGCCACTTTATTTTGAGCCTAGTATTTTTTCTTGTGAGGTTATTCAAAGATCTGCAAGGTTTACTTTACTTCATTGGGGTAGTTTTGGGGTGCCCTCTAGGCCAGTGATGTATGCTTTGTATATGTATTTATGGAGCTGTACCAGTCATACAGTACAGAAACCTAGAAGATAAGACCACATGGTCCATCTAATGTGTCCTTACTGTATATTTCTCCTGCTCCCATTGGCTTCACTGTACTTTGTGATGTCAATTATTCTATTATATCAGAATTATGAAGTACATTGTAGTTAGGAGGTCTTTAGTAAGCTTTACATGTGCGTAGTTTTGCTGCTTCTGTATATGACAGGCACTGAATCTACAAAGTTCTATAATGAACTTTGAATGGGAATTTGCCTGTTGTATTTGGGATTCCTGGGGCAAACAATTTATTTGGGGCTTTGGACTAATCATTGCTGCAATGCACATGTTTTTGTTATTTACTATATGTATGCAGATTTTAGCTATTTCAGAGCCAAGTTTCACACTTTAATGATAATAATAATTAATAGAGATGAGCAAGCATACTCGCTAAGGGCAATTACTCGATCGAGCATTGCCCTTAGCGAGTACCTGCCCGCTCGGAAGAAAAGGTTCGGCTGCCGGCGGCGGGCGGGGAGCGGCGGGGAAGAGCGGGGAGGAATGGAGGGGAGAGCTCTCTCTCCCTCTCTCCCCCCCCGCTCCCCCCTGCTCACTGCCGCAACTCACCTCTCACACGTACCCGCAGCCGAATTTTTTCTTCTGAGCAGGGAGGTATTCGCTAAGGACAATGCTCGATCAGTAATTGTCCTTAGCCGGTATGCTCGCTCTTCTCTAATAATTAATCTTCTTTATTTATATAGCACCAACATATTCCACTGCATTTTACAAATCAGAGGGAACATGTACAGAAAAAATGTATGCACACTTCAGGCCTTAGTCAGACGGGCGTTTTTTGCCGCGATTTGCGCATGCGCATGCGTCCGGCGATTTTATAAAACCATTGCTTTGCAGTGGTATCGGACACATGAGCGCTTTTTATGCGCTCGTCTGATAAATTATAGAACAGAAATCGCAGATCGCACCTATCTGCGATCTGTGATTCCTGTTCTCTTCTCTATATGCGCTCAATGGGGCCGGCAGCAGCAGCGCCGACCCCATTGAGAACATATAGAAGACAAATCCTTCTTCCCTGCCATAGCTGTAACAGCTGTGGCAGAGAAGAACGATGTTTGCCCATTGAATTCAATGGAGCCGGCAATACAGCCGACTCCATTGAAAGCAATGGGCTGCCGGCGTGCGCGGGATGAATTGTCAGGAAGGGCTTAAATATATAAGCCCTTCCCTGCAATTCATCCAGAAATGTGTTAAAATAAAAAATATATATATACTCACCTGCTCCCGGCAGCCGGAGTTCCGTGCGGAACTCCGGCTGCCGGGAGCAGGTAAGTATATATATATTCTTTATTTTAACACTTTTCTGGATGAATTGCAGGGAAGGGCTTATATATTTAAGCCCTTCCCGACAATTCATCCCACACTCGCACGCAGCGCATTGCTTTCAATGGAGCGGGCTGTATTGCCGGCTCCATTGAATGCAATGCGCTGGACAGCTCCAGCCCGTTTCTAATGAAACGCGGCTAGGAGCAGATTTTCGGGCGATTTTCGGGCATCGGTCACGCGATTTGCGGATGCGCATCCGTCATGCGATCCGCAAATCGCGCGAAAAAAACGCCCGTCTGACTAAGGCCTTAATGTGAAAAAAATATCTGCATAAAAGCTTCATTACTAGCTTTATATAGGCATCAAAGGATGCTTGACAACTACAACCATTGACATCTAGAGACAAGATAATTCTATATTTTAATTCAATTCAGTTTTTAAAAGTACATAGATAACTATTATTGTAATGCGGTAGTATAAATAAAGCTGTATGAGCCATTCTGCAACCATTGTGTGTGTTTGTAAAGATATGAAATGCATTAACCCCTTAAGGACCAGGCTGTTTTGTACCTTAAGGACCAGACACTTTTTAGGGATTTTACCCATGTTATATAATATGTATGGTTTTGGATTACAAGGCACATGCAGCGCCGGTTTTGGTTTGGGTTATTTTCTTTTTTATGTGTATATTTTTATTTTATTCTGTAATTTTGTTTTACTTATTTATGTAATTATTTTTTTTATCATCTATGTTCCCCTTTGACATCATATAAGACCTCTGGAGGACATCCACATGTTCTTTGTTTTTTTTTTTAATTTGACACTTTTCCACTGTAGCTGGCGCCATCCATAGGAGCCCCAGTTACAGCAGAAAACATCTGCTGTAGTCACTGGCAGAGCTGATCAGAGTCTGCTAGGATCCTGTAGCTCTGCTGTGCCAGGGAATCCTAGTGGTCACATGACCGCTGGCTCGCGTGGTGGAAGTTATACTTCCACTTTCACCTTTTAGTACCTAGCGCTCATTGAACGCTATGTACTAGGGAAAGGAGAAGGCAGAAGGGGTTGAAAAACACTCCTGCCTTCTCCTTAGGGTTCTCATCTGCGACTAACAGCTGAGACCCTGACCTTCTTCTGATTGATTGCAGAAGCAGGGGCTTTAATCATCTGCCGTATCTTTACTATTGGCTGGGATTAAAGCCCAGGATGAAGCACCATAAATTTACAGTGCTTGGTCCTTAATGGGTTAAGGATGTATGGGGTGTAAGTGATTTAGGGTGTATGGGGTGTGGGGGATACTGCTGGATGAAGGGATCAGATTCTGAGGAACAATGCTAAGAGGGTTAAATGGACGAGATTAAGATTGAGGAATGTGTTTTTATGACATGCTTAGAATTGCTTAAAGGACACTGCTCTCTCCTGGTTCTCCTCCCACCAATCTGACCGCTATTTCAGCATCTCCTTTGCTGGCTCTAACTCTCCTCCTCTTCCCCTTGCTGTTGGAGTATCCCATGGCTCAGTCCTTGGCCCCCTCCTTTTCTCTATCTACACAGCCCCTATTGGACAAACCATCAGGAGATTTGGCCTCCAATACCACCTCTATGCTGACGACACCCAGCTGTACACCTTTTCCCGTGACATCGCTGCACCTTTCTTCCAAAACATCACCGACTGTCTGTCCGCTGTCTCTAACACTATGTCCTCTCTCTACCTAAAACTAAACCTTTCTAACACTAACCTGCTGGTGTTTCCACCCTCCACTAACCGACCTCGTCCTGACATCTTCATCTCAGTGTGTCGCACCACCATAACTCCCAGACAGCATGCCCGCTGCCTTGGGGTCATATTCGACTCTGATCTCTCATTTAGCTCCTACATCCAATATCTTGCCCAAACATGTCATCTGCACCTCAAGAACATCGCAATAATCCGCTCTTTTCTCACCATGGAGACGCTAAAAACACTTATTGTTGCCCTCATCGACTCTCGGCTCAACTATTGCAACTCTTTGCTGATCAACCTCCCCTGCACCAGACTCTACCCCCTCCAGTCTATCCTGAATGCAGCAGCCAGGCTCATCTTCCTGTCCAGCCGTTACTCAGACGCCTCTGTCCTGTGCCAATCATTGCCCTGGCTGCCCGTTAAGTACAAAGTTCTATTTAAACTCACTACCTTCATCCACAAAGCCCTCCACAGCCCAGCACCACCCTATATTGCCTACTTCATCTCAATCTATCACCCAGCCCGGGCTCTCCGCTCTGCTAACAAAACTATACTGCACACCCCTCTAACTTGAACTTCTCATTCCTGCCTCCAAGACTTCTCCAGAGCAGCACCGGTCCTCTGGAACGCAGTACCAAAGGCTACCCAGGCAATCCAGGACTCGAAAAACTTCAGGCGTGCTCTAAAAATGCACCTCTTCAGGGAGGCATACCGCATACCCTAAACAAACTCCTCTATATGCCACCTGATAACATGTTCCCTGACTTATTGACTGCAATCCCTGCTAGCCGTCATAAACCGCCCCTGTAGTCATAACGATTTTGCCGTCACACGGCTAAATGTCTGACCATTGTTTGTGTATAGCATCCCTCACTGTCCACCTCGCCATACCATGCACATCTCCAGCCCCTTTACCTTCTGTATCACCCCATTACTTGTAGTATGTACGCTTGTTGGAGCAGGACCCTCACCCCTATTGTTTACATCAACTGATAATTTTGTACTTTTGTCTTTCTGTATTCCCCCTGTCTATGTAAGCACTGCGGAATATATTGGCACTATACACATAAAGATTATTATTATTAAAGATCATTATTAATTGTGGGTTGTGGGTATTAACCTGATTCTTTGGTGTAGAGCATTTCAAAGAATTAGTGCAGCTCCAATAAAATCTTGGAGATGGGAGTAGGAGGTTCAGATTATAGAGGAATTTAGTCTATGACCATTAGCAAAATTGAGAGTATGGGTAGGGTGGTTGACAGATGTGATAGAAGAGAAATAGGGATGTACAGCACTGTGAAGAGCCTTATCAATGACAGTGACGAGTTTAAATTGTATTCTATCTTGGAGGGGCAACTAGTGCAGTAACTGGCACAGGGTGAAAGTATCAGGCTAGCGGCTTGCCAAGATGATAAGCCTGGCTTCTGTATTCAGGATATATTGTAGAGGGAAGAGTTTAATGAGGAGAAGACCAGTCAGTAGCAAGTTGCAGTAATCAAGATAAGAATGGTTTATCAATAAATGGCTGAGCCCTGCCTGGTATTGGCTGAGCGTTGTGACCAATCACAGGCAGCGCTCAGCTATCATTCAATGACAGCTGGGCGCTGCTTCTGATTGGCTACAGCGCTCAGCCAATCAGACGCAGCGCTTTCTGGAGGCAAGGATTTTTCAATCCCCGGCCCCCAGAAGACAGGAGATGACTGCTGGGGCCGGAGAGAAGAGTCAGACAGCTCTTCTGGGTGAGTAGAATTTCCGTTTTTTACTATTTATTTTTTTTTCACAGCTCTGGATTTTTTTCAGGGAAGGGTTATATTTCAAGCCCTTCCCTGGAAATCATCACTGCGGGGGTTGCCTGCAACTCATTGCTTTGAATGGGGCGGCAGCAATGCTTGCCCCATTGAAAGCAATGTCATACTCACCTTTCTTCAGCTGCCGGGGTTCAGTCGCGTCCTGTCTGCGCTGTCACCAGCTCTGCAATAAAGTTCTTTGAGCAGGCGGAGAATTAAAATCCCTGCCTGCTGAAAGAGCTGCTTTTGATTGACTGAGGCGCTCAGCCAATCACAGGCAGCTCTCGTTGAATGAATGACCTATGTACGCACAAACACACGCTCATGTGAAGCTACCCTTAGGCACATTAATAGATGGCTTGGCAACTGGAAGACATACAAGGTATCTAAAAGTGGTTCATTTTTTTCTTGTCCTCATTGACAATTATAAGCAGATAATTTTATTTATAGCTGGGGATGCTGTGTACAGTGTACACAAATGAGCATAGCAATTACCTACTTCACATGCTTTTAGCCTCTTATCTAATGTGCTACCTATAGTTAATTGTTGCATGGGAAAATATTGGTGGCTTCAAAACAAGTGTTTAAAAGGAAATAATAACATAAATAATTATGAATTAACACTTATTTTATTTAACAGTAATTTCTTCAGGTACACCCTACCTCCATATTGTAAAGCCCCATCCATTTGAAAAGTAATATCACTAGACTTCAACAGCACTAGTAAATTAACACATTAAATCTATAAGATCAAACATTGTCATGTATCATGCACAATGTTTTCATACTAAATGCATCTTTAGAGCCAAATTAATTACATTGGGAATATGCATACTTAGTAACTCCTAATATAATATTATTATTAAAATGACTCCCAAAGGCATAACATTACATCCCTCTGTACTAAAACAAAATAATAAGCACAGTGATGTGACAGTACAGGTATAATAAACAGTGATATTTTGGCGCAGGAATAAAAAGATAGTAATTTCACTGTATGTGAGTATTCATTAAAGTAATTTCAGGAGTAGCACAAACACAGGAGTAGCACTTATGTTTGCATGGTGTACGCAGATCCTAAATGGGAACAACAAGCACGGTGTTACACTTGCCCATTGCTATTCAATCTCTCTGTTTTTTAGGCCTTAGTCAGACGGGCGTTTTTTGCCGCGATTTGCGCATGCGCATGCGTCCGGCGATTTTTAAAAACCATTGCTTCGCAATGGTATCGGACACATGAGCGCTTTTTATGCGCTCGTCCGAAAAATTATAGAACAAAAAATCGCAGATCGCACCTATCTGCGATCTGCGATTCCTGTTCGCTTCTGTATATGCGCTCAATGGGGCCGGCGGCAGCAGCGCCGACCCCATTGAGAACATATAGAAGACAAATCATTCTTCTCTGCCACAGCTGTAACAGCTGTGGCAGAGAAGAACGATGTTTGCCCATTGAATTCAATGGAGCGGCAATACAGTTTTTAGGGCGATTTGCGGGCGACTTGCGCGCACCGGTCACGCGATTTGCGGATGCGCATCCGTCATGCGATCCGCAAATCGCGGCAAAAAACGCCCGTCTGACTAAGGCCTTAAAGAGTAATTTCCATACCAACTGTAATATTGGGGTTCCAAGTGAAGGACTCCTTCTTGTTGGAAGAGGGGAGGTTGGAGGGTGAATTTATAATTGGTGTCACTTGTGCATGTTTTATGATATTATTTCTATTACTCTATTATTCCTTTAGGACTGAATATTTTTCCCTTTTTCTTTGGTTTTCTGTTGTTTTATTTCATCTATTTTATACATATACTTTCGGTTAGTTTGAACAGCTGTTTTGTTGAGACATTACATGATATTATTGATGGTTTTTGCATACACAAACAAACAACCATTGCTTTATTAAGGCAATAATACTTCAGGCAATGCATGTATCCTACATTAAAATCATCATCATCTCTTACCTGATTGACATATAAGCTGAAGAAATCAGAAATTATACAACAAATTCTTGCCAAGTTTTCTTGTAATCATCCATATGAACTTTAAATTGCCAAAGTCAACATAACAATATGTTACTGCTATGCGTTGTTAACAATCAACTTTCAATATAATGTTCTAGCATTGAGGTTATGGATTGTTTTAGTTTCTCTCGTTGGCTGTGTGTTAAGAGAAAACTTGTTCCATATAAATCATGGAACGTACAGTCCTTATGATAAGCAATCTGCTAGAAATCATCTCCAGAAATCATCTCAGCGCTTCTTTGGAAGATATTCAACGGTTCTTATTTCCTAATTTTGCAATGTACTGTAAGATAACAAAAGAAGAAAAAGTAAAGAAAAAAAGAAATAAAAATGGGGCGGAATAAGAAGGAATCGGAAGGAGAAGAAGAAAAAGAAAAATTGGGGATAAAGGGTAAAAGAAGACATTACAGTGAAAAAGATGAAGGAGAGGTAGAAGAAGAGTAAGAATAAGAAAAACAGGAATATTCAGAATGGAAAATATTTCTAGTGTTTATAGTATATGGGGGCAGCATATTTATAAAACCAGCAGCCAAAAGTTTGAAGCTATGTAACATATTAGGTCATACAATACATTAGTCAATTACAAAAACAAATCACAATACGAACTACAATAAAAACTACAAATATATACCATACTCCTTCCCTTTCTCCATATCCTATCCCATTCTTTGCATGAACCTCATAAATGCATGTTTTTTAACCATAGTATGTAACAATATGTAATATATTCAAAGAATATGGCAACAATAGATGGGACTTGTACCCATAATGTGCTTGTTTTGCACATGCAGTTCTTAGTACTTTCAGTGAATACTCCATATACAGTATTGTATATCAAAATATCTCCAGGAATATCCACAGCACCATATTATTAGGAAGTAAATTATTATGGTCACCTACCTGAAATGTAATAGGACTCCATCTACCACAAGAATCAGGAGGCACACAAGACAATGGGGGTTGGTTAAGGGTGTAACAACAATATAATCTGTGTACAGCTATGAGCATCTTAACTTATTGCTAAACCTAACATATCCTGAGATGTATGACCCAAAATGATAAACAAAACATGTTACAAAACTTATACATTTGATGGGTAACTTGACAGATGTCATTCTTTGAACATTCGTCAATAAACAACTGTCACTCATAGGCTTCCAAGTGAACAAAAACATGCCTTAATGCCTCTTTCACACAAGCGTATATTGGCCACTGGTTTCACAGCCGGCCGATATACGTTATGACCTGAGGTGCAAAAACTTGTGAATAGTTGCACAAATCTAATGTTTGTGCGCCCGTTTCAATGGCATTGGCCCCATCGCATGTACGCCAAGGCCGCCATGCTGTTGCCCCTTCCCTACCCCTCGCCAGCTCACCTACGCTCTCCTTCACGCTCGCTGTTTGCAGTAGGAAGGGGGTGAGATTGGGCAAAGCTAAGCTCCTCCCCCCCCCCCCCCGTGCCCTTGTCTGCAGCCAGCAATGGGAGAAGGTGGGACGGGGGGGTGCTTAGCTCTGCCCCTGTCCGGCCCCCTCCTATTGCAATCAGCCGGTGGCGAGGAGAGAAGAGGAGAGGAGAGGAGAGGAGAGGAGAGGAGAGGGAGGGAGTTTAGCCGTCACACTTCTAAACTCCCGCCTTTCTTCTCCGGCCATTGTAATTGAGTAATTTGTAAATAGGTTCATAAAGTCGTAATGGACAGGATTGACATTGACAGGTAATACATTTCAATGATATTCAGGGTATTACTTGCGGAAAGTTTAACAGAGTATATATAATGTGTATTTGTTATATTTTTTCCACTTTTCTACTATAATTTGGAAAATTTTGAAATAGCTTTTTATTTTATTTTAAGCTTTAAATCCAGATGGGATTTTTGTAAGCTGTGTGAAAAAGATACTGTCTTTGTTGCAAAAATGACAAACACAATAACCTTTACATTTGTTCTGACCTTGCAAGACAAACTTTTTTTTGTTGCTTATATTTTTTCCCAGTTGTTGTCTTTGCAGACTCCCTGGCACAAAGGACAAAACTGTTTCCTTAGAGTTTTGCAAACAAATAATATTGCATTTACTGAGAAAAAAAAGCATTAAACAAAAATGTGGTTGTTACAGAGTAAAAGTACTTGGTTAATACAAGTTAAATATGCAAATGTCACATGTTGACATGAAATACCAGAGATTTGAAAATATAATTAGAATTGCAGTTCTTCTCTGGCTAATATATGCATAGTAATTCTCCAAATCCCATGAATAGACATAGAAATAAATGATAAAATTTTGCCTGCCTGCAACCACCACTAAAGGGAGCTTAAAGGTTTACTGCATACAGAACATGCATTAAAATAACAATGATCAATCTACAATATACAAATTGAAAGTGATACACCAAGACAGATTTGCAGAAATGTATTTAAAACTTATATTAAAGGATCTCCATATGAAGAGTATTGAATAATTAAAAACTGGATGAAGAACATTTATTATTAGAGTTGAGTGAACGTACTCTGCCGAGCTTGATGTTTATTCGAGTATTAGCGTAGTCGATGGTGCTCGTTACTCGAACGAGCATCAAGCCGTGTTCGACCCGGCGGCGACGCAGCGCGTGTGAATGGCAAATTTTTTGTCTGGTAGGCAGGGGGGTGAGCAAGAGGGAGAGTGAGTGGGAGAAACGAACCTAGGAAAAAAAAAGCTCGTTACCCGGCATCCCACATACAAAAATGCTCGAGTCTCCCATTGTAGTCAGTGGGATTCGTTACTTGAATAGAGCTCTCGAATTTTACAAAAAGCTCGACTTGAATAACGCATTTGGGTGCTCGCTCATCTCTAATTATTATGAAAAGCATGGGCCCTTTGTTATCCAAAATGCTACATTGTCTTTTTGTATAAGTCATAAAGTGTTAGGTAAGAAGATACTTTTTTGTCCACAGACTGTCAGTGGCGAGGTATGCCAAATTGAGTTTGAACATCATACACCCTAAGGGCTCAGTTACACAGGTGCCAATCCGCCCGTGTTCCCGCACGATAAGACGGCCGCACTGCTAGTGCGGCAGACTCTTCGCACCGCCATAAGAAAGAACACATGGCCGGCAATAGAGCCGTTCATGCAGAGAGTTGTCTGCATTCGGTGTGGCCGTCTCATCGTGCAGGAACAAGGACGGATTGGCACCCGTGTGACTGAGCCCTAAGATCTAAATTTGAGAAAGGTTGGATAATTGGCATGTTCGAAATGGGGGCATCATATTATGAAATTTCCTGCAGAACTAGCCATAGTGCAGTGTCAGTACAAAAAGTGGTTACTCAGTGGACACACAAAGGCTCCAGTACTCGCAAACCTGGCGCATTTCCATGCAGAAGGACAACACCACGTGAAGACGGCCAAATTGTGTGGATGGCAGTTTCTGATAGATGGGCAACTACAGCACAGATCTGAGCAGTGTTATAAGTTAGAATCACCCCATGAACAATTGTAAACCGATTGCCTGAAGCTGGGTTGCATTCTCAGACTGCCATGCAGTGTGTTCCATTAACCCAATTTCACCTACACTAACTTAGTGTACTCCTAGATGCAACTGGACACATGAATGGAGAACAGTTGTGTTTAGTGGCAAGTCCTGATTCTGTATGTGGCAAAGTCATAATCATCTATGCATCTGTTGGCATTTTGGAGAAAGTGCCCATCCTGCGCGATTTCAGACAGCCATTCAGGTCCAACCCCTGGAGTCATAGTTTTGTGGGCAATCAGTTATGACAGCAGGATGGAGTTGGTGGCTGTGGAGGCACAATGACTGTTCCCAGTATGTGGACAAATCCTTAATGACCACCATCTGAAATTGTATCTTGCAACAGGATAATACCCATCCACAATCTGCAGGCATCTTGCAAGGTGTCACAACCATGGATTGGCCCACAGAGTCCCAAGATTTATCCTCAATAGAGCATATCTAGGATGCCATAGATAGCACATTACATCACATTGCCACCCACCACAAACTGTACAACAACTGACTGCACAAGTCATGCTGGCATAGAGAGACATACCTCAACAAAATATCTGAACACTTAATGATTCATTGCCTACAAGGATCCAAGAGTGTATAGGTGGTCATGATGGACACACTTCCTACTGAAATATATACTCAACAGTATATGACTCTGTACATATCTGTCATGTTTTATGAAATTCCAGCCATTCTTTCTGTCGATTTGCCACCAGTATATACATATCTAAGCTTTTGATGTGAGCATTTAGATACCCAGTCTTAAAGAGGTTCATCCACAAGATATATCATAAATGTTTGACAGAAAGGGATCCTAGCTCTGGAAAATCTTCCTGTTGGGAGAAAAAGGTGCCCGAGTAGGTATGGGAAAAGCAATATGTACTTAAGAGGAATATGTCGTCAGAAAATGACCTGTTCTATAAATCTACTTTTTATGTTAAACATATTTTTTAGAGAATGTTTGGTGATTTTTCAATTTCCTAAAATCTGCAGTTTTCACACTGGCCATTATATTAAATTGACATTTCTTGTTCTGTAAAGAAAACATTTCAGCAGTCATCTCATTATCCTCATATTTAAGTGCTGAAAAACCCTTTTAACTAATAACTGTATATTTTATGCTATTCAATAACCAGTATAATGATATAAATCATTAAGAGCCAAGTGAAAGCAAGTACTAAAGCTGTCATAAAAAATTCAATTGTGTATGTGGTTGCATTGAACACCTTTACAGAATAATTAATGTCAGCAAAAACATTGAACTTTAAATAATGAAGGCAACCAAACATGTCTTATTCGTTGTTTTGCTGAACATGAATTAATGACTGAATGATCAAAGCCGCTGCTGATTTCCATGAACCACATCTTGAAAATGAACACAATTCAATACAAAATACAAATAAACAGAGGCATTCAGAAGCTCAGTGGAGTCCTACCAGGAAGAATTATGACAATACCATTATTTAAAAGGGGAAAAGTTACTTTTACAACACATACTTGACTCATCCTACTGAGAAATGGATTTTTCCATAGTAAACAGAGAATACCAAAACAATGACGTAGATATGGATTCCGCACAGTCTTATATTTTTAAGTAAGAGTATTATTCTACATAATTATTATAATCATTCTAGTGTAATAAATGTTTTACTTCTGAAATAGTTGAACAAAATTCTAAAACATAAATTATAGTGAAGAAAATATTTTAACAATAAATTATTTATTTTCCAATTTTGGACAGTTTATAGAAAGTTATGTAAAAGTCAGACAGGTAGATATATTATATTATAGATGAATAGATAGATAATTGCCCCATTGTTGAATTGATTACTAATAGAATGTAGTATGTTATCTTAGTCATAATTATAGAGAAACACAATCTTACTAAACTAATAACACAAACCGTGGTAATGCTTGTTTTTTTTATTGAGCATATTGGGTAAACATCCACAGTTCAAGGAGAAAAAGTAAATGAGCCCTTGAATTTAATAATCTTTGGATATCCCTTTAGTAGCAACCACCTCCACCAAATGTTTCCATTAGCTAGAAATATGATTTTCACAGAATTGAGGAGGAAATGTGCACAATTCTTCCTTGCAAATGTGCTTCAGTTCATCACAGTTTCTCGGATACCTGCGTGCACAGTTTTCTTCAGGTTTTGGTACAGCATCTCGATAAGGTTAAGGTCAACAGTCTGATTAGGTCATTCCAAAACAAAAATCATCTTATTTTTCAACCATTTGTTAGTTGATTTTCTTGTGTGCTTTGGGTTACTGTCTTGTTGCATCACCCAGTGTCTCTTCAGTTTTCGATCAAGGACTACTGTTCTTACATCCCCCTGTTAAATGTTTTAAAACAACTTAGAATTCATTGTTCTCTCAGTGATTGCAAAGCCTGAGATAGCAAAGGAACCCCAAAACATGATGCTCCCTCCACCATGCTTGACAGTTGGGAATAGGCTTTGGTGTGACGTACAGTGTTCTTTTTTTTCTTGAAGCATAGTGCTTGTGTGCTGCTCGATTCGAGTTGCACCCAGTAAATTCAGGTGATCCCAAATGGTTCAGTTACTTTTTCTTGTAACTGTACATTATAGCATGTGCATGGTCTTTATTGAACCGTTTTGCTCCAGAAAGGAGCTTGCCCTTTATCTGATTATACATGGCCACAAAAGCCAGAGAATCAACCACCAGGAACTTTCAATGGTTTACCAAATACTAGCATTCAGATTCTGAAAAATCCAGCAGTGAATAGCCATGGCCTAAATATGTATACTGTACAGAAGGTTTTTTCCTTTTTCATATATTAACCCCCAACCTAAATGAAGATCCTCATTGTAGTGTGAATCATCACTGTAATGCATTTCTTGTTTTATAAGCAAGCAATAATGTGTTGAGATGTTTTGCTTGGTTTTTCAAAAAAGTGTGACTGTTAGAAAAGTCAAAGGGTCTTCTTTATCATTTAGCCAGTACCAATTTTGTGAGATGTATGTTATTCTCTTTATATAGTCTTTATGCCACCTATTTTCTGGTATACCATTTTTTGTGCCAAATATTTGGCACAGATTAATAAATTTGTGCATTTTTTGGCACAATAAAGTCACACCCCTTTTCTAGACACTGTTGAAAGTGTCTAGCAAAGCACAAAAGTGTATAAAACAGATAAATATGGTGCTAGAGGTTTTTAGCAAGAGTTCTGGCTCGTTCAAATTAGTAAATTTGGTTCAATGTTTTTGTTGACTGCAAATGTTTTTGAAAATGATAGGCTTATTATAAGGGCTTGTTGAGACGAGCGCTGTTTTCGTGCACAGTTTTTGCGGCTATAGTGCTGTAAAAAATCACATGAACAGGCTACTTCAAGCTATTTGAAAAAGCCATTCACACAATCCATGGTCCACCCTGTGTGCTTTCAAGGCTCCCATAGAGCCTATGGAAAGCATGCAATAAATAAAGGGCATATCCTATCTTTGCGTGCACCAAGGAGTCGACATGCAAGTTTGCACCCACGTTTCCTATCTTTTGCAGGTGCAAGCGTTTTGCGCATTTAAAATTCTTTCGTGTGAACGCTTCTATAGGAAACCATTGGTTGTATTTAGATCTTTTCACGTGATGCTAATGAGTGCAGAAAGTGCTCATGTGAAAGAGCCCTTAGTTGTATTAATCATGGTTTGCTATTACTTTAGTACAAAAAAAATCTTAATAAATTCAATAATTTAAGTAAATAATGCATACAGTAAGTTTGATTATGATAAACTTTTTGACAAAAAAGACAAATGCATGATGTTCTTTTTGTAATGCTGTATCAGGCCTCAGTCAGACGGGCGTTTTTTCGCCCGATTTGCGCATGCGTCCGGCGATTTTTTTAAAACCATTGCTTTGCAATGGTATCGGACACATGAGCGCTTTTTATGCGCTCATCCGATAACTTATAGAACAGAAATCGCAGATCGCACCTATCTGCGATCTGCGATTCCTGTTCTCTTCTCTATATGCGCTCAATGGGGCCGGCGGCAGCAGCACCGACCCCATTGAGAACATATAGAAGACAAATCATTCTTCTCTGCCACAGCTGTAACAGCTGTGGCAGAGAAGAACGATGTTTGCCCATTGAATTCAATGGAGCCGGCAATACAGCCGGCTCCATTGAAAGCAATGGGCTGCCAGCGTGCGCGGGATGAATTGTCGGGAAGGGCTTAAATATATAAGCTCTTTCCTGCAATTCATCCAGAAAAGTGTTAAAATAAAAAAAATATATATACTCACCTTGTCTCGGCAGCCGGAGTTCAGCGCGGCCGGCCTGCAGTGGGTGTGAAGGGGGTGTGAGTCAGACCTGCCCCCTGATTGGCTCAGCGCTGAGCCAATCAGAGGCAGGTCTCACTCACACCCATTCATGAATTCAGCGCTGAGCCAATCAGGGGGCAGGTCTGACTCACACCCACTGCAGGCCGGCCACGCTGAACTCCGGCTGCCAGGACAAGGTGAGTATATATATTTTTTTTTTGTTTTAACACATTTCTGGATGAATTGCAGGGAAGGGCTTATATATTTAAGCCCTTCCCGACAATTCATCCCACACTCGCCCGCAGCGCATTGCTTTCAATGGAGCCGGCTGTATTGCCGGCTCCATTGAATGCAATGCGCTGGACAGCTCCGGCCCGTTTCTAATGAAACGCGGCTAGGAGCAGATTTTCGGGCACCGGTCACGCGATTTGCGGATGCGCATCCGTCATGCGATCCGCAAATCGCACGAAAAAACGCCCGTCTGACTAAGGCCTCAAAGAGTGTTACATGGGAGCCATATGATTTCACTGAGGTCCCGCAGTACATAAACCCTCCCAGCAACATTAAAAACTGGTCCCAGGCTTATTTTAATTTTCTTCCTGCTGTGTTTGGAAAGCACATTAGTGAAAAATGACACGGACCTATTAGTATCAGGGCTATGGAGAGAAAGAGGTAGGAACATAGCCCACTTTTGTCTTTTGCACTTGGTAAGATTCTAGTTGCTCCTTTCTGTAGTTGTTAATGGTAGCTTTATTGTACAATTAATTGTATTTTAGTTAAATAATATTGTAGGCAGAATAAACAAAATTCATAGTATTTCTTCCATTTATTATATAACAACAGACAGAATATTTTTTTGTAAATAGGTATATATTGCAAATAAACCTTCATGTACATTTTTAGAGAAGTGGCTCAATCAATTTTTCTGCAGAAAAATAAAGTCTGTAAATCATTGTGAATTTTTTTTTTTTTGGTGGAAGGGGCCTTATCCTTGCGTCTAACACCAACACAAAAAGAATGGTATCTATAAAAGTCATTTTTATTTTGATTATATGTATATCTGAAAATTGTACATTGTAAAGCAAATGTGAAATATTTTGTTATGTTTAAGACAGAATTACTGCACAAACAACTTACAACCGGGAGTAAAAGAAAAAATAATAATGAGTAAGAAGTATTACGGAACTAAAAAAAGGTATTCCAAAAATTAATTTAATGAATCAGTTAAATATCAGAGAAACATTAAAAAAAAAAGAAACCAGAACAATATGGGTTTTTTATGTTATAGCATTCATAACTGTGCTTTATAAAGTCATTTTCAATGTACAGAGAACTAAATAAAAGTGCCCTTTCTATTTTACAATATAAACTCACAGTATATAATATGTAAAATCCCCAAATCTTGGGCACCCCTGTAGGTAACATAAACCAGATTTTTTTTTTTTAATAAGGGTAATGAGTTATTTTCCAGTTCTGCTATTATTCAATAAGTAAATAATACATAGAAGCAATTTCTCCTTTAATTATTCAATCACTCTATGGTCATCTACATTACTCCATAAATAGATAAATTCTTGCCAAAGTTTAAAAAAATAAATAAATTATATAAATTTACTTTAATTAGTACATCAAGGTACAGTTTCATATATTTCTCCATAAAAAAGGGGTAATTCATGACATTTTGGGACTTGTTTTAATTTTTTTTATATATTTATTTAAATATGTCATTTTATTTATTCTTGAATTTCTTTAGATATGCAGATACTCTATAATTTCCTACTTGATGTCATGTATAGGGAATACATTTCAAGTTTTTAAATTTTGGAATTTACTAAAAAGTCCATTTTTAATATTTTTCTTTATTTTTATATAATGTTTTCAATCGTCCTATGATTTCTGATTTTATCAGTATGGAGCTTTTGTCAAATTATTCGATTTTTAAATTAAGTAAATCTTTACATATTTCTATTTTACTTAGGTTATTAAGTAACTCTGTGATTTCCTGCCTTAATTTATTGATAATTTTTTAGATTTCTTAATTAGAATTTTCTTAAAAAATAAAATGATTTTTTATTTCCTGTCCACCCACCAAAAAAAATTAGAAAAATAAAAAAAAGAGTTTTTTGCTTAACAGAAGATAATACAAAGTATTGTTGCATATAGGCTTTCAATATTACAGTATTAAAAGGCAATTCAATACTTTTTAAGAACGATTCAAATACTGATTCTTTAAAAAAGTCATAGTTTTATATGGATATCTTTGATTATTTAGTTTTTTTAAAGCAGTTGCAATGACTGTGTTTAAAATGATACATAAAATTCTGAGTGCAATAAAGGAAACGTGTTATACAAAACAATATCTGATAAAATGCTACACCACCAAAAAAAAGTTAAAAAAAAGAAAGAAAGAGAAATGTAATTTTACTGTCTCTATACAATGTTTAATTCCCTATAAACAGGTCACCAAATACGTATTTTGCCGCTATTCAAAGATGAATTCACTTAACTTTATTTTCAATGGAAGTCTCCCACATCGACTCATGGCACATATTGGTATTATTGGCACGGGTTCAAAAATCACAGTCCAAATCCAAAAATTCGTATGGTCAGTCTTTTGTTTGATAATTTCTTCTACTCATTGAAATTTATTTTTTTCTTCATTTGTCTTTTATCCAAAACAAACAAAAAACGTATTTTTTGAGGAAAAAATTACAGTGTCTGTAGGTTTTACACATTATAAAAATATATTTGTCCAGTAGAGTTCTGCTCTGTGAGTCTCATTCGTAAACAAAAATAGTAGACACCTGTTATATTTTTACAGGTTCACTAAAGGAATCCTGGAGTGAAATGAGAAACAAAAACAATATTGATGAAGTTATTACAAAAAAAGGCACTCAACACTGTTGTTACAATAGTATGCATTACTAGTTTATATGTGTATATATACATCCATCTAGATAGTTTTGCAGGGAGCAGCAGTTATTAACTACCGGATACATTTGAAACCAAACAATAGAAAAACTGGAAGTGACAAGTTTGGCTTATGCCAGACCCCGACTATTCTAAATGGACCTCACTGACTATAATGGGGTCCATTCAGCTTGTGGCATGCTGGTAGAAATTTTCCTGAACAAAATAACACAGAATGCTGCACTATTTTGCCCATTCTATACTAGAGGCTGCAAACAGAGCCTCTGACACAGATTTGAATGTAGCCTTATTCTAATAATTGTAGTAAGGAGATAGATAGATAGATAGATAGATAGATAGATAGATAGATAGATAGATAGATAGATAGATAGATAGATAGATAGATGATAGATAGATAGATAGATAGATAGATAGATCGATAGATAGATATGAGATAGATAGATAGATAGATAGATATGAGATAGATAGATAGATAGATATGAGATAGATAGATATGAGATAGATAGATATGAGATAGATAGATAGATATGAGATAGATGGATAGATAGATAGATGGATAGATAGATGGATGGATAGATAGCTACATTATGCACAGCATTAGTTTTCTAGATATTAGCTGCATTGTAATATTAGGACTTTGTAGCATAACTAATTTGAAGGTTGAGCAGGGGATCCACATCACAATTGATATATTTTCTAACCCCTGTCAGCAGAGAATGTTCTATATCATAAGTATGCTGTAAATTCAATTTCCTTGCAGTCAATGCAACATCTGCAATAAAAATCCCACTCTCCACACCTATAATGTATCATTTATAATAATAGTTATCATTTTACTAGTATTTTCTTATCCAGGATCTGAGGTGACTGATATCGTTACATCCTTTGTTCCATGTATCAGTCTATAATCTTCCCATGAGATTCTGACTGTAGTCTTTCAATAATCTAAACAAGCTAATTTGGCTGAATTTAGCTGTAAGAAGTTTTTAGTGCTCAATATTCCAGTCTCTGCTTTGCAATTATTTATTGTTACATGATGCTTTTCACCGAGGTCACATGTAGGTCATGTGGTAACCTTCTATTTCACGACTATTTTATGGCAACTGTTACACAACCAAAAAGCTGCCATAGAGTTATAGCTTCTTTCTGTTCAGATCCTGATTCTGCATTATATTATAGTCTATTTCTCCAGTTGCAATTCTGTCTTTAGAGCTGGAATATTGCATTGTTCATTCTCGTCTTAGAATTGGGTCAGGGGATTTCCATTCTGTCCTTACAACAGACAGTACAGTAATCTGATATAGGAAATGTTAAACCTGAATTATAGGTTTTTGTTGACTGTTTCAAATTATGACTAGCAAAATGACTGAAAAGCATTGTCACAAGGTGTTCATATCTTTAGAGAATACCCAATCAGTGACAGTTGTTGTTAAGATGAAAAGAGAATAACAACTCCAACTTCAATTTACTCTATTCACACAACAACATGTAATACAAGGCACATAAAGCACATGTTTCTGAAAAAATTGCTGCTTAATTTTAAACTCTGGTAAAAATGTTCACAAGTAGTAAAAAGAAACTAACATCAATGGTCAGGCCTAGAAATGTAATAGGACCGCTTCACTCCCATTAAAATCAATGAAAGCAATGCCTTCCACTACACTTCCAGCTCCTCATTGTGGTCAAATTCGGAAATGTAATAAAAGGCATTGCTACCATCAATTTCAATGACAGTGCAGTCATCTATTACACTTCTAGCCCTGATCACCGATGCAGATCTCCAACCCTGGTGCACTGACAGCAGGTTGGAGGATCAACTGATCAATAGGGATCCTAAGCGATAGATCCCCACTCACCAACTATTAATAGCCTATCCTGTGGATGAGTCATAAATAGTAAATGCTCAGAATACCCCTTTCACAGTAAAGTAGGATGTGGTGTAGCCTCAGCCAAAAGCTGTAGAGCAGGAAGTGATGGGATAGAAAAGACTTCTGGCAACCTCTGCTGTATTGCAGGTAAGATGCAGTCACATTATTTTGGGGGGTAATTATAAAACTTATCAGACTAAACTAATAGTAAAACAATAAAAAATGTATTAATGTTGGCGTAAAACAGATCTGTCCTTATAAAAACTTTAAATATATAAGACAATAAATAACAAATGGGAAAAAAGCATGAAAATAAACTAAATAAGTAAATGAATAAATATGGAGGAAAGTGTGAAGGCATTGGTTCATTTCATTTTGGTTTCTATGTTTTCAGCCCTTCTTTACAATTAATTAATTTGTACTGTTAATTTATAAATATTATTATATTATATGAATATAAAAAATAATAAAAAAAATAAAGAATCAATTAAATACCCAAACTAATAACACTTTAATTTGAGTATAATCAAATTGCCATTTGCTTGACTATCTGGATTGAGGCCTTTCATTCTGAGTAAATGGATTTTTACATAAAATCGTATATTTGGGGAAAAAGCCTAAAAAATAGAAAATCAGAATACTCTACGAGTCAACTGAGATTTACAAGTCAATTTGAATTTGCACAGACGATTTGAAATGCAAGGGAAAATAACATGACAGGAGGTGGACGCACTGACATGAATCAGAAAATGTTGACGAATTAGGTCAAGTAGAAATCTGAAGGGGATCTCAACACTGTCAAAGGGCATCATTGAGGGTTGGATTCTGCCACCTGGGTGCAGGAAAGAAGAGTAAATTTAATCTATTGTGAAAGCGAAAGAGTGAATTAAATAAAGGTAGTGTAAATAACAATGATATTGCTAGAATGGCAGGTTTAAGGCTGGTATAAAGTATATACTAAACATTGTATGGTGAGAAGAAGCCTCTCACCGAATCCCTCTTTGGCTGCCAGATGAGCCACGTTTTAATGTGTTGCCTTACCAGCTGCAATAGCCATAAGGTGTTAAAAGCTGCCAAATTAAGTTTGCCCTGTCTTCTTTTAGTCTGTTTACTGCTGAACAAGGGAAAAGAAAGACTCTGAAACTCCAGTAGCAGCTGTTTACATAGAACAAGAGGTCTGGAGTAAATTATAACACACAACTTAATACATAGATATAAGCCTGGTGTGCTTATAAGCTGTACTGTAGGGTGGTATTTCTCTGTTTCTAAGCCGACTACCCCTTATTTAAATATATTACATCCCAAGTACTCCACAGGGATATGGTAATACGCTGTGCATTCAATATTAAAAGCACAGCATTAGCATTACAGGAGGACCCTGCAGAGACATTGCATAAACTTATTGGGGTACACGCACCACTTTTTGTTAACCTACTCTACAGGGAAAGGTAAATGAGTTTTGTAAGACACTATTCAGTTTCTTTGCTTCCTTTCAAGTAATATTTCCTGGACCAGCAGGCAGGGAAATTTGAAAAGAAGAATATAGTTCTCAGTATTAGCAGTTCTATATGTAGAATAAATTAAGGAGGTGGTAAGTACACAACTTCAGCCAATGCCTACAGAGCAGGAAGTGATGTCAAAGAAGCAGATATTATTCACTATTTCTAGCCTCTATTTCGATAGATGCTTTTAAGAAATGTTGCTTTAGATCCAATATTTAGTACTGGTTAGCGTCTAAGACCATTTATAGTAGTTAGAGCTCTGTTTCCAACCCCTTTCACATTGTAGATATAAATGAATTCTGGTGTTCTCAGTCACCAATATGGAAAGCTTTGGCGTGTATTTCAGATTATTTTATTTTTTAGTTTAATGTATAAGCAAAATGTAATAGGCGTTTAATCTCCTCCTACTGGTGATGAACGGTACTCAGTATTTTATTATATGAGGAGCTTTTTTCGTCTCTCTGCAGCGCCGGAGGAAAGAACACGTGACCGGCTTCATTACCGGTCATGTGTTCTTTCATCAGCGCTGCAGAGAAACGTCCGTCTTCAGGTACGGCCGTCTTCTTTCTACAATCACACGGGCGCATCGGCACCGGTGTACGGGTGCCGATGCGCCCGTATGACTGAGCCCTCACTTTAATAGATAGGACTTTATGGACACAGCGATACCAAATTCAAATGTTTTCTAATTTAGATTTTTTTATTATAAGTATGGCAAAAGCTTTTTTTAAAACTTGTATTACCTTTCATTTTCTTAATAAGTAAAAAAAATTTAAAAACCAATTTTTACATTTTTTTTAGCCCCCATAAGGGACATGAACTTGCAATGGTTTGATCGCTCCTGTATTATGAGGTAATGCTATAGTATTACATCATACTGTGATCTGACAGGCAATCTATCAGGCCACAACATAGGCATGGCTTGATAGGCAATCCGCAATGGCAGTACTGAGGGCTTTCAGAAGGCCCCTGGCTGCCATGGCAATCAGATGGCACCCTGCAATCTCATCGCACAGGCCTGTATATTGATCAAAATAGTGGGGCATTTTAAAGGGTTGACAGCTCTGATCAGCAGAGCTGCTGATCGGAGCTGTTGTGCAAGTTTCAGCTGTAGGAAACAGCCAGCAACTGCATTGTGTGGAGCAGCATTGACCGCTGATCCCCTGCCATAAAGCCCCGAACCACCAGGAGGTAAATATATGCCCTGGAGCATTAAGGGGTTAAGGACCAGACTCATTTTGGCATTAAGGACAACACATACAAAGAGCTTTAACTTTAAGTCTATTTATTTTTTAATCAACATGGCTTCTTTTGTAGTATGAGTTGTACTTTTCCATGGCACCATTTAGTGGTGGGTATAATCTATTGCTCAACTTTTATTTGTTTTTTTTTAAGTGATGGAAAAAGACTGCAATCCTATCATAGTTTTTTGATGATACCAAATATGTACTTGAATTTCTTTTGTTTTACTACTTTTGCACAATAATTGTTACGGCACTCTGCCCCCCGAGCGCCAGTTGGGGTGCCCTGATCTCCTGCACCCCACTGTCCCTGCCTACTTGCCTCGGCCCTGGCTAACCCCAGGCGGACAACTGGGCGGCAGTCCCTGCACTGGCTAGGGACCTGGCGACTGCCTAGCTGGAACTACTAACAGGGGACAGAGTGCCGACAGAAGAGGCAGGTGTAACAAACCAACAAAACTTACAAGTACAAGCAGGGCTGGAGATGGAGCTCACAGGCAGATAGACAGGACCCGAATAGCAACTAGTGCTGACTGGGACAGACCAGACTAGGGGCTAACAGGACCAACAGAAACAGGCTGAGAAAGGATAGCAGGGCTGACAGACAACTAGTGACTGGCTGAGGTAAACTGCAGACAGACTGACTAGCTGAAAGCAGAACCAATAACTGGCAGTGAGCTCACATCACTGCCAGTCTCTTAACCACAAGGTTCCGCCCCCGGGCGGAGAGTGGGAGGAGGCAACTCCACCCACTGCTGTATAAGACGAACGGAGGAGTGCGGGCGGCACCCTACGGGTGGACACGCCCATGCCGCCGCCCACCGGCCATCCCAAGCTGCTGGGATAACCTCGACACAGGGCTCCAGGCTGCTGGAGCCGACGCCGGAGCGACGCGCGCCGACTGCGGGATCCCGTGCCGCGCTGTATGGTAACATTACCCCCCCTCTGACGGGGGACCTCCGGGCCCCCGGAAACTCGACCAGGCTTATCCAGGAGGCGGCTGCGAAAACGCTGTACCAACCCGAGAATGTGACCCACCTGGGCGGTCACCATGGGCTGATCCTCAGGTCCATGACTTCGGTAGTCTGTGGCTGTCCCATTTCCTTCAGGGCCAACCGTTGACATATCGTCATGTTTCAGGTCGTCTTCCGAGTCAATGTCCAACCATTCACCACTGTCTTTTGACCCATCCTCGCTACCAATGACGCTGCCTTCAAAATCTGAGGCATCTCCAACTTTAAAATCACTGTCATCTGAGCTATCATACTCCAAAAAACTCTTCCGGGCCCCCAAATATTGTAAGGTTCCTGTAGCCCGGCGAGAATCCAGGATCTCCTGGGCCTCGTATTCAACTTCATCACGGACCGGGGTGGGCGGCGGGGGACCGGAGGTGGGCATCACCGAAGGGACAACAGGTTTCGACACAGACTTATAGAACCCCCTGCGACCCCTCCTTTTGCGATTTCCAGAGGACCGGTACCCCTTCTGTCCCGCCCTGTACGGCTCAACCACCGACAGACTCTCCTCACAACGCAACTGCATACGAGACCCCACCCCTTTCTTCCGTCCCCCCTGCAGGGCATCGGTGGCGACATCAGCAGCAGGGCAGGCGGACGGGGTGTGAAGGTAAGTGGGACCTCGGGGACTGAGTGCGGTCTCGACTGAGCAGGGAGGATGGGAAGCGCGATGGCTATGGCAGAACGGGCCCCACTGGGTTAGCTCCCCAGTGGCCCAATCGAATTGGGGGTTATGCAACGCCAGCCACGGCATCCCTAGTACCATGTCTACCGACATTTTCTCCATTACCAGGAATGATAGACCTTCCGAATGGCGACCCCCCACAGTGAGTTGTAACACTGGGGTCCTCCATCGTACCAAGCCCGAAGCCAGAGGAGTAGCATCAATGCTAGCAAAACGAATTGGCGTCTTCAGCGCCAAAAATTCCGCCCTCAGGGGCTCAACAAGACGCATGCTTACCAGGTTAGCGGCTGCTCCGGAATCAATAAATGCCTGCCCTAGGCGGGAGAAGTTCCGGAATCTAACCTGGCAGGGTATTAGAAGTCTAGGACGTACCTGTGGTCCTAGGCGACCCTCCCTGCAATCGCCTAGGACTGGGAGTCCTTCTGCCGATTCGGACTGTGGGCGCTGAGGCCTCAGGGGGCAGGTTATCACCCGATGTCCAGCTTTCCCGCAGTAGAGGCAGAGATGATGCAATAACCGAACTCGGCGTCGCTCCTTGGGGTCCAGCGGGTCCAGTTCCATAGGTTCGGGAACAGAGACTGGTACGGAAGAGGAAGGAACCGGACAAACGACCTCCCTGACTCTACTGGTCTGCCTGTCCTGCTTCCCAGCCCTGAGCCTCCTATCTGCCTTCACCGCTAGCTCCATGGCCTCCTTTAAGGACCCGGGAATGGGATGGGAGATCAACAGCTCTTTGACCGCGTCCGAGAGACCCTGCAGAAAAACGTCCTTCAGGGCACTCTCGTTCCATGCAGTGTCGCCCGCATAGCGTCTGAAACTGGAGCAATAATCCTCCACACAAAGCGACCCCTGATGCAGCGCCAGCAACCGTGAAACCGCCAACCCCACTCGGTCCGGCTCATCGAAGATGCCCCCGAGTTCCTGAAAAAAGGAGTCCACCGACTGCAGGGAGGGGGAACCCTCGGGAATAGAAAAGGCCCAAGTCTGGGCAGAGCCCCGCAGCAGGGACATTATAAGCCCGACCCTCTGGGCCTCTGAGCCCGAAGAACGGGGACGCATCCGAAAAAACAGGCGACACGCCTGTTGAAAAACGAAAAACTTGTTCCTCTCCCCAGAGAACACCTCGGGGAGAGGGCACTTGGGTTCGGGACTGGTAAAGGCGTTCTGCCCCTGCGACAACGCCCACTGCTCCTGGGCCACCATGCGAGCTGACAAATCCCGGATCACCGGCACCAGGTCTTGCAGCTGGTTTGCAAGGGCGCTGATCGCCGCCATGAAAAAAAAGGTATTTTAAGGGCCAGTTATTATGTTACGGCACTCTGCCCCCCGAGCGCCAGTTGGGGTGCCCTGATCTCCTGCACCCCACTGTCCCTGCCTACTTGCCTCGGCCCTGGCTAACCCCAGGCGGACAACTGGGCGGCAGTCCCTGCACTGGCTAGGGACCTGGCGACTGCCTAGCTGGAACTACTAACAGGGGACAGAGTGCCGACAGAAGAGGCAGGTGTAACAAACCAACAAAACTTACAAGTACAAGCAGGGCTGGAGATGGAGCTCACAGGCAGATAGACAGGACCCGAATAGCAACTAGTGCTGACTGGGACAGACCAGACTAGGGGCTAACAGGACCAACAGAAACAGGCTGAGAAAGGATAGCAGGGCTGACAGACAACTAGTGACTGGCTGAGGTAAACTGCAGACAGACTGACTAGCTGAAAGCAGAACCAATAACTGGCAGTGAGCTCACATCACTGCCAGTCTCTTAACCACAAGGTTCCGCCCCCGGGCGGAGAGTGGGAGGAGGCAACTCCACCCACTGCTGTATAAGACGAACGGAGGAGTGCGGGCGGCACCCTACGGGTGGACACGCCCATGCCGCCGCCCACCGGCCATCCCAAGCTGCTGGGATAACCTCGACACAGGGCTCCAGGCTGCTGGAGCCGACGCCGGAGCGACGCGCGCCGACTGCGGGATCCCGTGCCGCGCTGTATGGTAACAATAATAGCTTATAGTTCTTATGTCGCCAAATTCTAAGAGACACAACTTATTTTTACTCTTCTGTTAATGGAGCAACTTTGATTTGAGTTATTTTGGGGTAAATAAAACTTGTAAATTAACTTTATTTATTATTTTTATTTTGGGGTGTGTGGATAAAACAAGCCATTTTTTTTTTTTTAATGTCGTTCACCATGTGATTTAAATAACACGTTAGCTTTATAATACAGGTCTAATTATTGCAGCAATAATATTTATATATATTTTCTTTTAACACTTTTGGAAAATAAAACCACTTTTTATGGGAAGAAATGGTTTATTTTTTATGGTCGAAAATGTTTTTCTTTTTTCCTTTTATATACTGTGAACTTTTTTCAGAAACTTTATTTTCTATTCCCACTAAGGAACTTTACAATTCAGGTCTGGGAGCCTCTATTAGGCCTTCAGTTGCTATGGCAACCCACTGGTGCTCTATGTATCTACCCACTTACATATGTAGCTAAGTTTAATTTGATTGTGATAACGTTGTGTGAAGGTTCCATTACCTTAACACAACTGTAGATGCCATAGTTAGAATTGACCAGAGCTACTAATGGGTTAAATAGCTAGACTTAGAGGTTATAGTGTGAGTCTAGCTGTCAATGACTACTTATGTGCCCATGCAATCAGTGTGACATAGAGTTTGGAGGGAAAAGTAAAGGAAGTATTCCCAATTCAATATAGAAAAAGCTGAATCACTGTGATGAAAAAAATGCAACTTTCTAATATACTTTGAGCATGAATTTCAGCTCTACTTATAGTCAGTAAATGGAAACAAACAGGGAAACTGCAGCTAGATCTCCTTACTTTCCCCTATCTCTGTTATACTAAATGCCCTTTAAGATATTCTATGGATACTAAGCATATTTCTGAACATTTACATACAGCCTTAGGGCTCAGTCACACGGGTGCATCCGGGCGCCGACGCGCCTGTGTTACTGCACGAAGCAGACGGCCGCACTGCAGGTGTGGATGGCTCTCCGCACCGCCAGAAGAAAGAACACATGACTGGCAATGGAGCCGGTCATGTGTTCTTTCTTCCGATGGTGCGGAGAGTCATCCGCACCTGCATTGCGGCCGTCTTATCCTGCAGTAACACGGGCTCATTGGCGCCCGGATGCGCCTGTGTGACTGAGCCCTTAAAGCAAGGAAATGTGGAACTATAGTCTTCTAATAGGCAGGGAAGTTGTCACTTCATATACTACTGATTTTTGGGAAAAAAAACTCAAAAGTAATAATATAATGATATGTACCCACAGAGTAGAGAAAAAGACATCTACCACACATCCACATATTATACATAGATCTATTGCTTCTCAAACTTATGCTGTTTACCATCTGGCACAAATCACCTGTTACCTATGGGTTGGTACATTTATGGTGTTACCAAATATGTGCCTGAATTTCTTTTTGCCGTTCAATTTTTGCACAACCATAGCGAATTGTCTTACATTGCCACACATTCGAAAGAGACATAACTTTTTTACTGTTCCATTAAAGTATTACAAACATGAGGTTCTTAGTGAGGGCTCAGTCACACGGGCGCCAATGCGCCCATGTTACTGCAGGATAAGACAGCCGCACTGCAGGTGCGGACGACTCTCCGCACTGCCAGAAGAAAGAACACATGACCGGCTCCATTGCCAGTCATGTGTTCTTTCTTCCGGCGGTGCGGAGCGTCATTCGCACCTGCAGTGCGGCTGTCTTTTTCTGCAGTAACACGGGTGCATTGGCGCCCCGATGCGTCCGTGTGACTGAGTCCTTACTTTTTGATCAAACTGTATGAGCCCAATAGCCACTTCACAGAAACCTCTTTTTGGTGGGTCCCTACACTTCTGGGTGTGGAACCACATGGGGACCCCCACTGCTACCACACAGCACCCACAAGGGTAGCAATCCAGTAGCACAACAACAATGCAATGCTGAGCCTTATCAGCAATGGTCCACATGTGGTGCCATGCCCAGTAGGGTAAGGACAGATTAAAAAACGGGTGGCAAGAAGTGACTAAAGTGACTATTAGTCTTATAGAGTATGATCAAAATGTAACTAAGGACCTCATATTCATGTTTATAATACTACTGAGAAGAAATAAATGAATGTATAGTTTATGGATGTGAAGTCCATGTTTTTCTCTACTGATTGGATAATGACATGTATCCTTTAATGTCTCTTTATACATATATTGTTCTAATAAAATTGTCTAGTTGATTAACTATAATTAGAGATGAGCGAACGTACTCGTCCGAGCTTGATACTCGTTCGAGTATTAGCGTGTTCGAGATGCTCGTTACTAGAGGCGAGCACCACGCGATGTTCGAGTTACTTTCACTTTCATCTCTGAGACGTTAGCGCGCTTTTCTGGCCAATAGAAAGACAGGGAAGGCATTACAACTTCCCCCTGCGACGTTCAAGCCCTATACCACCCCCCTGCAGTGAGTGGCTGGCGAGATCAGGTGTCACCCAAATATATAAATCGGCCCCTCCCGCGGCTCGCCACAGATGCATTCTGACAGAGATCAGGGAAAGTGCTGCTGATGCCGGAGCTGCTATAGGGAGAGCGTTAGGAGTGATTTTAGGCTTCAAGAACCCCAACGGTCCTTCTTAGGGCCACATCTGACCGTGTGCAGTACTGTTGAGGCTGCTTTTTGCAGTGTTGCACTTTTTTTTTTTCTTTGTATATCGGCCGTGCAGAGCATTGCGTCCTCAGTCTGTAGTCATTGTACAGAGTATAGGGCCATAACTGGTGAGGCAGGGAAAGAGATATTCAGGCTATATAGGCAGTGGGCTTTTTCCAAAAAATTGGGGAAAAATACTATATTTGGGCTGCCTGTGACTGTCTTCAGTTTACTACGTGTCTGCTGGGGGTAGTAGTCCTAATTAATACGCAGCTAAGCGTTACAGCAGGCTGGCGCAAAATTGTTTCCTGGATCTGCTGTCTCTGTTACATCAGCACCGTCATCCCGCCAGAGGGAAACAGTATACATAATATTATACGCTGCCTACAGTATCTATCTGCTGGGGGTAGTAATCCTAATTAATACGCAGCTAAGCGTTACAGCAGGCTTGCGCAAAATTGTTTCCTGGATCTGCTGTCTCTGTTACATCAGCGCCGTCATCCCGCCAGAGGGAAACAGTATACATAATATTATACGCTGCCTACATTATCTATCTGCTGGGGGTAGTAGTCCTAATTAATACGCAGCTAAGCGTTACAGCAGGCTTGCGCAAAATTGTTTCCTGGATCTGCTGTCTCTGTTACATCAGCGCCGTCATCCCGCCAGAGGGAAACAGTATACATAATATTATACGTTGCCTACAGTATCTATCTGCTGGGGGTAGTAGTCCTAATTAATACGCAGCTAAGCGTTACAGCAGGCTGGCGCTAAATTGTTTCCTGGATCTGCTGTCTCTGTTACATCAGCGCCGTCATCCCGCCAGAGGGAAACAGTATACATAATATTATACGCTGCCTACAGTATCTATCTGCTGGGGGTAGTAGTCCTAATTAATACGCAGCTAAGCGTTACAGCAGGCTGGCGCAAAATTGTTTCCTGGATCTGCTGTCTCTGTTACATCAGCGCCGTCATCCCGCCAGAGGGAAACAGTATACATAATATTATACGCTGCCTACGTTATCTATCTGCTGGGGGTAGTAGTCCTAATTAATACGCAGCTAAGCGTTACAGCAGGCTTGCGCAAAATTGTTTCCTGGATCTGCTGTCTCTGTTACATCAGCGCTGTCATCCCGCCAGAGGGAAACAGTATACATAATATTATATGCTGCCTACAGTATCTATCTGCTGGGGGTAGTAGTCCTAATTAATACACAGCTAAGCGTTACAGCAGGCTTGCGCAAAATTGTTTCCTGGATCTGCTGTGCGTTCCGTAAGGGAAGTCGGCCTCCAACCACAGGCCAATAAGCGGCACATTTAATTACAGCATTCTGTTTCTGCACTACTGGTAATACAGCATGCTGAGGGGTAGGGGTAGGCCTAGAGGACGTGGACGCGGGCGAGGACGCGGAGGCCCAAGTCAGGGTGTGGGCACAGGCCGAGCTCCTGATCCAGGTGTATCGCAGCCGACTGCTGCGGGATTAGGAGAGAGGCATGTTTCTGGCGTCCCCACATTCATCTCACAATTAATGGGTCCACGCGGTAGACCTTTATTAGAAAATGAGCAGTGTGAGCAGGTCCTGTCGTGGATGTCAGAAAGTGCATCCAGCAATCTATCGACCACCCAGAATTCTGCGCCGTCCACTGCTGCAACTCTGAATCCTCTGGCTGCTGCTCCTCCTTCCTCCCAGCCTTCTCACTCCATTACAATGACACATTCTGAGGAGCAGGCAGACTCCCAGGAACTGTTCTCGGGCCCCTGCCCAGAATGGGCAGCAATGGTTCCGAATCCTCTCCCACTGGAGGAGTTTGTTGTGACCGATGCCCAACCTCTGGAAAGTTCCCGGGGTCCGGGGGATGAGGCTGGGGACTTCCGGCAACTGTCTCAAGAGCTTTCAGTGGGTGAGGAGGACGATGACGATGAGACACAGTTGTCTATCACTCAGGTAGTAGTAATTGGAGTAAGTCCGAGGGAGGAGCGCACAGAGGATTCGGAGGAAGAGCAGCAGGACGATGAGGTGACTGACCCCACCTGGTTTGCTACGCCTACTGAGGACAGGTCTTCAGAGGGGGAGGCAAGTGCAGCAGCAGGGCAGGTTGGAAGAGGCAGTGCGGTGGCCAGGGGTAGAGGCAGGGTCAGACCGAATAATCCACCAACTGTTTCCCAAAGCGCCCCCTCGCGCCATGCCACCCTGCAGAGGCCGAGGTGATCAAAGGTCTGGCAGTTTTTCACTGAGAGTGCAGACGACCGACGAACAGTGGTGTGCAACCTTTGTCGCGCCAAGATCAGCCGGGGAGCCAACACCAGCAGCCTCACCACCACCAGCATGCGCAGACATATGATGGCCAAGCACCCCACAAGGTGGGACGAAGGCCATTCACCGCCTCCGGTTTGCACCGCTGCCTCTCCCCCTGTGCCCCAACCTGCCACTGAGATCCAACCCCCCTCTGAGGACACAGGCACTACCGTCTCCTGGCCTGCACCCACACCCTCACCTCCGCTGTGCTCAGCCGCATCCACCAATGTCTCTCAGCGCACCGTCCAGCCGTCGCTAGCGCAAGTGTTGGAGCGCAAGCGCAAGTACGCCACCACGCACCCGCACGCTCAAGCGTTAAATGTGCACATAGCCAAATTTATCAGCCTGGAGATGCTGCCGTATAGGGTTGTGGAAACGGAGGCTTTCAAATGTATGATGGCGGCCGCGGCCCTGCGCTACTCAGTTCCCAGTCGCCACTACTTTTCCCGATGTGCCGTCCCAGCCCTGCACGACCACGTCTCCCGCAACATTGTACGCGCCCTCACCAACGCGGTTACTGGCAAGGTCCACTTAACAACGGACACGTGGACAAGCACAGGCGGGCAGGGCCACTATATCTCCCTGACGGCAGATTGGATGAATTTAGTGGAGGCTGGGACAGAGTCAGAGCTTGGGACTGCTCACGTCCTACCCACCCCCAGAATTGCGGGCCCCAGCTCGGTGGTGGTATCTGCGGCGGTGTATGCTTCCTCCACTAAACCACCCTCCTCCTCCTCCTCCTCCTACGCAACCTCTGTCTCGCAATCAAGATGTCAGCAGCAGCACGTCGCCAGCAGTCGCTGTTGCGCGTCGTGGCAGCACAGCGGTGGGCAAGCGTCAGCAGGCCGTGCTGAAACTACTCAGCTTAGGAGTGAAGAGGCACACGGCCCACGAACTGCTGCAGGGTCTGACAGAGCAGACCGACTGCTGGCTTGCGCCGCTGAGCCTCCAACCGGGCATGGTCGTGTGTGACAACGGCCGTAAGCTGGTGGTGGCTCTGCAGCTCGGCAGCCTCACGCACGTGCCATGCCTGGCCCACGTCTTTAATTTGGTGGTTCAGCGCTTTCTGAAAAGCTACCCACGCTTGTCAGACCTGCTCGGAAAGGTGCGTCAGCTCTGTGCACATTTCCGCAAGTCCCACACGGACGCTGCCACCCTGCGCACCCTGCAACATCGGTTTCATCTGCCAGTGCACTGACTGCTGTGCGACGTGCCCACATGGTGGAACTCTACGCTCCACATGTTGGCAAGGCTCTATGAGCAGCGTAGAGCTATAGTGGAATACCAACTCCAACCTGGGCGGCGCAGTGGGAGTCAGCCTCCTCAATTCTTTACAGAAGAGTGGGCCTGGTTGGCAGACATCTGCCAGGTCCTTGGAAGCTTCAAGTTACACCTCTGATTTAGTGGATATTCAACATGCTGTATACTGCATTAATTTTATTATTTCATCCTTTCTTGCCAGCTCTATGGTTCAGATGCCTCTTGCTTCGCTGCCTCTACTGACAAAAGCAGATTACTGCAAGTTGTGGTTTCTACAGTAAGGGCCAGTCAAAGCATTTCTAAGGAGAAATTTCTGCATAATTCATGGGTTCCAGACTATTTGTATCTCTTGTATAATCAAGGGAAAGTAATCTCTTTGTCACCTTTTAATTTAATTAAAGCTAAAAATCTACACATCAATCACATATTAAAATCAATTGTGGCGGTGTACAGAGGCTAAAATCTGAAAATTGTGTCACTACCGAGTTACTAGTTACTTCTTGACCCAACTGTATATAGGCATGTAATAGATAGATGGATAGATAGATAATTAGCATAGTAAAAATATGGGTCACATAACTTCTTCTCAGACTGCGCTGAACACTAGAACCTTGTAGAGCTAGGAGATAAATTTAGTTTCTCTTTCAAGTGACACATTTGTTCTCGAACTACGCCTAAAACTGGTTACTCTTAAGTTCTAGGAAGACTCTAGTAAAATACTTCAAAGGTCATATTCTACTGCTCACTTTGCATTCTCTTAGTTGAGGTATAAATCAACTATGACTAGTGCTAAAATGATTTGTCTTGCTTAACTCAGTAAGAGTGAATTACAAGTGAAGCCTCTACTTAGGATAAAACACTGCCCAAAATATTCAGTTAAATGTGCGGTTTGCCTCAGCAATGCAATTGTAAATGCAAAAAAAAACTAGTACTTGACATACTGTATATAAAGTACTCATTGGTATAATTGTTTGTATAAATTTGTAGTATGTGCAAGACATTTTATGATGTATATTATCAAGGGAAAATGATATCTTTTTCACCTTTCAGTGCTTTGTATTTCCATTTTTCTGCTTTACGCTCTATATAAATGTTCAGAAACCTCCATAGGCTACTCAAAGATGTGTGTAAAGTAAAGTAAATGCAGAGTGGGGAGAGATGGAGCTGCAGTAACTCTTCCTCATTGTGTATGATATAATGCTGTGAGTGGGGTGAGGAATAGTTGGAATATCTATTTGGTTCAAAAGATGCAAAACAGCTGCAACATCCCACTGGAATGCGCCCAACAAATGCAGAAGCAAGGACATTGAAAAGTATGTTTATGGAAATTATACAAAGGGAAAGGGAAATACTCAAAGTATGCAAGTTACATTCTTCCATATTGTCCCTTCCTAACAAATGGATGGAGAGGAAAGGCAGTAGTGAGCAAGATCATCAGCTTTGTCTGCCTACTCCATTCCATCATGCTAGGTTGACACCCAATGCAGAGTCATTACAGTTTCCCCTATATTGTCCCTGGGAAGAAGCTATAGTTGTAAAGTTAGGATAAGTGAACAAAAAATAAAAAAACGCTACTTACTCTTCCAATATAAAATTCAACCTTGACCAACTTTACTAGTCTGCTAATTTAAACCAACAGTCATGTTTCTAGGTGAAGACACTAAAGCTAAAAGTGAAGAGTTATGTTAAGCAGAATTCGATTGGGGTTCCCTGGGCCACCCATAGGAAACAATTCAGAGGTCTGCCCTCATTTATACAAAACATATTCATATCTACTTTTAATTTCATGCTAAACACACATAGGACATACCATCAATAGGATTTAATACGTAAGGCTTCTGCTATTTTATCAAGCAACTGATTTCATCTGTCTTCTATGTGGGACAGACTTTATGTGAAACAGAGACCAAAGAGATCTCCATCTCACATATTGACCCCTACGGTTCCTGGTGCTGTTCTGCTTTTTGTCCTTAGACAATTTTATGCATAGAAGATGGTTAACAGGGATGAAACCAGTGCTGGATACAGAAAGCAAAGTCTGAAAGAAGCCTTACTTGTTAAATTCCTAATAAATAGATCCTAATGGAAATCAGTGCCAAATGTGTTTGCTTTCTACTGAACCTTTGGGGCTGTGTTATAATAAAAATAATTGTTGCATTAGCATTGACCTGGGCCCAACTGGATGACCTTATGGTATTCTGGTGGTTAAGCCTCAACTTGCAATTAAGGTTAGAACATCTTAAGGCACAGGTTAGTACATAAATATCTGACACACTGTCTTTGCCTTTCGAGTGGCATAATGGCTCATACTTTTTCTGGTACACTGGTTGCATTTGCTAAATGGTGTTTCGATTTACAACTCAAGACTAAATATTATTCTGTCACTTCATTAATAATACTGACACTCCATATTTTCATCTATTTTAAATGTATTGGGTTGTCAGGCATTTTTTCTTGAAAAAAAATTAATTCCTTTTATATTCTCAGTCCAACCCCTTAACATTTGGCAGAGTCTTCCTTAACCCCTTGAGTGGCACGCCCAGAAATTTTCCAGGACGAGCTCCACTGCCCATAGCGATATAGCCCGGAAGATTTCCGGGCTATGTATCACTATGGGAGCTGCAGAGCACAATGCCACAAGCTGTGGCATTGTGCTCTGCCTGCACAGACCCACAGAGAGCAAAGCAAGGGCTTCGAAAAACCAGCAGAAGATATTGCCGATCTGCCGGCAATCTCCTGCTTCTAAGTCTCCTGCTTTGTTTATAGGTTGCCATAGAGACCATCGGCTTGTCAGAAGCAAGCCGATGGTCTCTGTGGCAGGGAGAGCTAGTGCTTGGCTGTCAGAGGACAGCTAGGCACTATCTCTTACAGCAGAGATCAGAGAAAACCTCCGATCTCTGCTGTGTTAACCCTTTACATGCTGCAGTCTATGTGACTGCAGCATGTAAATGGCTGTCACTGCAGCATGTAAAGGGCTGTCACCATCGGACCCCCGAAATGTGATCAGGGGGTCCTGATGGGTCCCTGTGGAAGTCCCCTAAAGGGACAAAAAAATTTAAAAAAGTAAAAAAAAAAAAAAAAAAGTAAAAAAATAATTAAAAAAATAATAAAAACACTTGGCTCCCTTTACTTGGTAAAAAAATCAAAAATCAAATCACACATGTGGTATCCGTGCGTCGTAATGACCCAGAGAAGGAAGTTAATGCATTATTTAACCCCTTAATGACATGGCCCCTTTTTTCCCCATTTCTTTTTTTCCTCCCCCCTGTTTAAAAAATCACAACTTGTACCGCAAAAAACAAGCCCTTATATGGCCATGTCAATGGAAAAATGAAAAAGTTATGGCTCTTGAGACGTAACTGCAAAATTAGTTGAAATTCAATGATTAGACCATTTTAAAAAACTTGCCCTGGTGGGTCTGACAGGGTGGTAGGAAACCCGCCACTCAAGGGGTTAAAGCACAACTCATCCTGATCACTTGTCAGCAATAATTTTACAATGAATTGCAGATAAGCATTGTTAGGTACCCTAATATGCTGAGTTCAGAGTATACACAAACAAAAGTTTTTAATGACAGCCAAATCTACTACATATATGTTGATATTTGCATATAATGTGACTTCGCAAATACGAGTTATATTAATTTCACAAGTTCCATCACTATGAGATATTAAAGCTAGCAATTTATTGGGCCAAACCAATATCTTTTCTGCTATAGATTCATAGAACTCATTAATTTATCTGTTGACTCTCTTGAATTTAGTCAATTTTTGTAACTCATATACCATACAGTATGACAACTCACACTAAAAACTATGGAATATTTATTTTACCAGCAGTACCTGGCCTGAACACATGGTGTGCTGTTTGGAAAATATATGGCTATAAACGAGATGATGTACTCTGGTTCTGTAAATTACATGAGTGGTGCAAATATTTACTGTTTTACAATTGACACATTTTGTCATCGTTCAGAAAATAAACATAATTAACTTATTGCATCCTAACATATTGATACATATACTTATAACATTTTCTGTGAATTTGACATTGGTTAAGCTCAAAAAGAAACTAAACTCCGAGAAGACATTAGGTACAAATGAAATGCACAAATATTTTACCTGGTAAAATTTCAGAATATTAAATTTGCATTAAGCAGTCTTAAACCTTATGTTTTTAAGAGCGGTACGTACCAGTATATAGAAACATGGCGTCTGCCCTGCCCTCAGGAAGAAAAACAGACTTCAGCCAGTCAGCAGGAGATTTCAAACCATTTCTCAGACACAAAGGCCACAGGAATTAGATGCCGATCAGAAGAAGTAGGTCTGCAGCGAGCAGAAAAAAGGGCTTGCGCGTGCTGGTACGTAACACACAACAAGCAAGCCTGGTCAGGCCTGCTGCAAAAAATTGCTAATTAAAAGACACATGCTCTAAACAAATGCTTTATGGTAAATTGGCCTCTTATTCAAATATAACAATAGCAAATATTTAGCAAATACTTTGAACAGAACGAATAGGACTTATAGAGTCACAGATACTTACTGTGGATCATTTGCTTCTTCTCAATGGATACAATTGTTCTGTTCCCCAATCTACTGCCTAGGAATTCACTAAATATCTCTTTCAGGCACAACAGTTATTCTTTTCATGCTTCTGGACACCTGAGTGAGGGGCAACCCAAAGGCCCATTTACACACAACAATTATTGCTCAAAATGTGTTCAAATGATGGCAAATGAGTGATAATCATTGCGTGCAAATGTGGCCACTTTTAGTCTGAACAATGATTTTAAGGTGAGCATAAAATTTATCATTACGTGGGAGAGTTAACGCAGACTGCACACTGTGTTTTGCATGGGAGTCAGAGATTACATTGCATTCTGCCGACAGCCCATGCAAGAACAATGCAGCTGTGTGAAAAGCCTAGCCCACATGCTGGGCTCCATAAACAGCTCCTGGAGGCCCTTTTACATGCAAATGAAGGTGATAAAGTGTTAATGGACATTAGTGTCCATTAACACTTTATGCAAAAGGCTCGCTATAACTGTCAATCTTTTAATTGTTTGAAAGATTGTCTTTGCGTGTATACGTGCCTTAAAACAAGCTGTATGTTGTGGAGAGAGGGTCTCTTACAGTAGATAGGACTTCTTGTAACCACTGTAGTACACGCAGTTACATGCACTTAAATGATGGTCACTTAGACAGGAAATTATGCGTTTGCCAGGGAAACCACAAGAATATAAACATTTCATCTCTACAATTTTTTTTTAAATGAACCATGCTTCAGAACCTTCTGGGTCATATTGCTAAAGGAAGTTGCACCCGGACATACATTTCTTTGTAGCAGCTATAAATGAATGGCTGCCCATTTAATACAAAGATAGGTGAGATCTATTCTATAGGTTGGCCATAGAACCCTAAGTTGGTAGTCTTATCCAGCTAACATTAGTACCCTTTGATAGTCTAAGGCTTTCTATATACTTTAGATTGTTAGCAGATCCAGCTGTAATTAGAATATTCACCAACAAATACTGTATAATCTCTATGATCAGATCCTGACTAGATGTGGATAATATAAGTATGGTCAGATAAACTGACTTCCCTGTAAATGAGCACTTTTAGCTTGGCCAAAATGAACATATTGTTTGAATAGAAGAATGGAGATGTGGGGCTATCAAACCAACTAACCCCTGTTGACAGTTTGCTTCAGTTCATGGGCCCAACAGAAGATATAATTCTGAGGGTCCACCTTCCATGTACACAGAGCATCTACTTTAAATTTCATTACCAGCTTTGTTTCAATTGCACATGCTATCATTGTGAAGCAACCCTCAAAAATAAACTCTAATGACAAGTGATTGGCTTCAAATTCCTCTGTCCTAAAATTGAGCAAACTGGAGGATTATATTTTACTCTAGTGGCCCAGTCTGGCTTCAATTGCATCATATAAATACCTTATCAAGTTGTTGGAGAGCCTCTACCAGCTTCAGCCAAATCACAGAAAAAAACATAATATCATCATTATGTATCCTACCACATTACAGTACATATTCAACTCTACTACATCAGGCAAAGTCAGAGGCTAGATGCTGGTTTCTTTTCCAAAATTTGTCCGCCATACAGTTTGCAGATAAAATAAGTCTTATACTATTTGGGAAATGAAAAGGTTTGCGTTTGTGTGTACATAATAGATGTGTAATTTAAAAAAATCAAAAAGCCTAATTGTAATAATTTCTCTCACATTTTTATTAACTAGCCAATATTTCTTAGTGTAAAGAAATGCATTCCTGCCATGTCTTACACCCACAATTGACTGACTTCATTAAAATGTAATTGTAACTGTGGCTGCTGATTTCTTTTTTATTCTCCTGGAATTTTAATAAAAGTTGCCATAATAGAAATACTGCATTTTTCCAACTTGTTAAAAAAATTATTTGCTGTCACTTTATGCTAAAATGAACACGAGAAAAATGTAGAGGCATACGTCTGGCAAGTCTAGTGAAACTGGAATAAATTTTAATATAAAATAACATACAGTATACGGTGCAAATAAAGTTTTTTAGCATCCCATTAAGGCCAAAAAGAGATGAACAAATGTTCCTTTTGCATTTTCACACCTCAGTTCCCTATGGGGTAAAAAGACTCAAGCAACCTTGAGACCATCAAAAACAATTCAACATTTTAATCTTATTCTGACATGTCAATTGCTCTTCAAGAATTTGGGGTTGTCATTTCTCTGGTGTCTAATCGTGATAACTCAAATATTTTTTTATTTGGCCAATAAATATTTTTTGGGAAGGTATTAAATAAAAAAAATGAAAGGGGCTGTGTAGTATTAAGACTCTTTTTTCATATGCCCTAAATATATGAAATATGCCCTTGCCCTTATAGGGAATATGGATGTCAAAGAGGAGGATCCCTCCTCTTAGGGACCATTCACATGGAATAGTATTGTTTCACAACCTCGCAGCCACTATGGAAATTTGCACCTAAATCCACATGTCCCAATGCAAATTTTGATGCAGAATTGCTGACAGAGTAATCTATTTTCAATTCTGCTTCAAAATCTGAATATTATACATGTAGATTTTGGTGGAAAATTTGTAGCCTGACACTAATTCTACTGTGGGTTGTGCGACATTTCTGCCCATGCGAAAGATCCTTTATAGGACAGCTATAAAAGAGCAGTTCTTGCTCTGATGGACTCAGATGTCCATGTATTAAATGGTAAATCATTCATTTAAAGTCCTGGCACATCCTACTGCAATCCCATTGCTGCAGAAAACAGCAACTTTTCCATACAATATCAGATGACTCCATGGCTTCTGAACATGGACTGTGATGACCAACTGAATGCTGGGCTTGATTCAACTGAAATGGGTTATCGGGATGAGACAAAATCTATAAAGCACTAGAATTACCCAGTCTTTTAAATGCTGCAATTTAATCTTGAAATCATTTTTCTTAATGAACCTCCAAGCACTTATTAACCCAAATAATGAAATACATATTTTGTGAAAAACACAAAATCTACCTTAAAAGTACAGTACAATACATGGGCACTTGTATAATAATTCATATACCATCAAAATAACCATGCAAATACTTTTTTTCTCATGTTTTTTAAGCAGCAATGGAGAACATTATGATGTATTACAGCTCAATTGTGGAAATTATTCTAGGAGGCCAATGGGTCCAATAAAGCATTAGTTTAAGGCAACATAAAAAAGCAATGAACTATAGTCAACAAATGCAATACATTAATGGGAAAGGAACAGTGATTTACAAATACAATGCTTACAATGATACACAAATGAGCCCTAAAAAAGAAATGCTATATTAAAAATGAAATACCTAACACCCAGCATTAAGTGATCAAACCATATTATAAATGTTATTACATACATGTGCGAAATGGTTTGAAAATTCTTGCCAATTTTTTTACTGCAAAAATGCAATAATTCCAATTTAAAACTTTTGTAGGCTCTATTCAACGGAAAATATTGGCAGGGCCCTTCGTCCTATCACACAATACCCAATCAGAGATACTTATCACATTATTTAGCCTTTGATATCATCTGTAATGTTCAATTTCAGCAAATTTCAGATTAAAAAAAACATTTAAAGAGTAAAGAGAGGACAAGGGAGACTAGAGATTTAACAATCCAAGGAAATTCATTTTTAGAAATCAAAATTCAAAAATCAAAGTCCAAAAAATTTTGAAAATATGTTTTCAACCAAATATTTTATAAAATAAAAGAAGTGAACTTATCACAGTTTACAAATAATATAACATTATCATATAACACTACATTATGCTGATTATAACATTTAGGTCATTACCTAGATAATAAATTCTTAATAGATGAAAATGTTAAATATATCTAAAAAACTTCATATAAAAATACACAAATCAATGATTTCATTAAGATAAAATATAGAAATTCTGAGGAACAACTTCGTGACATAACAGGTATCTATTATACTGCACTTTATATGACTTATCAATAACTGGAGGTGGCAACCCTGGAGGAAACAAAAGGGAAGGGGTAGAAAGCTCTAATCCTAAGAACTTGAGCTAATGGCATTTCATACATACCATATGTATGGTCTTAATTACTTTCAATTTTTTGTTACATTTTATTTCTTTAAAAGGATTATCCAGTTCAAGTAGCCCCATTTTCTGCCTTCCAAATAGGAAAGCTGGGTGACAGATATGTCTCTTGGTTGGAAGAAGGGACAAAATATTTTTGGTTCTTTTGAATGGTGCAATAGAAGTGGCAGCGACTGCTTTTGGAAAATGGTAAGTACAGGAGTAATTTGAAGATTCTAGACCCTATGCAAACTTTCTAACAGGGTTCTACCAATTACTTCATGACTTGTATAGCATGTATTCCCCTTTCTGCAGTAGAGGGATCTTTGGGATTCTTCAAGAACCATGGTCTGAATGTGATCGAAATCTTTTTAACTCCTATAGTTGTGCCCCTGAGCTTAGGGTAGTGGGCCAACACCCTTTGTCCCATTCAGCAGGAACAGTGTCTAGAAATGTTGGGATGTGTACCCCACATTCAAGGCAGTGAGTCTCCATCAATGAGGATATACCCCTCCATTTGTATTTTTATATTCAAAAGATAATTTGTCTGAAAGTAACTTTAATGATGAATGAGCGAAGCAAATTGTTGGCCTAGCTAAGGCCAATATGAGTGCTCTAAAACTGCACTCTTGTCTAAACAAAAATATAGGGGTTGCTTACTTTTTCCCTCATCTTTGTCCAAAGGTGCTGTTCGGTTTTGCAGTTCAGCCTAAGTCAAATGATTCAAATTATGGTGCAATACCAGACTGCATGGAGAAAAAGACTATTTTTAGTGAATAACATACCACCCCTTTAAAGGCGTTGGCCACTCTGTACAATCCATTTTTGTCGGACGGGTTTTCTGACATGATATTGGTCATGAATAAAGATAAGCGAGCATGCTTGTCCGACCTTGATGCTCGTTCGAGTATTAGCATACTCGAAAGTACTCGTTACTTAAGCAAGCACCACGTAGTACTCTGGTGCTTGAGAAAATTTCACCCTCTCCTCTCCACATGTTTATTTTTTGCTAAAGGGTATGCAAAATAGTATTTACATATAATCCCTTCCCTCAAAAACAATAATTTCAGTGTAAAAAAAAAAAAAAAAAAAAGAAAAAAAAAAAACCTTACCTCTCCGCCACTGCCGTGTCCCCCGTGGGGTTGCAGAACACATCTGCCGTATGCTAGTAAAAGGAATTCCCTGCTGCTGTACCTGCCACATCTGTGACAGATGCAGCAGAGGAATTCTTCAATTACCTACCACAACTGTCACCCATGACAGCTGCGTTAGATGATCCTGCTGCCTGCTCCCCGTCATTGGATCCTGCTGCCTGAGCCCCGTCAGCTGAAGGGAGGCGAGTATGTATTTTTTTTGCTTTTTACACTACTTTTACTGGTTTTTCAGGGAAGGGCTTATATTTAAAACCGTTCCCTGAAATCCAATGACAGGGAGCCGACAGCAGGATCCTCTACCACAGCTGTCATGTGTCACAGCTGCGGTAGGGAATAGAAGAATTCCTCTGCTGCATCTGTCACAGATGTGGCAGGTGCAGCAGCAGGGAATTCTTTTTACTAATGGGGATCAAGGAAACATCTGCCGCATGCGGCAGATATGTTCTGAATCCCCGCGGGGGACACGGCAGCGACGGAGAGGTAAGTTTTTTTTTAATTTTTAATTTTTTTTTACACTAAAATTCTTGTTTTTCATGGAAGGGGTTATCTGCAAAGCCTTCCTAGGAAAAACAATTCAGGGGTGCTATCAGACCATTGTTTTCAATGGAGCCACAGGCAGCAGCCGCGTCTCCATTAAAAAATGCTCGAGGCTCCTATTGACTTCAATGGGGTTTGTTACTCGAAACGAGCTCTTGAGCATTAAAAAAAGCTTGCCTTGAGTAACGAGCACCCAAGCATTTTGGTGTTTGCTCATCTCTAGTCATGAAGTGTCCTGCTAGTTGAACTCCAAGTAATAACTTTGTAGGCCCTGGAAGCATATGTTCAATGTTTTGCAATGCCACCACAGGAAGAATGAAGTACTACACAGTTACTATTGAAATGAATGGTTGCATGAACATGCTGGGTCCAGTAGAATTAGAAGCAATCTTGGGTGATATCTAGACTGGCTAAGACATAAGTGCTCTGAGCATGAAACCCCCTTCTCTATAAATTAAGAATTCCCAAATAGAATATTTCAAAATGGGATTTCTGAATATAGATCATTTTAACATTAAATAGATCTTACAATCCCTTTACTCTATCTTGTTCCCTTTATCTTTCACGACATTTTACCCATTTCTTTAGTTGAGTTTCTCGGGAACTTAAAATTTGAATATTAATCTGAAAGTTATTATATACTTTTATGCTGACTTTTGTTTTATCTTCTTAACATTGCATATGATTTTTCACATTTTCCCAGATGATCCAACATATTCTCTATTCTGTTTTTATTTAGCACAAAAATGTCAAATTAGTGAAGGATTACAAGAAAATGACTGTACTTTTCTACATTCATTATTCAGAAGTACAAGAAAAATCATGCATAATTTGAATCTGATGCTCATTTAAAAGTAGACTGTCCTTCTGTATAATCATGAATACAAATATATTCGTATTTCTGGATAAGTTTAGAGAATATGGGTATAAAAATACAGGAAAATATTGTATTTAAACTGAATAATAGGCAATATTCTTTGAAATATTTGTAAATTCCACAGCATTTGCATTAATGAGGCAATAACTCTAAGAATCAGTGAAGGAAAGAAAACCCGTCTGAGATCTTATAAGAATCGAATATTGGCAAATGGAGGTACTTGCCTAAGGGGGCCTTAGTCTGAGGGTGCATACACACGAGCATATCCGTGTGCCTACATAGGTGCACACAAAACCACGCACCCATGTACGTGCACAAACATGCGTGAATGCAAGTCCATGCAACATTGCTTTCAATAGGGCCGCAGCTGCTGACAGCAGCCCCATTGAAAGCAATAGTATTCTTGCAAACCCTGCAGTGATTTTCAGGGAAGGGCTTGAAATATAAGCCCTTCCCTAAAAATCATCCCTTTGTTTTTGTAAAAAAATACAAAAAACACTGAACACTGTGACAGCACTGTGAACAATCCCCTGCCACAGCTGTGACAGCTGTGGCAGAGGAATACGATGTTTCCCCGTTTGCTTTCAATGGGACTGGTGCTTCTGCAGCCCAATTGAAAGCAATGGGCTGCGGGAGAGCCCTGCAGGGATTTTCAGGGAAGGGCTTTACATAAAAGGCCTTCCCTGAAAATCATCCCTAGAATGTATTAAAAATAAAAAAATATATACTCACTTCTCTGCAGCTGCCACGGCTCAGGTTCATCCAGCTGCGTCTTCTCCCTGCACTACTCTGAATCTGTTTCAGCAGGTGGGGATTTAAAATCCCCCCCTGATGAAAGGGCTGTATCTGATTGGCTAAGCACTCAGCCAATCACAGGCAGCACTTAGCTATTCATTGAATGACAGAGGAGTGCTGCCTGTGATTGGTCACAGCGTTTGGCCATTCATTGAATTTTAAGTCCTCGTCTGCTGAAACAGATTCAGAGCAGTGCAGGGAGAAGACGAGGCTGGACATCCATCTATCTATCTCTCTACCCTCAATTGGAAACAGTTGTTTAGTAACAAAAATATATATTTTAATAAACTAATTACCCAGGTGATTTTGCTAGTCTAAATGTCTTTTGTTATTTGGTGCCTACAGCAAATTTTTAAATTCCTAATATCTGTTCATGCATTAGGCCACTATGGAATCTAAACAAATAACACATTATTGTTATTATTATTACACTTTCAAAGGATAGCTTGTTGTCCACGTCCTACGTGTAGCCACAATCAAACTTCTTTTGGCAACACAGCAAGAACAACGACAGTAGCTTCGGGGAGAACGACAGATGGTGTGCTTGATATGATCTATCAAGCACAGTGCTTGGTGCTAAGGCACAACTTCTGATTGGAATACTGTACCGTAGGTGATAATGTAAACACGAGATGAAATCTGTGCTACTAAAGCAACACTAAAATATTTAATTCAGTTGTGTTTCTAATTTAGTTTCATCTTAATATCTGTAAAATTCAATTGCTTTCCACTGCTCTCCATATATACATTCCATAATGTCTCATCATGCTTTGTGTATTTACTTTGTGGATATTTCATAGTTTAACTTTTTTACCAATTCGTTCACTATTTTATATACTTTAGTAGTTATGTCAGTGAACCATGGTAATACCCTGCCTCTTAAAGGGAATTATTTACATTGTACAGTTCTATCTGTGGGCAGCATGGTATAGAGGAGCTGAGGAGTTTGCCATTTAGTTTTGTGGGAAAAGATTCAGTATAACTTGTATTTTATTCATTATACTCCCTGCTGCTTTTATGCTTAGAAGTCCAGTGGGTGGTCAGCTATCTCTGTATGTTCCCTTATATAGGGAAGGCTGGTAGTCACTGATTAGAACCACCCCCATGACTCCTAAAATATAGAAAGCACAGATATTTAAGTGCATAAAACACCAATTAATTTGTGTCTTTTCCCAAAAAACTATACAATAATCTGCTCAGTTCCTTCGGTCTATAGCATGCTACCTGTAGATAAGACAACATGCTCAACATAAAAAGCTCCCTGCAAGCTAGGGCTTTATATGCATTTTGTTTGCACAACCTTAATGCTGCCGAATAGTATCCCGTATTTTATAACAAGTGCAGTGTAACATGAAGACACACTGGTGCCCTTGTTGAAGATCTTAGGTCACTTAGGCACAACTCATTCATGAACCTGAACCTTAACCCCGTAATGATCAGACAAATGAGGTTTTACGGCAGTCACTAGGGAGCCTTAGACTAGGCAGCTGTGTTTTTATAGAGGCCTAATCTGAAGAGCCTGGCCCTGGGTATCAGATAACAGCCGGCAAGCAAGCAGTGGCCAGAAGCAGAGAATCCTCTCCTTACGACCATTTAAATCCTTACATACCATGATCAATGAATTCCTGAATGGGTGTGAGTGAGACCTGCCTCTGATTGGCTCAGCGCTGAGCCAATCAGGGGCAGGTCTGACTCACACCCCCTTCACACCCACTGCAGGCCCGCCGCGCTGAACTCCGTCTGCCGGGACAAGGTGAGTATATATATTTTTTTTATTTTTACACATTTCTGGATGAATTGCAGGGAAGGGCTTAAATATTTAAGCCCTTCCCGACAATTCATCCTGCGCTCGCCGGCAGCGCATTGCTTTCAATGGAGCCGGCTGTATTGCCGGCTCCATTGAATTCAATGGGCAAACATCGTTCTTCTCTGCCACAGCTGTAACAAAAGAATGATTTGTCTTCTATATGTTCTCAATGGGGTCGGCGCTGCTGCCGCCGGCCCCATTGAGCTGATATAGAGAAGAGAACAGAAATCGCAGATCGCAGATAGGTGCGATCTGCGATTTCTGTTCTGTAATTTATCGGACGAGCGCATTAAAAGCGATCATGTGTCCGATACCATTGCAAAGCAATGGTTTTAAAAAATCGCCAGACGCATGCGCATGCGCAAATCGCGCGAAAAAACACCCGTCTGACTAAGGCCTAAAAGTGATCAAAAATTTGCATATACCCCCAATTATGCCAAAGTAATAAAAAAGTACATGTACGTATTTGGTATTTTGATAATCATATTGACCCAAACAATTAAGTTAAAAAAATCTTAATTGTATAGTGCTAACTTATTCCGCAGTGCTTTCAAGCAATTTTTTATTTATTACCACCCACCAAGCTGGGTACTTATTTTACCAACCCTGAAAGGATAGAAGGCTGATTCAACCTTGTAATGGCTATCCGAGCCATTCAGGGATTGAACTCGCAGCCTTCAGGTCGTGAGCAAGAGCTGAGGACTGCATTTCTGCTGCATTAACACTCCGTGCCACACGAGGCTGATTAGTCCAACTGCCATTAGGGAGTTGGGAAGGAATTTTTTCCCCGAAAGGGCTAATTGGCTTCTGCCTCTTGGGGTTTTTTGCCTTCCTCTGGATCAACAAGGAGGTTGAAACAGGCTGAACTTGATGGGCATTGTCTTTATTCGGCCTAACATACTATGTTACTATGTTATGAGGCTAGCATATTATTTAAGCACAATAAAAAAAGAAAATAATAATAAAATGGATGTTTTTCGTCTATCTGTCTTGCAAAAAAAACATAATAAAAAACTATCAAAAAGTCGAAGTTAACCAAAAATGATAGCAATAGAAGCTACAACACATAAAAAATATATAAATTTACAGATCATTAAAAATGGAGCAAAAAATAACAAAATGGCACATTTAGCATGATCAAATTTGTGCCATTCTGCTACATAGTATGAAACTATATGGACTACAAATGCCCCAGTAATTCTTCAAACACATGCCTTTGTTGTCTAGGTATGACTTTAGACACAATAAGTGATTCAGCGACTATTAAAAATTATAGATTAGCATTTTATAAATTCCTTATCATAAATTGATGAGCTAGCACAAGGTAGGAGGAACTGAGTGTACGAACACAAACTGAAAGGGCAGTTTATAAATGTTGTTTATTAGCTGTTTTATCTGCAATATAAATTATTCAGTGTTCAACAAAATATAGACATAGTTATTTTAAATGGGTTATCCCCAAAGCTGGGAAATGAGCCAACAACTTCAAATAGCAGCCTCACAATAGAGCTTCATTACAACTGAAGAGATGTACAGTGGGGCTTTGCAAGTGACTCTAAAGCTCTAAAAGTCCAGATTTTTGGGGCAGTTATATTACATGGTTCAGATGAAAATGTCATTTTGCATCAAACACATGATGCCTACAACTCCCTTTCCCGAAGATAGATATTGGATAGGTTAAATTTTTACTCATTTGATTCTTTCTCCACCCCCAAATAAAAAGAGATCTTACAGCCGCTCTGCATAGTAATGATATGCGATTAGGCTGAGCCAAATGGCCATGTTAATGAAGGAGCCAATAGAGAAATTACATGATTCTGACATTCTATCCATTTTTTTTTTAACTTCTTAAAATGGGTTACCGGACTTTACATTTTAATGGCATTACTAGCAAATATGTCACAAATAATTGATAGGTGGAGTTCCATCTTTCAGCGAAAGATAACAGGAATCCCGTTTTTTGCAAGCTGAGTTGGTTAGAGGGGGCACTGGAACCATAGAATGGAGACATTTGCTTGGTTGTTTCTGCAACTCACAGAGACCTCAGCCATGCTTATGCATGCATGGCCATTTCACTTTTCTAGTGCTAGATGCTGATTAAACATTGATCACGTGACCTATTTCCCCCTAACAGCTAGTGATCCCAGAGGTAGGCCCCCAACCATAAAAAATGTATTGCATAAACTGTGTAAATGCAAATAATTTCTGTAAATGAAAAATCCCTTTATCCCTTTACAACTAATGGATGGAACCTTACAGCTATTTTTTCAGTATGTTCCTGCAAATGGGCATATTGGTGTGTTTAGTGGATGATGTGTGTACAAGAGCTGTGCTTGCACTATCCACAGAAGGTGCTTGCTGCACGATACAGCTGGCATCTCACTGCAGAGGGTAGGATCAGAGTTACCTCTGACTTCGCCCACTTCACTACTTCGATATCATGGTAAATAGTGACCGTGGCATCTAAATAGTTAGACAGCTGATAGGTTGCCATTGCAAGGCTTCTAGGCATGTTATGGCTGTTTGCATCTTGGGTATTATTTGGTAACAGTGTTAAAAATAAGTCCTGTGATCCTAATGGTCAAAATAGCGCCTACTGCTGAAGGAATGAATGCCTATTTGTACAAAGCAATACTGACACGGAATTGAGATCACAATACATCCATGTAAATGAGCTAAATTTGATCAGAATGTTGTTGTTTTTTTTTTAAAATAACATTCTTTAACCCGTTTAGGACAAGGCACTGTAAATGTATGGCAGGATGGGTATTTAATAGAGATGAGCGAACGCGTTCGTCCGAGCTTGATATTCGTGCGAATATTAGGGTGTTCGGGATGTTCGTTATTCGTAACGAACACCATGCGGTGTTCTGGTAAATTAAACTTTCTTCCCTGAGACGTTAGCGCTTTTTTTTGGCCAATATAAAGACAGGGAAGGCATTACAACTTCCCCCTGCAACGTTTAAGCCCTATACCACCCCCCTGCTGTGAGTGGCTGGGGAGATAAGGTGTCACCCGAGTATTGAAATCTGCCCCTCCCGCTGCTCGCTATGGATGCATTCTATATGCGCTCAATGGGGCCAGCGGCAGCAGCGCTGACCCCATTGAGAACATATAGAAGACAAATCCTTCTTCTCTGGCACAGCTGTAACAGCTGTAGCAGAGAAGAACGATGTTTGCCCATTGAATTCAATGGAGCGGCAATACAGCATGTTCCACTGAATGCAATGGGCTGCCGGCGATCGCAGGATGAATGGTCGGAAAGGGGTTAAATATATAACCCCTTTCCTGCAATTCATCCAGAAATGTGTTACACTAAAAATATATACCGGCGTATAAGGCGACAGGGCGTATAAGACGACCCCCCAACTGTCACCTTATACGCCGGTAATACAGTGGAGCAAAGAATAAAAATCATTACTTACGTTTTTAGATGATCTGCGGCGCTCCTGCAGGCTGTCACTCCCTCCTGGTCCACGGCAGAGTATTGCTTTCTCCACGAAAGACTTTAAATCCCTGCCTCCAGAAGCACACGTGCCTTCAGCCAATCACAGCCAATGACAATGATGTCATTGAATGGCTGTGATTGGCTGTGTTTCTGGAGGCGGGGATTTCAAGGCTTGAAATCCCCGCCTCCAGAAACACAGCCTATCACAGCCATTCAATGACATCATTGTCATTGGCTGTGATTGGCTGAAGGCACGTGTCTTCCTGGAGGCAGGGATTTAAAGCCTTTCATAGAGAAAGCTTGTCTGCCGTGGATTAGGAGGGAGTGACAGCCTGCAGGAGCGCCGCAGATCATCTAAAAACGTAAGTAATGCTTTTTATTCTTTGCTCCACTGTATTGCCGGCGTATAAGGTGACAGTTGGGGGGTCGTCTTATACGCCCGGTCGCCTTATACGCCGGTATATATTTTTAGTGTAACACATTTCTGGATGAATTGCAGGAAAGGGGTTATATATTTAACCCCTTTCCGACCATTCATCCTGCGATCGCCGGCAGCCCATTGCATTCAGTGGAACATGCTGTATTGCCGCTCCATTGAATTCAATGGGCAAACATCGTTCTTCTCTGCTACAGCTGTTACAGCTGTGCCAGAGGAGGACGATCTTTATGCTGACAGTGGGGGGGGGGGCACTCTTGCCGCTATTGTGGCTTAATAGTGGGACCTGTGAACTTGAGATGCAGCCCACCATGTAGCCCCTCGCCTGCCCTATCCGTCACTGTGTCATTCCCATCACTTTCCTGAATTGCCCAGATTTTCACACATGAAAACCTTAGCGAGCATCGGCGAAATACAAAAATGTTCTGGTCGCCCATTGACTTCAATGGGGTTCGTTGTTCGAAACGAACCCTCGAGCATCACGGGAAGTTCGTTCCGAATAACGAACACCCGAACATTTTGGTGTTCGCTCATCTCTAGTATTTAACCCTTTCTGCCTTCTGCTTCCCCAAGTACACAATGCTCAATGAGCGCTGTGTACTAGAAAGTGAAAGCAAAATGTAACTTTCACTCTGGGAGCTGGGGGATCATGTGACCACCAGGGTTCCCTGCTACAGCAGAGCTGGAGGGTCATACTAGACCCTGGCCAGCTCTGCCAGTGACTAATGTCCCTACAGGGGTTGCTTTCCCCTGTAACTGGGGCTCCTGTGAATACCCCAGCTACAGTGGGAAAGTGTCAAATTAAAAAATAAAAAAAACATGTGAATGTCCCCCAGAAGTCTTATATGACGTCATGGGAGACATAGATAGTGAAAAAACATAATTACACACATCAGTAGAACAAATTTACAGAATAAAAGAACAATACATACATAAGAAAAGAAATAACCCAAAACTGACGCAAACCTAAAACGTCGCTATAAGCGCCCTGTAATCCAAAACCATACACACTATATATCAAAATGTCCGAAACAAAATGATGAATCTGTTCCCATACTTTATTTTAGTGTAAATTTACTAATTAAAAAAAATAACTAGAAAGGTAAAAAATCTTTAAAAACTATTTTACCCCTAATAAAACAAAAAAACGGGAAAAAAGTCAGTAAAAAAGATATTTAAAAAAATCGCCCTATATGTCACGGAAAAAAAACTCAGCAAAAATAATTTTGTTAGCTAAAGGAAAAAAAATAGGGCAGTAAAACCACTACATAGGTAAAATCCCTAAAAAGTGTCTGGTCCTTAAGGTACAAAACAGCCTGGTCCTTAAGGGGTTAAAACTATATAGTTAACTGATCTCCAGCATACTTATGTAAAATCTCTGGAATTGTCACAATATACACTGCATAAACAATACCTCTAATTCAATGGTCAGTTCTTTATTGTAAATATACAAATCATATTAATCACTGATAAGTCAAAAGGATGCTAGAAATACATTGTATAATGGTTAGACTAGAGCAGTAAAGCATTTACTGTATCTTCTTCATTATTAGCAAGTGAGCATTGAGAACAAGTATCAATGAAGAATGTTGCGCGAACCAAACCAGTTATGCCTGTTTTGGGTTGAACTAATTTTGCTAAGGTTTTAGCAAAATTCTACCCGAAAAACTGTCTACTGGTTTAGCTCACTCAACTCTAGTACTGAACACTGGTCTATAATACTGTTTAAGAGCCATAAAAGCCCTGTAAAACCTCACTAAACTTAGCCATTTGAACATAATATAATGTCTTTGAACAGCTTTTACTCTCCAAAGTTTATTCTGTCCCATATGGAGACACCGAGACACAATGAGATCTGGGGTTGTAATGCTTCTTCAAAAACGTTTTGATAGTTTAAATAGCAGGATATAGTGTCAAACATAATTTGGTTACTAAGCTCTACATTTGTACTTAAAAACTTTTCCTCCCACCATAGGGACCAAATATATTGTATTACTAGAACTCTTCAGAAGAACCACTTAAGACATGTTCACATCTGCATTAATAAATTCTATATTCTTGTTCCATCATGGAAGCAGGAAAACAGAACCCATGGCAGGAATGGATCCATCCTATGACAAATTCGGCTTCCATCATGCCCCCTAGCATTGTCCTGGAAGAGATAATGCAACATTCTGTGCTATTTTGATTAGGATCTTGAGATGGAACTGAGCCAAAGGCTCCAACCCTGCAACAAAGATGTGAACAGAGTCTTAACATATATATTGAAAATGTAACTACCAACAAGCCCAATTTTTAATTTATCAATACCCTAGAAGACAGTAATTAGTGGGCACTACTACACATACTAAATGGCCCCATTCCTCTAAATTAATTCAAAAAAGTCCGCAAAGATTAAAGATAAGTTGACCTCGGGGCCTGTTTAGTTGGTAGAGATGTTTCTGTTCACAGGACACCTTGTAGATTTTTTTTCTAACAACAGATACCTGTTAAAGAGGTTTCCATTCCTTAGATAACTTTAATCTGCCTCCATCCTTACAGTTTTGCCTGGAACATTTTGCTTTTTATATAGCTTTAATGTTTTTGTTTAACCCCTGGTTCTTTAAAAACAATTAGAGTTTTCTTACAACCTTTTGTCCAGGCATACAAAAATGTTACAGTTCACTGTAATTATACAATTGTGTTTATACATATACACCATTGTATTTGGTCTTAAAGCAGCAAATACTCCAGTCCAGTAAAATGAGTCTTAAAGTAAGTTTTAAAAGGCTGAGGCATCTTAAAAAAAAAAGAAGTCGACACACAAGCCAATCAACTAACCGTAACTAATTTTCCGTTGAATAGATACAATAGTTTTAGAGTTATTAAGATCTTTAATTGTGGGTTTTATATTTTTTTAATGCAAGAATGTGTAACCAACCAAAAACCTAAAGGAGGTAGCATTTCTATTCTTTATACAGTATGTGTATGTATCCTGCATCTGAATTAATTAAATATATTGAGCTTCAGATATATATAAAAAAAAAGTAAAAGACTGTAAAAGTTTCAGCATGGGTCATTGTAATCAATCAGATCCTTTTTTGCATTCTGAATTCAGTTCTGGAAAAATAAAAGTGAAGTCTGATGGTTGCAATGAGCAGTTTCAAAATTTTACGTTTTGCATGGGGCCCACTGTTTCCGGAACATTAGAAAAAGTTGTCCAAACTTTGTTTTATCTTGATCAACAAATATCAGTGAATGAACACATATGATCAATTTACCAATTAATTGTGTATTGTGATAACTAAAATAAAAAAATGCCTCACTTTTGTTTTGAACAGAGGATGTTAAATACTCAACTCAAGTTTTCTGCCACTAGATTGCCAAGTACTTCTACTCAGCAATATCCTTCACACCATTTATGCAGGGACCACTGGGATCCCATTTCTCAGGATTGGTAGTGGTCCCAGCAGTCGGAGCCCCCACTGATCATAAAGTTATCTTGTATATAGGAGATAACTTTAGATTTTGGTACAACCCCATTAATAGCACACCATGTGGTTAGGTGTGGCACTACAGTCAAAGGTTTTCATGCAAAATATTACTTACAGAAATAATATGTTGCATGAACAAAACAAAGTAACTAAATCACACAGAGTTAAATTACATATTCTCACACAGTATGTTTTCAACAAAAAGGGTGAGTTAAAAAAAAAAAGATTAAAAATACCCAGTTCTTAAAAGCTTTGTCTATGCTGGAAAATTACTGTCATGAGCTTTTTAGAAAGAACAATTCATTTTCTGCTGAGAAGAGTGCCAGACCTGTATGAAATCTATAATAAGAAAAAACTTTCAGGGACATTTTTATTTCTCAGACTCGATCTCATATTGAGTTTATTTTTCATCTACCTCATACTAGACAGTTTTAAAGGAGTTCATCTCTAGAAGAACAGCAAAATTCACAAGAAAAGATCTGCTGATTGTCAGGATTCTTTAGATTAATCCGTTGTCCAAAGTTAATTTTTAAGTTAAGTTTGGGTGGCGTTTTCTTCAGTTACTTCCACATTCCCAATGAGAATTAGTGGAGTGTCAACGTGTTTGCATGACCACAACAGTGTCAACACTGTTCTTATTGAAAGCAATTGGCTGTTCAAATAATTCAAAAGCATGTTGGGTCCTCTAGAGCTTAAAAATGCTCCTCTTTCAAAAAAAAAAAAAATAGAGGAAAGGGTGGTTTAACTTAACGGGCAATTTAATTACTATTTACAATATACTGTATAAAGAAATTGACATGAACTATTCTAGCAATGTAGAAGGAACATTATGTATTTTGAGCAAACTGAAAAAAAGTTTCAAGATATAATACATATGCCAAGCCAAATGACAAAGCACATGTGACAAAACGGACACATTTTCATTTATTTTATTAATTAATTCATATAGTTTTATAACTTGGAAATGTTTTATTGACATTTTATTTATATCTCACTTTATGGAACAGTAGGATAACCCTTAAGATTTACGTCTAGTCCGCTCAGACTGTATCAGGGATAGTTTAAAGAAAGTTTCCTAGTAACAGCACCTGCTCTATGTCCTAAAAATCTACTTTTTGAGTTGACAAACTTTGAAATTACTTTACAGTTTTTTAAAGTGATCTTCTTAACCCCTTTACGACAACTAATATGCCTTTTACGGCATTCACTAAGAAGCCTTATTCCGATGTATGTGCCTTTCAGCACAACGAAATAAGGCTGCCACAAGTCTTTCGTGCGTGTAGAAGCAGGGGCTCAGCTCTCTAATGACAGCTGAGCTCCAGCCATAACGGTTGAACTGTATAACTGTAATATGATCTCTCACAATACACTACTCCATAGTAACAGGAATCAGGAGTGTATTATGTTATAGACATGAACAGAAAACAAAAGAATATGAAAACATTAAGAATAAATAAGAAAATAAATTTACACATTTAAAAAAAAAATGTATGTAAATTTTACCACCAAAATTTGATTCAAAAGTTTCTCATGTAGTTTTGTAACTATTTTGTATTGTTCAAATGCAGTCAAGTAAAATAAACCATAAAACAACTCTGAAAAGTCTTGATTAAAAATCTAATGTTTTCTGTCTACAGCTTCTATGCATGCCTATGTGTTTTCATAGTTACAGATAAACAAACTATATTTGTAGTCTGATTCTTCTGTCAGATTTATTTCCCGGTGATGTTTTATAAGGGAGGACTTTGTATATTTAGGTCATCTCAACAGCTCTTTCAGTAGTTTTTTTATTACTTGCTCATTTTACATTGTTGTTAATTTAATAGTTGCTGAAATGTAGTTGTTGATCAAGAAAGAACAAAGTTATAAAATGTTAAAATGAAATAATGTATAATAATACTGAAATGAAGGCATAGGAATAATAATAATATAACTACCTTATTTCTAATATAAGCTTCCCTACTAAAAAACTTTAATTTGCAATTCAGTATAATTAAAATGCTTCACTACTTGCGATACAAATTAGCTATTATATTATCATTACAAGATATTGTATCCTATAACAAAAACAGACTTATACAGTTTATTTAAGCTCACATTTATTGTCCTGCATTGATAATGAAGCTCTTACTATTTGCAGAGTAGGATGAATGGGAGCTTTGATCAATTTATCTGTTATAGTTTAGATGGTTACCATTTACTATGCTATGCTTTATGTCTAAATACCTTAGGAGTTTCTTATCTTTTGTACTATGTTTTCATTTTGAATAGCAGAAATGTATATAGATGTGAGAGATAGATGGATAGAAATGAGATATATAGATAGATATGAGATATATAGATAGATATGAGATAGATAGATAGATAGATAGACATGAGATAGATAGATAGATAGATAGATAGATAGATAGATATGTGATAAATAGATATGAAATAGATAGATAGATATGGGATAGATAGATCGGTAGATAGATATGAGATAGATATGAGATAGATTGATATGAGATAGATTGATAGATAGATATGAGATAGATAGATATGAGATAGATAGATATGAGATAGATAGATCGATAGATAGATATGAGATAGATAGATCGATAGATAGATATGAGATAGATGATAGATAGATACGGTAGGTAGATAGATAGATATGATATAGATAGATAGATATGAGATAGATAGATAGATAGATATGAGATAGATGATAGATAGATAGATAGATAGATAGATATGAGATAGATGATAGATAGATAGATAGATAGATAGATAGATAGATAGATAGATAGATAGATAGATAGAGGACCTCACATCTATCATGTGCTATTTATCATCTTAATGTATTTGGGTACCAGGGCCCAGGTAAGGTACTACCCGCGCCTCAGCTATATCCACAGCCATAGATAGATAGATAGACATAAATTGAAATTTAGAAAACCTCTTAAAGTTAGAGCATAATAATAGCTTTATTTAAGGTGGACATCTCAGCTGTGATTATGAAGTCCTATTTTCAACCTTGTTTGTATTTTGTTTCTTTCATATTTATATTGTTGACTTGCTTTTTAAGTGCCATAGATTTCCCCCAACCAATTTTTACATTTCTCTCTAGTTTATTAATAAATAAAAACTTATAGTAGAATTAATTGCTGCAAGTTATTATAAAATGTTTGCCTCATTACTTTCTTATCTCTTTATAAATCCCTTTGTGATACAGAGCTCCAAATCCCTTAAATGGACAGAGTGGAAGGTCAATATTCTGACTACCTGATGCAACCTTAGGAGTTTATGCTATACAGCTTAATTATTACTCTCATTTAAGAAAATTTAACAGCAGGTACAGCTGTCAGAAAATAGCAAATACCGCTGTTTACCCAGTATTAGGTGACTACCACTTGCCAATCAAAGCCTCCAGCATCACCATTCAAAAACTCTTGTCTTTATGGTGTCCAGTATGTAATGCTAGGAGATCGAGTGAGAACCTCAGATTGGCAGGCGGTGGTCACTTCACTTCCATTGTCACTAGAGACCGAATGAACAGCAGGGCTGCAGCGCTGCATTGCCAGGGCCAACAGTGTGTAGGTACTACTGTAATTGTTATTTTCTGACAGCTGAACCTGCCGTTCATTATTTGTAAAGTAACTGGAGAAACCCTTTAAATGTATAAACAGAATGCAATAAGCTCCTAAGAGGTGGCTGAGAGATATTTTTTTTCATATAACTGCTTGTCTAAGCAGGCAATGTGGTCCTCTGTATCAGACAAAAAAATGCTTTGACCCCTATAAAAATATGAAGAAATTAATCTACATAGAATTTTGGACCTATTTATATGATAAATATAAAATAGTGTTTAAGCCTGGAAATTCATTTTAACACTTCCTCAAAGTTGACCAATAGAAATTTAAAAATGTTAACTTCTTCCAAGTGTAAAAAATTATTCATCTTAAAGGTTGTAGTGATTGTCACTAATGCCTAAATCCTTACGATAGCTTGCACGAGCATATATGATAAAACAACACTGAACACAAATAAAAATACACATACAATAAAATAAAATAGAACATGATATAACATCTTGGCATTGATCTAAAATGAACAAAATATGGAAATTTCTATGTTCAATCCATAAAATCAGTTGGTTTCTCACCTATTGCCATTGAACGTTGTCTTATACGCTCCAGTTTGGTGTAATGCCTCATCTGTGTAGACAGGTACAGGGGTCCTTACACACTCATGAGAACATTGTAGGGTTTCATTGTATGCAGTGAATATATCCATGTTGCTGGGCACACGAGCTGGTGTAAAGTCTGTCAGGTTTTGGCAGCTCTCTTCTTGTTGAGTAATTTTCCGCTGGTGGCTGTTCCTCCTGGCATTTCCACTTTGTGCACAGCTATGGTAGAAAGAGAAGAACACAGCCATAATTACAATTACAGCTTCAGGCATATACAGTAGCAAATAGTAAATCTGTCATTGCAGTAACCTAAAGCCATGATATACTGGCAAAATCATGGGACAGCCAGATCTAGCAGCAGAAGTTGGAAAAATTGGTTAGATGCCAAGATATGATGAGTTTGGGTGGTCTGCATATATACATTCTCTGCACTTGTCAAGCTGAAGCTGGAATAATCAGGGAGCCCATATTCTTTCACCATAGTTCAACATACAATATTGTTTAGTGATATATAGACCTCAGTAGTTTGAAGACACCCACATCATTCTTGCATTGTGGTGTACTTGCTAAGCTGATAAGGCAAAAACAAAACTTGTTATTACGGTTTCAATATTTATTACTATTGTGTGACAGAGAATAAAAGGCCCCATACCTAAAATAAAAATGGTGATATCTTTCTGAGACTTTTCATGCCATCATACATTCTCTCGCCCCTGGAAGAAATATCCAGCAATTCTTCTAATATATCAGAGAAAAAGTACATGTGACCATTGGGTTATTTTATCAATCCTTATATTAAGAGGCTTGTAAAGAGATGCAGTCATACTCAAGTACACAGTCAAGACTTGAGTCAGGAATTTGAAGGCCATTAGGCCATAGAGTCACAGTGGGTTCTTTGTCCACCTCACTCTTGGTACTAAAAAAACTAGAGAATGCTTAACCAAACTGCAGTGAGCTCTCCAAGTCCAACATTAAAGGCTCGTAAAGGAATGGTGTCATGCACAAGTACACTGTCAAGACCAGCCCCAGGCATCTGAAGGCCGTTGTGCCACAGAGTCACAGTGGGTTCTTTGTTCACTTCGCCCGTGGATTGAAAGGTACAAGAGTGCTTACCCAAATTGACCTCTAGGTTTTGTGGCCCCTGAATGTCTGACACAACCCTATTAAGGAGAGAGGGAGATAGAGCCACCTGAGCTAAGCTCCCATAGTGGAAGCAGGGAGTGTCTGAGAGTGTCCTAATTGAATGCAACACAATTAACAGATTGCTAAAAACATTGGACAGACTACATGAACTTTGGTATTTTTAGACCATCCAGAAGGAAACATCTAATATTAAAATATTAGGTTTTGTCACTTGTAGGCTTCACATTACAGAAAATTGCAGAGCAACAATTTGACCCATGGATGTCGCATAGACATTTTTTTAGCTGATGTACACATTAGTGTTTTCTTGCAACAGGAAAGTAGTAACTGATTTATATCCTAAGGGGTGATCTCTTCTGTAACTCTGCACTCTGAAGTTGTCTAAATGCAGATGACCATCTCATGGCCATGAAACTGAATGAGAGAAGTTCGGTATCTGAAACAATCACATGCAGCATCCCCTAGTTTCTTTCCCTGGAGATGTGAGCTGGACATTAAAGCCATTTATTTCATAGTAGTCCTGAGATATTTTATGACATTCTGCCAAAGCAGGGAGTTCTGTTACTTGTGACTGTGGGAAAGAAATCTACTCACTTGATTTATTGAAACGTAAAAACAGTTTTGCTTGAACTGTCTCCAAGAAGTCAACTGCAACTAGATGGAATAAAATGATGGTGTTTTCGGTAAGTTATAAAACAGATGAGAATTGAAATGCAGTACGATGTTGATAAAAATACTAGGAATGATCATGTCTGTCTATATGTCTATTCATCTATCTAAATTAGGGTTGCAACATGCAGCCAAGGAACTAAGTGCAGCCCTCAATGCCACTTTTGTATTGACTATCTGGATGCAGAAATGTTTGTTTGACTTCTCACATTTAATTTTCGTGTCAAAGAGAAGAGATGGGGCACACAGCTCAAAACAAGAAAATACTAATAGTAAACTATATAATCTTCCCTGTGTCTCCAATATATCAGGAGAATGTCCCCTGACTCTAGACAAGAGTATCTGAGCTAGAGATGTGGTAGTTTATCGTAACTGTGAAATGCTAGGCCAATGTTTCCTGACCATTTCGGTTCACAGCACAACTTGTCCAAAAAAAAAAAATCAATCTCTCTCCTTCCTGTGGCACCCCTAGTAACGTCTCATGGCACACCAGTGTACCATGACACCCTGGCTGTGAATCACTGTGCTAGGTTGTTACCATAACATCCAATCTGTGATTGAGAGGTATATGCATACACGGTTTCCTTCTCTCTACAGTGCTGATTGGGAAAGAAGAGAACCCCCATTCTACTGATAAGTCGCAGGTCTAGAAGTAGAACTTGCACTTATCAAACATTTATGACATATAGCTTTGATATGCTATAAATGTTTGAGGTGGCAAAACCCCTATACATTTATTGCAATTCCAAAATTGTTATTTTATTCATCCCGACTGTCAAAAATGAAATAAAAAGTGATCAAAAAGTTGTATGTACTCTAAAGCAGTTCCTATAAAAACTAAGGGGGAAGAGAAAGGGACTTGTTATTTGTATAGCATCAACTTATTATGCAGTGCTTTCAGGTAATTTATTTATAAGCTAGGCACTCATTTTACCAACCTCGAATGAATGGAAGGCTGAGTCAACCTTGAGCCGGCTACCTGAACCTGCAACCTTCGGGTCGTGAGTGAGAGCTTAGGACTGCATACTGCTGCCTTAACGCTCTGTGCCACACAGTACAGCTTATCCCACACAAAAAAAAAACTTTCACACTGTTTCATTGATGGAAAAAGAAAAAAACTTATTGCTCACAAAATATGGTGACACAAAAACAAATGGAATGCAAAAAAACTAATGTAATAAAAATGATAGAAATTTAATATCACTGTAGCTGAGCTGACCCAAACAATAAAGTTAACATGTTTATTTCTGCTGCATGGTACAAAATGTAACATGCAAGAAAACAATGGCAGAATTGGTTGTTTTATTTCCAAGCCTCTACAGAGAGGGTTAATAAAAGTAGTTAATTGATGAGTTCTCTGTACCGCAAAGTGGTATCATTGGAAATTTCAATTCATCCATCAAAAAAAAAAGAACAAGACTTTGTACACCTTTTGAATGGGGTCATAAACATGAATGATATTTCTCCGGCATCGCATCTCATTGGGGGAAACAAATTGTGGCATGTCCTATCTTTTCGCATGCCATTGCATCGCCCATTGCTTTCAATGGGGCTGGTGGCAGCATCACACCCACGTGCTAGGTGCTTACTGTAAGATGCGGTGTGATGCGATGTGAGGTTTCCCTATTGAAAGTAATAGAAGAAGCTCCGTGATCTCCCTTTCCTGAGTCGCTACTTCCCTGAAGTTATCTCAAAACTGCCTTACATCCGTGGGGAAATTGCATGTTGGCAAGCGTGATATCGGGCCGTGATTCAGGGCCTGATATCGCACTTGCCCTTGTGAAGTTAGCCCGAGTCAATGGAAAAATTAAAAAAGCTATGATTCTCAGGGTGTAGAGATGAAAAAATGAAAGTAGTCCTTAGGCAAGCTTCCAACGTGGTGTGATGCGGGAAAAAAAAAGTCGCTCATGTCTATGACCCAATTCAAAAGAATGGAGTTCTTATTCATGGAGGATTTGTGTGTTTGGAATGCACAAATCTCACACAATTTTGTTGGTTTTGTGAAAACGACCTTAAGGGGTTGTTGAGTTAGAAGACAACATTTCAACAAGCACTATAAATAAAATAACAGTTAATGGTAATAAAATAACAAACAGAGCTATACTTACCCTGTCCTCTGCCATGGGGATCCAGCAATATTGCCCCGCCATCCTCCTGGTGGTTTTATATTGGAAGACATCAGTGGAAGTTACTTGACAGCTACAGCCAATCAGAGCCTTCAGCATCTCTTTTCTGAACTCCTGTCATCATGCCACACAGGATATGACCGCTGATGCAGCAGCTGCCTGACTTCCACTGATGTCATCTTTCACAACAATCACCTGGCAGACAACTGGGAAACATCACTGGATCCCCACAGCAGAGGTCGAGTAAGTACTGATCTGTTTGTTATTTTAAAACATTGATCAAAATTCTAAAAATTGATCAAAATTTGATCAGATAAAAGAAATGGGTTCTGGAGATCTGTTTAAACAGTTTAAAGGCTTTGATGAATCTAATAATGTGGAGCAAAGAATCGCAGGAGAGCACAAAAGAAGTCTTGTCATTTTCATTGGGGATATTGGAACATTAGAGAACAGTAACAGATTAGAGGAGAAGCAGTGCCATCTTAATGCATGGGCCTGATGGGCACTTGCCTGGGGGCCCACAATCATAGGGGCCCCATACTAATCTACGTATGTTACCATTTCATTTTTTAGTCTTGTGAGCAGTTGTCGTAGGGGCCCCAGTACACTGCTTTGCTAGGGGGGCCCATAATGGTGATAAGACGGCACTGGAGAAGGGGTTTCAGTTAGGTGAATTTCACATTCAGGTGATGAATGTAAACAGTTAATGTGACTAGTTTCAGTATTTCTTTCAATAAACTACCATAGTTTTTATAATGGAAATGAAATGTTATATTAGTCAATATTTCACCATTAAGCAGTATATTAGCACATGTAGAAGAATGCAGCATATAAAGTTTATAGGATCTCTTATGTCTGCTGCTAAATCCAGCAGAAATAAATGATAGCCTCTTGTAGACTGCAACATAAAACGCAATTATTAATGGACCAGGTAGAGGTTTCAAATTGTCTTTATGTATTAAATTGTCTAGAAATCGTAAGAACTGCTAGACAAGGGTAACTGGAATGCGCGTGGATACATCTACATTAGGCTAGCTTCAGACATACTGCAGTCTTGCATTTTTTGAGTTTATTCACACAGGTATATTTTCTATCCATGCGAGGTCTGTATTATTACTGACTGAATACGGATAGCACCCAGACCCAACAAACTGGTGTATTCAGATGTGCGTGTTTTATGAGGACCAATGTTTCACATAAAAAAAAAATCACAGCATTTCCTATTTCGGTCCATATATATGGACCAAAGTCGTGCATGAAAATCTATGGGAGTGTGAAAAAACCCTGTGACAAACACATGTTAGGGTGCATTCACACAAGTGTGTGCATACACAGGTGTGCACAAAACTGCGCACCCACCCACGTAAGTGCACAAACACGCAAGAATGCAGGTCCATGCAGGATTGCTTTCAATGGGGCCGCAGCTGCTGCCAGCGGCCCCATTGAAGCAATTGGATGCCGACAACCCCTGCAGTGATTTTCAGGGAAGGGCTTGAAATATAAGCCCTTCCCTGAAAAAAATAGAAACTATATATATATATATATATATATATATATATATATACATACTCATCTCTCTGCCACTGCTATAAAGAATCCCCTGCCACAGCTGTCACAGCTCTGACAGCTGTGGCGGGGGATCACAATGTTCTCCCATTGCTTTCAATGGGACCAGCACTTCTGCAGCCCAATTAAAAGCAATGGGCTGCCGGCAAGCCCTGCAGGGATTTTTGGGGAAGGGCTTTAAATATAATCCCTTCTCTGAAAATCATCCCTAGAATGTGTTAAAAATAAAAAAATATATATATATATACTCACCTCTCCGCAGCTGCCAGGGCTCAGGCGCGTCCCGCCGAGTCTTCTTCCTGCACTGCTCGAATCTCTTTCAGCAGGCGGGGATTTAAAATCCTCACCTGCTAAAAAGGCTGTATCTGTTAGGCTGAGCACTCAGCCAATCACAGGCAGCGCTCAGCCATTCATAGCTGTGATTTTGAATCAGGCCAAATATATTTAAGAAAAAAACAAATAATTACATACAATGAAATAGGTGTACAGATATCTCCGAATCGGAGGTTTCAGAAACTGACGACAAAAGCATTGGTCAACACAGTAAAATAATACAGCCTAGAAAACAACAGAATAGAGTTTGCACCCCATATCCTAATAAAGGTTCCTTCCATCAGAACTATACCATCAATAGGGAGAAAAATAAATATGATGTAGGATATCCTAATCAGCACACCTTAACACTGCCTAATCCCCCTAAGCCTACTCATACAGTTGACAATTCAGGGATACAGACACATACTTCCACTAATATAACCACTCTCGTGAATACTATGGCATGCCTCTCTGACAACACCACTACCGATGCTCCTCTTGCCATCTGGGCAACACTGGTTCCATGCTTGCAACCACATTTTATTGAACACACAGGTGCCACTGTGGGTACTCAAGAGTCCACCAGTACTATGAAACCATCACAAATTTATACAGCCCTGATTTTTTTATGGCAAACCCCTATGCAGTTGCGCGAGAGGGAGATAATGACCCTATATCAAAAATAACAACTTACATAGGAGATCATTTTTCAGATTGTCAACCTATCCTCTGTGACCCTAAGTGGCGCACAAATCACTGTCCTACAAAAAGGATTTCTTTCACCCCTACACCACCCTTTTCCCATTTTTAGTGGGCTAAGGATTTAAACTTATTTTCTAGAAAATTAACACTTCATAAACCTCACAAAGTGAAAAACAGGACTATATGTATTGATTGTGGATCTGCATTAGACCTAGAGGCTCTTGGTATACTGGTAGATCTCTTGAATGACAATAAAACTGGCATGCCTAATATGAAAGCACTATTTACAGAATAAAAATCCAAATCCAAGGTTACACCCATTCTATCTCAGTTCAGTAGCATCGAAGCATTCATGAGGAAGGTAATGAATGACATTACATGAATTAAACCCAATAGCCACAAATTAATTCTAATTTATCCCCCTCAGGGACACATGCACTGAAAAAGTTACAATCTAATCCAGATATAATTGTTAAACCAGCAGATAAAGGTGGTAAAGTCGTTATTATGGATAAAATGGACTACAAAATAATTGCGGAGAGACATCTTGATAATAGAAAAAATATAGTATTTATATCGAGACCTCACACCCGATTTTGTGAATAAGCTTTTGGACCTACTAGTGGAAGCCAGGGAAAATGATATATTGTAACTGGATGAATTTAAATTTATCTTTAAGTCCAGTACTTATTTGTCCCAAAGGGGCCTTGGCATCAAAGCAGTTGACTATTTCTTACAATTGAAAGACACCCATTTTCAGACACAGAATATTTTTGTCTTGAAACTTCTATCCTTCATTCTACATTCAAATGATCAAAAAGGTACTGCGATAGGAACAGTGTATTCACTGACCTACGCTAATCCATTCATTGGATGATGGGAAGCCACGGTCATATTCAGAGACCCTCCAGTCATGTCCTACTGTGGGCACGATATATAGATGATAATCTCATCCTTTGGCAGGGCGATGGTAAATCCTTTGAAAACCTTGTGACCTTCCTAAAGAATAACAATATTGGTATGAAATTTACAAGCCGTTTTCATAACTCCTATATTGATTTTTTTGGATCTCACAATTTGGCTTGATCAAGAGGGCAAAATACAAACTAAGATAATTTGTAAGGAAATAGTTACTAACAACTTGCTACATTGGCAAAGTTGGCATCTGCCTAAGTGGAAAAAGGGCATTCCTACAGGCCAGTACCTGAGAGTCAGAAATAATTGTTTAGAAAATTAATTATTAGAATAGAATGTGATACGTTATACATGAAATTTAGAAATAGAGGCTACCCTCTGTCATGTCTACAGAAGGCCCACAAAAGGGCTTTTACACAAGATCATGAAAGTCTTCTAAATCCTAATATTAACAAAAGAAATACAAATAAAAACAATAGAAGGAATGTCAGATATATGGGGACATTTGATGGCTATGCAGAAGAAATTTATAAAATCTTCTGTAAAAACTGGCCAATAGTTCAGCAGACCCCGATCTTTCTGATGCTGTTGGAACCCAACCAAGCACCACATTCTGTGAAGGTTAGAGATGAGCGAGCACACTCGTCCGAGCTTGATGCTCGTTCGAGTATTAGGGTACTCGAGATGCTCGTTACTCGAGACGAACACCACGCGGTACTCGAGTCAATTGCATTTCCTTCCCCGCATGTTTAGTGCCATTTTCTAGCCCATAGACATGCAGGGAAGGCATTACCACTTCCTGCCGTGATGTGCCAGCCCTCCCCCCCCCCCCCCACAGTAGTGAGTGACTGGGCCGATCAGGTGACCGCCGAGTACTTAAACTGGTCCCACCCGCGGCTTGCCTCAGACACATGCTGGCAGAGGTTAGGGAAAGTACTGCTGCTGATATAGGGAAAGTGTTAGAGTAGGATCCTGTCATCAAGAACCCCAATGGTCCTTCTTAGGGCTACTCTTCATAGTGTGCATTACTGTTGTGGCTGGCTGGGAGCAGTAGTGCACCATTTTTTGTTTCAGCATCTCGGGCTGTGCAGGCCACTTCAACTATAGCGTTCTCAGTCTGCAGTGCATAGAGTTTAAGGACAGAGCTGCTTCTATAGGGCAAGTTATACAGTCCCAATCCTCCGTACAAGAACCCCAAGGGTCCTTCTTAGGGCTACATCTGACCGTGTGTCTTACAGTTGTGGCTGGCTGGGAGCAGTAGTGCATCAATTTTTGTATTACGCATCTAGGCCTGTTCTCAGCCTTTCAAAAATTGCGTTCTCAGCCTGCAGTGCCGTACGAACAGCTCTCACCGTAAAATTGCACTATAACATTTCCTAGCCTACTGCAAACTAGTTCAGTTATACCATTCTGTGTGTGCTGTGCATACCGCAGAGTTTAGGGACACAGCGACTTCTATAGGGAAAGAGGTCTCACCGCTAAACAGTACTGTAATATTTCCAGGGCCACTGCAAACTATTTCAGCTCTGCCACTGTGCAGAGCATCTCACAATACCCTTTCCTTGATGGGGTTGAGATAGCTGCAGTTACCAGCACTATCCACTAGCTTTAGAGTCTTCTCCCACTCCATACAGCCTCTTTTATCTACAAGTCTCTGCGAGCGGTAAATTACCCCTAGGTATTAGCGCAAGACAGGGGGGTAATTTTTTCAAGTCACAGCATAGAGCCTCTGTGTGCGGTGAATTAGCTACAGTTGTCAGTGCTGTATATTGGGGTAATTTATTTGGGCCCTGCTCTATTCTTAATCCGCCATGATGAGGAGTAGGGGTAAGGGTCAAGGATGTGGGCGTGCAAGTGAGGGTGTGGGCACAGGCTGAGTTCCTGGGCTTGGTGAATCACAGCCGGCTGCTGCGGGATTAGGAGAGAGGTAAGTTTCTCGGGTCACCAGCTTCATATCACAATTTACGGGTCCGCGTGGTAGACCTTTATTACAAACAGAGCCGTGCGAGCAGGTCCTGTCGTGGATGGCAGAAAACGCCTCCAGCAATGTATCGACCACCCAGTCTTCTACGCAGTCCACTATTCCCGGCCTAGGGACTGAATCCTCTGGCTGCTGCTCCTCCTTCCTCCCAGCCTCCTCACTCCATGAAAATGACATATTCTGAGCAGGCGGACTCCCAGGAACTGTTCTCGGGTCCCTGCCATGAGTGGGAAAAAACGGTTCCTCTCTCACCTGAGGAGTTTGTCGTGACCCATGTCCAACCTTTGGAAAGTTCCCGGAGTCCGGATGAATTGGGCTGGGGACTTCCGGCAGCTGTCTCAAGAGCTTTTTGTGGATGATGAGACAGTTGTCTGTCAGTGAGGTGGTAGTAAGGGCAGTAAGTCAGAGGGAGGAGCGCACAGAGGATTCGGAGGAAGAGCAGCTGGACGATGAGGTGATTGACCCCACCTGGTTTGCTAAGCCTACTGAGGACAGGGCTTCAGAGGGGAAGGCAAGTGCAGCAGCAGGACAGCTTGGAAGAGGCAGTGGAGTGGCCAGGGGTAGAGGCAGGGCCAGAGCGAAGAATCCCCCAACTGTTTCCCAAAGCACCCTCTGGCAGCAAGCCTCCGTGCAGAGGGCTAGGTGTTCAAAGGTGTGGATGTTTTTTAGTGAGAGCGCAGATGACTGATGAACAGTGGTGTGCAACCTGTGTCACACCAAGATCAGCCGGGGAGCCACCACTACCAGCCTGACCACCACCAGCATGTGCAGGCATATGATGGCCAAGCACCCCACAAGGTGGGAAGAAGGCCATTCACAGCCTCTGGGTCACACCACTGCCTCTTACCCTGTGCCCCAACCTGCCACACAGATCCAATCCCCCTCCCAGGACACAGGCACGAGCGCCTTCTGGCCTGCACCCACACCCTCACCTCCACCGTCCTCCACTCCATCCAGCAATGTCTCTCAGTGCAGCGTTCAGCCGTCGCTAACACAAGTGTTGGAGCGAAAGCGGAAATACGCTGCACCCACCTGCATGCGCAAGCTTTAAACGTGCACATTGCCAAATTAATCAGCCTGGAGATGCTGCCGTACAGGCTTGTGGAAAAGGAGGCTTTCAAAAACATGATGGCGGCGGCGGTCCCGTGCTACTCGGTCCCCAGTCACCACTATTTTTCCCGGTGTGCCGTCCCAGCCCTACACCAGCACGTCACCAACATAAATCGTGCCCTCACCAACGTGGTTACTGGGAAGGTCAACTTAACCATGGACACGTGGACAAGTACTGGCGGGCAGGGCCACTATATTTCTCTGACGGCACATTGGGTGAACTTGGTGGAGGCTGGGACCGAGTCAGAGTCTGGGACGGCTCACATCCTAGCCACACCCAGAATAGCGGGTCCTACCTCGGTGCTGGTATCTGCTGCGTTTTATGCCACCTCCTCCAAACCCTCCCCCTCCTTCTCCTCTGCCACCTCTACCTCTCAATTAAGAAGTGTGAGCATGTCACCAGCAGTTTGTAGCGCGTGGCAGCGCAGCGGTGGGCAAGCATCAGCAAACCGTGCTGAAACTAATCAGCTTAGGTGACAAGAGGCACATGGCCCCCGAGCTTCTGCAGGGTCTGACAGAGCAGACCGGCCTCTGGCTTTCGCCGCTGAGCCTCCAACCGGGCATAGTCGTGTGTGACAACGGCCGTAACCTGGTGGTGGCTCTGCAGCTCGACAGCCTCATACACATGCCATGCCTGGCCCACGTCTTCAATTTGGTGGTTCAGAGTTTTTTGAAAAACTACCCCCACTTGTCTGACCTGCTCGACAAGGTGCCCCACGTCTGCCCACATTTCCACAAGTCCACCACGGACGCTGCCTCTCTGAGGACCCTGCAACGTCGGTTTAATCTGCCAGAGCACCAACTGCTGTGCGACGTGCCCACACACTGGAATTCTACGCTGCATATGTTGGCCAGGGTGTACAAGCAGAGCAGAGCAATAGTGGAATACCAGCTGCAACATGGGTGGTGGAGTGGTAGTCAGCCTCCTCAATTCTTTACTGAGGAGTGGGCATGGATGGCAGATATCTGCCAAGTCCTCGGAAACTTTAAGGAGTCTACCCAGATGGTGAGCGGTGATGCGGCAATCATTAGTGTTAACATCCTGCTGCTTTGCCTGCTGAGAAGTTCGCTGCAAAGCATAAAGGCCGACGCTTTGCGGTTGGAACAGGAGGCGGGGGATGACAGTATGTCGCTTGATAGCCAGACCATCCTCATATCTATATCTCAGCACGTTTTGGAGGAGGAGGAGGAGAAGGGGGAAGTGACAGCTGGCCACACTGCAGAGGGTACCCATGCGCCTTGTCTCTCATCTTTTCAGCGTTTATGGGCTGAAGAGGAGGAGGGGGAGGAGGATCCTGAAAGTCATCTTCCTAGTGAGGACAGCGATGTGTTGTGTACTGGGACCCTGGCACACATGGCTGACTTCATGTTAGGCTGCCTTTCCTGTGACCCTCGCGTTAGACGCATTCTGGCCAACACAGATTACTGGGTGTACACCCTTCTCAACCCATGGTATAAGGAGAACCTTTTCACTCTCAATCCCGAAGAGGAAAGGGGTATGAGAGTGATGCAATACCACAGGGCCAGGGTAGAAAAAGTGATGCTAAATCTGACAGCGCTAGTGGCAGAAGACGCAGTTCAGATGGCCAACTAGCAGGGGAGGCGTGGGGATCAGGCAGCATGACCAGCACAGGCAGGGAAACATTCTTCAAGGCCTTTGCCAGCTTTATGGCTCCCCAGCAAGGCTGTGTTACCACTCCCCAGTCAAGGCTGAGTCAGAGAGAGCACTGTAAAAAGATGGTGAGGGAGTACATAGCCGATCGTACCACCGTCCTCCATGATGCCTCTACTCCATACAACTATTGGGTGTCAAAGCTGGACACGTGGCACGAACTTGAGCTGTATGCCCTGAAGGTGCTGGCCTGCCCTGCTGCTAGCATCTTGTCAGAGAGGGTGGTTAGTGCAGCTGGGGGAATCATTACTGATAAGCGTACCCACCTGTCATCTGACAGAGCGGACATGCTTACCCTCATAAAGATGAACAAAGGCTGGATTTCCCCAGACTTCTCTTCTCCACCTCTGGAAAGCAGCGGATCCTAAAGAATCTTTTCGCTGCAACAGGAGAAAAATGCATCCTCTATCACCCCCCAAAAAAGGGGAGAATTAGCTTTGTGTATCCCTCTTGGATATTATTACTCCTCCTCCTAAAACAGCATGTCATCACGCTGAACTACCAATTTCTAAAAGGCCCAAAATGCTCTGTTTAAAACTTTTATCAGTTTTCAATGTTAAACTTAAACCAACTTTTGTGGAGGGCTGCCTCCAGGCTCTGTTACAAATTAACCAATAACGAGCTGTATCTTCAAAAAATGTTTGTGGGTTTCACCTGCCCTCGCGGTTGAGCAATTTTTCCGAGGTACACTTGTACTCTTGGTACATCAATTTTTCAGGCCTAGCCAATACTGTTAGCAAACTAATTTTTCCAGGCCTCGCCTATACTCTTGTTAAACAAGTTTTTACAGGTGTTCGCCTATACTCTTGGTACACCAATGTTACTGGGGTTTGCCTATACTATTGCTACAGAAATGTTACAGGGGTTCATCTATACTTTTGCTACAAAAATGTTACTGGGGTCCGGCTATACTTTTGCTACAGAAATGTTACTGGGGTCCGCCTATACAGTTTCTACTGAATGGTTTGAGGGGTCCACCTATACGCTTACTACAGAAATGTTACTGGGGTCTGCCTATGCTGTGGGTGCACAAAGACTTCCCATCGTGGTGTTTTACCTATCTGGCACAAATACACTGACTGACCTGGGCAGAAATGTGGGCCAAGGCCGAGGTCCTTGGCGGGGTGAAACTCTGCCATGTTTGGGCACTCTGATTTCTTCCTGTGTAATACCATCTTTGTGCTCCCACAGCATAGGCGAGCCCAAGGAACTCAAAGACTTCCCATTGCGGTGTTGAGCTATCTGACACCTACAAAGAATGAAGTGTGTGGGGACACATGGATTTCCCATAGCTATTTAACTCACGGCACCTTGGGTCACACAAGGTGGAGGCTGGGACCGAGCCTGACCCAGGGCCCGCTCACGTACTTCCCACACAGAGTATTGTGGGTCCTACCTCGGCCATGGTTTCTCGGCCTTATTATGCCACCTCCTCCACCTGCTTGGGGTCTCGGGATCAGCGCTGGGCAACATGTATTTTCTCTCGTGTTACCACAGTTATCTGAGACAGTGGTTTGGGCCAAACCAAAAGAGCATTACTGCATTAATGAGACTTCACAGCTGCACTAGCATCGATTCGGCTTTATGCCGAGGCCAAGGTGTGAGCCGAGGCCGAGGCCCTTAGCAGGTTGAAACTGCCTTGTTTGGGCGCTCTGATTTCTTTATGTGTAATACTTTCCTTGGGTTCCAGGGGCTCGCCTATGCTGTGGGAGCACAAAGACTTCCCATTGTGTAGTTTTATTTGTCTGGCACAAATACACTGACTGACTACGGCAGAAATGTGGGCCGAGGCCGAGGTCCTTGGCAGGGTGAAACTCTGGGGAAATTCAGAGGATTTAAGCAGAGCGAGGGTTTTCCAGGGCGCAACATAGTTTTTCGCTAAAAGCCATGCTCACGGTCACGTGAATGGGCAGGAAAACGCTAATTACCAAGACCAAAAAAAGTCATTTCACAAGATTTTACAGCGCCCGCAAGAAAACGTAAAAACACCTATGACCGTGTGAAAGAGCCCTGAGAATGCATTTCATTACACAGTCATTACAGCCTACCTATCATGGGCTATTAGGACTATCAATCTCCAGAGCTCCCACAATCGTACACTAAAGGCTCTTTCACACAAGCTTATATCGGCCGCCGTTTTCACGGCCACCTGATATATGCTCCGATCTGATACATTGGATTCCAATGCATCAGATAACATGGCCATATCCCCCTGCCTCATCTCATTGGTGGCTGCATACAAGGGGCAGGGAGGGGGCCAGAGCTTAGCCCTGCCCTATCCCACCCCCTCCCATTGCAAACAGGGGAAGGGGAGGCAAAGGGGAGGAGAGAGGAGGTGAGCCAGTGAGGGGGAGGGAAAGGGGAGGCAGCTCAGCTGTCTCCCCACGCCCAACAGCGTTGCGGCCTTAGTGTATATGTGCCAGGGTTGTGCTGCCTGAACGGGCACACAAACCTTAGATTTGTGTGCCCGTTCGCGCGTTTTTACGGCACCGTCAGGCACACCTTAAAAATGCCTACGGCCGTGTGAAAGAGCCCTTATGCTCTGACGATGGACCCACCTTTCCCCTATTTAAATACTGACATCATCGGGAGGCATCCTTATAGCTCCTATATACCCCTGAAGATGCCACATAGGTGGTGAAACATGTTGGGGGAGCTCTGTTCTATCTTTTAATATCAGTATTAGGCCACAGGCATTGCTATCCCATGCTATCAAACTTTAGGTCATCATTGCTATTACTCAGAATATAGCTAGACAGTCATGCAGCTTCCCTCCACGTTAAATGCTGGAGGATGGTGTGGCAGGCTCTGACGATCAGGTCATTTAGTCAGATGCTGCAGGCAATGCTCTGGAGGCTTTACTGCACCTCCAACTACGAGAATTTACTTGGTGCTATGGGTCTCTATTGGGAATGCGCACAAAGTTTTTTTTTTTTATTTCCATTTGATCATTCTGTCCAGTACTGACCTACAGAACAATAAATGAAAATATAACTCAAGCCATAAGTTGACAGTTATATGAGCATGAGATAACACTGATAATGTGGATAGTAATAAACCACAATATAATATATATAAATATGTCTACAGCATATACTGGGCTTTTTAATATTTTTGTTTATATGTGCAATCTTTGTCTAATTCAATAAAAGGTATATTTTAAAGGGAATCTACTTCATAGTTATTGATAATGACAAGAGCGTTTGTGATTTTGATTACAATAGGACTGGATTGGATTCTGAGCCTATCTCTCTTTTTTTGTCTCTCACTGAGTTTTTTTATGCACGTTGCCAAGAAACAGTGAAAAAATTGGCATGAATTGAACTTTCTTGCATTATCTGTGCTCACTTGAAAAATGGATAACACGCAGATAGTACAGAGATGTAAAAAGAATGCAAATATGCAACAAAAATGCATGCAGCATAACTACAGATGAGCGAGCATACTCGCTTAGGACAATTGCTCAATCGAGCATTGTCCTTAGTGAGTATCTCCCAGCTTGGGGGAAAAGGTTCGGCTGCCGGCGTGAGTGACAGGTGAATTGCGGTAGTCAGCAGGGGGGAGCAGGGGGGAGGGGAGAGGGAGAGAGAGATCTCCCCCCCGTTCCTCCCCGCTCTCCCCTGGAGCTCCGTGCCCGCTGCCGGCAGCCGAATCTTTGCTCCCGGGCGGGCAGGTACTTGCTAAGGGCAATGCTTGATCGAGCAATTGCCCTTAGCGAGTATGCTCGCTCTTCTCTAAACATAACATAAACATGCATTGACATCGGTCCATTTTTCATCAATATTGCATATCCCCATGTGAATGAGCCCTTAGTGGCATTTTTTGGTCACACGTGGGGATTTCTGGTGATTTTGTGCTACAGAGCAGCCTGGATAAAGTGCCAGAAAAAAACAGCCGACCAAGAGTATGCTGTGATTTTCAAAAACACGCTATGGACCCCAAAAGATGCAGCAATAGTTAGAATAAACTTCAACTATAAAAAGTACAATGCTTGTGGGGCCTTTCCTATTTTACTGTTGACCTAGAGCTAGCATCTTGATGCAGCATTTTTTGCCAAGAAAAAAAAAACAAAAAATGCCAGCAATAAAAATCTCAAAAAATACTCAAAAAAAGGCCATCAGGGTACACAGATCATGAGCCACAAAGAGTTAAACATCTAATACAACATGTTTCATCCATTGGTATTTGTAAAATAGCAATAACATCAATAACTTTACCTCGACCTTAGCAGTGGTTTATCACTAGTTATCGATTTTCATATTTAATGACATGACTTAATCATTGGCAACGACAAATTACTGACTTTATCAGACTCTTGTCAATGACATAATCTATTAATTACACTCTTATGAATGATGTGTCAATAACTGTTATAGTTAGCACTGCTGCCTTGCAGTGCTTAAGTTTTAGATTTAAATTTGACCAAGAGCAACATCTGCATGGAGTTTTTCAAACGTCAAAGCAAATGTTATCTCTGATGAGATTTGAACCTAGAACCTGGCACTACAACGCAACAGTGCTAACTACTGAGCCACACTCATTGGAGAACCACCACCACCTGTATTCCCAAGCAACTTGGGAGTATTAGGGATCTTTTGGATGATAAATTAGTGAACCCGATTTTTTACTTCTATTGTCTTAAATGGGAATCCAGATTAGGTTGTCCCAATTATTTTTGGAAAATCGGGCAAAGATGCATAACCTGCATGAAATTCAGTTCCCCTGTCATAAAATAACAAATAATGTTATACTTACCTCTCCCTGCTCCCCATGTTGTGGCTCTCTCCTGCTGTATGTGTACAAACTGTGGTCCCACCCATTTTACAGGAGGTCACAGGCACTAAAGCCAATAACAGAGCTCAGTGCTCCATCGCTGAATTCTGTTATTGGCTGCAGCCCCTATGACATCCCATAAGCAGGCTCGGGGAGCCTGTAAATGTGAAGTCAGAGGGGAGACCCGGAGCGGCAGTGCAGAACACAGCAGGAGTGGGGAAGAGGTAAGTATAAGCCTATTTGTTATTTTATGTCAGGGGTGCTGGATTTCAAGTATACATCTTAGAGAACTATTACTGACAAAAATAATATCACTATTGTACTTCTGCTTCAACAGCTCCTACTACTACCTTTACCAACACTGCTACTACTACTACTTCTACTTTTACCACTACTATTATTACTTATACTAATCCTACTGCTACTTGCAATATTATCATTAATAAAATTCTGACCAATGAAAACATCTGCTTGGAGTTTGTATACTTTCCTTGTGTTTCTTCTTCTCCTTCTCCAGAGAAGGAGGAAGCAAGGTGAGCATGGTTAGCACGGTTGCTAGAGATGAGCGAGCACCAAAATGCTCGGGTGCTCGTTACTCGGGACGAAATTTTCGCGATGCTCGAGGGTTCGTTTCGAGTAACGAACCCCATTGAAGTCAATGGGCGACCCGAGCATTTTTGTATATCGCCGATGCTCGCTAAGGTTTCCATTTGTGAAAATCTGGGCAATTCAAGAAAGTGATGGGAACGACACAGAAACGGATAGGGCAGGCGAGGGGCTACATGTTGGGCTGCATCTCAAGTTCCCAGGTCCCACTATTAAGCCACAATAGCGGCAAGAGTGGGCCCCCCCTCCCAACAATTTTTACATCTGAAAAGCCCTCATTAGCAATGCATACCTTAGCTAAGCACCACACTACCTCCAACAAAGCACAATCACTGCCTGCATGACACTCCGGTGCCACTTCTCCTGGGTTACATGCTGCCCAACCCCCCCCCCCCTGCACGACCCAGTGTCCACAGCGCACACCAAAGTGTCCCTGCGCAGCCTTCAGCTGCACTCATGCCACACGCTGGCCTCATAGCCACACCACCCTCATGTCTATTTATAAGTGCGTCTGCCATGAGGAGATACCGCAGGCACATACTGCAGGGGATTGGCACGGCTAGGCAGCGACCCTCTTTAAAAGGGGCGGGGCGATAGCCCACAATGCTGTACAGAAGCAATGAGAAATATAATCCTGTGCCACCGCCATCAGGAGCTGCACACATGGGCATAGCAATGGGGAACCTATGTGCCACACACTATTCATTCTGTCAAGGTGTCTGCATGCCCCAGTAAGACCGCGTTTTTTTATAAATAGTCACAGGCAGGTACAACTCCGCAATGGGAATTCCGTGTGCACCCACAGCATGGGTGGCTCCCTGGAACCCACCGGCTGTACATAAATGTATCCCATTGCAGTGCCCATCACAGCTGAGGTAACGTCCGATTAAATGCAGGTGGGCTGCAGGTGGGCTTCGGCCCACACTGCATGCCCCAGTCAGACTGGGGTTCTTTAGAAGTGGACACATGCAGTTACAACTCCGTGTGGACCGACAGCATGGGTGGCTCCCTGGAACCCACCGGCTGTACATAAATGTATCCCATTGCAGTGCCCATCACAGCTGATGTAACGTCAGCTTTAATGCAGGTGGGCAAAAAATTTAATTGGATTACACTGTAGGCGAGGGCCCCAAAAAATTGGTGTACCAACAGTACTAATGTACCTCAGAAAAATTGCCCATGCCCTACCAAGAAGGCAGGTGAAACCCATTAATCGCTTTGGTTAATGTGGCTTAATTGGTAACTAGGCCTGGAGGCAGCCCAGTTAAAATTAAAATTGGTTCAGGTGCAAGTTTCAACGCTTTAATGAGCATTGAAACGTATAAAAATTGTTTACAAAAATTATATGACTGAGCCTTGTGGGCCTAAGAAAAATTGCCCGTTCGGCGTGATTACGTCAGGTTTCAGGAGGAGCAGGAGGAGGAGGATGAATATTATACACAGATTGATGAAGCTAAAAGGTCCCCGTTTTTGATGGTGATAGAGAACAATGCTTCCATCCGCGGGTGCAGCCTACGTATTGCTTAGGTATCGCTGCTGTCCGCTGGTGGAGAAGAGAAGTCTGGGGAAATCCAGGCTTTGTTCATCTTGATGAGTGTAAGCCTGTCGGCACTGTCGGTTGACAGGCGGGTACGCTTATCTGCGATGATTCCCCCAGCCGCACTAAACACCCTCTCTGACAAGACGCTAGCCGCAGGACAGGCAAGCACCTCCAGGACATACAGCGCGAGTTCAGGCCACGTGTCCAGCTTCGACACCCAGTAGTTGTAGGGGGCAGAGGCATCACGGAGGACGGTCGTGCGATCGGCTACGTACTCCCTCACCATCCTTTTACAGTGCTCCCACCGACTCAGCCTTGACTGGGGAGCGGTGACACAGTCTTGCTGGGGAGCCAGAAAGCTGTCAAAGGCCTTAGAGAGTGTTCCCCTGCCTGTGCTGTACATGCTGCCTGATCTCTGCGCCTCCCTTGCTACCTGGCCCTTGGAACTGCGCCTTCGGCCACTAGCGCTGTCGCGTGGGAATTTTACCATCAGTTTGTCCGCCAGGGTCCTGTGGTATAGCATCACTCTTGAACCCCTTTCCTCTTCGGGTATGAGAGTGGAAAGGTTCTCCTTATACCGTGGGTCGAGCAGTGTGTACACCCAGTAATCCGTAGTGGCCAGAATGCGTGTAACGCGAGGGTCACGAGAAAGGCATCCTAACATGAAGTCAGCCATGTGTGCCAGGGTACCTGTACGCAACACATGGCTGTCCTCACTAGGAAGATCACTTTCAGGATCCTCCTCCTCCTCAGGCCATACACGCTGAAAGGATGACAGGCAAGCAGCATGGGTACCCTCAGCAGTGGGCCAAGCTGTCTCTGCCCCCTCCTCCTCATCCTCCTCATGCTCCTCCTCCTCCTCCTCAATGCGCTGAGATATAGACAGGAGGGTACTCTGACTATCCAGCGACATACTGTCTTCCCCCGCCTCTGTTTCCGAGCGCAAAGCGTCTGCCTTTATGCTTTGCAGGGAACTTCTCAAGAGGCATAGCAGAGGAATGGTGACGCTAGTGATTGCAGCATCGCCGCTCACCATGTGGGTAGACTCCTCAAAGTTTCCAAGGACCTGGCAGATGTCTGCCAACCAGGCCCACTCTTCTGTAAAGAATTGAGGAGGCTGACTCTCACTGCGCTGCCCATGTTGGAGTTGGTATTCCACTATAGCTCTACGCTGCTCATAGAGCCTGGCCAACATGTGGAGCATAGAGTTCCACCGTGTGGGCACGTCGCACAGCAGTCAGTGCACTGGCAGATGAAACCGATGTTGCAGGGTGCACAGGGTGGCAGCATCCGTGTGGGACTTGCGGAAATGTGCGCAGAGTCAACGCACCTTTCTGAGCAGGTCTGACAAGCGTGGGTAGCTTTTCAGAAAGCGCTGAACCACAAAATTAAAGACGTGGGCCAGGCATGGCACGTGCGTGAGGCTGCCGAGCTGCAGAGCCGCCACCAGGTTACGGCCGTTGTCACACACGACCATGCCCGGTTACAGGCTCAGCGGCGCAAGCCAGCGGTTGGTCTGCTCTGTCAGACCCTGCAGCAGTTCGTGGGCCATGTGCCTCTTCTCTCCTAAGCTGAGTAGTTTCAGCATGGCCTGCTGGCGCTTGCCCACCGCTGTGCTGCCACCCAGCGCGACACCGACTGGTGGCGACGTGCTGCTGACACATCTTGATTGCGAGACAGAGGTTGCGTAGGAGGAGGGTGGTTTAGTGGAGGAAGCATACACCGCCGCAGATACCACCACCGAGCTGGGGCCTGCAATTCTGGGGGTGGGTAGGACGTGAGCGGTCCCAGGCTCTGACTCTGTCCCAGCCTCCACTAAATTCACCCAATGTGTCGTCAGGGAGATATAGTGGCCCTGCCCGCCTGTGCTTGTCCACGTGTCCGTTGTTAAGTGGACCTTGCCAGTAACCGCGTTGGTGAGGGCGCGTACAATGTTGCGGGAGACGTGGTCGTGCAGGGCTGGGACGGCACATTGGGAAAAGTAGTGGCGACTGGGAACTGAGTAGCGTGGGGCCGCGGCCGCCATCATGCCTTGAAAGCCTCCGTTTCCACAAGCCTATACGGCAGCATCTCCAGGCTGATGAATTTGGCTACGTGCATGTTTAACGCTTGAGCGTGCGGGTGCGTGGTGGCGTACTTGCGCTCCAACAGTTGCGCTAGCGACGGCTGGACGGTGCGCTGAGAGACATTGGTGGATGGGGCCGAGCACAGCGGAGGTGAGGGTGTGGGTGCAGGCCAGGAGACGGTAGTGCCTGTGTCCTGAGAGGGGGGTTGGATCTCAGTGGCAGGTTGGGGCACAGGGGGAGAGGCAGTGGTGCAAACCGGAGGTGGTGAACGGCCTTCGTCCCACCCTGTGGGGTGCTTGGCCATCATCTGTCTGCGCATGCTGGTGGTGGTGGCTCCCCGGCTGATCTTGGCGCGACAAAGGTTGCACACCACTGTTCGTCGGTCGTCTGCACTCTCAGTGAAAAACTGCCAGACCTTTGAGCACCTCGGCCTCTGCAGGGTGGCATGGCACGAGGGGGCGCTTTGGGAAACAGTTGGTGGATTATTCGGTCTGGCCCTGCCTCTACCCCTGGCCACCGCACTGCCTCTTCCAACCTGCCCTGCTGCTGCCCTTGCCTCCCCCTCTGAAGACCTGTCCTCAGTAGGCGTAGCAAACCAGGTGGGGTCAGTCACCTCATCGTCCTGCTGCTCTTCCTCCGAATCCTCTGTGCGCTCCTCCCTCGGACTTACTCCAATTACTACTACCTGAGTGATAGACAACTGTGTCTCATTGTCATCGTCCTCCTCACCCACTGAAAGCTCTTGAGACAGTTGCCGGAAGTCCCCAGCCTCATCCCCCGGGAACTTTCCAAAGGTTGGGCATCGGTCACGACAAACTCCTCCAGTGGGAGAGGATTCGGAACCATTGCGGCCCGAGAACCATTGCGGCCCAGTCTGCCTGCTCCTCAGAATGTGTCATTGTAATGGAGTGAGGAGGCTGGGAGGAAGGAGGAGCAGCAGCCAGAGGATTCAGAGTTGCAGCAGTGGACGGCGCAGAATTCTGGGTGGTCGATAGATTGCTGGATGCACTTTCTGCCATCCACGACAGGGCCTGCTCACACTGCTCATTTTCTAATAAAGGTCTACCGCGTGGACCCATTAATTGTGAGATGAATGTGGGGACACCAGAAACGTGCCTCTCTCCTAATCCCGCAGCAGTCGGCTGCGATACACCTGGATCAGGAGCTCGGCCTGTGCCCACACCCTGACTTGGGCCTCCGCGTCCTCGCCCGCGTCCACGTCCTCTAGGCCTACCCCTACCCCTCAGCATGCTGTATTACCAGTAGTGCAGAAACAGAACGCTGTAATTAAATGTGCTGCTTATTGGCCTGTGGTTGGAGGCTGACTTCCCTTACAGAACGCACAGCAGATCCAGGAAACAATTTTGCGCAAGCCTGCTGTAACGCTTAGCTGCGTATTAATTAGGACTACTACCCCCAGCAGATAGATACTGTAGGCAGCGTATAATATTATGTATACTGTTTCCCTCTGGCGGGATGACGGCGCTGATGTAACAGAGACAGCAGATCCAGGAAACAATTTTGCGCAAGTCTGCTGTAACACTTAGCTGCGTATTAATTAGGACTACTACCCCCAGCAGATAGATACTGTAGGCAGCATATAATATTATGTATACTGTTTCCCTCTGGCGGGATGACGGCGCTGATGTAACAGAGACAGCAGATCCAGGAAACAATTTTGCGCAAGCCTGCTGTAACGCTTAGCTGCGTATTAATTAGGACTACTACCCCCAGCAGATAGATACTGTAGGCAGCGTATAATATTATGTATACTGTTTCCCTCTGGCGGGATGACGGCGCTGATGTAACAGAGACAGCAGATCCAGGAAACAATTTTGCGCAAGTCTGCTGTAACGCTTAGCTGCGTATTAATTAGGACTACTACCCCCAGCAGATAGATACTGTAGGCAGCGTATAATATTATGTATACTGTTTCCCTCTGGCGGGATGACGGCGGTGATGTAACAGAGACAGCAGACCCAGGAAACAATTTTGCGCAAGCCTGCTGTAACGCTTAGCTGCGTATTAATTAGGACTACTACCCCCAGCAGATAGATACTGTAGGCAGCGTATAATATTATGTATACTGTTTCCCTCTGGCGGGATGACGGCGCTGATGTAACAGAGACAGCAGATCCAGGAAACAATTTTGCGCAAGCCTGCTGTAACGCTTAGCTGCATATTAATTAGGACTACTACCCCCAGCAGACACGCAGTAAACTGAAGACGGTCACAGGCAGCCCAAATATAGTATTTTTCCCCAATTTTTTGGAAAAAGCCCACTGGCTATATAGCCTGAATATCTCTTTCCCTGCCTCACCAGTACTGGCCCTATACTTTGTACAATGACTGCAGACTGAGGACGCAATGCTCTGCACAGCCGATATACAAAAAAAAAAGTACAACACTGCAAAAAGCAGCCTCAACAGTACTGCACATGGTCAGATGTGGCCCTAAGAAGGACCGTTGGGGTTCTTGAAGCCTAAAATCACTCCTAACGCTCTCCCTATAGCAGCTCCTTTCCCTGATCTCTGTCAGAAAGCATCTGTGGCGAGCCGCGGGAGGGGCCGATTTATATACTTGGGTGACACCTGATCTCGCCAGCCACTCACTGCAGGGGGGTGGTATAGGGCTTGAACGTCACAGGGGGAAGTTGTAATGCCTTCCCTGTCTTTCTATTGGCCAGAAAAGCGCGCTAACGTCTCAGAGATGAAAGTGAAAGTAACTTGAACATCGCGTGGTGCTCGCCTCTAGTAACGAGCATCTCGAACACGCTAATACTCGAAAGAGTATCAAGCTCGGACGAGTACGTTCGCTCATCTCTAACGGTTGCCTTGCAGTGCTGGGATCATAGGTTCAAATCTGACCAAGGATAACATCTGCATGGAGCTTGTATGTTCTTCTTGTGTTTTGTGGGTTTTATCATCTTATATAGTACATACATTTAGAATAATAATAACTAGAGATGAGCGAGCATACTCGTCCGAGCTTGATGCTCGTTCGAGTATTAGGGTGCTCGAGATGCTCGTTACTTGAGACGAGCACCACGCGGTACTCGTTTCGATTAAACGAGCACTGACGATTGAATTCAATGGAGCCGGCAATACAGCCCACTCCATTGAAAGCAATGGGCTGCCGGCGATCGCGGGATGAATTGTCGGGAAGGGCTTAAATATATAAGCCCTTCCCTGCAATTCATCCAGAAATGTGTAAAAATAAAAAAATATATACTCACCTTGTCCCGGCAGAACGATGTTAGCCCATTGAATTCAATGGAGCCGGCAATACAGCCGGCTCCATTGAAAGCAATGGGCTGCCGGCGATCGCGGGATGAATTGTCGGGAAGGGCTTAAATATATAAGCCCTTCCCTGCAATTCATCCAGAAATGTGTAAAAATAAAAAATATATATATACTCACCTGGTCCCGGCAGACGGAGTTCAGCGCGACCGTTGGCAGTCCTCCTGAACTGCTCTGAACAGCTGTGAGTAGTATTCAGCAGCCGGGGACTTAAAATCCCCGCCTGCTGAATGAGCTGCCTCTGATTGGTCAGAGGCAGATCTCACTCACACCCATTGATGAATTCATGAATGGGTGAGTGAATGCTGCCTCTGATTGGCTCAGCGCAGCTCTCAGCTGAATGACAGCAGTTCAGCACCACAGTGCGGGGGACAGCAGGAGAAGACACTGCTGTGCCCCGGCAGCTGAAGGGAGGAGAGTATCTATCTTTTTTGTTTTTTAAATCACTTTTAATTCATTTCCAGGGAATGGCTTATATGTAAAGCCCTTCCCTGAAAAAGAATTCAGGTGTGCCAGCGGACCATTGTCTTCAATGGAGTCGCCGGCAGCAGCAGCGGCTCCATTGAAGACAATGCCTGCATTTTTATTCTTTTTTACACTAAAATCTTTCTTTTTCAGGTAAGGGCTTATATATTTAAGCCCTTCCCGAAAATTCATCCCGCGCTCGCCGGCAGCCCATTGCTTTCAATGGAGCCGTCTGTATTGCCGGCTCCATTGAATTCAATGGGCTAACATCGTTCTTCTCTACCACAGCTGTTACAGCTGTGGCAGAGGAGAACGATCGTTATGCTGACAGTGGGGGGGGGGGGGGGGTCTCACTCTTGCCACTATTGTGGCTTAATAGTGAGACCTCTGAGCCCGAAATGCAGCCCTGCATGTTGCTCCTCTGCCCTATCAATTTCTGTGCTTTTTACATGACTTTGGTGATTTGCTAAGATTTTCACAAATGAAAACCTTAGCGGAGCACCAGTCATATACAAAAATGCTCGAGTCGCCCATTGACTTCAATGGGGTTCGTTACTTGAAACGAACTCTCGAGCATCACTGAAAGTTCGAATCGAGTAACGAGCACCCGAGCATTTTGGTGCTCGCTCATCTCTAATAATAACCCTAATAATAACCTGCATTCATTGAGAAGAAGAAACATCAACAAAGGGAGAACATACAACGTCCACACAGATAATGCCCGTGGTCAGATTTGAACCTAGAACCCCAGCCCTGCAATGCGCCAGTGCTAACCACTGTACCACTCTTAGACACGGGTATACAGTAATTTTAGGGTTATTGATGACGTTTTGGTTTGGTTAAAACTAATTTTGACCGAGCTGAACTTTTTACTGATATTCAGCATACAGCCAAACCAAACTCTTCAAAAGTTCGCTCATCTCTAATCAATAACACAAATGCGAATCCTACTACTACTACCAATAAAAATGATACTTTAATTACCAATACTACTAATAATATAAATGTGAATAATAAAAATACTGTTAACAATACAATTTGGCCTCATGACCACAGCACGCACACAGTTTTTATGCAGATGTCCGCAGCAGATGCACTACGAATGATCATCAAAACGATTTAATTTTTTTTTGCTTGCGTGAGATCGCAGATTGCGTTTTTCTTCCGCACAGATGCATTGCGGATTGTCCGTGCAGAAAAGATCGGCAACCCCACCTCCCAGCCTTTTCCCCATCTCCCTAATGTATTTGCGGATGCACTGTGGATCGTAGGCTCCCACAGAGATGAATTGAGCACATCCGCGTGAAAATGGAGTATACTGCAATTCATTACCGGCACATGCATTCTGCAAATCTAATAAAAACAAATCCACGGGTATTAAATTAAGTGCGGACGCCCAGTGCTTCCCTATGGGTGGCTTGATTTGCAGATCTCATGCGTGGGTGCCACGTGCGGATTCTGCAAATCAAATAGGCCTGTGGACATTGGGCCTAATACTACTGCTATGAATATTAATGATACTATGTCTTCAACTTCTACTTCTACCTCTAATACTACTACTAATAAAAATATTATTAATAATAGTAATCGTCATACTATTTGTAAGGGTTGTCCTGGCAGGGATCTGTTGTACCACATAGGTTTCTAGCAGTACAGCCCCACAGGTGTGGAATAATTGTGCTGGCTGGGTGTGGTGATCTCCTGCTAGCCAATCCCCTGGGTCTTTGCTCACATATATGCCCAGCTCCTGGCAGTGTCTGTTTGGTGTCCAGGGTAAGCAGTCATGTTGCGGTGTGACTTGTGTCCTGTTGTCTGTGTTGTACCAGCTTGCTATGTGAACTGTGTCAGGTGCTGCTGAATCATGTGTCTTGTTAGAGTAGGGACTGTAAGACATGAAAAGCCGTCTTCGCAGCCTTGCAGCTTAAGTTCATTGGCCAGTATATGAACCAATATCTTGTACTTGTATAGCTATAATATCTGCTTATGTGCACAGGTATGCATGGTGAGTGTTTTGGTCATTTGTCAGTCCCTATTTTATGTCTGTCCATCAGTCCAGTCTGCAGTATGCAGTTCTCTGTCCAGTTTGTGTTTCTGTCTGCACATCCAGTCAGAAATCCATTTTAGGACCCCTTGCTTGTGATACCCAGACTGTTTGGGCACGTTTGTGTGGGCCCTGTGCTTATTTACCCACACAAACAGAACACTATTCCTGGTAATAATAATAATGATGCTACTTCTACTACTAGCACTGCAACTATTACTGCTATTAAAATGCTATTGATGGCCTATCCTCAGGATGGGTCATCAATAGTTGATTGGCTAAGGTCCGCCTCCCAGGAGCTCGGATGATAAGCTGAACATGCGCCCACTGACAGCGCTGGTATACACTGTGATCGGCACTGCTCCGACCACTATGTGGTAACTGGTGCTTGAAACAGCAGGCACGGCTCCTATTGATTTCAATGACAACTATGGCTGAGGATAGGTCATCAGTAATATATTCCCTAAAAAAAAAATTAATAATAATAATATTGATTTTTTTTCTAAGGCCTTGTTCAGAAGAGCATGGTTTACACGCTGCTGACATGCAGAAAATCTGCGGTGAACGAGCACGGAGCAGCCCGTTTACATGTCCATGCTGCGGGCAGAGTGCTGCAGGCAGAATACTGCCGCAGCTTCCATAGGAGCCGATGGCCAGCACCATGGACAGCGGTGCAGCACAGAGCTGACAGGCGACTTGGCACTCGCTGTCCTCTATTTTTTACTAGTGCAGATTCCACACTGTTAAAAAAGTTCCATGTAAGCGCTTCCATAGCAACCTATTGGTTGCTATAGAAGCATGACTTACACGCTGTTATAACAGCGTGTAAACCACGCTCGTCTGAACGAGGCCTAATTCTATTACCAATTGTAATGGTACTATTACTTCTACTATCAATAATACAACTAAAATTAATTGTGATCATGACTATGGCTAAATAATATTATAATTGTAAATTCGTATTTTTAGCGTTGGAACTGTGACAAATACACATTATATGATGATGATATATTTCATACATTTATTGTTTTATCCCTTTTTACATATAAATTGATGTGAAGTTTAGTTTGGAGAAAAGTGGCATTCACATTATGAAGAAAATGTACAGCAGTCAGTTTACCCATTAAGAACTCTGTAAAGTAAAGCTGCGGAGATGTCTTGGCAATGTGACATCTGTTGGCAATTATGCCATTATCATCCTTTATAACGCTCCAGCTTCCTGCTCTTCCTGTTTCCTGTTGCTTGTCTGTTGTTTACTTCTCTGCACAGAGCAGAGATTCACATATTATTTGGATAATTCACTAAAGTGTGACCTTCAGTTGCTTGATCATTGTCTTGCTCCCTTCAGCAGCTACTTCTGCTTCATTTTCCTATAGATGGATCCCATGGCTCCTGACCGTTGATTGTTTCCTGCTTCTCTGACCACTGGCTCTGACCTGATTCTACTTGTTTGCTTCCTTTTCCTGACTGTGCTTATTACTCCTGCTGCAGTAATCAGCACCTGCCATGATCTACGTCCATCGCTTCAATAGCTGCAGATAAAGGCATAGAGTGAATTGCTTCTGCCAAAACTACTGTGTGAACAATACTTTATTCACCAGCAAACAAGAAAGCAAACAAAGGATTAACAAGGTGACAGCTGCAGCAGTTAACATGGCTAATATGAGGCATTCAACAATGAACGGGAACTCTACAGACCACATATGAAAATTTGACATGAAGCGTAACTCCGTGCACAATTTACACACCTACTAAGGTCTAGGAAGTTGAGATATGTAGAGTTGTTTGATGAAGTTCTAGGACTTGAGAGATGATTTAGCTTCACTTTTCTCCTCAATGGGTATTATTATCCTATTTGCTTTTGATGTAGGCTTTCGGGTCCCCTGTCTACCTTGCCCTTGACTCGACAAGCAAAGGGCCTTGAACCTCCCAAGTACAGTAGGTACTGGCATCTGTCCAGATTTGCCTAGTGCTGATCAGTCTCCTGGTTACCAAGGGACTCCTTCCTACGTAGCTCTATAGCATTAGGCTATATACAAATATAGCCATGACCATCTGTACAAATGGCGCAAAACCCAATTTAAGTATCTCGCCCAACACAATATGCTATTTGTGCATGGCACCATTCTAATAGTAAGTCCATTAGAGTCGTCACCGGTTACCAAGGGACTCCTTCCTATGTAGCTCTATAGCATTAGGCTATATACAAATATAGCCATGACCATCTGTACAAATGGCGCAAAACCCAATTTAAGTATCTCCCCCAACACAATATGCTATTTGTGTATTGCACCATTCTAATAGTAAGTCTATTAGAGTTATCAGCTATGCAAATAGCATAATGCACAGTCAGGATATATACAGATGGAGATTGTTATATCTGTATGCACCGCTATTTTCCCTCTGAAATAGGACATAATTCTTCATGCAGCCCCAGATGCACATGTGAAGAAAAACTTTACTAATCAAAAATTCTTTTGATTCACTTGTTTCTTTAAATATCAACCTAATATAGCACATCAATGCATGCAAACAGCACAAAAATGCACTCCAATGGGGTTTTAGGAGTTGTGTTATTTTTATTTTAAACTGCAGGCAATCCTGAAAGATAATAAAAGAGGCTACTCTCACCGGCTTTGGACTTCCACCACTCAATACTGCATCTCCCATTCTCCTCGCTGATTTTGTGATGTTCTGTATCCAGACCAATCACTACAGCCAGCCACAGGCCTCACCAGTGTACATTGATTGGCTGCAACAGCGAGCCAGTACATAGAATATCAAATACTGCAGTAATTAACCACTTGCGGACCTCCTATAAACTTTAAATGTCGAGGCAGTCTGCAACTAACTCGACATTGACACTTTAAAACATCCTTTACTGTTCATTCAATGTTGAATGGCTGTGATTGGCTGACACCGCCTAAATTAGCCAATCACAGCATTAGCTTTGTGGAGGTGGGGATTTCAAGCCCCGCATCCAGAAAGCAATGCTCTGTCTGGGACGAGGAAAGAGCAACAGCCTGCAGCAGCGCCGCAGAATGCCGGGGGAGGTGAGTACTGCTTTTTTTTTTTGTATACCCAGCGTATAAGATGACCCCCGACTGCAGAGCAGATTTTTCGGGGTTAAAAGGTCATCTTATACGTCGGAATATACAGTATTTTAGAGATTTATTCAAAAATTGAAAAATTGCTGCTACATCTGTCAGTCTTCTGACATCCTGAAACAATAAGTGGACATGTGGTAAATGTTCCTTATTAACTATTTCCTGTGGTATCTGTCTTGCAAGCAGAAAAATTCAACTTTTGAAAAATTAATAATCTTTTCAAATTTTCTTCAAATTTTGATTTTATTAAAATTAACGCAAAACATATTGACCAAACTTTACAACAAAAAAGTATAATGCATCACAAAAAAAACCCAATCTCAGAATCACTAGAATAAGTAAAAGCATTCCAAAGTTATTACCACATAAAGGGAGAGATTTCAGATTTGAAAATCGGGGACTTGTCATGAATGCTAAAACTGACTTGGGTGGGAAGTGGTTAAACAGAGACCATAGGGAGAACAGGAGATGGAGCACTGTGAGTATAGGTTATTTTATTATTTTTCAGGATGGCTAGTGACTTTTTGCATTTTATTATCACCTGTAGTAGGAAATCAGAAATGGAACATTTCTCATTCAGTTTTTTAATTGTTGCTAATTGTAACATTCACATAAAAACTTTTTCTTTTTCTTTCCAAGTAATGTTTGTTAAACTTTTTTTTTTCTAAGAAGCTATAGTCTTTAGGCCTTCCAGACATTGCATGCAAACTGCGGTCTATAATTACTGTAACGTTATGTTTATTCATGTTTGCAAAAATACTGCAATTTCCAATAAAAAGCTCCACAGGTAGTCTTCGAGAACACTGTTGAGGAAAACGATAATTTATTTTTCCCTACAGTATTTTTGCAAAATCAAAGAGCTTATTTAAGGATGCGTAAAAAGGAAGAAAAAGAAATGGAATGGAGAGAATTAAATCCCAAATGTATCTGAATGCGTGCATGAATTACTTTAGATAATTTCGTAGAAGATGAAGAACCCTTTATCCCAAAGAAGTTTTTCAACAAAATAATTCATGAAAAGTCGAGTGCTTGGACAGCAGGAAATGATGATGCCATTCATCATTGTAGCATTGGTAAGGAGCTTAGATGGCTACATACAACATAGGGTAAGTAAGTAGTCATGTTTATCAATGCAATTACCACAGCTCATAGTTAATGTCATATTGAGTAAAGTGGTTTGCCCACCAAAGATGCACAGGATGTAAGGAATCAATAGCATATCACTAGGAATATGCCACAGCTTCCTGATCATGGGGTCTGATTGCCTGGAACCCCACTGATCCCCAACTGAATGCTTGTTGTTCAATAGCCAAAGGGGGCTTACTATACTTTACTCTCAGGATTGTCAGAAGTCCTAGAGATTGGACCTTCACAGTTCCCAGTGATATGCCATTGCATCCAGTACAGGAATTACATTTCAGAAGGTTGATAACTTGGACTACATATATCCAGTATAGAACACCTCAAGTATGGCATTACCAAGTTATGTAGAGTTCTAAGAAAAGATGTTGCTATTTAATCGGAGATACAAGTATCTACTAAAACATACATGTCAGGAGAGCTTAGAGGCCATTTTTATATTTGTAGTGCAAGCAAAATGATCCCTTAAGACGAGAGTCATATTTTATCTTAACCCCATCACCGAAAAGGACGTAAATGTATGTCCTCTGTTTGCAGGGTCTGTATAGAGTGAGACCTTGTCTCTAAGAACGTCATATGCACTCCAAAATGGTACCGATGGAAACCACAGATCATCCAGCAAAAAAATAAAACTTGTGATTTTTTTGAAAGTTGAGAGGAGAAATCAAAAATAAAAAAGGGGGCCGTGTCCTTAAAGGAGATGTCTCGAGGAAGCAGTGAATTTTTTTTTTTTGCCCAGTCCCCCTAATTAAGCAAACATTACTAATTACCCCTGTAAATGACTTTTCTAGCTGGTTTCTACTTACAGTTCCAGCGTTTCAGCAACTTATAAAAATTTTCCCAAGATGGCCGCCGGCTCTTTTCCCTTCGCTCGCTGCAGCCCGACGTGCGCGCTCCCGAGACGCTACCAGCTGTGTCTCCATGGCAACCAGACGCCCCGCAGCCGCCGACCGGACCCCTGGAGTGAACACGGCCGACCAGTCACCCACCGCCAGGCAGCAGGTAACCGGCGCAGCGCCCCCCCATCACAGCGGCAGCCCCCCCGGCCCAGCGACAGCCCCCCCCCCCGGCCCAGCGCTAGTTCCCCCGGCCTGGCGACAGCCCTCCCGGCCCAGCGACAGCCCCCCCCGGCCCAGCGCTAGTTCCCCCGGCCTAGCGACAGCCCCCCCCCCCGGCCTAGCGACAACCCCCCCGGCCCAGCGCTAGTTCCCCCGGCCTAGCGACAGCCCCCCCCGGCCCAGCGCTAGTTTCCCCGGCCTAGCGACAGCCCCCCCCGGCCTAGCGACAGCCCCCCCCGGCCCAGCGCTAGTTCCCCCGACCTAGCGACAGCCCCCCCGGCCCAGCGCTAGTTCCCCTGGCCTAGCGACAGCCCCCCCGGCCCAGCGCTAGTTCCCCCGGCCTAGTGACAGCCCCCCCGGCCTAGCGACAGCCCCCCCCCAGCCTAGCGACAGGCCCCCCGGCCCAGCGCTAGTTCCCCCGGCCTAGCGACAGCCCCCCCCCGGCCCAGCGCTAGTTCCCCGGGCCTAGCGACAGCCCCCCCATCGCAGCGACAGCCCCCCCGGTACAGCGACGACAGCCCCCCCCCCGGCGCAGCGGCAGCCCCCCCGGCCCATCACTTACCAGGACAGCTGGACGGCGGGACAGCTGGGCGGCTTCTCCGGACAGCTGGGCGGCTCTGCACCTTCCTCTAACAGAGGATGGTACAGAATGGCCGCTCCAGCGCGCTCCCGAGCAGTGACAGCTCATCTGCGCATGCGCAGAAGAGCTGTAGCGGGGAGCACACTGAAGCGGCTCGTGCTGAAAGGAGAAGACCGGACTGCGCAAGCGCGTCTAAAAAAGCAAGCTGCCAGCGAATTTAGACGGAACCATGGAGACGAGGACGCTAGCAACGGAGCAGGTAAGTGGAATAACTTCTGTATGGCTCATATTTAATGCACGATGTATATTACAAAGTGCATTAATATGGCCATACAGAAGTGTATAACCCCACTTGATTTCGCGAGACAACCCCTTTAAGGAGTTAAAGGGGTTATGGCAAGTTTGAAAGTTATCCCCTGTTCACAGGATAGATGATAGGCATCTGATTGGTGGAGTCAAACCACTGGGTGTCCCTGAATGAATGTAGCATCAGTCAAGCATGCCCGCTGCCATTCAATCCATTTCAATAGGACTGCCAGAGATAATTAAGAAGCTAGGCTATGGCTATTTACACTCAGAGATAAATGGAGTGGCAGCGCAAATCCTTGGTATCTTCTTCTTTAACATAAAGCAACATGGGACCAGTGGTCAAACCACCCCCTGATCAGATGCATATCACCTAGGCAATGGATAGTGGATAATTTTCAATCTTGGCACAACCTCATTAATTTTATAACATTTTACTTTGCAACTTTAAGCTGAAGGATCTCCTGAGTTTGTAAGGCTTCTCTCACACGGGCATTTTTTTACAGCGTTTTTAGCGGGCGTTGAAAATGCTGCACTAAGCCTTTATTAATTTCAATAGGACTTCTCAGACGAGCGTTTTAGCTCAGCGTTTCTAATGCAAACTAAAACAAACGCTGTATGTTCTATTTTCAGCGTTGCAGCGTGTTTTGACGCCCTGCATTGCACATTGAGACTCCAGTCAGACGGGCACATCGGCGCCCGTGTGACTGCAGGAAGGAGACGGACGTACCTGAAGACGGACATCTCTCTGCAGCGCCGGGAGGAAAATCATGTGACTGGCTCCATTGCCGGTCATGTGTTCTTTCATCAGCACTGGAGAGAGACGGCCGTCTTCAGGTACGGCCGTCTTCTAACTGTCAGTCACACGGGTGCATCGGCGCCGGTGTACGGATGCCGATGGGCCCGTGTGACTGAGCCCTGAAATGCATGGGGTGCGTTAATAATGTTGTAAAACACTGTGTACAGTAATTTACAGCATTTTTAATGCTGCTCACTATGCCATTAGTAGGGGGAAAAAAACAGTCCCATCATTAGCTTGCTTTGCCGGTTTTGTTGCTGCACAAAATGCCAGCATGGCCTAAGAAAATAATCTAAATAAATCAGCTTTATATATGTATGATACATTTTGGCAGCATTTAGGTACAATTTACAATTATCGTGCTATAGCTGAAAAAAATTAGTAGGTGCCTTTTTTGTCATGTCTCCCCAATGCAAAAGTATGACCTGAAAGTACCTAATGGTGACACACTACTAACCCTACTGTGCCCCATATACATTATACATCTTAGACATGCTTCCATTTATTCATTCCCATAATATTGAGTGGAAAATGAGTAGAAGTCAATCTTACCAATTTTTCAGGACGAGTGTTGTTATCAAGGCTGCAATGACCATGATTAGGGAGACTGTGATGGTAATTATCTGGTGTACTGCTAGACCTGTACAGAGAAGCAAAGACAGAAGCAAAAGCCATATGATATATGAGCGAAAAACCAAACAAAGTCAATAAAAAACAAGTAATAAAGTAGCAGGAAATGCAACTAAGATATGAAAAAGCACTATCAATGCACCAATAAGATCTCCTAAAGTTCACAGGGGCTTCTGGAGACTAGTCCATGGTGGTGTTGTAGGTCAGTGACATTGTCTGGCCTTGTTCTAATGGTTTAGTTGACATCATGTGGGTTCCTTGGGATATCAATTATACTGTACCTGGACTATATAACAGAATACAATACCTGCTACAGTGATGTATTTGCATTATAGAAAATGCTGCCCTTGGGACTGTTAGTGAATAAACTATTGGCAAGAGTGCCAGCCATCATCTTCTGTAGCAACAACTCAAAAGATCTTAATTGATGAAATCAAGGTTCTTTGGTTTCTGAACTGCATGACAAACACAGTTTAAGTTTTTTTTTTCCCCATCTCAAACCTTTATGGCATATCCACAGCATATAACACAAAAGACTGATAGGCACATGTTTCACTTGAGTTCGAATTCCCATTGCATCCAGCTACCCGGAACATGGTGGCTGGTGGTGGTCAGGACAATGAAAATAGCTGAGCGCCCTTTGCTGTGCTGTTTCTGTAACGCCCATCAAAGTCATTTGGAGTGACACAAACAGCTTAACACAGTGAGCTACACTGTTTCCTTAAATCGAAAGCTGTGGAAACAGTGTTGCTCGCTGTGCTACATTGCTGGTGTGACTCCCATTGATGTCTATGGGAGATTAGGAAGCAGCTCATCTCAGCCAAATACAACTGTTTCCATCATCCCAGCCACCTTGAAATCAGTGGTGTTCCAATCTTGGCCATGCTTGGTCTAGATGGGAACATCCCTTTAAGAGGTATGACTAGGTCATAGGTGCCCTACCTGTGGCTCTTCAGCTGTTGATAAACTAACTAGTAGTTTTATGATAAACATTGTAGGTTTGCAAAAGCTGGAGAAAAACAGGTGGGAGTCCACTGTTCTACATAATGCAAATACCAGTTGTTGACTATGTCCTAAGATATGGTCAAACTTTGGTTTATACAGTAAAAGGCTGGAATTACACATGCAGTTTTTTATGTAATTTTTTAAGACAAAATCAGGAGTGGATTGAATAGTAGAGATAAGCGAGCGTACTCGTTAAGGCAAATTACTCGAGCGAGTATCACCATTTTCGAGTACACGCCTGCTCGTCCGAAAAGATTCGGGGGCGAGCGGTGAGTTGCGGGACTGAGCAGGGGGAGCAGGGGGGAGAGAGAGATCTCCCCCCCATTCCCCGCCACCCCCCATCGGCCCTCGAATCTTTTCGGGCAAGCAGGCATGTACTCGAAAACGGCGATACTCGCTCGAGTAATTTCCCTTAACGAGTACGCTCGCTCGTCTCTATTTAATAGCAATAGAAAATTTAAAGGACTTATATTTTTCCTTCCTACTGGATCCACTTTTGCCCTTTGCTTAAAGGGACACTGTCATGCCAAACCATGGGCAGCATGAACCCAGTACAGTGATTCCCCGTAGGTAATTTATTATGAAAGGTTGCAGCATTTCCGAATAATTTGACTCAATTACGGAGCTCCAAGTCGCGATGGTGGGCTGCGTGAGGCTCTTCCCACCCACATCATATAGACTGACATCTCTTCCGCTCAGATGGTGGAAGCTTTAATGATACAGTAGCTCTGACCAGCATAATGTAGGATAGCACCACAACACTGCACACACAGATAAGCCTCCATATGTACCTTCCCTGTCACTCCCTGGGAAAAGAGCTGCCACTTCTAAGAGACTTCTGAGACACTTTGGTGAGAATTAATTCCCATTGCTTGCAGCTGCCATAAAGTACAACACCATTCCACTCTGTCTATACAGACAATAATGCCTGTGCCTCTAATTTGGCCACCCCATAGGGAGCTTTATAACATTAATAAATGCATGATTTCTTTTCTACAGACTTGCGACTAATTCATGAAATTAAATTCACTCTATATACATTCCCTTTAAGTTTAGAAATAGATTTAGCAAAGTTTATCTTGAATATGATAACTTTCTGCAACAAGTTATCTTAAGCCAATAAAAAGCTATTGTTCTCCTATCTCAACACAGCAAACCATTGAAAAGCCATTGAAAGAGTAAAGAAAATGTGACACAGTACTCAAGTTAAACTTTGCTATACCTGCACATAGACACATCTACGCTGTTATTTGAAGGTAACATAGTTAAATCCAAGTGTTTATAAGGCCCTGAAATATTCTTCTCAAACATGGAGAAATAAATCACTGTCAAGTAGATTTTCTATGATATGTAAATCCATGGCTGTAATCCAATTGTGGAAGAGAATTACACAAAGACACCAAGTGTTCTAAACATTTTGTAGATTCTACTTTCCAATTTAAAAGGCATCAATTCTCAGGCGATGATGAAAGAGCCAGAATAGCTCATCCACAAATTGACTCTCAAGCCGCTTTTTCTGTCTCTCTTTCTTGCTCATTTGCTCATCTATCGAGTGCCCGGGTAAGTACAGTAGATGAACATGGGTTGGCATATTTCATTTTCAACTCTAGTGCCATATGCTATTATAAGCCGCCTCATCACTGACATGATCTTATGGAAATTCTCTTATGTTCACAATTCTAATAAAACATCTCTGAGAACATTGAGCTTGGTTTTCCTATCTGTAAAATGATTTTCAAAGACTCTTCTTATGACTGGCGAAATATTGAGAAAACTCAAAGCAAGAGCGGAAAAGAAAAAAGTCATTTACTACCAATATAAAGGCTTATGAATAGGATGCAAATATGTGATTATAATGGGAAGAACCTACTTTGACAGTGTTGCAGCAGTTTTATGTATCAGCAATGAACACTTTTATAATATCAGACTGTGTACAGGTGAATCAGCTATACTGCAATATGTTATTTAAAGGTATTGCTCCATGGAGCCAACCCCGTCATCTTGCCATACCTACCCGTGGGCTGGCACCATGCTCTGGCTATCAGTCAGTCTCTCTCTGTTGCCTGAAGAATGTGGAGATGTGCCTGCATTTTTAAAGGGCCAGTGCAAGCTCTGCTACATTGTCCCCAGACTATACCCTGTCAGTTTTGGCTATATTAGGCATCCTTCCCCTGAGAAGGATGCCTAAGCAATTTAGTTTCACTTGTGTAGCCCTCATCAGTGTTTGTGTTCTGCTCTGGTTTCCTGAATTCTGCATGTTTCTGACTATTCTGACTTCTTCAGCCCGGACCTTGGCTACATTTATTGGATTACTCTCGCTGCCTGCCCTGATTCTGCCTGTTTATCCTATTGCACCCTGTTTGAAAGCCTTAACCTCTTGCATGACTCCCTCTTCTCGGCTAGGTCACCTGGTTACGTCTCTGTTCACACCCTCAGGTACCATACCTTGGTCCTTGGTTTCATGTAGCACCAGCAACTATATATTATGCAGTACTGGCTTGGAGATCCTTCAGCAAAGACAAAATCCCAACTGGAGTGTAAAGTGTGAATATTGGGGTACCACAGTTGCTGCCTTTAGCCTTAGCCCAAAGCCAAATAAGTATTTGGCAAAGTGGGTCCATATCAACTCACTGACAAATAATACATTGAACTATACTCATTGTTCCTTATGGGCCCTATGACTCTTGTACAACCAATCTTAGCACCTAGGGGACTGAAGCTCCCTTTGATCTACCCACTCAGTCAGTAGATCAATGTCACTGACATTCTTAGGGTAAATATTCCTACATAACTTTTGTATTGGGTAATTAGGCCACAACTCTATGCAGACTCAAGTCTACCTACTGTACTGTTAACTGGTTAGACTAGGTAAGTAGAAAAAGTTAGATGTCCGGAAACACTCCTAGAAATTTCCCATAGGATCTGTGTAGGCCATTTTAGGTATTTTGACCTTGACATGGAGACCATTAAAGAGATGTCTCCCATTTGGAAATATAGACATAATGAAGGGTGATCCCCCACTTGTGCCAGCATTGAAAGTTACTCACTAACTGTAACTACAGTTTTGGTGGATCCACCACTGCAGAGGAAATGATTGTCTAGCTAATGCTTCCCTCGAGGATAACAGCTGATTACAGAAATAAGTGAAGTGAGACTGACGATGGTTAGGAGATCATCATACCAAGCTTTTTGTGAAGAGGGTTTTCTTTTACCTTAGGCTATCTGCTTGACATACAAGGTAAGATAGAACCTTAATTTGGAAGAGAGGAAATGGTACAAATGCACTGCAGTAAAAGAAGAGTACTACCACCTGAGGGATAGTTGTCACCACCCTTCAAGAATGGTACTCCCCTGATAAATAATTATTTTTTCTAACAATAAGTACCACAAAAGTCAGAATAATTCATAAAATAAGAATCTGCATCTTTGTGGAAGAAAACCGGGAGAATGAACAGCAGTACATTATCTTCTGACCTTTTTAGGTTTAATTAATCATTTTCTAAACTTCACATGGAGTAGCTTAAAGCTCTTCTATTTATTTCCAGTCGTGTGAATCTAACACCATCAGTTATTTTGCTGCTGCAATATTTGTAAAGGGAATATATCATTAAAGCCAAATATAATGTATTATGTGCAACCATAATAAATGTGTGTGCCCTGAGAAACAGAGTCATCCTTTTCAATTTCCTGAGTAGCTGCACAACCTGCGACCTCACAATGCTCTGATCAGCATTGATTTAATTTTCATCATAAATTGGTGTTAGGATAATTGTAATTGGTGCATGTGTCCGTAAATGACTTAAGTGAAGGGTTTTAGAAGTAAAATGGTTTTACTGGAAAGAGATACTGTGCTTTATTTAGAGTATGATTCTTCATTTTTGCATATAAAAGCTTTATTAAAGGTGTTGGAAAAGGATTAGGTGAAATTCATCCCTCATTTATTTTTGTCTTTGGATCGGCGGTTGGGTCTCTCAGTTATCACACCCTCAGCTGTGGTGAACACGGTTTCCGATAGCACACTGGCACCGCGCAGACAAGCACTTCTAAAGCATGTAGTGTAGGCTCTGGCCACTCTTCCAGCTTAGACACCCAATAGTCAAATGGGGTAATGCCATGTGGGATCTGACATACTTGTGAAACATCATGGATAAGTGCTGCCTGTGACTGTGAGTCGTACTCTGTGTGGCTACTATAGGCTATGACAGACTGAAAAAACTATGCTACACCTCTGTTAGACTTCACCTGCCACCGGTTGTGGTGCTGCTGAGGTGGCTTCTAGCTCATCCACCATGAGCCACAGAGATGCAAACCATTGTGGATGCATCCCTGCGACCATAGCGAAATGCTGTGTTCAAGCTGCTTAACAGTCTGTCTTGATGCTTCTGCATTTTGAAATCCCTCTCCACTCCTGGAATGAGATTTGTCATTTTGGCCTTGTAGCGGGGATCAAGGAGGATGGCCACCGAGTAATGATCTGTACATTCAATGTTTTGGTTTTCTCCCCCTGGTTGTTTGAACTACCCTGTTGACATCCATTATGTCAACAGAGCAGTTGACTGCAGTTGACTACTGAATGATCAAACAGCTCCTCAAACTTAACCATGTGGACTGCTTTGGAAGATGCGGGAGAGTTGGCCTAGGATGAAAAAGAGGAGGGATGGTCATGCCCAACTGGTGCAGACTAACTGTTGTGTGCTTACAACTGTAAGGAAGAGGAGGTGATGATAGTTGAGGAATGCTGTGTCATCCACTCTATGATGTGTTCAGCATGCTGCAGATGTAACGCATGAGTAGAACCACTTCTTAGGACTGGCAGTGTGCTTGCTTCGCCTCCTACAGAAGTGGAGCTGTTGCTTCAGTGGGAGCTGCTTGAAGTGCCAACTTGGCCAATTCTCTATCACCTCCATCACCACCACTGCTGACATGTTCCCTACTGGTGCTGTTAATCGTGGATATGCAAAGCGTTTAGTGCATATCTGTATGGGCAGATGTGCGTGTTTCCACCCCTCACATAGACCTCTATGGGGCTTTTTGGTGCGCAAGCATGCACAAGGTAGAGAAGGTCCTATTTTTTTGCACCACGGGCGCAAAAACAAGGAGTTAGAATGAACCAGTTGCAATCAATGGGTTCTACTCTCCCTATTATGCACATCTGTTTAAGCCCTAAGATGGTAAGAGCACTGAAAGTGCTTTTGTTTCTATGCAAGTAATTACAAATAGATTTTAATATTTCTTTCAAGGTTTAGCTTTCTTTTTCTCATGAACCGAATGCGAGCAAAACTGAAAGCTGTTCAAGTGAAGACAATTAATTTCCAATCAACACTAATTGCAAGATTGAGAATTCTTGTTGAAACTTTATCCAAATTAAGTCAATTTTTCTTAAATAGTGATTAAAAGTAAACTTATTAGTAACATTAGGAATTACAAGAAAAAATCATAAGACACAGAAGTTTTTGTTTGTCTTGTATATCCTCAGGAATAAAATGTGATAATGTTTCTGACTGTCCTCAGAAAAAAAATACAAAATGTCTTACAGCGAAGTTCCAGGAAAATTTTTAGAATTACTAAAATGGGCATATTAAGGTTATGTAACGTAATAGGGTCAATAATTATTTTGCTCTGGTCCATTAAATGCAAGTTTCCAATGTTGCAGTGTTCCAGTTGCAATCAGGAAATGGAACCTCTACATCAGCCTGGTCCACGTGACCACACCATGGGCACTCTTGAATGTTTCACATTGCAAGAGGTTCTTTGGGGGTTGCCTGTCAGAAATCCCTCTGGATCTCCTGTCATTACAGAGGTTTTCTTGGGTGCCTTTGGTTTGGAATCTCGCAGTGCTTTATGTTCCCCACTTCTTTTCCCTGTTCCAATATCACTTGTAATGTGTAGACTGATTGGCTGACAGGTTACTATTTATCCTAGCCGGTCAATCAGCCATAATGGGTGTGTATTTATTTCGGTCCCACCCTCACATGGGTACTGGTTATTCATCTGTGCACCTTTGTGTGTTTGTCTCTTGTTATCCATGTTGGTTTATGTCCTTTCCTGTTTGAGCGACCTGTCTAATGCTGGTCGGATGCCTGAGTCATGTACTGTTTGTTCTCCTCCATCTGTTTGTGGAGGGACACCTGAACCCCCTTCCATCTGTATGATTGGTGGACACTTAAGCTATACCCTGTATGTTCCCCTCTGTCCCAATAATTTCTGGATGCCTGTACCCTGTCCTGTCTGTGGTGTTGGTGTGGCAGTGAATTTCTATCTGATATATACCTTTTCCTAGCCTAGTTAGCATCACTATCTTCTATTCATCTTTCTGTAGCCCCCATTTAGAGACAAGCTAGGTTCCTTAGGTTTGAGTTGTTGAGCCATCATTAATGGGACACTCTGCTTTTAGCAGGGTCCTGCAAGCTGCAGTTGGTTAGGGAGAGCATTTCCTCTCCTGTCTTTTGTGTCTCCCTTAGGCTCATATGGGCGTTTCCTGAAAATTGCGACCATCTGAAGCATTGAATTCCAATGTATTTGTTCAGATGGGCGATTTTTTTTGGTGTGTGAAATTGGCCAGCCGGAAAAGATACTGCATACAGAGTGCATTCCGGCCGGCTGACCCGCTGCTAAACTCCCTCCCACCTCCTCTTGCCGGCAGCTCCCATAGGCTGGGGAGAGAGAGAGTTTAGCACACTAGCTCTTGTAAGCTTCTGCCCTGTCCCGTCCTCTTCCCTTGCAGGCAGCTCACAAGGGGGAGAGAGGGGAGTTTAGCACACTAGCTCTGCCCCATCCTGCCCCCTCCCTTTGCCTGCAGCAGGCAAAAAGTGGAGAGAGGAGGGAAGATCGAAGCAGAGCTGAACTCTCTCCCCTCGCCGATGGTATTTCAGGCTGAGACGTATATACTGAATGGACGTGGAAACAGGAGATGCAGCCGTGACTTGGCCTCTCGCTCATGCGGCTAAAATCGAAGCACCCCTGTGAAGTAGCCCTGATGTTGGTGATTAAATACATGTATATGTTGGTCCAAAGTGGACATTATTAGGTCATAGCTGACATGTTGATGATGTCTGGGAAGGGCATTGTAGTTACAACTATACAAATGTAACTTAGAATAATTTTCTAGTGTTTTCTACAGTTTTTTTATTGTTTTATTTCATATTAGTTGGAAATGATTGGAATCAGAGCCCCATATATACAGGAGGTGGACAAAAATATGATATACGAAATGCATTCCCTAAATGTCATGGGATTATAAATTATATTTCACAATACTACCAGTGAATTAAAACTATATCAAAAGGGAAGCTCAGTGCTAGTGATTAAAATCCCATGTAAATCCTTCCTATTGGTCTGGGATCCATACATGTGTACTACATTTACATACCCCTATTTGTTATAGTATTAGCTGGGAAGAGTTTATAACTTTACTATTTCCCATGCCTGTGACACTCCTTTTCTGTCAAAGGGGTCCTCCGACAATATGGTGATAACAAGTTGTCTCAGCAAGTGGTAAGTGTTTAATTTCCCTGCAGCGTCACCACGGGGAGATATAAGGACTTACATTAAAATCAATAAGCTGTCTATGTAATGACTGAACATGCTGGGTCCCCAGAACAAGACATTTGAAAACCGAAATTCCAACATTTCAGAATTTGTTACAATTGTATTCACTATTTCTCCTTTGGGACTGATACATTTTACCTGCACAGATACATTGTAACAAAGGAAAAAAGATATGTGTTGGTGCTGTATTCAGCGCACAGAGAAGTGCCAAGAATTGATATATTTGCAGCCATTCTTAGCTATAAGGTGAGATTTTCTTAGATCTTTATTGGTTTTTAGCTTCTGGATGTCAACAAGAATCTTCCCATTCACTTACAGAAAGTAGAGATCTTGAAAATGAAAAGAATTGAAACTCATACAGGAGTAATAAGTGCAGTGATCATATTACAGCGAATGAGCAGGTAAAGGGTGAAATAGTTTTCATTCTAATGATGGATGTGGAGTAACTTTGTAAAGCCAAAAATACTGATGCCAATTCTTTTTCTAAATTCAGGGAAGCTGCCAGAATTTTTGAATTTGTCCTAAAAAGATATTATCCCTGGAAGCGTCTGAGCCTTTTAGTATTAATCACCATCATTGTTCTCTGTGCACTCTATCCTGGATGTATACAAGAAATAAAATGTAACCCCTTGTTATCTGTAATATGTGTATTCTGCTTTAGGTTTAGATGGCAGAAAGCACTGGAAAGTGAGCTGCCCTGAACCAGGTTTAGCGATCACAGTCAAGTCCTGTCCATAGTACAAGGATCCAACTATAAAGCCCAATGATCAGTGTGCATTTGGATGGTTTTTATAAGGTTTTATTTGAAGTAGGGAATGGGGCAGGATAATATTGGGAAAGAAAATATGTGTCTTCCCTCCATTTCTATGGATAAGAAACCAGTGATGGATTTTACATGGCAATTAGCCACCAAAGGATTATTATTTAAGATGGCACACAGAAGATACTGGTCATTTTTTTACATGCATTTGTCTGTACAAAGAACTTGTCATTAACATATCCTCTCTGGATTCCAGCGCCACATTTTCTTTCCCCGGCTGCTGCTGAAATGATTCAGAGTGAGCAAGGATGTACAGTGTTTGGCTAACCAAAATCAAAGGCACCCTGTCTAAAGAAATTTGATACTGACTTCTATGCCAGCTATATGTAATACTTCCCCGATCGAGCTTGTGTTTGTTACCATTGATCTTGACTTGTTATAACCTGGTTTCCTTGACCTATTCTTCACATTGTATCACATCTTGATCCTGCCTGACCTCCGCTACTGACTCTTGGCTTTTGTCCTACTTACCTTAATCTTTCACTAGGCACTGCTGTTTTCTGCCCATTAAACTCACTTGTACATTCCAATATTGACTTTCTGTTGCACTTCTTTGTAGCGATCATACCTCCCATTTATTCCGGTTACACCCACGTTAGATGTTTTCGAGCGACACAAACACCAGACAAGTTCAGGGCACCCATCTCTTCAGGACAGTTGTAAGAAAACCTACAGGTGACTTGTGTTATCTGTTTGATTTCCTTGGGCATCAAACCAGGAACAAGACTATTACAGAAATTGAAAAAGTTTTTGAATGGCTGTTTGCAACTGTTATTTCTAATACAGCGCGGCAGATCTACTTAAACCAGCACTTTATATGCTGGTCTAAGTAGAAATTGTGCTGGCATGGAGTACAACAAATGGAGCAAACCTTTTAATACATTTGGCACATCTTTTGGCCTCTTTGTCAAATCTGAGACAAATGCCAGTTATAATTGACCCCGGTTTGTGACATAAATGATAGAAAATCTGATGTAGTGATCATACTCCCTGATGTTAAGTTCCACCCACTTTTTCAAAAATTGGAAGGGACAGCGTAAAGAAGCAAGCAACAAAAAGTCACACATTTTGGTGCACAAAATGTCATGCACAAAAATGTGCAACTTTTATACATTTTATACACAAAAACCTGGTGTAAACACCTTGTCGGCCTGTTCTTCCATCATTCTGGTGCTAGGCATCAACTGGAATACTTCTCTATAGGGGTTTGGTTGAGAAGTGGATCAGTTTAGTCAGCCAATCACTGTTTGTTTGTGCACATTTATTCTGGCTCCTCCTCTCAAATGGTGTCAGGCATTCTCCAGTCTGGTTTGAGCATGTAGATCTCTATCTGTCTGTGTCCTATATGAATCTTGTCTGAACCCAGTCAGATGTCATGTCTGACTCCTGAGTGCTGTCTGACTCCTGCATCCTAATCAAATGTCATGTCCGACTCCTGAGTCCTGCCTCAACCCAGTCAGATTCCTGTCTCACTCCCGATTTCTGTCTGTGTGTTGTCTGATTCCTGCCTGAAGTTAATTAGGGTGATCAATCCATTTTGTTTTATCTGAATATGTACTAATAAAGTGTATCCATTTTGTCTATCTGCCTTTTGTTGTTTTTGTACAAGTCTGTAAATTGGTTCTCTTAGAACATAGTATTTACACTCATGTAGGCCAAGTAGGTTAAACCGTGCATGAATTTAACAGTGTTCTTGTATATTTACTAGACAGGGCAAGGAAGACATCAGCCTCGCCTTCCTGCTGCCTTTAATCTTAGTCAAAATAAATGAACAAAAACTAAATATATGAAAATTTGCGGCTAGATCTTCCTTCACCTAGGATAAAGACTCAGTTTACTGTCTGAGGCTGTATTCACATGAGCGTTTTATTATGGCAATTTTGCCATGATCAAACGCTAGCTGAAAATTGTGACCATCTGAAGCATTGGATACAAATTATTTGTTCAGATGGGCGATTTTTTGGAGTGCTTTTACGCTGACCGAAGGTCTGGACCTATCTTTTGACTGGAATACACACGTCCGGTCCCATAGACTCCTATAGGAGCCTATGAGAGCTACTGGCAAAGAGAGGTGGGAGGGAGTTTAGCAACGGCTTTGCTAAACTCCCTCCCCATTCGCTTCCCCTCTCCGCCCCTTGTCGGCTGCCTGCAAATGGAGTGCGCAGGTTGGGGCAGAAGATTAGCACACTAACTCCTGCCCCGTTCTGCCCCCTCCCCTTGCTGGCAGACATTAAGGGGCGGAGAGGGGGTGGGAGTATAATACACTAGCTCCCGCCCTATCCCACCCCCTTCCTTTGCTGGCAGCCGGCAAGGGGCGGAGAGGGGGAGGGAGTTTAGCAAAGCTAATTATGTGCTGCACCGCATATATATGCCGCAGCTTTGGCTGTCTGATTGGGCGACAAAACGAGAGATGCAGGCGTGACTTGGTTGTGGCTGCCTTCCGCCCATGCAAATCGGAGGAAAATCGTATTGTCCATGTGAAGGAGCCCTTATCCATGTATCAATCTACCCAGGCTAAGGCAGAGTGGGTTTTTACCACCCTCAACAAAGCACCTGGAAGTGTATGCCCCCTAATCCTAGTTACACTCATGGGTTTAGGATCAAATTATCCATAGTAGCAGGAGCTGCCAAACAGTGTATGTCGAAAAGTTTGAAGTTTTGGTATTTCTCTTGTAGTTTTGCCTTTACCAGCATAAAGTGATTACCTTCATTTCTTAACTACTCTAACTCAGAACAGCAAAGTAATGAAAGAAGTAAAGCTAATTCTACTATCTGCAATGCACAACAGCATCAATACAAAAACAGTTAATTGTGTTATAAATCAGGGCGCTCAGCTTTAGTGCCAGGAATGGTTTAGAAATCAATGTCTTCTTCTTGTTAATATTCATTACTAGTAGTGATATTTTATGGATCATATATAATTCATGTTTAATTAGCGTTTACTGCCTTTAACTTTTCATGAAATAACATTTCATAGACTTCTCATGATTACTCATTAGTAAAAGAAAATAAAAAATGAAGGCTGTATAATAAAGAATCCACATTGTAACTCAAACATGAGACATCATTAGTGCCTAGCCCCATAATTGATTCACAATGGTAAACATACTAATCTCATAATGATCAATGATTACAAAAATAACTTTTTTATGGTCTGAATAGGGCCTCCTGCCTAGTGACATGAATACAAATTTGCATTCTTTGATAGGTTTTCAGCTGCGAGCATTCCTATTGGTCAGCTGTAAACTGTAGTGTCTCTACAGGAGAAATGAAGTATTACATAGTTCCTATATACATGAATGGATTATCCATGGTGTGTGCAGATATTCTGGGTGCTCCAGACCTAGTGGCACTTTTTGTAGCTGCTCTTTACTATGGTTAAATAATGACTGTCTTGGGCTTGGGACCCCTTCTATAAACCTCAAATTCTAAAATAGGAAGTAGTCATATCCCATTAGCCCATACTGAAAAATTGACATTAAATAAAGCTGTCCCAACTTGACAACTCTTTCTCAAAATGAGAACATGCTGCCGATTATGTGATTGCGAAGGATGTGAGGGAATAAAAATCAATGAGAAAGGAGCTGTCCAGCTCTCAAAGACTGATGACCTATCCTTAGTATTCACTTTAGTGGGCCTCCAATACCATACTGAAGCTACTGCAAAGTGTTCTCTACACCAAAACAGCAGCCAGTCAAACAGATGCTCGACCAGGGTGCCCGTTGGCAGACACGTGCCAATCAGCTATCATGACTGAGAACATATCGGACAACCCCTTTAACACCTTGGCAATATCCAACATTCATGTATGTTGGATGTGTGTAGGGTTTATATAGAGCAGGCTCAAGTGCCAAAAATGCTGCATATGTGGTGGTGTTAGCCCTAATTATCGACTGACAACTGGCTACAGCATCCACGATCAGAGATACCTCCACTCATGGCTGTTAACCATTTAGATCTTGTTGGCAATTTTTACAGTGATATAAATGGTCCAGAAGAGGGAAGGAGCTCCCTCTGTCACCCAAAGGGCTCACTTTGAACAAGATCAAGGGCGTCTATTTGTACATCATGACAGCCTGGGGCCTTATGAAGGAATGTATTTCTGCCTATCTAACCATACCTGTAACAAGGCTTAATAGAATGCATGCAAACATACAATATGCTGCAATACTGAAGTATTGCAGTATATTGTATAAGAAATCAAATGTTTGCTAGTTTAAGCCCCCTAATGTGCTTTAAAAAAGTAAAAATAAGCTCAATACAGTTTTTTATTGTAATAATAATAAAAATATTATAAGTTAAAAAAAGTTCTTACTTTACCAAAAAAACTCAAAAGAAAAAAACTTAATTGGCATAAATGTGTCCCTAAGGCCTTAGTCCCACGGGCGTTTTGTCCCGCGATTTGCAGATCGCATGACGGATGCGCATCCGCAAATCGCGTGACCGGGCCCGAAAAATCGCCCGAAAATACTGCTCCTAGCTGCGTTTCAATAGAAACGGGCCGAAGCTGTCCAGCGCATTGAATTCAATGGAGCCGGCAATACAGCCGGCTCCATTGAAAGCAATGCGCTGTGGGCGATCGCCGGATGAATTTTCGGGAAGGGGCTGAAATATAACAGCACTTCCCTGAAATTCATCCAGAAATGTGTAAAAACAAAAAAAATATATATATTCACCTTGTCCCGGCAGACGGAGTTCAGCCGTGGCCGGCGGCAGTTCTCCTGAACTGCTCTCTGTAGTATTCAGCAGCCGGGGATTTAAAATCCCCACCTGCTGAATGAGCTGCCTCTGATTGGTCACAGCCTGACCAATCAGAGGTAGCTCTCACTCACACCCATTCATGAATGGGTGTGAGTGAGAGCTGCCCCTGATTGGTCCCTGCCCTGAGCCAATCAGAGGCAGCTTTCACTCACACCCATTCATGAATTCATGAATGGGTGTGAGTGAGAGCTGCCCCTGATTTGTCCCTGCGCTGAGCCAATCAGAGGCAGCCCTCACTCACCCATTCATGAATTCATGAATGGGTGTGAGTGAGAGCTGCCTCTGATTGGTCAGGCTGTGACCAATCAGAGGCAGCTCATTCAGCAGGCGGGATTTTAAATCCCCGGCTGCTGAATACTAGAGAGAGCAGTTCAGGAGAACTGCCGCGGGCCGCGGCTGAACTCCGTCTGCCGGGACCAGGTGAGTATATATATATTTTTTATTTTTACACATTTCTGGATGAATTGCAGGGAAGGGCTTATATATTTAAGCCCTTCCCGAAAATTCATCCCGCGCTCGCCCGCAGCCCATTGCTTTCAATGGAGACGGCTGTATTGCCGGCTCCATTGAATTCAATGGGCAAACATCGTTCTCTGCCACAGCTGTTACAGCTGTGGCAGAGAAGAATGATTTGTCTAGTATATGCTCTCAATGGGGTCGGCGCTGCTGCCGCTGGCCCCGTTGAGCGCATATAGAGAAGAGAACAGGAATCGCAGATCGCAGATAGGTGCGATCTGTGATTTCTGTTCTATAATTTATCAGACGAGCGCATAAAAAGCGCTCATGTCTCCGATACCATTGCAAAGCAATGGTTTTATAAAATCGCACATCGCATGCGCATGCGCAAATCGTGCGAAAAAACGCCCGTCTGATTAAGGCCTAAAAGTCTCATTTATTAAAATAAAACATTATTTATCCTGAGTGGTAAACTCCTTCAGAAAAACATACACACAAAGCCCAAATTACACTTTTTCGGTCATCCCAATCTCCAAGAAAAAAATTATGAAAGGCAACCAAAACTTTGCAGGTACTTCAAAGATAATACCCATAGAAACTACAGGTCGTCCTGCAAAGAACAATCCTCCTTCACTAGAAAAATAAAAACGTCATGATAGTCAAAAGATAGCGACAGCAACTATTTTAAAGATGTTTTAATTTTTAATAGTAGTACAACAAAAAAAGGTACATAAATTTGGTATCGCTGTAATACTACCAACCCACAGAATGAAATTAACATGCAGTTTCTGCCACATCATGTATGCCATAAAAATAATAGGCCTTCCCAAAAATGGCACAATCACATCTATTTTCAATTTCACCCCACTTAGAAGTTTTTAAATATTTTTTCAGCACATTATATGACACATTAAGGGCTCATGTCCACGGGGAAAAGAAGAACTAAAATCCGCAGCGGATTTTAACGCTTCTCCCGCGCGCGGATCCGCACCCCATAGGGATGCATTGACCACCCGCGGGTAGATAAATACCCGCGGATCGTCAATAAAAGTGATTTAAAAAAAAATGGAGCATGAAAAAATCTGGACCATGCTCCATTTTCATGCGGGTCTCCCGCGGGGACGGCTCCCGCGGGCTTCTATTGAAGCCTATGGAAGCCGTCCGGATCCGCGGGACACAAAAATCACATTTTACTTACCCGCTCCGGTTCTTCTCTTCGGCGCCGCGTCATCTTCTCTCAGCCGCGGCCGGATCATTTTGCTTCGGCCCGGCGCATGCGCGGGGCACGTCACCGACGTCATCGTGCACATCCGCCGAGCCGAAGAATGATGATCCGGCCGCGACGAGAGAAGATGAGGCCGCCGCGAAGAGAAGAAACGGAGCGGATCGGAGGTAAGTTTATTCTCATTTATTTGCATTTTCAGCGCTCATGTCCGCGGGGCAGGAGGGACCCGCTACAGATTCTACATGTAGAATCCGTAGCGGGCCCGATTTTCCCCGTGGACATGAGGCCTAAATGACACAATTGAAAAATACAACTCATCCTGCAAAAAGCAAACCCTCATATATCTGTGCAGACAGAAAAAAAGTATGATGTTTTGAACACTGGGAGGAAAAAGCAAAAGTTGGAAAATGGTCTTGTCTTTAAAGGGTTAACAGTAACTGTCAGGAACAGCTTCTGATAGGGACAGATTTCTGTTGCAGTGCCACTACAGGAGAAATGAAGTATTACATGGTCCCTATTCAAAAGAAAGGATGACTATGTAACACGTGGTACTACCATATCCTTTAGATCAGGAGCCACTCGGCTTTGGATAACAGAGGGGATTCCTGAGCATGGGACCACCATATATGACAAATATTCTAATACAACATACGTACAATTGAGCTTTACATCATGACTTGGGTTATCAGGTAACTAAGTCAGCTAATGGGTGTTTGGTTTCAGAGATAACCCGGTTCAAGTCTCCCTAAAGGTTGGACATTTATAGGATAACCCACCAATAGGTGGCGCTAGAAAGGCAAATGTTATGCTTTTAGAGGAGCGTTATTACACTGAATCTATTGTAGCATGTAACTATGAGACTGATGCTGGGAGTTTTAGGCTTTAAATATTATATATAACTGTAATCTGGCATATGGCAGACATCACACTGGTACAACAATCAGTGCGCTGATTGCTCATTGATAGCAGAGATATCACAAGAAAACATTTGGAATATTCTTTTCTTTGCAGGGATACAAAATAAAATCGGTGCATTATCTTTATGTAGTTTGGATAATACAGTGTAGTTTCAGCAATTGACATACTGTACGGGGCCTAAATATCGGCTTAGCTGTGTTAGGATGCTCGCTGTGATTATGTCAAAGTGTTTAAAAGGAGGTTGAAAGCAATTTAGGTAACACACTGTGTCAGTGACAAAAGAGAGGAAACAACAGGGGTGTTGGAACAAGCAGAATATGATCCATGCATGGGAGGTAAAGCTGACTTACTTATATCATCCAAGCAATATGTGCATTGTCTGAGCCAATGTGACAGGTGCAATAAAACAGGTTTAATGTTGATATATATTTTAGACTGCGTGGTGTTGTATAGAGATGTAGAATTGGGTTTGCTATTTGGCATTGCCTATGGTGATATGTGCCATCAGAAATGTTTCATGTAGCTGCAGGTAACTGACTTCATCATCTCTGCTGTTAAAATAAGAGGGAAAAATCAAATTCCACTCTGCTATATCAGTAGGGATGTAATATGTTATTAGCTGAATTTAGACCATGTGAAACATGCTTCCTGCACATTAACATTTGATGCTTCTATATATAAGCTGGTCTGTCTATCTATCTATCTATCTATCTATCTATCTATCTATCTATCTATCTATCTATCTACCTATCCATCCATATCTATCTATCTAATATCTATCTATCTAATATCTATCTCATATCTATTAATCTCATATCTATCTATCTATATCTATTTATCTATCTATCTCATATCTATCTATATCTATCTATCTAATATCTATCTATCTCATATCTATCTATATCTATCCATATCTATCTATCTATCTATCTCATATCTATCTATCTATCTATCTATCTCATATCTATCTATATCTATCTATCTAATATCTATCTATCTCATATCTATCTATATCTATCCATATCTATCTATCTATCTAATATCTATCTATCTATCTAATATCTATCTATCTATCTAATATCTATCTATCTAGCTATCTATCTATCTAATATCTATTTATCTATCTATCTCATATCTATCTATCTATCTATCTATCTATCTATCTATCTATCTATCTATCTATCTATCTATATCTATCCATATCTATCAATGTAATATCTATCTATTTATCTATCTATCTCTCTATCTCATATCTATTTATCTATCTCACTATCTATCTACCTCAAAGCATCAAACTAGATGTTCACTGTATATAGTACCATATATGTACATATATAGACACATATATATATATATATATATATATATATATATATATATATATATATATATATATATATATATATCAAACTAGATGCTCATTTGCTATCATTATTATGCTAGACCAGCTGCCACTCTGGTAATTAATTGGCATGTGGTTGTGTATATGGCACAAATTCATCAGATCCGATCCAGCCAGCTTTTGAGAACTTACTGACTGGGAGCAATTTTCACTCCAGGCTTGTTAAAGAAAGTACTTGGAGTTGGTTTGTGCACAGATCGATTTATAAGAGTTACTGAAATTCTAACAGATATATTTGTTACAATTAGGTGCGAACACAGCAGGCTGAAGAAGAGCATATAAATGCAAAACCTTACAACACTGTATAGTTGGGGCCCGCAAAACGTCACAGAGCGAACACATTGGTTTCAATGGGTTTGTCTCATGAGCGTGTTTCTCGCGCACAGGATTTGCCCTATCTTTCTGTGTGTTATGCAGAAAGCTGCCATAGAATTCTAAAAAAAGCAAGGAAAAAGGGTGCGACCCTGCGGACAACGCAGAGAAAAGAAGATAGCTGGCCTTTATTAGGCTCTAATAGCTATTCTATTCCACGGAAAGGGAGTATAAGGTGCGTGTGTAAAACTGGCATTGCGAGTTTAAAAATGACATTACTATGCGCTGACACGCGTGTATCAGCATGATTATTGCCGTCTCCAAACCTTGTTTGTGCAAATACGTTCCATAACATTCCCCCTCTGATAACAATTGTTATCTTGGAATTCTGTCATGTTGTTCATCTGTTTTTCATCCTGGAAATGTATTCAGAAGTTGACAACAGCTTCAGTAAGTACAGGAATATGCCTCAATGATAAGGGGAGTGGTAGTATGCAGTTGTCAATTTACTCATACATTTCCAGGAGGAATATCAGGGGAACATCACCATGCAGAATATGAACCCCTTAGGCTGCCTGTCCATGGCCGTGATGGAATATCACTAAGGATATTCTGCGGCGGGGGAGCAGGAGGTGAACTGACAGGTCTCCAAGATGAGCATATCAGATAGATAGGCTCACTACGGAGAATCGCGACATGCCGCGATTTAAATCCCGCGAGCGGAGAATAGCTATGATGCTCTGCTCGTGGACGTCGGGCTGCGCTTTCCATAGTTAAATGTGTGGGTAGCGTTCACTGCATTTCCCATGGCCGGATTATCACCACGGATAACACAGAGACATATCGCCTGTGGACAGGAGGCCTTAAGGACAAGGCTATTTTGTACCTTAAGGACAAGACACTTAAGGGATTTTACCCATGTGGTGGTTTAACTACTCTAATCTTTTTTCTTAAGCTACCCACATAATTTTTGCTGCATTTTTTTTTGCATATAGGGCTGATTTTTTAATATCTTTTTCACTGACTTTTTTTAAACGTTTTTTTATGGTTTTATTGAGGTAAAAGGCAAAAAAAAAGATTATTTTTTACATTTAGAGGTATTTGTTTTTAAATTATTATATTTATGCAAAAATAAAGTATGGGAATGGGTTCCTCGCATTGTTTCAGACGTTTTGATGTATAATATGTATGGTTTTGGATTACAGGGCGCATACGGCGATGGTTTTAATTGGCTTTGGGTTATTTTCTTTCTTAGGGCTTATTTACATGAGCGTATATCGGCCGGTGTTTTCACGGCCAGCCGATATACGCTTCCATCTGAGCAGTTCCCTCCTTCCCTACTGGCTCTCCGCCTCTCTCCTCCCCTCCGAGCGGTTTGCAATGGGAGTGGGCGGGATGGGGGTTTAGCTAGGCTCCCGTCCCTTGTCCATAGCCAGCAATGCGAGTGGACGGGACAGAGCAGAGCTTAGCTCAGCCGCCACCCCGCCCCCTCCCATTGCATACGCCGAAGTGGAGGAGAGAGGCAGAGAGCTGGTGAGGGGGAGGGAAGGGGGAACTGCTTAGATGGATGCGTATATCGGCCGGCCGTGTAAATACCGGCCAATATACGCTCATGTAAATAAGCCCTTATGTATATATTTTTATTTTACTCTTTAATTTTGGTTTTATTTGTGTATGTAATCATGTTTTTTACCATCTGTATCCTCCATGACGTCATATAAGACCTCTGGGTGACATTCACATTGTCTTTTTTTTTTTTTATATATATAATTGACACTTTTCCACTGTAGCTGGGGCATCCACAGAAGCTCCAGTTACAGGGAAAACACCCCTCTGTAGTGACAATAGTCACTGGTGGAGCTGATCAGAGTCTTATAGGACCCTGCAGCTCTGCTATGCCAGGGAATCCCAGCGGTCACTGACTGCCAGCTGGCGCAATGGAATAAACACTTCTACCTTCACTGTTTAGTACACAGCGCTCATGTAGTAGGAAAGGAGAAGGTGGAAGGGGTTAAAAACCACATATTCCCTCCTCCTCCAGGTTATCAGTTGTGTCTAACAGCTGATTACCTTGCCCTGCTTCTGATTGATTACAGAAGCAGAGGCTTTAATCCTCTGATGTATTTTTACTAGCGTCTGGGATTAAAGCCCAGGACCAAGCGCCGTAAATTTACGTCGCTTGGTCCTTAATGGGCTAAGTAAACAAGCTTTAGTTTTGTTATTTCATGGAGAGCTGAGTGATCCTTTTGACTTCACCACACAGGATAGCTGACTGAGAGGTTATTTTTAAAGTCAATGTAAATACTTTTAATACCGTGCCATTTTTCCATTTTTGTGCTGATCAATTACTTAATTTATCTTTAAAAGGCCTCGTTCACAGGAGCATTTTTACACCACTAGCTCAGCTGCAATAAACAAATTGCGACCACCTGAAGCATTGGTTTCTAATGTATTCAATCAGATGAGCACTTTTTAGCCGCGTAAAAACGTTGCACCGGAAAAGATAGAACATCGGCGACTGAATTAATACGCAGCCAGAAAAGATAGGTCTTGCTCTATCTTTTGCTGAAATATGCTGGAGACTCCCACTTCTATGGGAGCTGGCAAAAAAGGAGGGAGTTTAGCTGCGCTCAATGCTGGGAAATGAAGACAGGTTCCCTTTATTTAACTATTAAGGGCGCCCACCCACTGGCGATTTTTTTCCCTGCGAAATTCGCAGCATTTTTTTCTCTGCAGGGGTCTATGGGACTTGTAATGTTAAAATCGCGATCGCGCAAAATCGCGATTTCGCTGTAAGTTTAAAAAATCGCAGGAAATTTTAAGAATTTCGCAGGGAAAAAAATCGCCAGTGGGTGGGCGCCCTTAGAAGTCATTCTGAGGATCTCTGCTGACCGAGACATTTCCCTGCTGCAGCTTATATTCGCCTCAGCCACTCGTGTGAATGGACGAGAAAACGCTAATTTTGGCCGCAACTTGATTGCAGCTATTCTTCATTCACACGCTTTTCTAACGGCTTATTCAGACGATCGTATACCGGTCGGGTTTTCATGCCCGACAGATTTACGCTGCCCCTCTCTGCAAGGGGAGGAGACGGGACTGGACGGGAGCTACTGCATTGAGCTCCCGCCCCCTCTCTACCTTCTCTCCGCTCCTCACCACTGTTTGCAATGGGAGAGCCGGATGGGGACAGGGCTAAGTCCCATCCCGCCTCCTCCCCTTGCCGAGAGGGGCAGCGTATATCGGTCAGGTGTGAAAACCCAACTGATATATGATCCTCTGAATCAGCCCTAACACAGAGCACTAGATCTTTTGCATAGTGTGAAATTATACGATTCCGGATGCCAATGACTGCCAGTAAGGGAAGATTAGCAGCTCACATCCTAGAATACATCAAAATCTATAATAATGTAATATAATGTTTGTATTTCTATTTTATTTTTTACATAACTGATATTGGTAATGCAAAATAACTAATTAATAGCATGCAATAACAATCATCATCACAAGAAGAAGAATTGAGTAACCAACGGATCCACCTTAAAATACTAACTTTTTATCTTCGTGTATATATTTCACATTTCCTTGCAATATTGTGTTGTCTAGCGTTTAAAAATAAACCTCAGCACATCTTTCTGGTGCTTCATATAATGCATGCACAAATAGAGAGGCAGACAGAAGAGCGACGCTACAGTGAGGGGCACTAAATCTTGGCAATGGCCGTTCCTCCAGATGGCTCACTATAATATCTGACTGGAAGGCATGTTATTTCACCCTCTGGTACTTGTCAGCAGGTAGATGATACATGTGCCACATTCTGATCTGTGACTAGCAAGTACTGCACAGGAGCAAGAAATTCTGTCTTCAGATAAGTTTGAAATAAATTCCTTTGTTTTATATAGAATAAGGAAAAAAGATAAAAAGAGCAGCAAACAAAAATCCTAATATATTCTCTGTTAAGGCTGGCTGTCCACGGGCGAGCTGTCATTGCGAGATCCACGGCGATAAATCGCACACGGAACTCACATGACACGCTTTCTATAGGATAACTATGGAAAGCGCAGCCTGCTGCACATGAGCGGAAACATCATAGTGATTTCCTACTTGCGTGATTAAAATCGTGATTTGCCGCGGTGAGCCTGTCATTAATATAGGCTCATCGAAGGGACCTTTTAGTGCTCCCCTCTCCTCCCCTGCAGCAGAATATCGCTAGTGATATTCAGTCACGGCCGTGGACAGGCGCCCTAAGTATTGATCCCTTCAATATAGCTGAGAAAGTTTTGGCACAATATGTGCATTATTATTAGGGCTTAGGGCTCATTCACACGAGGGAATTTGTGCAGCTAACTTACATGCGCAAAAATAACGGTCCTATGGAAACATTCAGACAAAAGAATTTTAGCTGCGCAAAAAAATATGTGCACCTAAAAAGATAGGAAATCAGCAACTTAAATTTCCTGATGTGCAAAAATATAGGTCTTGACCTATTTTTGAAGCGCAAAGCACAGGAGCTTCCATAGACTCCTTTAGGAGACTATGCGAGTTAGCCGGCAAAGGTAGATGAAGGGATTCCCCAGCTGTGTGGGATTCCTCCTATTGAAAGCAAGGGTCGCAGAGGAACATGGAAGGGGGTGGGAGTTTAGCTGTCATAGGCTCACAGAAGCTGCCTGCGTAAAAGCACACAGCCAAAATGCACTATCTTGGCCGGCCGGACTCTTTTATGTCACAGAAATATGCCCATGTGCACTGATCCATTGTAAACCAATGCATCACAGGGGCAGCGTATATCGGGCGGGCATGAAAACCGGGCCAATATACACCCATGGGAATCCAGCCTAAGGGTGGGTGGCTTTAGACGAGCATATGAGCAAATACCTCTACCTCAGTGCCATGTATTTGTGTAGTGAAGGAGGTTGATTTGCATGCATAGCAGCCCATTTTGGGCGACATCAGCATATTTTTGTGTGTTTTTGTGCATGGAAAAATCCAGCTCATAAAACGCAGAGAATAGAACCTATTGATTTCAATGGGTTCATTCTCATCACTTTTTTAGGTGTGTGCGGTTCTTGCAGGCACAAAAAATAGGGCCTGCTCTGTTTTGTGCACATTTGGGCACATACGATAGGTACGCAAATGTGCACATATGTACGTGCAGGTATGTGCAAAATGCTGCGCAAACCCATCACCTTGATTGGCTTAATGCCATCTAAATCAGGGTGGGGTGAGCTAGCAGTGCCTGCGGCAATGTGCACGGTACTGTGCGTAGGCACGCACGCAAGTTACACACGTTTTCTGTTTAAAAAAGTGCGCAGGAGCGAGCGTGTGATGCCATCCTTTACTGTACTGTTTTGCGCATGCAGGATCTGTTTATATGCAATCGCAACACATCCTCGTCCTGATTTAAAAGGCTATTTCACCTAATGAGGTCCAGATATGTTCTTTTTCCCCCCCCGGAATTGCGCAGTGTATTGCGTATCCCATTACATATTGTGTGTACATTTGCACACCTCCCATTGACTTCTATGGGGACCATTGGTGCATAAATATGCAGGAAAAGAAAGCAAGTTCTATGTTTTTGCGAATCCGACAAATGCGCGCAAAAAAAGGAAATGAGAACAAACCCATTAATATCAATCGGTTCTATTCTCTGCGTATTGCAAACGCAATTTTTACATGTGGAAAAACTCATGCAAATACGTTCATCTGAAGGAGCCCTTAGTCATTGGGATCTGTTAGTGGTATTGAGATTCACCATTAAAGGAATCATAAAGTCACAACACAAATGTGAATAGAGCCTTAGTGGCTAGCACTGTTATATTGCAGTCCATCAGCATGGTGTTTCTATGTCCTCCCCCTGTTTAATGGGTTGCCTTCAGACACTGTGCTCTGGTTAGCCGCCATGTTCCAAAAACATACTGGTAGGATAGTTGGCTTTCTATGAAAATGCTCCTAGCATATGTGAGAAAGGGAAATTAGCTTGTGAACCCCATTGGAAACCGGACCGCTTAGAGAGCTGACGATCTCTGTACAGCGCCGCGGAACATGTTGTACTATATAAGCAGCAGGTAATTAATTAAAGAGGTCCATTAACCTTTTTTGTTTTTTCTTTGTAATATATTGCTTTCCCCTTATAAGCAATTATTGTTGATTTCAGCCATATAGCAAGGCATCACCTACAGAATATATAACCACAGTTGGCAATATTTATCAACAGAGGCATGTTTGCCCCTACAGATCATTTTTTTGCAACAAGTATATCAAACAGTGTGCGATAGTTAGATAAAGTTGCCACAAAATATAGTAATTCGCATGACTTGACCATGATACAGAAACGACTTATATACCCCAAAATCTATGCCAGGTCAGGAGTGGAGTTGATGCACTGGATTCCAATGCACCAGATCACACAGACATATTCCCGCAGTGCAAAAGTGCCTGGCCGGGCACTTTTATGCTGGGCAAGAAAGATAGCATTGGAACTATCTTTCTGGCCGTACTACCGCCTCTGCCATAGACTCCTATGGGAGCCAATGATAGCGGCCAGAGAAGAGAGGTGGGAGGGAGTTTAGCAGTGTGACTGCTAAACTCCCTCCCCCTTCTTTTCTCCTCCACCCCGGCTGTTTGCAATGAAAGGGGTGGGGTGGGGTGGGGGTGGAGCTAAGCTCAGCCTACCCCCTCCCATTGCTGGCTGCGGACAAGCTCCTGCCCATCTTCCCGCCCCCTTCCATTGCAAGCAGGTGGGGGAAAGGAGAGAGGAGGTGAAGCGGCGAGGGGGAAGGAAGGTGGTGGCAGTTTAGCAGAGCTAAGCTGTCTTCCTGCACCCTACAGAATATACGCCGAGCCCGTGCATCACATGGTAGCGTATATCAGCCGGCTGTGAAAATGCAGGCTGATATACGCTCATCTGAATAAGCCCTTGCACTGGATTCACACCCCTGTATTTGTGCGTGCAATACACATGTGCATATTTTTTGTTCTGTGCATATCAAGCCCCTCTCTCCCCCCCAAAAACAGCATGCCTTATTTTCTTACATATATGTGCACCAACAGTCCCCATAGGAGTCAATAGGGATGCGCAAATGCATGTATAATATGCTAGGAGGAGCATGAAACACTGCATAATTGCGCATGAAAAAGAAAACATCTGGAACTCATTAGACTTCTGCAAAAATGCTGTGCTCATGCATGAACAAATATGCATATACTCGTGCAAATCCAGCCTTAAGGCTTCCTCAAACTAATACGCGTGCAAATATGCTCGCTGCATCACAGAGTATTTGTGCATGAATCAGGTTTGGAGTTGGCACTAAACAGGCTGATGCGTGCGAGCCAGCACATATTAACCCTTTGCAATCCCATTTTGAATTCAGGGTTTCCTAGGGGGCTTTCTCTTTCTGCCATTATGCAATGGTGCCATCTGCTGGCTTCCATGAAACAGAATGGCTATTTAAAGCCTAATAAAGACCAGCTGTCTTCTTCTCCCTGTGTTATCCACAATATCACACCCTGTGATATTGTTACCTTGCAATAGACTTCTATGGCAGTTTTTTGCGGGCCAATTTTTCTAACATTCAGGATTTACCATCAAAGCCACGCTGATTGTTAAAGACTAGAGATGAGCGAACGTGTTCTTCCGAGCTTGATATTCGTGCGAATATTAGGGTGTTCGGTATGTTCGTTATCCGTAACGAACACCATGCGGTGTCCGGGTTACTTAAACTTTCTTCCCTGAGACGTTAGCGCTTTTTTTTGGCCAATATAAAGACAGGGAAGGCATTACAACTTCCCCCTGCAACATTTAAGCCCTATACCACCCCCCTGCTGTGAGTGGCTGGGGAGATAAGGTGTCCGCCTGATATGAAAGTCTGCCCCTCCCGCGGTTCGCTATGGATGCATTCTATATGCGCTCAATGGGGCCAGCGGCAGCAGCGCTGACCCCATTGAGAACATATAGAAGACAAATCCTTCTTCTCTGGCACAGCTGTAACAGCTGTAGCAGAGAAGAACGATGTTTGCCCATTGAATTCAATGGAGCGGCAATACAGCATGTTCCACTGAATGCAATGGGCTGCCGGCGATCGCAGGATGAATGGTCGGAAAGGGGTTAAATATATAACCCCTTTCCTGCAATTCATCCAGAAATGTGTTACACTAAAAATATATACCGGCGTATAAGGCGACGGGGCGTATAAGACGACCCCCCAACTGTCACCTTATACGCCGGTAATACAGTGGAGCAAAGAATAAAAATCATTACTTACGTTTTTAGATGATCTGCGGCGCTCCTGCAGGCTGTCACTCCCTCCTGGTCCACGGCAGAGTATTGCTTTCTCCACGAAAGACTTTAAATCCCTGCCTCCAGAAGCACACGTGCCTTCAGCCAATCACAGCCAATGACAATGATGTCATTGAATGGCTGTGATTGGCTGTGTTTCTGGAGGCGGGGATTTCAAGGCTTGAAATCCCCGCCTCCAGAAACACAGCCAATCACAGCCATTCAATGACATCATTGTCATTGGCTGTGATTGGCTGAAGGCACGTGTCTTTCTGGAGGCAGGGATTTAAAGCCTTTCATAGAGAAAGCTTGTCTGCCGTGGATTAGGAGGGAGTGACAGCCTGCAGGAGCGCCGCAGATCATCTAAAAACGTAAGTAATGCTTTTTATTCTTTGCTCCACTGTATTGCCGGCGTATAAGGTGACAGTTGGGGGGTCGTCTTATACGCCCGGTCGCCTTATACGCCGGTATATATTTTTAGTGTAACACATTTCTGGATGAATTGCAGGAAAGGGGTTATATATTTAACCCCTTTCCGACCATTCATCCTGCGATCGCCGGCAGCCCATTGCATTCAGTGGAACATGCTGTATTGCCGCTCCATTGAATTCAATGGGCAAACATCGTTCTTCTCTGCTACAGCTGTTACAGCTGTGCCAGAGGAGGACGATCTTTATGCTGACAGTGGGGGGGGGGGGGCACTCTTGCCGCTATTGTGGCTTAATAGTGGGACCTGTGAACTTGAGATGCAGCCCACCATGTAGCCCCTCGCCTGCCCTATCCGTCACTGTGTCATTCCCATCACTTTCCTGAATTGCCCAGATTTTCACACATGAAAACCTTAGCGAGCATCGGCGAAATACAAAAATGCTCTGGTCGCCCATTGACTTCAATGGGGTTCGTTGTTCGAAACGAACCCTCGAGCATCGCGGGAAGTTCGTTCCGAATAACGAACACCCGAACATTTTGGTGTTCGCTCATCTCTATTAAAGACCAGAAAAAAACAAAAAAAGTGCGAATACGAGAACACGTGCCAAAAGTGAATGTTAACCCTTTCCAATCCAATGTCGGGCCTGCCCCGACATCATGATTTCCCTCCACAGCTCCGATGTTGGGGCAGGCACGACACTGCAGTGCAGGAGTGCATCTGCACCCAATCATCAGACACATCGGGTGCAGATGCACTCCTGCACTGATCCTCATCAAGCACCCCCAAGGAGAAGGCAGAAAGGTTTTTTTTTAACCCTTTCTGCCTTCTCCTTTACACATTACATAGTCCTCAATTAGCACTATGTAATGAACAGAGATTCCGGGCCGGCGATCATGTGACCGCCGGTGTTACCTGACCCCCAAGGGTCACATGAACTCCGAGCCGGAAGCCTGCACCGTGGAGGCACCTGCTTACTTGTCCGGCGTCTTCCGCATTCTTCCTTCTGCTTCCCGGCCCGGCGATCATGTGACCGCTCGGTGCCACCTGATCCCAGCGGTCACATGATCGCCGAGCCGGGAGGCAGAAGGGAGAATGCGGACGACGCCGGACATGTAAGCATGTCCCTCCACGGTGCAGTGAGCACCTGCACCCTCCTAAACTCTGTCAGTTCAGGAGGGTGCAGGGAAAATGTATTTTTTCTCATCCATTCTCCCCAGCTCCAATTTATTTGGAGCTGGGGAGAATGGATGAGAAAAAAATAAATGGATTGGAAAGGGTTAAATATGTTGCAATAAAAACTGCACCAAAAATGGAAGAATATTGCAAAAAAAATGTACAAATGGGATGGTAAATTTCCCCCAGTTTTTAATGCATAGGATCGTGTACACATGTTTCTACATACACTATATTGTATAGCATGGTGCTGGAAAGAGTAACATTTTTCCTAGGGGTTTCCTGCTTCTCTAAGTATTGTATGCCTCTGACTGCAACAGGAATTCTTCATGCTTTAAAGCAAATGTACAGCAAGCAAAGAGATAGCAAAATACAATGTTTCCCCTGTCTAGAAGGAAGTCATTGCCTTGCAGTAGAGTCCTCCATACTTGCTATATCTCTTCTCCCTGTGTCTTCAGTATAGTTAACACCTTCATCTTTCCTCCCAGCATCAAATACTTGAGTTGCTTTGTTATGACAGTGAGAGTAATTCATAAAGACAGATATCAAGGAAAGAATATACATCTACCAAGAGTCCCAGAAGGACTTTACAGAGAGATTCAACATCTGGAAGTTTATTTTAGGCATCACTAAAGGGGCATACATGGCAAGGTCTTAGGAATGTAATCTTCTGAGATATAAATAGTGTCATTTCTTGGAATCATACGTCTTGTTATATAATATGACTTATGCTACTTTCACACCTGCGTTAGGGCTCAGTTCAGGGTTTCCGTCTCTCTGCTCCATTTTTAGAGCATAGACACTGAAAGAAATGGATCCGTTTTCCCCATTGATTGCAATGCAGTTTCAAAACAACAGAAAGCAAACTGTAAGGCTTCCGTTTGCTGCCATTCCATCAGATTTCAGTTTTTTTTTCTATGGAAAAATAAGTCTGCAAACCGCTATTTTCCCATCCAAAATAACTGAAATCTGATGGTATAGAAGCAAACGGAAGCCTTTCTGTTTGTGTTTCTTTTTTTGAACCTTTTCCAATCCACTGCCTGACGTCTGAAGACATTCTGATTGAAGGCTGTACAGCTCCGATGTTAGAAGATGTCCGGCAGGGTATTCTTACAGGGTATTGTTACTGGCCGCTCTGTTGTCAGGGGCCTCTACAGCATGTCCCATACTGCAGTACTGGCTCTAGCAAGCAGATGGCGCCATTGTATAATGGCAGAAAGAGAAAGCTCTCTAGGAAACCCTTAATCCAAAATTGGATTGCAAAGGGTTAAATGCCATTGAAATCAATGGAGAAAAAATGGATCAGTTTGTTTCAGTTTTATTTCAGTCTCTCTCCTCCAAACATGAAGCAGAAAGATGGAAACCCTGAAATGAGCCCTAACAAAGCTTTGAATGCAGCCTTATATTTGGTTAACCAGGGAGCATTTATGCTGTGCTTTTGCATGCATTTTCAATAAGGCCTCATGTCCACAGGCACGCATGGTCGAATTCTGCAGCGGTTTCCACCCGGCCCGCAGCCATGAAGCCAAAAATGTCATTATACTCACCTGTCTGGATGCTGCGGGTCTCCTCTCCATTGCGCCTGGATCTTCCTTCTCCTGCCCGACGGATGTGCTCAGCACACCAGCGGTGTGCCACGCGCATGCACCGTGCACACTTTTAAAAAATCTCCTGCTCTCTCGCAGATCCGCAGCACAGCACAATGACAGCTGCGGCTGTGCCGCAGATATGACAGCTTCCATTGACTTGAGCTGTCCGTGCAGGAGGTCCACAGGAAAATGGAGCATGCTGCGATTTCTTCCCGGTCGTGCGACCTACACGCCGGAAAAAACAAATCACAACTGCATGCATTATTTGCCCAGCGGATGTTAATGCATTTCTATGGGATTCTGGAGCTGCGGATGTCCCACGCGGGAGACGCGCGGATTTCATAATTAAAATCCGCACGTGGACATTGGGCCTGACCTATAAGCTTACTGTATTTTATTTTATTATGGAGTTCAATATATAAACAGTATACAACAAGCTCCTAGGCTCCACCTAGTGGTGGCTGCAGACAGCCAGAATTGTATTATTTAACTCTATTTCTATGAAGGGGATTTAGAACTGTGCATTGGGAAAAAGAAAGTTCTGACTCCAATAGAGATACCAAATAAAGTTGATAGCGGTGCATTCACAGCACACACATCATGCTCTCATATATACACATATGCTCATCTGCAGGAGCCCTAATAGTGTAAGTGTATTTGTGTACTTACATGTGCATTTGTTCTACATAGTTGCACAATAGGAATTGTATTTTTGTGCTTGTGCATGCATATTTTAATGCATTTTTTGTGCACACATTCCCACGCGTATTTGCAAATGCAAGATAAATGTGCAAGCATGCTCCTAATAATTGCAATGGGCAATTAAGTTTAATTAGTTTAATATGTGCTATTCTTGTGTGCTATATGCATGAAAATTGAACATGCTGCTTTTTTTCACAACTATTTGCAATGGGGGGCGGGGGCGGAGCGAAGTCCCGAAACTTTGCTCCGCCCCCGTCCCCTCTCATTGCAAATAGTGCAGAGGGTCAGAGAGCAGGTGGAGAGGAGGCGAAAAGGGGGCGGGAGCTCAGTGCACTGCTCCCGGCTCTTCCAGCCTCCTCCCCCTGCAGAAAGGGACACGGTATATCGGCCAGGCGTGAATACCCGGCCGATATATGGTCGTCTGAATAAGCCCTAAAAGATAGGACATGCGTGACTGAAAAGCACGAATCTAAAGTTCATGCTGTGTGAAAACATAGGACCTATTTTTAGTTTGCGATATGCAGGAGTTTCCATAGACTCCTATGAGAGCTGGATAACAAGGGAGAGAGATTAGCCAAGCATTCTGATTGTTTAGTTTACACTTCTAAACAATGAGAATGGGAGATGAAGGGAGATAAGGGGGGAGGGAGTGCTGCCCTGCCACTAAAGCCAGAACCAGATTTCAAATATCCCACTTTTAGATCCTGTTAGTCCCTGCCATGATGAGGGGGACTACTTGGGGGTTCCATTCATCTCTGCGGGGCTGGAGGAGTTTCCCCGCAGCAGGGAGAAAGAGGAAGATGAAGAAAGTCCCCATCTCCGCGCAATACTGACATTCCCCTGCAGGGGAGAATAAAGGATTCCCCAGCAGCCGGGAGAACGAGGGAGAGAGATAGGGCTGGGCTACATGGCTTCCCTGAGGGATTCCTCAAGAGTAGGGGAGAGAAGGTGTGGCTAGAGGGAACCGCCCTCTAGCCCTGCCCATCAAACCCTGCTCCTCTCTAGTCCTACCCCACTATCTGTTATGTGGGATTCCCTCCTTCTCTCCCCAAAACAGGGATATCTCTCTAGCTCCGCTGCTGGGGAATTCCTTTCTCCCCATAGCAAGAAGAGAGAGAGGGGCTAGAGGGGCGGGCTTAGAGGGTGGTTTCCTCTAGCCATGCCGTCTCCCCCCATGCTCTTGGGAAATCCCTCGGGAAAGACCTGTGGCCATACCCCCTCTATTCCAGTATCGCGTTGTGATTTACGGGGGTCCCCAGCAATGAAGGAGGTTCCCTGGGGACTCCCTTCATTTTTGCTACCTCTGCTATATGGGAATTCCTTCAGCTCAGCTACTGGGGAAGCCCTTTATCCCCACCGAGATGAAGGGAGTCCCAAGCGATGAAGGAAAGCCCCGCATAGCTTTCCTTCATCTCTCTCTCTCTCCTCTTGGAGCAGCAGCACTAGTTTTCAGCGGCACGCAGCTCCCAATTATGTGAATGGACAATTTCACTGCTAATTAAGCTTGGGACTTGATAGCAGGTAAAACGCCCGTTCACGCAGATTTTTGCACCAGTCAGCCGCAATTTTTTTGTGCGGCTAACTTCTGTGAGATTTTCATGCTTGTATGAATGAGGCCTATAATGCGCACTGAAAACCCGCACATATGACCGAACCAGTTGAAATTAATGGATTCTATTCACTGCGTATTGCATACACAAAGGCTGGGTTAACACCTGCGTTATGATTTTCTGTCAGAATTCTGTTTTTCTAATCTCTCGGTCCCATTTTTGGAGCACAGAAACAGAATAAAAATGGAAAGAAACATCCGCTTTTGATTTCAATGGATTTTCAAAAAAAGTAGAAAGCCTAAAGAAAGCTTCCAGTTTGCTTTCATTCCATTTACCGGTACTTTCTGTTTTTAACTGAACAAATAACGCAGTCTGCAGCATTATTAGTTCAGATGAAAAAAACGTAAACCAAACGGACCTGTTTTAGGACTTTCCATTAATATCACAGGCTACCAAAAATGGCTGTCATTATTTTGCTGACATATCTGGGGATTTGGATTTATAAAATTATTTTAAAAATTGTTAGAAACCTACTGCGGCTGAGTGACTCTGATGAGGGCACTATACTGGGGAGTTGGGCTTTATGCAATTCCCTAATATAGATTTCTCGCAAATGAAATAAACACAGCAAAGATTGTTAGATGAGAAGGTCCTGCAATAGTCTTTTTAAAACGATCAGGCAATTAGAAAATCGAAGAACACTTTGACAAGCCCCAGTGCTTTGCTGATGTGCAGTCTTTTTTACACTGTTTCAAATTCTGTAAAGACAGACTCTCATATTGTAGGATATTTGTCTTTATAGAAAACACAGTTTTTGCACTTGCTAAAAAATGGCATGTTGTCAAAGACTTGCTATACTTTCCCCAACTAAATTAAAGAAGTTTTCCCATGACAGAAGAGAATTCTGATCCCTGATTGGACCACTTACTAAAATATAACTTTTATTAAGTACGGTTAAAATCTAACTACTTAACGAACAAACCTACATTGTGAAATAATCATCAGAGAGATAAGGGATTGAAAGAAAATTGTGAATAACCCAAAAGGCAGAGGTATACTCAATACCTCAAGGTTATTTAATGTGTGTCACATAAATCACTGATGAAAAAAGTGACTGACAGCCTACCATCTGGGCTGTCAGTATATCTATTTGTTTGTCTTTTATCTTATAGGGCTATTGAGCCACTTTTTGCTAGGGCTGGTTATTCATCATAGCTAGTGTTGCATCAGAATTAGTTTAGGGCAGTGATGGCGAACCTTTTGGAGTCCGAGTGCCCAAACTGCGACCTAAAACCCACATATTTATCGCAAAGTGCCAACATGTCAGGGGGCGGGGCTTATCACGACGTATGATTTTACCTCCGTCGTTCTAAAAAGGACAGGGCTGCTTCAAAATAGACAGCGTGCAGATTTTAACTGCTTTTTGGATGCGGAAATACTGCAGAATGTCCTCAACAGAAATTCCTGTTGCAAATTTTGAAGCATTTCCGCATCCAAAAAGCAGTCAAAATCTGCACGCTGTCTATTTTGAAGCTGCCTTGCCCATTTCCGCCAAATGTAAACATACACCAGCGGTAATAATGACCCCCATCACCGACCCCAGCGATAATAGTGACCCCCACCCCAGCGGCCCCCCAGCGCATAAAAGCGACACCCCACAGTGGCCCCCAGCGCATAAAAGCGACACCCCACAGTGGCCCCCAGCGCATAGAAGCAACACCCCACAGCGGCCCCCAGCGCATAGAAGCAACACCCCACAGCGGCCCCCAGCGCATAGAAGCAACACCCCACAGTGGCCCCCAGCGCATAGAAGCAACATCCCACAGCAGCGGCCCCCAGCACATAAAAGCGACATCCCACAGCGGCGCCCAAAGCATAATAGTGACATCCCCCAGTGTATAAGGGACATCCCACAGTCTAATAGTGACATCTCATTGCGGCCTCCTCTGCCCCACTCACTCACCTCAGTTGTGGTGCGCTCTCCTCCTGCGTCTCAGCCTCTGCCGCAGCACCCAGGGTCGGCGCTGTCCTCTGTCCCGGCGCTCCCTGCCTCCCTGCTGTCCTCCATGCCGGGGCCGCTGGCCAGGCCCTGCACTGCCCGTGCCAGTGCTCCCAGCTTCGGGCCCGCAGCTCTCAGGCTCACTGCAGTCCTCCGCCCCCAGCCAATCAGAAGCTGGGGGCGTGAACCAGTTCTATGACAGGATCGGCGATGTTAGCACAGCAGCTAAGTAAATGCCATCAGGGGAGCCGCGGCCCCTGCTGGTATTTACAAGTGGTGGGCGGCCGATGGCGGCGCGTGCCAGTAGGGAGGGCTCTGCGTGCCACCCCTGGCACGCGTGCCATAGGTTCGCCACCACTGGGTTAACCCATTAACACTACAGGATGTACAGTTACGTCCTGCAGGTTTTGAATGTGTATGGAGGGGGATTGCGGGGCGATCTTGTTCCATACAATGCGGGTGCCAGCTGTTTCTTACAGTTGACACCCACCCGCAACAGCTCTGATAAGCTGCACCGTTCATTGAAGCTATTAACCCTTTAAATTGCGGCATTAATTCTGACAGCAGCATTTAAAGGCCCTGACCCATTTTGGGGGGTCCAGCACTGCCCCCTGTGATAAGATCGCAGGTTGCGAAGTGTTTGTCATGACAGCCCAGGGGCCTTCTAAAAAGCTACAGGGCGGCTATTGCAGATTGCCTATCAAACCAGGCCTGTGGCTTGGTAGATAGACTGCCTGTCAGATCGCAGTATGATGTAATGCTGTGGCATTACATCATACTCCAGGAGCGATCAAAGCATTCCTAGTTGTAATCCCCAAAGGGAGGGCTAAAAAAAGTAAAAATAAGATCAATATAGTTTTATTAATTGTAAAAAAAAGAAGTTTAAATCCCCCCCCCCTTTTTGCCATATCTATAATAAAAAAATCTAAATCCTAAAAAATAAATACAGAGTTGGTATCGCCGCGTCCGTAAAAGTCTGATCCATCAAAGTAGCACATTATTTACCCCACATGGTGACCGTCATCCGAAAAAATTTAAAAAAAAGAACGCCAGAAATGCACTTTCAGTCACCCTGTCTCCCAGAAAAAAATGCAATAAAAAGCGATCAAAAAGTCGTATGTATTCCGAAATGATACTAAAATAAACTACTGGACATCTCGCAAGAAATGAGCCCTCGCACAACTACGTTGATGGAAAAATTAAAAAGTTATTGTGCGCAGATGATGGCGGCAGAAAATAATTTTACAAAATTAGATGTCTTTACAAAAAAATAAAAGTAGTACAGCAAAAAAAACTATACAAGTTTGGTATCATTGTAATCGTACTGACCAACTCGTCCCGCAAAAAACAAGCCCTCATACAGCAATGTCGATGGATAAATAAAGGAGTTATGATTTTTAAAAGGGAAAAGGAAAAAACGAACATGGGGAAAAAAAACGAGTCCACGTCATTACAGGGTTAAACGTGAACTTTGAGCCACCTGCACATAGCCGGGTCAGATCCCGCAGCGGAATCAACCCTGTGCCTCGCCAGTGATCCCCGCGTACCTATCCGGGTTCTTCATAATCTGTATTGCGGCTCTACCAGCCAGCATGCATGCGCAGTACAGATTATGCCGCGCTGACGCAGGTCCTGCGGCCATTCTGTAATTATGACTGCGGAATGGCCGCAGGACAAGCTGCTTCCATTGACTTCAATGGAAGCCATCCGTGCGTAGCCCTCACAGAATCGCTGCATGCTGTGATTTCTCTTCCGCGAGCGGAAAATCGCAATCAATTTCTGCTCATGGAAGTGAAACCACGTATTTCCCCAGCATGCTATGGGGCGGTATTTGCTGTGGAGTTCGGAGGTGGACGCCCGCTGTGGACTCCACAATGCAAATCCACCTGTGTGCGTTCTGCCAAAGGCCCCCTGCACATGAGCGGAAATTCCGCGGTGGGATTTCCCGCGGAATTTCCGCTGCTGGAAGCCTGCATAGGATTGCGTTAACAAACGCAATCCTATGCAGACGGCCGCGGTTTGGCCGAGTGAAATATCGCGCAGCAAACAAATTGCGGCACGCTCTATTTCTGTGCAGGGCTCGCAGAAATGTCACTCACCCGCTGCCGGCTCCGGTCTGCCCAGCAAGCCAGCACATCAAACAGCCGGAGCTGCGGGGCGCTGGTGCGTACGCACTGGTCCCTGCAGGTGCTCGGGTCGGATCCCGCGGCGAGATTTCTCGCTGCCGGATCCGACCCGCCCGTCTGCAGGCGGCCAAAATACAACATGCTGCGATTTTCCATCCGCGAGCGAAAAGTCGCAATTGATTTTCGCTCGGCGACATGGAAAACTGATTTCCAACAGCATGTCTATGTGCAGTATTTGCATTGCGGAATCAGGAGGCGGACACCCGCTCCGGATTCCGCAATGCCAAAACGCCCGTGTTTATGTGTGTAGTGGTGAAGTGAAGTGTTTAGCAGTTATCTTTGCAGTAACTGCTGTTCGCTTCTTACTTTAACCCAGGCAGCAAGGATCTTCTTTTAAACCTCTTCTTTACTGCTGAAGCTCTGCTCTGCTTCTCTCACCACAGGCAGTCACTGAGCGAAGGCTGTTGTCGGCTCTGCATTGGAAATCCCCGCACTACTTCTGACATGGGAGGTAGAAAGCGCTCCCATTGGGCTGCTGTGCGGAGGGGCGGGGATATGAGGAGCAGACAACAGCCTGCGCGTGCCGGCATCTCCTTCACCTCCGCTGCCGTCTGGGCTTTATTTAAATCTCCCGCTATAGGAGTGACAGGGGAGTAAGGAAGCGCTCCCATTGGCCTGATGTGTGGAGGGGCGGGGGGGGGGGGGGTACGAGGAGCTGCTAGAAGACCGCGCGTGCCGGCAATCAAGTTCACTCTGCAGTCAGCGCTGCCCTGCCTTACTTTTGACAGGGCAGGAAGCTCTCTCTGCAGTGCCGACGGCCGGGTGATATCAGCGAACAGCACGCGGCGTGCCGGCAGAAAGGACTCCGCGTGCCCTCCCCGGCACGCGTGCCATAGGTTCGCCAACACTGGTTTAGGGACAGTCTTAGACAACAAGATAAGATGGGAAAAGACAGGTGTACCTTCACTTTAAAGCTCAATTCTAATATAGATAGAACATAGGAATAGCATAGAATTGACTGTTCTGTCTTGAAAGGTATCTCTTATGCGATCTATAGGACTGTGTCCTCCATATACGTATGGGGAATCACAATTGTGGTGGAGATAGACTACGTATGTGAGAATCTGCAATATCACAGTTAATTGCATCTTCACTACATTGAGGTCCTTCCACATTCCTCATCAAGGGATAATAAACACATTTCCCTCTTTATGTGTCAGATATCATAGCCACTAGTGCACATTTATGTGCATACAAATACTGGAAGTCATCTTAGCCCCTGAGGAGCTCACCTCGAGCGAAATGCGTTGGAATTAAAAATAATCACCATCTGAGCTGGGAATAGTGTTTTCCATTCACCTATTGTAGGACCTGAAGTGGCAGCAAGTAATGATATAATATGGGTCAGCGAGCCTCACAATTATCTAGGAAGGATGTGCGATTCCATTTATCACTTTTTTCATCAGTGATTTATGTGACACACATTAAATAATCTTGAGGATACCTGTGCCCTATTATCCAAAGCATCTCCTTTTAAAAACTCTTGCTCCCATATAGCATACCTAGGAACCAAAATCTCTCCAGACCTATCCAACATATACAAACTAAACTTTATTCAGTTATTAGACAAAATTGAAAAAGACTTAACATCATGGATAACCCTTCAAACCTCATAGCTAGGAAGAAAGAACTTAAAGGGGTTGTCTCGCGGCAGCAAGTGGGGTTATACACTTCTGTATGGCCATATTAATGCACTTTGTAATGTACATTGTGCATTAAATATGAGCCATACAGAAGTTATTCACTTACCTGCTCCGTTGCTAGCGTCCCCGTTGCCATGGTTCCGTCTAACTTCGGTGTCTTCTTGCTTTTTTAGACGCGCTTGCGCAGATGCATCTTCTCCCTTCGGCTGGTCTTGGAAGCATCGGCGTTTTGGCTCCGCCCCCTTGTACGCATCATCGCGTAGCTCCGCCCCATGACGTGTGCCGGTTCCAGCCTCCTGATTGGCTGGAATCGGCACATGACTGGGGCGGAGCTACGCGATAGTGCAAAAAGGGGGCGGAGCCAAAACGCCGATGCTTCCAAGACCAGCCGAAGGGAGAAGATGCATCTGCGCAAGCGCGTCTAAAAAAGCAAGAAGACACCGAAGTTAGACGGAACCATGGCAACGGGGACGCTAGCAACGGAGCAGGTAAGTGAATAACTTCTGTATGGCTCATATTTAATGCACAATGTACATTACAAAGTGCATTAATATGGCCATACAGAAGTGTATAACCCCACTTGCTTTCGCGAGACAACCCCTTTAATTAAAATGATAGTCTTACCCAAAGTACTCCCTATAGAATTTCCTCAATCCTTCTTTCTCAAGATGAAACATCTAATTGCTAAATTTGTCTGGCAAAATAAAGGCCACAGAGTAAAGTACACAACAGTAATTAAACACAGAAATTCTTGGGGCATTGGCCTACCTGATTTCGGATCATATTACAATGCAGTATACTTAACCCAAATAACTGAGATAAAACACCTCTCCAACAACAAATTATGGACTGAAGGAGAATGACAGCCCCTAGGGACCAAACTCCACTCACTTCCCTGGCTAACCCCACATAACAAACCTTTAGTAAAAGAAATCGACAACTCTCTCACTGCAACCTCTTTCTTTTAAAATCTGGCATAAACTAAACAAGAAAAGGAGACTTATACCCTACATAAGCGGATACATCCCCTTCTTAAACTTAATACCAAACAAATTGAAACATCTCAAAAGCTACCTTTTGCAACATTCTAAATATTCCAATTTCTCAGATTTCAAGCTTTTCACATTAACCAGTTAATTCCAATACAAGACCTCCAAAAGAAGTTAGGCTTACCACAATAAAACCCCCAAGAGGCAGAAGCCAATTAGCCCATTTGGGGGAAAATTCCTTCCCGACTCCATGACATGATGCAATTTGTCTCCCACATCGCACCATGATGGGGGGCGGGGGAGTGAGAGCAGAGAAATCTCCTGCACTGCCCTGCCCCCCTGCTGGCCACTCCGCTAACCAGCCAGCTCTGCTAGCTCCCATGCAGGAGCCCGGGAGCGAGGAAACACAGGGACGAGTGTCGGGAATCGCTTGCCCGACATTCGTCCTATCTACTGTCTTCTAAAGTGCGTTGTGTCTTAAGTGTGTGACTTGGGATTACTGACTTTGGATTCAGGGACTTTGGAAGAGTCATTTGTATTTACTTACTGCTTATCTATTTAAATTTTCCATATTACTTTCATCTAATCTATTTGAACGATCGCCATTTAGAATGTGCTGCATGACAATGCCGTTCAGTGTACAACTTGTGCTATGTATGCTGTTCGTGAAAAGCCATTTGAGGGTGCATACTGCTGTACAAGATGTCAGCATGTTGCACACTTGGAAGTCCAGATCCTGCATCTAAATGCATAGTTTGTAACACTGAAATTCAATGGCATCATGAAACGGGATTTGCTGCTCACAGAGGAGGCACTCGCTGGGGTAGATGTGGAGGTGCATGGTAGTTTGGGAGAGCAGGATGAGCAGAAAGCTAGTTGCGTGACAAATAGAAGGCGGGGTAGAGGGAAGAGATCCAGGGAGACTAGTCTTGAACTGGCACACCCCAAGAAGTTTGCAAAGTTGGCAGATGAGTGGAATGCCTTTACATGATTAGCAGTGCTGCTGCATGCCATGCCCTCTGACCACCAAGGGAATGTCTTCTCCTGTAAGAAAGGGAAAAGTAGCGCAGGGCAAGCTAGACAGGTCCTTCTAGTGGGAGACTCAATTAATTAAGGGGACAAGCAGAGTAATCTGCCACAAAGACTGGGATCTTCAAAGGTTGTGTTATGTTCCTGGCACTCGAGTTTGACACACCAAAGATCAGGTTGACAGATTACTGGGAGGAGATGGTATGGATCCAGTGGTTATGGTACACATTGGCACCAATGACAAAGTTAGAGGTAGGTGGAGGGTCTTTAAAAATGATTTCAGGGAATTAGGATGCAAGCTTAGAGCATGGAACTCCAAAGTAATATTTCATGAAATACTACATGTACCACGTGTAACACCAGAAAGGCATTGGGAGATTATGGAGATAAACAAGTGGCTCCAGAGTTGGTGTAGAAAGGAGGGGTTTGGGTTCTTGGAGAACTGGGCTGACTTTACTGTTAGCTACAGGTTGTACTGTAGGAATGGGTTGCAACTCAATGGGGAGGTTACAGCTGTGCTGGGGGAGAAGATCCTAGAGGAGTGTTTAAACTAGGAGTTGGGGAGAAAGGGAACCAGAAAGATATAGGGAAAGACAGTATAGACAGTGACCTGGGAAAAAGTAATGGAAATGAGGGTGCAGTGATAGAAGGAGTTAGTACAGTTAGAACTGGCAAAACAGTTAATAGGGATACACTTCAAATAAAAAAATAAACAAAACCTTTTAAAATGTATGGTAACTAATGCTAGAAGTCTGACCAATAATGTTCATGAACTGGAAGCATTAATGTCTGAGGAAAACTACGACATAGTGGGAAAAACTGAGACCTGGTTGGACGGAAGTTGTGACTTGCCGGTGAACTTACAGGGTTACAGTCTGTTCAGAAGGGACAAACAGGCAGAGGGAGGGGTTTGTCTTGATGTAAAATCCTGTTTAAAGCCCACATTACCGGAAGATATATGGGAGGGAGATGAGCATGTGGAATCTGTATGGGTAGACATACATGGAAAGAAAAACAATAATTAAATTCTCATAGGGGTTTTCTATAGACCACCAAATATAACAGGAGCAACTGAAAATCTATTACTAGGCAAATAGATGAAGCTCAAATCACAATAAGGTAATTATTATGGGGGACTTTAACTATCCCGATATTAACTGGGAAGCTAAAACCTGCAGATCTTATAAAGGCAACAAGTTTCTGTCAATAACTAAAGATAATTACCTTACCCAACTTGTACAGGACCCAACTAGAGAGACGGCCATTTTGGACTTAATATTAACCAACAGACCTGACAGAATAACAGGGGTGCAGGTTGGAGGGCACCTGGGAAATAGTGAACATAATATAATAAATTTCAACTTGTCTTTCAAAAGAGAGTTTTACTGGTGAGCTATGAAACTACTAAACTTTAGGAAGGTAAAGTTCTAACAGTTCCTAATCTTTTTGACTGGGGCAATGTCTTCATAATAAATGGGAAATGTTTAAAAACATCTAAAATGCTTACTGTGAGAGGTTCATGCCCTACACAGACTTCACATGGGTGAGAAAATTTCACAAAATGTGTGTGTTGCGAGGAGCACAAATCTCACACGAATATGGAACCCCAATGCAAATTGCTCATGTGTATGACCCCGTTCAAAAGGATCGGGTTGAAATTCGTGTGATGCAAACATCAAATTGCGGCATGGTATATCTTTGTGCATGCTTTTGCATCACACCAACCATTGTTTTGAATGGGACCAGAGGCAGCATCACACCACATTATGGGTGCACGCGATGCAATGCAAGGTCTCCCATTGAAAACAATTGAAAAACTCTGCAAACCTCTGAAATGATGCAAGGTGGTTTTGAAACAAAAACGCCTTGCATCTGCAGAGAAAATGCATGCCCCAACTTCTCACTCACCCGTGTTAGCCTCACAGGAATAAAAGGGTAAGGAATAGAAGAAAACCAGTGTGACTCAATAAGAATGTGAAAGGGGCATTAAACAGCAAAAAGCAAGCGTTTAAACTGCTAAAGCAAGAAGGCAGCAAAGAAGCACTAAAAACCTATAAGGAAAAAATAAAATATCTAAAAAGCAAATAAAAGCAGCAAATGTGGAGATAGAGAGACTCTTCGCCAAAGAGGGTAAAATGAACCCTAAACTGTTCTTCAATTAAATAAAAAGTCAAAAGATTAATACTAAAAGTGTTGGACCTTTAATAAATAATGTAGGAAAAATTGTAGAGGGTGATGAGAAAAAGAAAATCTATTCGTTTTTTCTCCAGTGTATTCACAGAAAAAAAGAAAATGTCAGATGAAATGCAGAGTGATAAGGTAAACTCTCCACTAAATGTCACCAGTATAACCCAGGAAGAAGTGCAGAGCTGCCTTAAAAAGATTAAAATGGACATATCGATGGGTCCCGATGGCATACACCCCTGGGTTATAAGGGAATTTAAGCACACTTAGAAAAAGGCATAATTAAAAATACTTCTGCTCCATGCGAGGTGTCTGACCTCCCTGAGCTCGCCTTAGGATACCTGCATTATAGTTTGAGAGATGTACTGCCCCAGTTAAACTCTCCGTCTGTTTTGGAGTGGGTTATATGTAGTGGTCGCCGCACCCACGCGACTACCATTTGGGTAGTTTGCAGCAGTGATACATTTGACAACCCCACTAGTGGTGCATGTCAATGTGGCTTGCCACTCATTTAAGTGTTGACTAACTGTATGTAATTACCAGCTGCAGAGTTTTAATCAAACCTAGTGAACGTTTATGCCCAATAATCGGCCCATGTAAATACATCTTAAGTGTGCTTAAATAAATTGCATTTGCACTTTATAAATATTTTGTATATGTTAGTCTTAGAGAGCATTAACATTGCTGTTTATGGATTCTGTTTTCCTATTTCCTACTTCGGGGTAAGAAAATGAAACCACTCAATCCATCCTATTATGGAACCTTATGGCACCAAATGGACTCTGTTGACTTTACTGCAGTTCATCCAGTTTCTGTTATGCCCTGGGGCATTTGGTTGGATAAAATAGCATTGCATAAAGAGCTATTTCATCACCATTTTTAACATAAATTATCAACAGAGGTTCAGAACCTCCATAATCTCAGAGTACAGGTTTCTTAAAGAAAACAACCCCTTTAAAGTAAAACTAGATATCAGGTCAGTCATTTTTTGTATATGTAGGCAGGGTTACGATTAGGGTTAGACTGGGGACTTCAGATGTAAGGTTTGGTATTGGGTCTTGACATGCCAGTATGGATACAATATCCCGACAGGGAAAGACAGAGGCAGAAGATAAGGATGAGGTCCTGTGGTTACCACTGGTGCCTTGCAGTGTTAGGGTCTTAGGTTCAAGTCTGACCAAGGGTGACATTTGCTTGGAGTTTGTATGTTCATCGTGTGTTTCATAATAATTACCTTTAATTATATAGCACATACATATTACACAGCGCTTTACATCACTTGATATTTTTTGTCCCAATTGGTGCTCACAATCTTTATTTATCTATTAGTACATTTTTGGAGTGTAGGATGAAACTGGAGAACCCAGAGGAAACCTACACATACACAAGAAGAACATACAAAATCCATGCATATGCTGTCCTTGGTCACTTTTGCTTCTTCTTCCTCTTGCTCCTCCTTCTTCCACCTCCCCCATTGGGGACGGAAAATATAAAGTGATGAAAAGCGCTGAGTTACATGCATGTGCTATAAAGGTGATTTTTAAGAAACACAGAGAGAACATACAAACTTCATGGAAATGTTGTCCTTGGTCAGATTTGAACCGAGGACCGCAAGGCAACAGCGCTAACCGAACCACAGGAGGATCCCCACCTGGTGAAGTTCCAGTTCGATTCAAACTAATTCAGAACAAACGTTTTGTTGAAGTTAGGCAAACTGGCAGAACCGAACTTTTCAAAAGTTTGCTCTGCACTAGTCTTGAGGGTGAAGTCACAGCAGTCTGATGCAGTTTGTTCAAAGTGTCTACATCAGACAAAGATTTTATCTCCAATGATAGTTCATAGGGGACAAAATCTCATGGGAAAAGTTTGCTTTCAGGTTGCGCCGAGTTACGCCTTGAAATAGATCTAATGGAAGAACTGAGTCAGGTGGCATGGGTATGAGGCAGACATGGGACTGTGATCTTCAAATGGAGCTATAGTTAAAGGTTATTTTGGTCCTTTAAATGCATTATCATGATAATCTGTGAATGTACAGGAAATTGTGACCATATTTGGTGTGGGCGAATCTAGTCCCAATCTCCTAGCATGAATGGCCTAGTAGCATGCACTTTTCACCAAGGATCTTACAGAACACCTCTGAAGTATACCCCTGATCAAGCTTTCATCTTACTGTGCAATGGATTCTCATTATCAATCCATCCTCATGTGTCAACTTTCATATCAAAGCGGTGCTCAGATTTACTGTTTATGATCTACTTCTGACTCAATGTGCTATTTGCTCTATATCAGTCATTCATCATTATCTCGCTAAACTGAGATGAGTAACAAAAGCAAAAGCCGTAACAGCTAAAGGCGACATATTTATTCTCAGGCAAGTTATTTCCCCACATATAAAAAGACAGATGTGGTTTGTTTGATACACTGTCGACATTCATCATAACTCCACAGACACAAAGGCTGAAACGCAATGAACTGTACAACTGGCACTCACCTGTACTGCAGGCCAATGGTAATAGAGTGCTCTGTTATCAGGGTTTGAGTTATGATATGAAATTCTATGGGACTGGTGTAAAAATATTTGCTAAATTGTCCATATCTTGTCTTAAAGGGGTGTCAAGGATTAGGAAAACAAAAAAAAGGTTAAATCTGATTGAACGATTCCCGACCAATGGGAACCCACGGATTCTTAAAACGGGGGTCACGTGTCCCCCCATTTTGAAATGCAATGTTACTTCTTCATATTTCTGTAGTGTAGCAGCAAGTGGCTCGCTAGTCACACGTGTGCGGCAGTGGCTCTATCCATTTCAATGGGGCAGACATTTAGCCAGGCACTATACTTGATTATTTTTATTAGCCACATTGAAATGAATGTATTGGAACTGCTCCATTTATTTCAAAAAAATTGATGAAAATAACTGAGTGCTATGTCTGGCTATCTCTGTCTGCCCCCATTGAAATGAATGCAGCAGCTGCGGCTCCATTTATTTCAACGGGGCAGACAGAGAAAACCAAGTGTTATGTTCCGCTATTTCCGGCAGCCTCATTGAAATGATTGAAGTGGCACTGCTCCACTCATTTCAATAGGGCTGACAAAAGTAGCTAAGCATAGTGCTTTGCTGTTTGTCTGCCCCATTGAAATGAATGGAGCCACAACCACGCATGTGCGACCAGTGGCTTATTCACTTCTACATAACAGAAATACGGAGAAGGGATCATGCATTGCAAAATAGGGGGACACGGTGATTGAACCCAATGGATCTATCAGGTTTCACCCATCCAGCAGATGGGTGAGAACTTGCAATCTCCTCCACTAACCTTGTAGAGCATTGTGTATTTATAGTGGCCAAACCCCTTATTTTCAATGTTATTTCATAATTGTCATGGCAGATCACATCTTAAAGCCTTGTCGGATAACAGTCATGTTCCAAATCAATATTTTTAATTTTCCCAGTGCATCTAACAAAAATGAAGCAATGCTCCAAATAATCTTGATTAAACATCCTCAAGCATTTTGTGTATGCAGCTCCTATGCAGATCTATGCGTTTCCATGGTAACTGACTAAAAACATACGTTCTGTGCACTCTGGTCCTGCAATCAAGTATTACTCTACGTCCTCTTTTCTCTCTAACCTAAAGGCAGTAGAAGAGGAGGCAGATAGAAGGATGTCACATATGACTGCAGGTTCAAAGTTAGTTTCTAGTAAACTCATAGACTCTGTGACACGGTTTCTGAAAGAAAGAGGCCAAGTTTTTCCAATCCTGTTCAATCTCTTTAACTACAGTCAAATTCATCATAACGTAAAATACAAATCCGTATACTGCCATCTAGTGAATATTTGGTCGCATTCTGTGTGTAGATACATGCAAAATGATCCACTGGACTCTTTGAAGAAGTGTTATTGAGCTTACATTTCAGAACTGTATAAGGAAGAGCATCATTAATAAATCTCTTAAATTAAGTTTAATGTGGATTAGCATTTCTTTGATATGCTTCAAAGCACTGGGGCTTTAAACATAGCCCAAATATCTCTTTTTGTAGACCTACAATACATATCTAGATGGAATTTAATGTATATTTTACTAGATCAACTGTAGTAACTAAGTAAAAAAGAAGAACATGAAGGATTAGATATAACACAGCCCGAAGCAATGATATTGTTCTACAAAGATAAATTCTACTTGCATAAGCCAACATTTTCTGGTCTTAAGTGTAACAAATACGAAAGAAACCGTAACAAGATAAAACACAAAATTGGGATTCTCTGTTTCCTCTGTTCCAACGATAATACCTAAAACAAATCGTATTGTTTTGAATCAACAGCTCCTATGGAGGTCTATATGTCTCCATGGTTCTGAACTACAAACAAACACTGTGAAGTGTGAGCCTGCAGTCATATTCGCTTCTTGCAGGATCAGAGCAACAGGGGCTGCTTGTAAACTGTAAAAACGAGTTTGCATAGGAGCGCTAGACACAAATCAATAGGATTTGCAATGAAGATTATTTGAAAAGTTGCTTCATTTTTTTTATTCTTAAAGCATTGGAACAATAATAATATAGTTGCAAAAGTATGCACACCCTTTAAGGTCTTCTGCAAAAATGCAATGCATTTGTTTATTTGTATTTTAAACTATGGCTAAACCATTTCAAGAGCATGTAAAACCTATAATTCTAGGCCATATGATCTGTTTCGAAGTGTTTTTTTTTTTTTTTGCAAGAATGTACCGAGTCCTGAAGGATCCTGGAAAACACTGTAGACTCTTAAGGGGTCTTCTTATTGTATACTGTTAAGACGTAATGAATGTTGAATAATAGTAGTCAGAGACTGGGTTCTCCTTGAAATGAAGAACTGTGGTCAGGGATAAGCCTAAAACCACTTCATCCATAGCTTTAGATTTCTATATCTCTGCATCTTTGAGGAAGCACGTAAGGTGGTGGAGAGAATGCTCCTCACTCCCTTCACAGAAGATCGAGTGGGCGCCACTCATCAGACAGCCTCCAGGTTTAAGCCTCACTCCTTCTATGATATGGGTGATGATCAAGCTAGCTTCTTGCAGCCCAATGATCTGGCCGCATGTAAAGTTCAGGGTAATGGGATAAGCCCCGACCGTTAGGCAATGTGCAAGAGCAAGGAAAATAGTGGGAGGGTGAGAGAATGCTCTAAGCGAAGGAGTAGGCATGCATTGCCATATAGTGTGACACACTAAGTAAAAAAATATTTCATTGTGCAGAAGATCACTTATGAAAGTAGTGTCAACAAGAACTGCATCCCCAAGATGGGGAGTGTCTTGAAGGCTCAGACATGACAGAGTTGTCCAGTAGAGTGGCCTTGTAAAGGCCTGATGTACAGACTGCTGAAGCAGGTGAAAGAGAGGCCATGGGCTAAATGGTCACAAGCTGGTGAACCAAGAGGGCCCACATGATCATTGTCAAAGATATTGGGCTCATAAAGGTCTGCACAATGGCTGCCCCGCAGATGCAAAAAGCAGAATGAGTGACAGTGAATATGCAGTCTGAGACGTCCCGCAATTTGAAACTGATGCTAGGAGCCAGCATGTGCAAATTGGTGAGTACTCCCAGAAGAGAGAGAAAGAGAGTCACTATAGCCAGTTGTTGGTGTGTATATGCCAATGTGGACACCAGGGAGATGATAATGCCGTGAGACAAGATGCCCAGAGATAAAATCAAACCAAAGTCAGTTGCGAAAAGCCTATAACCCAATGATATGTGCTCCCTATTTAAGCTTTACGGCGAGTCAGAATTCCATATGTAAAAGCAGAGAAGAACCGAAGAGAGAGAGAGAGAGAAAGCAGTGTAAAAAAAGAGATAACTCTAAAAGTGGAAAAGAACTGTAAATTTCTGCCGTCAAATAGTCAAGAGGCCAAAAATCTCAGTGGTTGGTGTGTGTGAACTGGCAGCAACTCTGGAGAGAAAAAGAATGTCTGAGAACTGAGAGACTGCCAAGCCCATCCTTGGGCAGCAGAGGGCTATGAACTGGAGACTTATTGTAAGGACCTGGGCTAAATTAGAGCTGCCTGTGTTAGAATTCAACAATTTAGGGCATTTAAAAAAATTTAACTAGACAGTGGCCAACTCCTAAATAGCTCTATGGATACAATGTGTAGCTGTATATGTGTGTAATGATTTCACCTTTTTCTTGTTATTTTATAAATTTTCAGTGCCACTGTGAAGTCTAGGCTGGCATCAGGAGAAGGCATTGCATTCCTGAGATGGGTCATTAACACCTCCCTTCTACTGCCCCCTGCCTGTGACTGACAGCTACTGTCCTGTAAAAGTGCAGGAGGAGGCAAGAGTTTTGCAGAATCCCTAGAGCTGTTAAATACGCTGTATCATGTCTTGCTGACAGGCTCCCTTCAGATTACTATTTTCCTGCTGACAAGTTCCCTTTAAAGGCTTTGTGTCATGAAGACAACCCCTGCCCATGTTCCCTGCTTAGAACACGCCTCTACGGTACACAATATGGTGCACAGCCAATCATTTGAATGCCAGCTGTGTACTGCTAAATTTCCCTTGCAGCAAGTGCTGCAGATCAAATAAATATCTTCCCTTGAGCAGGCTGAAAAAGATTGCTCCTTTCCCAACCAAGGAAATGCCTGGCTGTCTATGGCAAAATCAGCTGTTTGCTTAAAATGCTGGGAGCACTGATGACTCAAGAAGATGCATTCTGAAAGAGTTCTTCTCTGACGACACAACCCCTTTAAGTTTTTTAGAACTGGAAAAAAATTGAAAACTGGTCATTCACATAGATGTATACAAGCGTTGGAGCTTGGCATCTTTTTTAATGCTGCATGTCTAGTGATAGTGACATAATATTGGCTAATACCCTGTTTCCCTGAAAATAAAACCTCCCCCTAAAACAAGCCTTAGCATAATTTTTTAGAGAGGCTTGAAATATAAGCCCTACCCCCAAAATAAGCCCTAGTCACACAACATAAAAAAAAAACATTACCTAGTAGGCTCCGTCCAGGTCCTTCCTGCTGCTCTCTAGAGGTTCCGTGCGGTTCCTGCAGTCCTCAGTCGCTCATACAACATCACTTCCTGGTTAAGGGATTAATAAATCGTACCATCATGAAGCGATGGCTGTGATTAGTTCTTCAACTGCTGCTCAGCCAATCAATGCAGTGTTGGATGAACTAATGTGATGGCTACTGTTGGCCATAAGCCAGCCAATTCATAAATCCCGCTTCTACAGCACGATGGCTGTTGATTGATTCTTCCACCGCTGCTCAGCCAATCAATCATTGATTGGCTGAGCAGCAGTTGAAGAACTAATCACAGCCATCACTTCCTGGAGGCGAGTGTTATGAATCCTGTAACGAGGAAGGGATGATGTATGAGTGGTCAAGGACTGCGGGAAGCGCTTCCGAACTGTGGAGAGCAGCAGGAGGGATCTGAAACGAACCTGCTAGGTAAGTATAATAAGATCTCCCCTGAAAATAAGACCTATGCCTCTTTGGGGGCAAAAATTAATATAAGACAGGGTGTTATTTGGGGGGAAACACGGTATATATTATATAAAACATGGCCTTTTTATCTTGACAGAAGCATAAAAGTTTTAATATTGCATGTGATGTATTGCTCATGATAGTTGCTTTTTACTACCTGGATCCATCAGTGTGAATTCCTGCAGAGGGTCCACTGCTTTGCAGGGTAATGGAAAACCAGATCACATTTAGGTCTAAATCTTGTATCTATATTCATGAATACTGTGAGAAAGGTTATCATATTTTTCGTGAACGACCAGAATGATAGCGCACAGGAAAAACTTTAAAATACTTGCAGACTAAAAAAAAAAAATCATAGCACCTTATAGCAAACTGAGAATGGGGGTCACTTCTAAATAGGGCAAAAATCCTAAATTCTGAGACCATTGATTTTATATTATATCATTATAAAGGATGAAATTCTATTTATTGAATACAGAGCTCAGAAAAACTTTCTTTCAGTGTTTCTCGCTCTTTCACTCTTAGGCCGGCTTCACACGAGCGTGACGGGCTCCGCTGCGGAATATTCCGCAGTGAAGCCCGTCACGGCGCCCCCCAGAGACCCCATACTTACCAGCGGAAGATAGCGTGAAGACGCTTCCCCGCCCACCACCGTCGCGTCATGTGACACGCCCACCACGTCACATGACACGTCCGGCCGTGTCACGTGACGCGCCGGCCGCGTCATATGACGCGGCGGCGGTAGGCGGGGAAGCGTTTTTTCACGCTATCTTCCGCTGTGTTACAGCGGGAGATAGCATGAACGGACGGCTTCCATTGACTACAATGGAAGCCGTCAGCGCGTACACCCGCGGCAAATAGAGCATGCCGCGGGTGAGGACGGGAGATTTCACAGTGCGAAATTCCGCGGTGGAATTACGCATCGTGAGCATTGTGCTATTAGGTTCAATAGAACCTAATAGCAGGGGGCAACGCAGCGGATTTTTGCCGCGAATTTACGCGGCGTAAATCCGTTCGTGGGAAGGAGGTCTTATACTCTGTAGAAAAATCTTATACAATCAAGGAGCTCTGAAATCAATGATGCTCAATGGTGAGGTTTCTTATGTGAATTTTATATTAATATTTTAATGCGGAAATGGTTCAGCAGAGATTAATGTGGTCCAAGACATCCAATAGTGAGCTGCAATGCCTTCATTTTAGGTAACCTACCACTTTAAAAGAAGTTTACAATAGAGTATTGATCCAAATATGTTAAATTGTATCCAATAAAAAACATTCGGAAATCAAAATAACACAAATTGCCAGTTCATAAATTATTCTATTCCCACCCCCTATTGGAATTGGGGCCATAAAGACAAAACAGATTACAATAATAATAATAATATGGGTTTCTGACAGCAGATGCATAACCCTACAGAAAAAATGACTCATCTGACCCTGTAATGAAACCTGTAGTACAGCTACTCCATAGCTACAACACACAAGATGGACAGCTAATGATTGGTATATTGGCTATCCGTATATTGGCTCCCCGCTCTCCCCCGCCGCTCCCCTGAATCTTTAGAGACGAGCGTGGAGATACTCGGCTAAGGCACTACTCGCTCGAGTAATGTGCCTTAGCGAGTATACTCGCTCATCTCTACTTCTAATCAAACCTTCTTATGGTGTATAATATACTGTACCCAAATGGTACAAAATACAATGCCCAAATAACATACTGATGTACCAATCATTACTTTGTCAGAAGACACCATATGCTATTAACATAGAGCACCATTCTAATGGTAAGTGTATTAGAATGGAGCGCTACGTGTAGTATGTTGCTACTTTAATGGTGTACCATGCCGTTTGACATGGTAGCGACTATTAAATCCGTATCCATAAGGTACCCCAAATAACTCCATAAGGTACCCAAAGAACACTCTGACTAATTACTGCCCAAACAATAAATTAGGGAATGAATCTACATCCTGTGAAACTTCATTTATTTAGTTTTGGGTATGAGTATGACACCAGAGATACCAGCACTGGGTGCCAAGGACAGTGCTGTACCATTCTAAAGTGACAGATGATGTGCCATATGTGACCACACAAGTTGCTGGCCCTGGACACCAGAGATTCCAGGACCCAGACCCAGAGTGACCAGTTGATAGTTGAGGTGGCTATCTTCATATACTTGGCTGGCTTAATGAGAAAAAACATTCAAACAAGGGGCTAACAAGTCTACTTGATTAAAGATTTACTCTATATTCATGATGTACAAACGTAAAGATGGCGTTACATTAATATGGGTTGGTGATCCAGAGATTTCTTATGACTTCCATATGTGGAGTCAGGAAGGAAAATTTTGCACTAATATGGAGCAACTGGCATTTATTTTATGTTTTTCTTTTCTCTTTAGCAATACGATAGGATTTTAATATAGTATAGGTTGGACTTGATTGACCACATTTCTTCAACCTTACCAACAATGTCACACCGTATGTAATAGCATCACATGCCATCTGTAAATATAACAATTGCTACATTTGTACAACTGAACACACACCTAAGTTAAATTAGATTCCAGAGATTGGACTTCCAACTATCACATATCAATGACCAATCCAGAGAATAGGTCACCAATGAAAAATTCCATGAAAACCCCTTTCAGGTCAACAATTTTTTCTAATATAGTTCATTAGACTACTTCTAGCATGAGGTTCAGAACCTGCAAAGAAGCCAACATAACACAATACACTGTACCTATAGTTTGCATTTACAGTACACATTTGTTACATAATAAAGGAGCATTCCCATGTCGCGAAACACCATTCGAATGTCCTGCAAATACCAAAATAAAGTACTCACCCATTACGTTTTTTGGTCAAAAATGCAGTTATCTTTTAATGTCTCAGGCTTTATTGAAATTGTTTACTGCTCGCTGTTTGGGAAACCAATCACCTCCACTATGGAGGGAAGATAGCCTGCACTTGCGCACTTCTAGCCCAGTGTACAATGATCTGCTGGGTGGCCAGGATCTCTGGAGCACATGTGCCGTAGTTCGCATTGCTCTGTGCTGATTCATTCCAGAGAAGGGCTTCTGAGCAGCACAAACAATCCCCCACTGGGTTACATCATTGTACATAGAATTAGAGTTGCGCAAGCATCATCCATCTCCATTCCATAGTGGACGTGGTTGGTTCCCTAGCAACAAGCAATAAACAATTTCAATGAAGACTGAGGCTTTTACTGATAATGGGGCATTTTTGAAACACATGCAATTTGTGTGTACTTTATTTTGGTATTGGCCGCACAATCGAATTGGGTTTCATGATGGGAATACACCTTTAATTCTTACATTGTCTAGAACCCTTATATAACGTACCGGAAGTTTCATTAGGTATCTTCGGTCTTGCAGCTTTTCCATTACCTGGAAAAGGTTCTGTTGTGCTAACCCTCCCTGGGGGCTTTTTACCTTTATGTACCCCTGGGTTTTGAGAGGTCATCTCTTTATTCTGTGTTGTTGTGGAAGGTGTGGTGGACGTAGTAGTTCCCAACAATGTTGTCCTTCCTTGTGTTGTGGAGGTTCTTGTGGTCTCATAAATCCCAGGGATTGTGCTGGATTCCACAAAGTCATCATCTCCTGTCGGACCCCATAAAATAACAGTTGGCTCACTTTCACTGTCCAAAAATGGTCTAATATTCCAACTTCTCCTTTGGACCTGTCTTTTATCCCTTTTCAAATAAGGAATTTTAATTGAGTTTCTTGCTCCATGAGCTGTTCTTTCTCTGGAAGAGTCCTGTAATGGCACCATTCTAGAAAACATGTGGTCCACATTGTCTTTAAGATATATCTGTTCAAAATTTGTAAACTGGCTCTGAAAATATTTCCGACTTCTTGGCTTCGGCCTCCCCTTTAGGTTCCATAATGCTGTGTGGTGTGTCCTATGTTCTAGTGATGGTCTTTGCAGGTATTTGTATGCAGTACTTGGTGGTCCTGATTCACAAATAATGAAATCCATGGCTAGTTGAAAAATGGCTATCAATATCCAAGCATGGCTTCCTATCGGAGGGCCTGATCTGCAGATAGATATTTAAAACACATTAGAAAGACTATCAAAAAGTTTTGGTTGGGTTTCTCTATTAATACATAATTAGTAAGTGAGCATATCCCTATAGAACATAACATCATCTAAATATTTCATGCTATTTAATGAAAACTATGTAGCATCATGTTCTGATACATTACACAGGAGAGCAAAAGATAATTTCATAGAAATATTTGCGAAAATGAATTCATATGCTAGAACATTTGCAAGATTAAAGATGAAGTGTAAAGAAGAAAAACTCCTTCATGCCCTTTATGTCAAAGGATGGATTTATTATGATGACTGTGTAAGACTACGCAAACAAATTTGATCAGAGATGGAAAATGGGGATGGGGTAACTATTTTCATGCTCGTGAATTAAAGGGGTTTTCCAGGACTAAAGAAAAAAAGTTAGGAGTCAGGAATGTGGTTTAATAAAATATGCAGCCTTCTTAAGTGACCCTTCTCCAGTCATGCAGGAGCCCCCTCTGATCTGGTCACAGTGGACAATATATGGTCATGTGCTACTTGTTGTCCATTAGTGAAGAGAAAAATGTTATGGATATAGGTGCAACTGACCAAACTATAAAGTTCTATAACAATACAAGAAGTAAGCTCAGCTTACGTTTTAGTTCATACCAGCATAAAAAGACACGTTTCAGGGCAACGCCCATTGCTCAGTTATAGAAGGGTATATACCTTATGTTAGCTTTTATAATAATTTGCATGCTGTACTTTTCTCTTCGCTTATCTATCAGAATAGTCTCACCTGCCAGTACAACTATCATTGGGTTGACTGCACCCGAACAACCAGGTCTTTTCCATGACCTACCATCTTACCTAGACAGAAAAATCACATCTTCTGCACGTTCCTCTACCTATATTTATCCAAATCACCCACTCATTCAGGCAACTCCACCCCTATTTTTTTTCTGACCACTGATTGTCCATGTGATTGCTCAGCCAATCACGAACTGTAGTGGTTATGTGCTGTCCAGCACAGAATCACCACTGAAGCCTGTGATTGGCTGAGCAATCACATGAACAATGAGCAGCACATAACAGTGGACACTTCTTCTAGGATAAGAGAAGGTGCCAGTGCTCCTGCACAGGGCGGGAAGCCACTGAAGTTATTCATATTTCTTTATTTTACATGGTTTCTGGCTCCTAAAAACTTTTTTTTTGTTATGGAAAATGACTTTCATAATATCCTTTTAAGCTCCCCATGGTGGCAACTGCAGGCAGATAGAATATTTCTACTCACCTCTATGTTTATACAAAGGATTTGGAGCTCAGTATCAAAAATTAAAGCTCTGACCTCTGTAAGAAATTAATCTGCACTGAATGTTGGATGTAAAAACAACATGAGGTGAAATAGTGGTAAAAAATGGTGTTGGGCAGCCTTTTTGTTCTTGTAAGTTCCCGCTGATGATTATCTTCACCAAGTTAGGGAGATGTATGACACACAATACTGATATAGATCATGTAGAATGCATTAAATTGACTTCTTATCACGTATCAGTTTACAACTCCAAGTTTTTAATGCTGCAGAATATGTGTAGCATAAAAAGTGTTACTTTAGTTTATACTTTTGGGGTTGATAGGGGCATACCTGTCAACTACACATATAGCCCCTGAAGTTGTGTCGTATTCAGGAGTGAGTACTCCAATTATGCTTTATGTACTGTACCAGAAGGGACAAATCCTCTAAGAAAGAAGCTACCCAGCTGTTATTTTCATGTGAAATTTCCCGTGGATGTTCTTTTGCCTTGAAGCAGGCATAACAGGGAAAGATAGAATTACATAGCACTAGAGATGAGCGAGTATACTCGCTAAGGCACATTACTCGAGCGAGTAGTGCCTTAGCCAAGTATTTCCCCGCTCGTCTCTAAAGATTTGGGGGCCGGCGCCGGTGACAGGTGAGTTGCGGTGGGGAGCGAGGGGGAGAGAGAGATCTCCCCTCCGTTCCTCCCCCGCCCCTAGCCGGCCCCCGAATCCTTAGAGACGAGCGGGGAGATACTCGGCTAAGGCACTACTCGCTCGAGTAATGTGCCTTAGCGAGTGCTCATCTCTACATAGCACCCATTCAAAAGAATATAATAACATGTAACACATGGTCGTGTTGACTCCACTGGAAAAGAAACCACTCTTCGAAATTGCTATCTTCTTTGGTTTATTTTAGTAGACCTTTGCACAACCTTTGCTAATGGTCATATTCTGTAATAGGGAATATGGGCAGGGTTTTCTAGATGGGGTAACTCATATAATTCCTGATCATCTGACTCTTTACTACCCTGTTTCCCCGAAAAATATTAATTTTTGCTCTAAAAGATTTCACTTTTTTACATGTATAGCTGCCTGGACACTATTTAAATTGCTTTTTTTTATTAATTGTAACTAGGGCGTAATTTTGGAGCAGGGCTTACATTTCAAGCATTCTGAATAATCCTAAAAAATCCTTCTGCATCCTCAAAAAGCCTGAAAAATCATGCTAGGGCTTATTTTCAGGGTATGTCTTATTTTCAGGGGAAACAGGGTATTACTTGATGAGGTGCCCCAATGATTGGTTGCCCCACTCAAGAGCAAAGTCCTTTACACTGGCGGAATCTACTGGTAATTTCCCATGAGATATGAAGAGTGGAACTCTTAAAGTGTTAACGAAAGACTTAATAGTAATAATGAATATACATTATTCCAAATAATGATCTGTATCTAAATACGACTAAAAAAAACCTTTCGCACAGCGGCAGAGGAGAGGTTCCTCTCTGTGTATTGTCTCAGAACAATATTGTGCTTAGAGGCTTTCTTCGGCGGCTCTCCATTGTCTTTGATCTGCTCGTCATGCTGAGGCATGTTATAGTTTTATTTTTCAAAGCCGCAGATTCCATTTATTGTCTCTCTTCTCTCATCTACAGTCAAGACGTGAAATATTCACAAATACAATTTTTAACACTTTGCCTACAAAAGGAAACCAAAGTGCGCTACAAAAAGACAATTCCTAACTTCAGAGACCTAACCACATTTAATCAAAGTGATTTTATTTTCTCACTACTTTCATACTTGAGTTCATCTATTAGAGTGGCAACAACATTCAGAACGAAATATTAAATATTGTGGATTAATTGATGATAGAGGGGTGTCTCATAAAGACAAGCCCTGACTATATTGGGGCACATGGACATTATAGAAGTGGGTCCCCCACTCAGAACCTCCTCTATGAGTCAGTCCAGTTTTCGTGAACTTTTTGTATAACATAGATGGCCAATCATCTCAATGACCGCAGCAGAAATACCCGGCTATCCATGAAGAGGATCATATTTTGAAAGACGGACCCGGGTGAAACAACTCCTTTAAGAAAAAACTATATCATTATTATTATTTTTTCTTTATAATTTATTTATTTTCTGTATATAGTGCATACATATTTCGCAGCGCTGTACATCACTTGATATTAGGTTTAATACTTCTGGTCGTCAGGAGATTCTAGATGTACTTGCATTTTTGGAATTTGCTATTTCTGCTCCAGATTAGAAAAAAATGGCCTGAATTTACTATAAAAGTTTTGTAAAAAGTTTACCTGAAGTCCTCTGGAAAGTAACAGCAACACCGCAAACTGACAAACTTAGCTCTACTACATCTTTTCACAGCTTTCATAGTTACAGTATGGCCACTCACACATCTGCTTTTTACCATGATTGCTGCTGCATTTTGAACGCCACGGTAAAATGCTCCCATTGATTTCAATCGGGCCTCGCAGGCATGCGCTTGAATGCAGCGTTTTCTAACGCCGTGATTTTAGAGCACTGCCTGCTCTATTTTTCGCGCTTTTTAATGCACCTCATCACAATGATGATGTACGCTAAAAAACGCTGTTAGACACCGTAATCTGCGTCTGAAAGCGGCGGTAAAATCGCTGCATTCTGCCAAGATTTTGTGTGAGAGTGGCCTTAGGCCCAGTGCAGCAGTGACGGAGCTGCACCAGAGAGCCTGAGGACCAACTCACATGGCACAGCTGTCTGATTTACACAGACACAGCTCATATTTCTTGTGCCTGTTACGAAGAGGAATATGACATGCAATACTTTTTTCAGACTGATCATCAGTCCATGTGAAGAATATCTCAATCTGCATAGCCCCATAGAGAGTAATGGGTCCATGTGCTACCCATGAATTAACACGGACAGCACACAGCCCCAAATACTCTAGTGTGCCAGAGGCCTAAAGGCGCACTGTTCATTAACGTAGACTCTACGTTACAGGAAAAGGTAAGTCAACCCTTTGAAATCTCCTAAAATATGGTCTGATTGTTCTCTAACGGCTTCTTCACACGGCCGTGTTTGCGTGGGTATTTGCACACACACATCTGCGTGCCCAAAAGATAGGGAATAGAACCCATTGATTTCAATGGGTTCATTCTCATGAGCGCGTTTTGTGCACACATTTCGCATGTGCGGAAAAAAGGACCTGCTCTATCTTTCTGCTTTTTCCACAACAAGGGCCCCCCGTAGAAGTCTATGGGAGCTGCATTATTATGTAAGAGGAAGCATGAAACACTGCAAAATAGGGGGAAAAGAACACATCTGGACCTCATTAGGCTACTTAGCCTTTTAATCTATGAAAAGAGGGTGTCACGCGCACAAGTGAAATGGTCCTGCATGCTAAAAAGTACAGTACATTTGACAAATCAACCTCATCCAACCTTGCCCATGCGCATACGGTCATCAGAATAAACCCTAAATCACAATTGTAGACAAACATGAATATGTAATAACACACACAGTTGTACCATTCATGCCTTTTATTGAGCCCATTGACTAATTATCCAAAATGCAGGGAGAAAATAAGTGAACCCTTGAATTTCATAACCTGCAGATCCTCCTTTAGCAGCAATCAATGCAGAAATCCAGGTGCTTCAAGGGGTTCACTTACTTACTCTTCCAACTATAGATGTTTAGACTAGTCTGCTCCAGATAAACACTATAAATAATTAAAATGCATGATTTATATCCGCACAACAAGCAAAAATAGCCAAACATCTCTGGATCTCACTTTTTAAAACCTGTTCCAAGAAATGCATGTTCCTGGCTCCGGCCCTAGTTTTTAGCACTGATTCACGTCTATCATTCGGTGCGTTGGCTGCAATTCTCATTTTTTCAAGCTCTGTATTAACAGTTTCAGTCTACAGGAGTTTCCTAACTCTAAGGGCGGCTGCACTCCGACCTAAGCACATATGTGCTAGCGACAGACTGACGTATATGCGCTCAACGGGGAGTGTGATCGCGTACAATCCCTTAAATTTATCCTCAAACATGTCTTATAGACATAGCAGGAGTACTCAACATTATAGGATCCATGAGCTGGAATCCTTACCAATTTCAAACAAAGGGTGACAGTGTGCTGTAGATTTTATAAAGTATTTTGGCACTACTTGGAGAATTCCTTGAAGAAGCATGAGCGTACTGAGACAGTAAGACACAATATGTCATTGGAGGGATCTTTCAAGATGCACCGTCATTTTACACTGAAACAAAAGTCAAGGCCGCTTACTCAATGATATACATTTCAGGGCTAGAGCAGCAACTTAATCAGGAGGAGGTGCAACAAAGTTAGTAGTAAGAAGAGCATATTCCTTTTGTAGCACTTTTCTTTACGAGACAGACAGAGATAATTTTTTTCTGGTCCCTGGTAACACTCAAACTTAGATCACAGAGTACAGAAGTGGATTGAAAGCTATTTTCATAGAATAGGGAAAATCATATACTGGCTCAGACAAAGCTCTCCTGAGCAATAGCGTACACAGAAATTTTGGTATCTCCTACCAAAACTTATAATGCACCTTACTCCAAATGTTTTTGCTAATTAATTTCAGAATATGTCTGTTTACAGAGCTATTTTCTGACTTGATAAATGATAAAATTCTCATTTCAGTTGCCACCACTAGGGGGAGCTAACTACATGTGGATTTATAAAGCTAGTTTTGAACAACCTAGCACCTGGATAAATCTGCAGGCAGTGAGCTCCCACTAGTTGCAGTTGCAAGTAGTTGTCATGACCGGCAACTCGTGAAGAAAATCATTAGCTTCCTCCCACCACGTATTCATTTTTAAATGGGCTGGTCACGTTGGATTAAATGTATCTCTGATGGTTTGGCTGTTTCTACTTCTAGCAATCAGCTGTAATCTGGGGAAGAACTTGACAGGCAGTTCCCCTGCAGCGCTACTGCAGGAAAAAATGAAGCATTAAAGAAGCACTACTGTGAAAATTCATGTTTCCATTTCTGCACAGCTCAATTTATTGCCTGTCACACTGTGGATACCTCCTATGCATATTTCACTCTATTCTAAGAATTGTAGCCTCTAGTCTGATGCTTATCAGGCACCATGTGATGTTGCTTTCACCTTCACTGAGTTCTGTGCTACCAATCCGATGATGCATCAGCACAGCATTACATGACTAGATACAGACTGTACCATTTTCGCCTGCTGGGGGGACAGTGTAAATACTATAATATTAACCTCTACATTCACCTAAATAAGCTAAAGACTGTAAGAGTGTACAGTCAGGAGGATGAACTATCATCTTCTTCATTATACCCGAGTTGGTTTTAAACCAGCTCAGTGGCTTAATTAGTTCCCTGGTGTTAGCAATTAACACCGAGAAATTGTGCAGTTAGGCACGTGATTTTGTGTGTACAGGATGTGCATTTGCAAATGCACACAAAAAATAGCATGCCGCGTATTTTTTCGCCCAATGGGAATGCGGGCACTACTACGCTCAATATGAGGGAACCCATTGAAATCAATGGGTCCTATGGTCTGCAGTTTGCACAAGCAATTTTACACACACGAAAACGCACACAAAATCACCCATGTGAAGGAGCCCTGAGCTCAGGTGACCCCTTGGGAGAACAGAAAGGCAAGTAATTCCCAGTGTATCACCATGAGATCACATGACCCAACTAGCGGAATAACTGAACAAGGCAATACTAGCTGACTTATATATACTGGGCTGGTTACATAATGAATGGGAAAAAAATTGACATGAGTGTCTCTTTAAACATTTCTTAGTGAAATTCATGTGTTTTCCCGCAGAACACAAATGCACCGGGTCCTCCAGAGACACGCTCCACTTTGACTAGAATAGATAAAGGTTCCTTGACATTATATTAAAAAAATAGGTCCTATAGACCAGACCACCATTTAATATGTAGTCTGACTAATCATTGACTCAAATGGGCAAATAGGAGCTAGGTATTATGCATGTATTCTTAATGCACATAACATGCAGTTTGCAGTTAAACACGCACGTAACATGTATATTTACTGTATATTCTAACCCCCATGGCCTATAATAGACGTATTGAGTGCATAATACACCAAAATAGGACATACTGCATTTTTATTTCATGAGCTTAATACACATGTGAAGAAAGCATGTCTGAATGGCTCATTGGGTTTTCAGAACTGCGTATTGGGGCTTAAACTGATGGACGCATGCGCTAATATGCTCGCCGTTATGAAGGGTATTAGCGCATAAACCGTTTTTTAAAAATTGAGTTTGAAAGAAAAGCGGGAAGATAGGTCTTGTGCTGTCTTTCTTGCACGTAAAAAAATTACATGCAGAAAGACAGGGCGAGTTCTATCTTTTCTCACGCGTAGCATTCATGTGTGAGAATCCCAATAGTGAAAATACTTGCATAATATGCCGATGTGAGTGAGCCCTTAGTCCAGGGCTACACGGCAACTTTGATTGTGTGGCATAAAGTCTTGTAAAAGTCACATGACCAGTTATTTTTTGTAACTTTTTTGCAAATTGCTATTGCTTGACTGTTTTAGATCCCCAATTCGACTATGAACCCTTTCCAATCCACTGTCTGACGTCTAAAGACATTAGGATTTAAGGCTGTACAGCTCCGATGTTGGAAGACGTCCTTTGGGGTTCCCTTAGTATATTTTGCCAGCCACTCTGCTGTCGAAGCCTATCCAACATGTCACCTCATGCAGTACTGGCCTCAGCCAGCAGATAGAACCATTGTATAACAGCAGAAAAAGAGTAAGCCCCATAGGAAAATTGGATTGGAAAGGGTTAAGGCTAGGGCAATGACCAACTTGGGTTGTGGCGCAGCAAATACGTATCACAGTGTAGCCCTGTAACCTCACAATCCAATAGAAGTTAATACAGTCACGTTGCAGCTCATGAGAAGCTGCACGTTTTCGGAATCTCTTACAATCTGCAGGTCTCGGCTACTTCCAAGCTGGAATGCAATTGAATTGACTTCTATTAGATTGTGAAGGGCTACACGGCCAAAGTCACCATGTAGTCCTAGCCTAAAAAAGACATACATCTTAGGGCGGCCTCACACAAGCGCCAGCAATGCACAGCAAATAGTACCCATTGACTTCGATGGGCTCCTTAACATGTGGATTTTACATTTCGAACACGGGGGAAAAAACATGCGGTGCTCTATTTTCAGATGCAATTGTGCATCAAAGACCCCTGTCTGCACAAAATTGCGCACGGAACGGCACAATTTTGTGCGGTTAAACAATGCCACCTAGGCCTACTAGGTCAGCTGACCAACCTATTTATATTCACTGTGTATTGTGCACGCAAAAGTTGTCCGCGCAAACATGCCTGTGTGCGGCTACCCTTAAAGGCAACCTGTCACCAGGTTCATACTGCCCAAACCACAGTCAGTAGGCACCTGCGACAGATATGCACCGTTTCATTGTGTCGGTGTTACTATGAAACACTGCAGCATTTCAGATTAAACACACTTTAATGGAATGGCCCCCTTAAGTAAAGGTGGGACGGGTGGCGCAGCAGCTTCTTCCCACCCGCAGCATTTTGACTAACAGCTCTCTCCCTTCTTGTATGTAGAGAGAGAGTTGTCAGTCAACAGACAAACTTTAGGGCTTTAATGGATGGGCGTGTTTTTAGCCCCATTATGCCGCCATGAAAATCACGGCCACATAATGGAAGGAAGGAAAACCATGCGTTATTACTATGCACGAGAAAAAAAAATAACTAGCTTCCCGCTTTCTTTTTCAAACCCGCGCACATTAGGGCAGAGTTTGTATAGTCTGAAAAAAAAAAGAAAAACCTGATTCGTGCGCTGATATACTCCATAGCAGCAAGCATATCAGTGCATGCACCCCTGTGTTTTTGCCCTAAGGCCTCTTTCACACGGGTGATGGGTTTGTCATCTGGCCACATCACTGCCAAAAAAGCATGGGAATCTAGTGTTTTCTTGCCGATTCAAACGGTCGGGTGTGGTGTGTAAATTCCGAAATACCTTCGGTCGGCATAAATATTTCAATTGGTTAGATAGAACCAGCTGACATAGTTTAGCAGCACTAGCCAATGCTAAACTCCCTCCAGCTCCAATAGGCTTCCAATGGAGCTGCCGGCTGATCGTGGCCAAAAGATAGGGCAAGACCTATCTTTTTTGCCCACGTGTAAAATCAGCTGCCGAATTCGGCCACGAATGTGCTATATGTTCGGCATCGCCCATCTGAATGGATGCATTGGAATCCAAGGTAAAAACGCTCATGTCAATAAGGCCTTAAAATGTGATTATTCTGAAATAGTGCTGCATGGGCACTGAGGATATCTGCCCTGGGTTCATGCTGCTGGTGGTTCTGGCAGCATGAACCCGGTGCCAGGTTCTCTTCAATATAGGAAATCCAGCAGGAGTAAATTCTATCTCTCTCCACATTCTGCTATATATACCTCGGAGCAGCAGGAGATTGTGTCTTACAGTTTTACTAACAAATTATATAATTGTCCACGACAAAGCTGTAGAATTATTTTTTGCTCCACGGTTACATTATGTTTCTATACATTGTGCTACAATATTATGATGGTACCGAGCACATTAAATACCGCTGTGGAATCGCTGAGCGGCAGCTGATTTCATCTAATTAAACAGCAGTCGATTTTCTGTTGAAAGTGTCATTTCCTTTGCCGCTCACTGGTGGCTACTGAAAAATGACTTGTCATGAAATCGCATGCTGGTTCAGAGCCTTAAATACTTAGCAAAAAAGAAGACATCATAAATGCTAACTGTACTTGAGCCTCTATTATATAGTGTTTCTCTAAATGTTACCAGCAATAAAATCATTGTATGCACTAGAAATAGGAAATTATGTGTATACCGAATATGCCTATACACTAAGAATCCATTCTTAAAGGGAACCTGTCATCATCTTTGAGTCACATAAACTACACTATAGGGTGCAAAGGTGAGGGAACTGGGAGTCCGAGGGGTTGTGATACCCACTGGGTGCCCTGTTTCAGCACTTTGTTCTTGTGAAGTTGTATTGCACACACAGCGTGACTCTTTTCAGACGGCTCTTTACATGTGCTCTCCTATTCATCTCTATTGGAGAGCGTGCACTGGCTGGCTGAAAGAGTCATGTTATGTGCATGTGTCAACTTCATAAGGGCACAGTGCTAGAAAAGGGCACCCGGTGACTATCAAGCACAGCTTCCCAGACTCCCTGTTCTCTCAGCTTTGCACTCCATAGTGTAGTTCATAGGGCTCAAAGGTGATGACAGGTTCCATTTAAGGCTCCAATACACATTAGATTACAGTCATCTCGAGGATTCTCGATGGGCTCCCCGACTTTCCCTTGACAGATGATGTAGAGCGAAAGAAGGATCAGGGACACTGAATTTCAATACTGAATTTCAGAGAGCTAGGAAACTCTCATGATAAAGCCATGTATAGTACCCTCTTAATATTGCCAGCTACAATGTTCATTAATAATACCATTTACATTGCCCCCATAAAAAGCAGCCATTGTTTTCCATAACAATGACATCAACACTGTGCCCTCTACATTGCCTCCATGATATAGCCAGCATTGGTATCAGAGCAGTGCCAGTCACAATGCCCACTCAAGCCGTAATAGCAAGCTGATTTGCTATATGTCTCAGAAGGAGATTTGGAACTCAGTATTGGATAAAATGAGTTCTGACCACTGCATACACATAGTCAAATTTAATCAGCACAGAATGTTGGACATATCTGGTTGAAAAATTCAAGTGACTAAAATTCTGTCTGTCTGATGCCACCACTAGGGGGAGCTTAGAAGCTTACTGCATACAGCTATACATTAAAAGGTTATTCCCAAAACTGACTTAGGATAGGAGATAAAAGTTTGATCGCTGGTAGAGATCATTGTGAGATAAGCGAGCATACTCGCTAAGGACAATTGCTCGAGCGAGCATTGTCCTTAGCGAGTACCTGCTTGTTCGGAAGAAAAGATTCGGGTGCGGGTGGGGGGCAGGGAGTGGCAGGGGAGAGCAGGGGGGAATGGAGGGGAGATCTCTTACCCACCCCCCCACCCCCCGCTCCAACCTGCTCACTCCCGCAACTCACCGCTCAACCGCGCCGGCACCCGAACCTTTTCTTCCGAGAGGGCAGGTACTCACTACGGGTAATTCTCGCTCGAGCAATTGTCCTTAGCGAGTATGCTTGCTTATCTCTAATCGCTGGGGATCTTACTGCTAAGAAGTCTACTGATCCCGAGAAAGGTGATCCCAAGGCTCTCTAATCCTCACTGTAGGGTCATTGCACCCACCATAGTGAGGGGGATATTAAATGGAGCAGTGGTCAAGCATGTGCAATGCTGCTCTATTAATTTAAGTGGGGCTGATGGAAATAACGAAGTACAAGCACTTGGCATTTTCTAGCAGTTCAACTGAAAACAAACAGAGTGGCACTAAGCAAGCTAGACCGCTGCTCCATGCATTCTCTTTCCCACTGCTGGGGGTGCAGACAGCCTGCAGTGATGATGAGAGTGTGACATGGGACCCCTAATCTTGGGATCAGTCTGGGTCTCAGATGTGAGACTCCACCCATCAGACTTTTATTACCTATCTTGTGGATAGGTGATAAAATTGATTTAAACTCAAAAATAAAATAATATGTAGTAAGCTCTTCAGCTTCCTCTTGTGATGGCTGCAAGCAGACCAAATACCGGTAGTATTATTTAACTCTTTATCTATTGAGGAGATTTGGAGCTCCAACTAATTTAAATATACAGGCTGGCCCCACTATATTAGTTATCTATGTCCTTTTCTTTTTTTACAATCCAAATTGAATTACGGTGACAATATGAGCACTATATAGTATTATGTCATATCTAAAGATGTCAATAGTCACATTATTGCTAAAGCCACCATATGGCCATTAGAAGAATCAAATAAAATAGCAAAGGCACACTTGACAATCCTTGTGGACATTGTAACCAATGTTGTTCATACATTAGAAGATGTTAATGGCAACCAGTTTGAGCACCTAATGTGATTGAAGTAGTCAAACAAGACTTCCATCTATTCTTTGATATCCGTATATATCTGGTAATAAAGGCACTTCAGGACGGACGTCTCTCCGCAGCATCGGAAGAAAGAACACATGACCAGAAATGGAGCCGGTCACATGTTCTTTCTTCCGGCGTTGCGGAGATTCGTCCGCATCTGCAGTGCGGCCGTCTTTTAGTGCAGGAACACGGGCACCGATGCGCCCGTGTGACTAAGCCCGAAGTGTGTATACATTTTTGGGCCACTCTATGCATCAAGAATTTAATCAGTAAGCAATATTGGACTTTAAATTGGCATAGTTTAAAAAAAAAAGAAAATTCAATCTTAAAGGAAAGTCCTGAAAACTGACAAGGTTTCGCGGATTACTTTTTCATATCATTACCTTCAGCCGAAATGTTGTCACTCTCTACTTCAAAAGCCTCTCCCGCTCCCATACAACAATACTACCGTGAGTCATGTCATAATGTACTGTATCTAAATGAGCAATTACTGGATTATTCGGCTCTCCGCTGGCACGTAGAGGGATATGCTTCCATGCAGCTTCCGACCTAACGTTGGTTGTTTGTAAGAAGCCACCTGCTCACGACTAGCAAAGTGTGTTTATCACCGAATAATATCCTACTAGAAGAATAAAGGTGTTACTTTTCAGGAATTTTGTTAGTTGCAAATGTGAAAACTTGTTACTAACAGATCCTGAGAGAGAAGTCAGAAGAGAAAAAAAACAAAACAACTTTTGTGAACTTGTGAAATATCAGTAAGTATTTTACACAGTCCCCATGTGCATGGCAGAGGCATGTGCAAGAAGGCACACGGAGGCAATGAAGTCCATGATACAGGCGGACATACTGTACCATATAGGCAAACGGTCCAGCTGCAGTAGGTTGCGTGAACATATTTGTGCACGCGATACGCACAGAATAGAACCCATTGATCTCAATGGGTTCATTCCAATTACTCTTTTATATGTACACATTCAGGGTGGATTCAGACGACTGTATATCGGCTGGGTTTTCACACCGAGCCGATATACGGTGTCCTCATCTGCAGGGGAGGGGGGGGGGGTGGAAGCGCCTGGAGCAGGAACTGAGCTCCTGCCCCCTCTCCGCCTCCTCTCCAGCCTTCTGCACTATTTGCAATGAAAGGAGGCGGGGCGGGGCTAAGTTCCGAGAATTGGCCCCACCCCTGTCCCACCTCTCCCCATTGCAAATAGTGCAGAGGGGCAGAGAGGAGGCAGAGAGGGGGCGGGAGCTCAGTTCCTGCTCCTGGCTATTCCAGCCCCCCCCCCTACAGAGAGAGACGACGTATATCGGCTGGGCGTGAAAACCGAGCCGATATACGTTCGTCTGAATCCAGCCTCAGGGTGCGGGCAGACGAGCGCATAAACGGTGCGTTTTTGCAACCAAACGTATATACGTGACCTTCTGAGGCAATGGTTTCGAATGTATTCGTTCACATGGGCGATTTTACGGCGCGTAAAAACGGCAATTCGAAAAAAAACGGAACATATGCGACCGAAATACGCGCCAACGCATATTCGATCGCCGAAAAGACCGTTTGCAAAGTAGGAACAAACGAAAATACACTTTCTAGCTCTGGTCGTGATCGGTGAAAAACGATCGCTCGGGCGATTATACGTTGCGCTCGTGCGAACGTAAATACGCCTACGCTCGTCTGCCCGCACCCTTAGTGTGCGTGGAAAAAAATGCAGCATGCTCTATTTTTGTGCGCACTTATGCATCAAAGAAGTCTATGGGAAGTGCGCTCTAAATACACATGCAAAAGCACGATACACTGCACATTTTTGCGGGTAAGAGAACACATCTGGACTTCATAAGGCTAAATAGCCTTTAAAATCATGGTAGGGGTTGGTACCGCACCCATGTGAACTGGCCCTGCAAGGGCAAAAAGTACAGTAATATTTCCAAAAATGCATGCAAAAGTGCATTGTTCACAACGCAAATTCGTTGCATTTAGGCAATCATTTTTACGCATACACTTGTGTAAGGAGTCCCTTAAGGCACATTTAGACGGAACGATTATCATTAGAGATGAGCGAGCATACTCGATAAGGCAAACTACTCGAGCGAGTAGTGCCTTACCTGTCCGCTCGTCTCTAAAGATTCGGCTGCCGGCGCGGGTGACAGGTGAGCTGCGGCGGTGAGCAGGGGGGATCGGGGGGGGGGGGAGAGGGAGAGAGAGAATCTCCCCTCCGTTCCTCCCCGCTCTCCCTGCCACTCCCCGCCCCCCGCCAGCAGCCGAATCTTTAGAGACAAGCGGGGAGGTACTCGAAAAAGGCACTACTCGCTCTAGTAGTTTGCCTTATCGAGTATGCTCGCTCATCTCTAATTATCATTCAAAAAATCACTAGATCACTCGAACTTGAACAACAATCGTTCAGTGTAAACACGGCGGACGATCCAACAATGAACAATATCGTTCATTTCCTGCAGGCATAAAAATCATCGTTGGTTCGTTCGCTAATCGTTCCGTTTAAATACCGATCGTTCGGTCATTTTCATTCACATATACAGCGAATGTGAACGACTGAACGATTTATCTGCCTGTATAAACTGGCTGCACGAGGGAGCTCCAGCACTACGGCAACGTTCACTAATGCGAAAGATAAATAGGGGCTTCTGCAGTCTCTTAAGCCGCAGAGAATAGAACCTATTGATTTCAATGGGTTCCCTCACATTTTGTATTTCTGTACTCCATTTTCGCACGCATTAAAATATACACGACATGCTCTATTTTTGTGCACATAGGAGTCTATGGTGGTGCATGGAATCACGCACTGAACCGAACTGAATTGATAACACCAGGGACTAATTAGGCTGCCCAACCGGTTTAACTACGGTGCAGTGAACGGATCCAGCAGCGTAGAAAAGCACAGTAGAATGCACTGATCAAGCGTGATAGCTCGTTAATAGAGCTCCCTTCACAGCGCAATTACATCACAGTATTGCGAGCGTATCTACGCATACGCTCGTCTGCTGGAGTCCTTAGGCCGCTTTACGTGGCCATGAAAATCACGTGAGATTTGTGCATTGTGAGACGCATGAATCTCGCACGGATATGAACCCCATAATCATTGCATGTCCTATCTTTGGAACGCCTTGCCCATTGTTTTCAATGGGGCCAGTAAACGCATCACATGGCGTGCAGGGTGCACACGAGTGTGATGTGGAGTTTCCTATTGAAAACACTTGTTGATGTGGGTTGCATTTTTAACACAAAATGCCTTGCATCCATGGGGACATCGCCCATGCATGAGTGCGATATTGGGCTCGCACATGTGAAATTAGCCTTAAGGTAGTTCTTTTCTATTGTTGCTAATGAACTTCATGGATCACAATTACTAGGGAGACATAAGGTCTATGATAAGATAGCAAGGCGGTCATATACTGTTCTTCCACAGGGGGTTCTCTGCTGTCCGTGTCCAACCCTGGTCTGCAGTATAGAGTTGTAATATAGAATATACTCTTTCCTGCAGGACATGCAACAATATGGCATCCCATAGAATATTCCAGAATTACAGAGAATCAAAAGAAAAAAAAACTCTGTATGCATCAGTGAAAAATTGGAGGCTTATGAGATACAGTCTAGCCCCACAGGATGCCTTTGAGTTGAATGGAGCTGTAATATTGTCATGAGCATGATGGATGTGTAATTGAAAAACAGTTAGGAAAGGGATGTACAGTCCACAGGGTAAATACGGCACAGGATCAGGAGCTGAGCCCCCTCCATATGCAGCAGGTACTATGTTACAAAGCTAACAGACTTTAAAATGATAACTCAGATTCCGGCTATGTAAGGCCTGTTTCACACAGGTGGCGCGATATCGCCGCAAGAAAATTGCAGTGATATTGCATCAGTGGTATGTGCGATATTGCTGCATTTTCATGGGGCAATATCACAATTTTGTGTCGCTGCAAAGTTGCGTGACTCTGTAGCACCATGTGTGAGGATTTTCAGGGGGAAGGGGAGGAGCGTGCAATATAAGCCCTACTCCAAGAATAAGCCCTAGCTGCATAAAAAAAGAATACATCATTTTTCAGACGCTGTGAGCTCCCTGCATGTATTCCCTGAAGCAGCCTTGCTTGAAGTCTTTGGTCATCGCTTCCTGGAAGCACTGGCTGTGATTGGTTCTCAAGCGCCGCAGTTCAGCCAATCAGAGCCAGCTATTCAATACAATGACTGCGATTAGTTCATTGAGCGCTGGCTCTAATTGGCTGAGCTGCGGCGCTCAAGAATCAATCACAACCAGTGGTTCCTGGAGGTATTTGAACTCCTGACCAGGAAGCGCTGAGAGAAAACTGCAAGCAAGTGCCGGGGACCTGCACAGAGGACATGGCAGAGTGAACAGTGGCTGTTAGGTGATTTTTTTTTTATATATATGCAGCTAGAGCTTATTTTAGGGCTTTTACAATAGGATTTCCTACTGTAAAAGTCACATCGCATCGCACAAAAAACGCGTTTTTGTGCGATGCAATGCAACACATAGGAAGGCTCCATAAGGAAACATGGGGTACAAAACATCGCAAGTTGCAGGCTACAAAACATCGCTAATGTGAAGAAACCCAGAGGAAAGCATGAAATTTGTCAAACTGTCGCATTGCAAGAAAATCGTGTGATTTTGTAGCCAGTGTTAAACAGGCCTAACTACTCAGATGCCGCAGCATCAGAGCAGTTAGACAGGGCAAGAGAGCTCCTCTGCCCTCTGATCTGCCACATCTGTTTGATGATATCATGGGGTACCGAGCATTTGTCATGGTAGTCAGTCAATGCTTTCAGGCTGGTCAATGTAATACTTCTATTACAGACTGTCAGAGGCAGGGTGTGGTAGTATAATGCTAACAGCAAAACATAGTAGAATATTAAGGTATTGCAGTGTATTGTACAAGTGATCAAGTGATCGCATGATCAGGTCATTTTGTAAAAAATGTAAAAAAAAACAAATGCCACTTTTTTTTTAATCATGTAAGGTAAAATCTAAGCAATAAAAATGTATTGGTATTGCTGTATCTGTAAATGTCCAAATACCTTAACCCTTTCCAATCCACTGCTTGATGTCTAAAGACATTATGGTTTAAGGCTGTACAGCTCTGATGTTGGAAGACGTCCGTCGGGGTTCTCTTACTGTATATTGGCAGCCTCTCTGCTGTTGGAGCCTATCCAACGTGTCACCTCATGCAGTACTGGTTTTATCCAGGACATAGCGCCGTTGTACAACAGCAGAAAAAGAGTAAGCCCCCTAGGAAAACCAGGATACAAATTGGATTGGAAAGGGTTAAAAAAAAAAACAATGCCAGATGGAAAAGAACGTTTTGCTCACCTCGCTACTTAAAAATATAGTAAAAAGTGATCAAAAACCACCCAAAAATCCATGTTATAACACAATAAAACAGGAAAAACCACCCAGAGGGGGGAATAATTTTGGCACTGTAAATGCTATCAATAAAACTAAGGCCCACCGGGCAAAAAACAAGCCCTCACACATCTCCATCAACACAAAGATAAGCATGGGTTGCAGGAAATGGTGATGCAGTGCAAATTTCTTTACAAAAGTTTTTTTTTTCAGAGTATATTCACATGGATGGGTGAGATATACACTACCATTCAAAAGTTTGGGGTCACATTGAAATGTCCTTATTTTTGAAGGAAAAGCACTGTACTTTTCAATGAAGATAACTTTAAACTAGTCCTAACTTTAAACAAATGCACTCTATACATTGCTAATGTGGTAAATGACTATTCTAGCTGCAAATGCCTGTTTTTTTGTGCAAAATCTACAAAGGTGAATAGAGGCCCATTTCCAGCAACTATCACTCCAGTGTTCTAATGGTACAATGTGTTTGCTCATTGGCTCAGAAGGCTAATTGATGATTAGAAAACCCTTGTGCAATCATGTTCACACATCTAAAAACAGTCTAGCTTGTTACAGAAGCTACAAAACTGACCTTCCTGTGAGCAGATTGAGTTTCTGGAGCATCACATTTGTGGGATCAATTAAACGCTCAAAATGGCCAGAAAAAGAGAACTTTCATCTGAAACTCGACAGTCTATTCTTGTTCTTAGAAATGAAGGCTATTCCATGCGAGAAATTGCTAAGAAATTGAAGATTTCCTACAACGGTGTGTACTACTCCCTTCAGAGGACAGCACAAACAGGCTCTAACCAGAGTAGAAAAAGAAGTGGGAGGCCGCGTTGCACAACTAAGCAAGAAGATAAGCACATTAGAGTCTCTAGTTTGAGAAACAGACGCCTCACAGGTACCCAACTGGCATCTTCATTAAATAGTACCCGCAAAACACCAGTGTCAAAATCTACAGTGAAGAGGCGGCTGCGGGATTTTGGGCTTCAGGGCAGAGTGGCAAAGAAAAAGCCATATCTGAGGCTGGCCAATAAAAGAAAAAGATTAAGATGGGCAAAAGAACACAGACATTGGACAGAGGAAGACTGGAAAAAAGTGTTGTGGACGGATGAATCCAAGTTTGAGGTGTTTGGATCACAAAGAAGAACGTTTGTGAGACGCAGAACAAATGAAAAGATGCTGGAAGAATGCCTGACGCCATCTGTTAAGCATGGTGGAGGTAATGTTATGGTCTGGGGTTGCTTTGGTGCTGGTAAGGTGGGAGATTTGTACAGGGTAAAAGGGATTCTGAATAAGGAAGGCTATCACTCCATTTTGCAACGCCATGCCATACCCAGTGGACAGCGCTTAATTGGAACCAATTTCATCCTACAACAGGACAATGACCCTAAACACACCTCCAAATTGTGCAAGAACTATTTACAGCAGAAGCAGGCAGCTGGTATTCTATCGGTAATGGAGTGGCCAGCGCAGTCACCAGATCTGAACCCCATTGAGCTGTTGTGGGAGCAGCTTGACCGTATGGTATGCCAGAAGTGCCCATCCAACCAATCCAACTTGTGGGAGATGCTTCTAGAAGCGTGGGGTGCAATTTCACAAGCTTACCTCAACAAATTAACAGCTAGAATGTCAAAGGTGTGCAATGCTGTAATTGCTGCAAAAGGAGGATTCTTTGACGAAAGCAAAGTTTGATGTAAAAACAATGTTATTTCAAATACAAATCATTATTTCTAACCTTGTCAATGTCTTGACTCTATTTTCTATTCATTTCACAACGCATGGTGGTGAATAAGTGTGACTTTTCATGGAAAACACAAAATTGTTTGGGTGACCCCAAACTTTTGAACGGTAGTGTAGGTCAGTGAAAACCGGACCCTTTTCTGTATGATTTTCATATATTTGTGAAGCGTTTTGCAATCAAAATGCAGATTTAGGATGGTTTCACGGGAGCATACGTGCAACAATGCAACAATGCACACAATAGCGCGACTCTTTGCTCAATGAAGCTTGCATTATCACGTGCATCTGTGCATTTTACGGTACTTTCTGTGCTGCTGAGGACAGTTCACATCAGCACGGAACACATCAATGCCATGATTTTAATGGCTGTGCAGCCTTAATTAGTCTGCGGGTATTGGGTGTGCAAATGCGCACCAAAATGTAGCATGCTGCATTTTTTATTTAAAACTAGGGGTTCTATGCTCTGCACAGAGAATATAACTGAATATAACTCATTGACTTCAAGGGGCTCCTTCTCATGACCACGTGAACTGAAAAAAAGTAGGACCTGCTCTATTTTCCTGCGTTTTGCACAGTAAATGCCTGAAAGAAGTCTAAAAGAAGTGCGCCAATCAGCAAGGGGAAGTATGAAACATGGGGAACACAACACATCAGGAGCTCATGAGGCTAATTAGCCTTTGCGAAGGGGGGTGTCACGCACCAATCTATACTTGCCCTGCGTGCACAAAAAATCCAGTACTATGCATAGACTATGCATGTATTTCATCCAACCTCGTTAATGCACAAATACGTTGCATTGCGGCAAGCACAAATATGTTGCACATATAGTTGTGTGGCAACTTCAGACAACCGTATGCATGAATGCGCGCGCCTCAATACGGTGTATTTGCGCATGCAAGAGTCATTTTTGTGCACGTATAGGCACACAGTGCTGTATTTTTTGCTCATGCATGGCATGTTCACATGTGCACACAACCACCCCCCGTCACAGTGTTCAGTGATGAGAGGACTGCAAACAAGGATGAAAGAATCTCCTTTCACAAACCCCCTAGCTGCTGGAAAAAAAATTGAATAAAATACATCACCTAGCAGCGCTTACGGGGCTCCTGTGCACTCTTCTAACTAATTTCTAATTTCTTCTCCTGGAAGCTTTGCCTCTGATTGGCTGAGCGCATGGACCAATCACAGCCATTCAATCACCTGACAGCGCTGCTAGGTGATGTATTATTGTTTTCCAGCAGCTAGGGGATATTTTCAGGGAAAGGCTTATATTTCAATCCCTTTTCTGAAAATCCCTGCGGGGTTGCCTTTACTACATTGCTTTCAATGGGGCGGCAGCAGCGCTGGCCCTATTGAAAACAATGGGATAGTGCATGGCAGTCCACTGTCACAGCTGTAACAGCTGCAGTCCCCTCATAGTGTTCAGTGATGAAAGAACTCCCTGCAGGGATAAACGGAACACTCGGGGATTCCCCTCATTCCCGCGGCGACTAAGAAATAGCCAGAAGCACCTTTTAAATGCCCTGCTATAAGCAGCGGGAAGCTATGCTGTGCGCAGGAGTTTCCATTAACTCCTGCTTCCATAGGAGTTAATAGAAACTCACTCTTGTTTGACCAAGCCCTAAAGGTGACTGCAAAATAAATGGCATCAAAACTGCACCCAAAAATAAGAGTGAAATGGCTTTTTTTCCCATTTCATCAAATTATGCATTGATATGTTTCCCATTAAACTGCGCGGGGCATTAAATGGTTTCATTCTAACAGTTCAATCTAACATTTTCTATTAGTTCAAGGAATATCTAAGTACACGGTGGGGTGAATCACACCTCGCACATGATATGGCACGGTCTAAACTCCCATATAAGGTGCCAAAACATGGCTCAGGAACACAATGCTTCTCCATCTGCACTGACAGCACAGGCATTAAAATACTGCTCATTAAAAATGCCTGCTCATGTTGTAGAATTAAAGCGGTGATTAGATTCAATATTGCAATGATGATTCGCCAGTAAAATTTTAAAGAGTACTTCAACATATTTTGGCAGAAACAATATTCATGGCAATATAACTTTTAGCAATTTAATAAGTACGAGCGACACAAGTGAAATTCATCACATAATAATAAACTGATTGGCTGAACCTTCAGACAGTAATTCTTGTATTACCCATAACATAGAGGCAAGTGGTTCACTCCAATTTTTTTTTGCATTTTCCTTCTATGGTATCTTCTATTACAGCGTTCTAAAATCAAGAATATTTTCCTAAAGCACATAATTATTGCTTAATATTGCAAAGTACAGTATGATTTTCAAATTTAATATCTAAGTGGGTGACATTTCATATGATGCAGCAAACCGTACTCTGCACAAACTATTACTCTTATGTGAAAAAAAGTAATATTAACTAATTGAAAAAACACTGTGAGAAACCTACAAGAAATGCCAGGTTCCCCACTGACTTCATATCTATCTATCTATCTATCTATCTATCTATCTATCTATCTATCTATCTATCTCATATCTATCTATCTATCTATCTATCTATCTATCTATCTATCTATCTATCTATCTATCTATCTCATATCTATCTATCTATCTATCTATCTATCTATCTATCTATCTATCTATCTCCTATCTATCTATCTATCTATCTATCTATCTATCTATCTATCTATCTATCTATCTCATATCTATCTATCTCATATCTATCTATCTATCTATCTCATATCTATCTATCTATCTATCTATCTATCTATCTATCTATCTATCTATCTATCTATCTATCTATCTATCTCCTATCTATCTCATATCTATCTATCTATCTCATATCTATCTATCTATCTCATATCTATCTATCTATCTATCTATCTCATATCTATCTATCTCATATCTATCTATCTATCTCATATCTATCTATCTATCTCATATCTATCTATCTATCTATCTATCTATCTATCTATAATATATGCTGCATTGACTTCATAACAACGCAGTCTCATTTTTCCCTCATTTATTAACAACCTCGTATTCATTTGCTATTTCTTGATTTTGTATGTTTGTATTTGCTCTTTTGTTGCACAATTTCTCTATTACATGTCCCTTTAACCCCTTAACACCATCTTTCTATGACATCTGCCTGCAAAAGCAAACGCTAATTGCGGCTTTTAATTCTCTAAATGCAGCTGTAAATTTTGACAGTAGCATTTAAATGCCCCAATCGTTTTTCAGCAGTCCCGAATTGTCCCTCATGATGTGATTGCGGGGTGCCGTTCGATTGCCATGGCCCCCAGGGCTGCCATAAATAAATGCCTCCATAGACTGCTTGTCAAAATGTGGCTTAATGTAATACTTTTGTATTATATTTTACTGAATGTGTGATCAAACTATCGCAAGTTCAAGTCCCCTACAAGGACAAAAAAAAAAAGTAGAATAAAAGTTAAAACTTGCATCCGGCATTTATCACATTTTTTTCCTCTGCAGTCTGTATATCTAATTTCTCTCTCTCTCTCTCTCTCTCTCTCTCTCTCTCTCTCTCTCTCTCTCTCTCTCTAGCTTGTGGTAGGAGACTGCTATTATGTTGTCTTCTATACAGAGTGCACAGACAAGACTGAAGATTCCGCTCCTTAACTGTCTGTAACACACACACAGAAGAATAACATTAGCATTTTTGACTCTACAGAAGTAGTGAGCAGTGGATATGTAAATAAATAACAGTAAATAACACCATTAGCTCTGACAGCATATCTGTGAGAGTCTCTGCTTCTTTCCTCCTCATCCATTCTCACCTCTTTTCTCTAGGGACTTCTATGGACAGCAAGAGTCATACCCCCCTCCCTTTCACGGTACTGTTGTATCTTGTCTACACCGGAAGAAGGGGTGTAGACATGTAGACATGGGTTGGCCAGGGACAGCACTACAGAAGGGCCAGACTGACAGCTGTACATGCCCCCTCTGGCATGTACGCTTCCTATCGGCTGCTTCACAGCTGGCCTCTGCAGCATGCCATGTCAGCTGCTGGTGACCCTGTGAGTCTCCCCCGCCGGCGGTCTCAGACTTTTTCCTGCCAACCCTGTTAGTGTCCTAATGGCGGCGGCGGAGGAAGGGGGGGCATCTCCACTTACCACCTCCCTGTCACATTTGCAGAGGTCTCCCATGGCGTCCTCCGTCCATTCTAAAGCCAGGACCTGACCACCTCTCCACTCCATCATCTCACATGGTCCCATGCCGTCCGAACTCAGCTGTCTCCGAACTGTGCTGTTCAGGGCCCTGCTGTGCTGGCTCATCGGCGCTGTCACTCTCACCGTTCTCCCTGCGGCCATTGCAGAGGGGAAACCGCTGTCACTCTAGCAGCAGTAGCGGCCGCAGCTTCAGTGCCGGCCCTGCTTCCAGCGGCATATGTCTGTGTGGGGCCCAGGAGGATGAGGCAGGAGGTCCAGCTCAGGAGGGCATTTCTATGGTGACCAATCAGCTGCTTGGGGCATGTCCTTCAATTCAGCACTGCCAAAGCATGTCTCCACCCATTATTCTGGTGGAGACAAGATACAACAGTACCCCCTTTCACTTCTTGTTCCCCATCTTGTTATCTCTATTACTACAGAAGGGCATCACTCAACAATTGGCAGTGGACAGCAAATCGCAAGGGAGATTCCTAGTGACCAGCATGTTGGAGTGATTTTTACTAGCTTCCACACTGATCTATAGAAGTATATAAGCACAAGCAGTTTGAAAAGTTAGTGACCATCTAAGTTTCAATATTAAATATCTTCATTTATTAGTCTCTCTTTATTTTTGTTTATCCCTCACAGGTGAGAAGGCGAAGAATAATATCATGTAAGGTGTATATATAACCATATCAACATTGTGAATTATGATTTATTTTCATGTCTATGCAAATTTTTAAAAAGTTAATGTATTGGCACACTAATGCAATGCTAAAATAACAATACAATATACATAAAAAAAATAAAAAAAACTCTATCACCTACTTTTGGCCCTATAAGCTAAGCTAAGCTTATGCGCTGAAAGAAGATGATCCGCTGAGTCTGTTGATGTAAGTGTGAACATGGAAAACCACTGCTGTAGTACATTGAGCGGCGCTGCTAATTAGTCTGCCCATTATATAATTAAAAGGCGGACTACATAGCGCATCACTCAATGCATTGAGCAGCAGCTTTCAGCGCTAACACTGGGGAACAACGAGGGAGGTAACTTACATCCCTGGACTCACTGGGTCTCCTACTTTCAGACCAAGCTTTGCTTATAGTGCAAAAAGTAGGTGGAAAAAGTACAGTAAAACACAATAAAAAAAAGAAACAACCTACACATTTATTTCAGAAATAATGTTTATGAAGTGTGAATTGCTTTGGCAATTATATATAATATCAAAACTGCGTATTGTTTGTGAGACAGTGACCTGCAAAGTGGTTGAGGGCAGATATGTGTCTCCCAGGATGCTCTCTTATGCGGCTTTAGGGAGCGCTTGGACAGATATGTGCCACCGAGCAGCCTGGGCTCGGTGGAGGAAGCCGGCAGTATGGTGTCAGTAACACTAAGTTACTGACATGTTTTTAGTTTGTAAATGGCTCCAAGCCGCATAGTCCGGGCCGGCTTTTCCTGGAGTGGTCAAAGCGAAGGGTGGGATGGCCACTCCCACGTACCAGGTGAGGCTGGTACCAGGCCTTATAAAGCCTGGGCCTGCAGGTCTTGGGGAGAGTGTGGTGAGACCTCTGCAGGTCTGAGGACCAGACTGGCTGTGCGCAGCAAATAGTGTTTTCAAAGTGAGTAGTCAGGATCGATCTATGTATAGCAAGTGCTCAGATGAGCAGGTGTTCATTTCTGTTGGCCTGAAGTTAAGGCCTGTGTTACTTTATTTGTTGCTGCAATAAACCCAGGCGAAGCCTGGACTAAAGAACTTTATTTCCTTTGTGTCACTGTCTCTGGCTGTGGACGCCCGGCTGCTACCTTATCATGACGCCAATCCCTCACATGTTTTAACCATGAAAGCCTGTACATATTATCCCAAGGCATTTCGGAATCACCCAATCATAGTCAGGGGTGTTGTTTGTTGATTACTAGTTTTTGTGTCCACTTTTTTGTGGCATAGTCAGAACATATAGTATATACATTGTGTGGGATGATACAAACCTCATGGTTCCGTACAGGTGGTTGGGGGTGCATTTGTTTGGAAGGTGAGCCCTCAAAATCAATTTCTCAGACAGGCTTACAGTATTCCAATCCGAACCAGCATTTCTTCAGATACTATGAATCAGTGGTAAGAGTGATATTTACTGACAACAGGCTCATTCAGTTCTGGTGGTGACTCACTAAAGTCACAGGCTGCAGTGTTGGATTGTTACGACTTAATAAGGTTGCTCATTCCCATTATCTCTGCTCTGTTTCCCTTCTGACTCAGTGTCTTTTACTGTCTGCTAAGGATTATCATGCTTCACTAATCATTAAATATATTGAGGTCAATTTTTGAAGCAAAAATATCTCAGTTTTTCTTAGTCTTTTTTAGGCATCCAGTAGTAAAAGTCTACATAAAATGTTCTATTTCTGAACAATATGAAGAATTTTTATGTATGAATAATTTTCTTCTTTTCCCTCCAAAACAACTCTAACTCCTTTATGGTCTGTTTCTAGTTCAGCACCATTTAAGTGAAATAGCGCCACTTTTGTCTGTAGTCTGCACCTGGTATTGCAGATCAGCTCCATTCCAGGGTGTGAGCTGCATTATCAGATCCAGCCTACAGACAGGATAAATTATTTTTTTAAATTATTTTTGCAGGGGGAAGAAGCATATCCCATATTCTAATTTTAAACAACCCCAGTTTGGATCTGATATATATTGCACCAAACATGTAAACGGGTCTTTATACGATTTCCCTATCCTCTATATAACACATAGGATAACAGAACATTTATAATAAATGAATGTTTGTCTCCTGATCCCTCAAACTTCAGACTCAGCTGTTTGAGAATCATTGATTTACTACTACAGCCAACAGAGTCCAATGTATTGTACAGATGTGATATGTTTTTCCAACTAATCATATCTACCCCAATTCCAAAAAAGTTGAGATGCTACATAAAATGTAAATAAATGTAAAGAAAAAAAAGAATGCCACGATTTGGAAATCTCATATAACCATATGACATTCACGATAAAACACATATAACAAGGTGAAAATTAGACATTTTTGCATTTCATTAAAAAAATTAACTTATTTAGAAATTGATGGTAGCAACACATCTCACAAATATTAGCACAGCGTTAACAAAAAACTGGAAAAATAAGTGTTATTAATTAAAAACTACTGGAGGATTAATCGTCTATTAAGTGACATGGTTGTATAAAAAAGTGCATGTTAGAGAGGCAGAGTCTCTCAGAAGCCAAGATGGTCAGAGGTTCACCAATTTGTGAAAAAGTGCATCTAAAAATTGTGGAATAATTTAAAAAAATGTTCCTCAATATAAAATTGTGAGACTTTTAATAACTCGCTATCTACAGTATATAATATCAAAAGATTCAGAGAATCTGGTGAAATTAATGTGTAGAAGGGACAAGGCCGACGGTCAGGCGCTCAGGCAGCACAACATTAAAAACAGGCATGATTCTGTTATACAATCACTGCACTGTCTATGAACACAGTTGTTCACCATGTAATCCACAAATGCAAGTTAAAGCTGCATCATACAAAGAAGAAGCCATATATAAACAATTCAGAAACACAGTGTCTTCTCTGGTTCAAAGCTCATTTAAAATGGACTGAGGCAAAATGAAAAACTGTTCTGTGGTCAGATGAATCATTGATTTGAAATTTGAAATTCTTTTTGGAAACAAGTGGACCCCATGATCTGCGGACTCAAGAGGAGAGGAACCATGCAGCTTGTTATCAGCGCACAGTTCAAAAGCCTGCATCTCCAATGGTGTTGGGTTGCATTATTGCCATGGGCATGGGCACCTTACAAATCTTGAAAGACTATCTATGCTGAGCAATATATAGAGGTTTTAGAACAACATATGCTCCCACTCGATGTCTCTTTTGGGGAAGGTCTTGCATACTTCAGCAAGACAATGTTTGCCACATGCTGCATCCAACACAACAGCATGGCCTTGCAGAAGAGGAGTCCAGGAACTAAACGGGCCACCTGTAGTCCAGACCTTTCACCCATCGCAAATCTGGCAAAGAAGCCCCATATATCAGGCGAGATTGGGACATCATTCCTATCCAAAAATTCCAGAAATTGGACTACTCACTTTCCAGATAAGGGGATGCTACACAATGGTAGACACGGCCTTGTCCCAACTATTGTGAGATTTGTTGCTGCCATCAATTTCAAAATCTTAGCTTTTTTAACCCTTTCCAATCCACTGTCTGACGTCTAAAGACATTCTGATTGAAGGCTGTACAGCTCTGATGTCGGAAGACGTCTGGCAGGGTATTCTTACTGTATATTACTGGCCGCTCTGTTGTTGGGGGCCTCTCCAACATGTCACATGCTCTAGCCAGCAGATGGTGCCATTGTATAATGGCAGAAAGAGAAAAACCTCTAGGAAACCCTGAATTCAAAATTGGATTGCAAAGGGTTAAATGAAATGGAAAAATGTCTGACTTTCCCCTTCTGATATGTGTTCTATGTTCTATATGGTTATATGAAATTTCCAAATCCTTGCTTTCTTTTTTCTTTATACTTATTTACATTTTACACAGCATCCCAACTTTCTTGGAATTTGGGTTGTAGCTTTTCCATCTGAAAGTGATCTCAGTGACCTAAGGCTCTTTGTGATGTTCAGATACTTTATTATTCACCAAACTATCTGCTTTCAGTAATAAAATAAAGGAAATAAGACAGAAATGAGGGGTGAGGAAGAGCATGTTGTTGCAGTTTCTTTTTTCGTCTGTCTGTGAGGGCTTGCTCACATGAGTGCTGTGGGTGCGCAGTGTAGGCGCGTGAAAAGATCATGCACTAAAGGTTACGTGAATGGGTGAATTCCAGCTATTTAAATTAGCCCATTCCCACAATCCAAGGTGCGTGCTTTCCAGCTCCCATAGGTCAGGTCCAATATTTGCGCACCCCACGGAGCTTAGATGTGACCTTGCACTCGCATGTCCTATCTTTTCATTCCTGGAACCTGACAGGATTCTTTATCTGATAAGAAAATATCAGTACCCTAAATGGCACATAGTAGGTGGGCGGCTCTGTTACAAACTGTGCATTAGGGGCTCAAAAAGCTTCACTTTAAGTCTTTGGATGCCATGTCACTCACTGGGGCAACTATAGTGAATGCAAGGGATGAGGTTGCAGCCAGGCTCAGGAGTCTTAAGGGGCTAATAAGGCCTCTCTTATTCCTATAGGTAGCCCAGTACTATGAATAAAGCATTATAGTTGGGATTGCTGTTACAGGTTTTGCATTGGGGCCCAGGAGCTTCAAGTTAATGCCTCTGATGTAATGTCATTAGAGATGATCGAGCATGCTTGGATATAGCAGTTACTCGAGCGAGCATCGCTCTTCTCGAGTAACTGCTTACTGGTCCGAGCGTGCTCGGCGGTGGTGACGGGGGGCAGGGGTGAGGGGCGGGGAGAAGAGTGAGAGAGATCTCTCTCCCCCCCCCCGCTACCCTCCGCCGCCTGCCGCTCACCCCTCATCCCGCCTGAGCACGCTCGGAACAGTAAGCAGTGACTCGAGAAGAGCGATGCTCGCTCGAGTAACTGCTATATCCAAGCATGCTTGCTCATCTCTACACGTCATATTTATTGTGGTAGTCCGGTCTTATACAGTACAGCACTACAGCCGGTTATGTTTATGAACTGGCGTTTAATGGCTTCCATATAACTCCCCTATTTGTCGGTCTTAACATGGCATCTCATAAGGAATAAAAATAACAGGAAGAAGCAAAGCAGAACAAATTTCGGATGACATAGAAGAGACTGACCTTTAAAAAGTCAGTTTTATGCTAACAGCATATCCTGTAAACCAACAGTTAGAATATCCAAAGCATGTAGATCTTGTGAGTCGTCTCATCATCAACGAATGGCAATGATGACACACAGTGATATAAAGGACAAAGCCCCCCACCTGTACATTACAAGAGCATTAGAAGTCACCAAGGAGGTCAGCGACCATAGAAAAGTATGAGCCGAGTAATTCCTGAATATTCCTTACAATGTATCGTAAAAGGTACATTATTCTTATACTACACACCCCAGGGGCTGCAGAACCTCTTTTTGAAGAATAAAAACATTTCAGCCATAATTATTGATTAATATAAAAAAGCTTCATCCTTTTCAAAAAGAAGTTGTGCAGCAGTTATGGAATTAGGAGGTTCAGCAGCAGCTAAGATTTGTATTATGATGTTCAGGAGCTAATGAGGTTCTGCAGCAGCTCAAGGTGTGTATTAATCTTATGCAGCAGTGGAGGTGTGTAATATGAGGTTATGCAGCAGTTGAAGTCTGCATATTATGATATTCTGCAGCAGCTGAAGAGTGTATTATGATGTTCTGCAGCAGCTACACAGTATATTATCAGGTCCTGCAGAATCCGGGAATCTCAGATGTGTATTATGATGTTCTGCAGCAGCTGGTGTTTGTATTATTATTATGATAATGTTCTGCAGCAGCTAGCACACAGCACTGTATAGTACAGGTGTAGCCGCCATGAAACGGATGGCCATGGAACATACAACACTACGGTATTCAAGTTGTGCAACATTGATTGACAACATGCGCTACATAAATAATGAAATAAATAGTGTAGCATGCCAGTATTCGCTGGCTTCATCTTCACCCACTTGTACTGCAGCCACTGAAGAAACTCTTTAAAGAATTTGAGAAGGAACACTACATGTCAGATAATAATTGGTTGCCAAAGAATCTGTCTGTAACATACTGCTTCAGCAGAAAGAGATAAGCAGCGCCTATGAAGTGCCACTCATCTCTGTGTAACTAACTGTCAGCCTGATATCAGGATACGATGTATCTATAAATATTATTTATAGACTTGCAGACAGCTCATCCCATCATACATATATATATATATGTATCCATGATCAGGAAAATTATTCAGTGGAATTAGGAATAATAGTTATAATGCAAAGCCGTCAGCTATTTTGAACACACAAAATCCCCAGGACAAACCAATGTGGAGGTTCTTTAATTGTCACATTTTCTCTGCTTGCGCAGCTCGGCGACACTCTTTGCTATTACATAATCGAAGATGTTCCATGATTTCACAGAACTTAAGTTTGGAATTTGTTAAATCAAGATGTTGCCACTTTGTGAAACCTTCATTGTTTTGAGCCGTGTGTGGATGTAGATGATGTGAGGCATGAAGTTTCTTATAGATGCTATGGTGATGATGAGTGAGTGGGAGGCATAACATGCAGTTACATAATGCATACATATAAGGACAGAGTTGTTTTGATAAAGTGCACCACAGCAGGCGGATGAGAATTGCAGATTCCGTGAGCATTTGATCCGCAGTAATATGCAGATCAATCAAATACATTGGATTACACAACTCCACTCACATTACCGGTTCAGAATTGCGTTATCCGCTTGCGTAAAATAGAACACAGCATGTACGATTTTACTGCAGATATCTGCGACATAGAGGCCATTGTTGTCTATGGTCACGGATATGCCCGCAGCCCATACGCAATTAGATTGTGTATGGGCTGCAGGTATCCACGTCATCGCTAAGCAACGGCACGGGAAAGAAACAAATAAAAAGGTGTACCGTATGACCACCTGTGTGAGTACGCAGGGTCATAGCCAGGCTCACAGCTGGAATTCACTGCGGGAGGCCTGCGGCGGATTCTGCATATGGCTGTGTGAAGCCAACCTAAGGCTAAGTTCACATCTCCGTTGGTAGCTCTAATCGGAGGTTCTGTCACAGATCTGGCACAAAATACTGGAAGAAAAAGCGCTGCATGCAAAATGCCAGGCAGCTGGGCAAAAACCGACCGGCCCCAATTAGTCAATGGGGTCCGTTCAGTGCTGTTCGGTTCCATCATAAGACGGACCCGTTTGGCCAGGGGCTTCCCCTTTCTTGCTCACCGAACGGAGCAGGAAAATGGTATCCCTGCTGCAGATGTAAAGGCAGCCTTGGATGTATATACAGTATAGTAGATCTGTGAATGGAAATTTCCATTCACATACTGTATGCTTATAATGAACCAGCCAGATATAACAGGAAAGTGTTAATATATACAATGAAGAGTACAATGTTAGTATGAAAGAAATAGACACTTTCAACATTTTATAGAAACCAAAGTATTATTGATACCGACAACATGCTTACATGATTTTTACTTAAGTTTGTATGATTACCATAAGTTACATATGTACATTTTTTTCACGTTTTTTAATATTTCTCCAATGCATCAAACTGTAAAAGCAATGAAGTAACTGAGCGGAGTCTTGATTATAAATCTACAATTATGTCTATGACTGCTATACTGACCTATGTGTCTCCATGGTTACAGACTACAAATAAACTCTATGTAGTCTGTGTTACTTATTTCCATCAGCCTCTCTTGTATGGCTATAAATGAGCAAAAATAAAGGAATGAGAAAGTGGATCAGATTGCGCACACTCTTTTTGTAGTAACCATGGAGACACATAAGTCTGCACGGAGCTGTAGACGCAGAGTGAGAGAGTTTTTATACTTGCAAGTTGTATGGCGCGATAAGTCACATGCCCTTTTTACACAAAAATGTGCAGGTTTTTTTTTCAATTTTTCATCGTGCTCGCCAACTTAAAGAAAAAAACTGTCCGTGGCTTAGCGAAAAACTCCAGCCTTCTGTAGCCCATTTGATTTACTACAATTTTAAACAGAAACTGGAATTAATTATAGCATAAATCGGCTGTCAGGCAAATGGACTAGCAAAAAAGGTACCAAATGTATTGAGTTGTGTACTTCTTAATAAATTAGGCTCATCTTACTCCAGCGCACTTTATATTAAGACAAGTGTATGAAATGCCCATCTTAATAAATCTGGGCCATAATGTTATTAAATTTTTAATCAACCAAAATTGCTTTATTATTAATTTTAGATTCATTGAAGCAATAAAAAGGATAATAAAACATGCATAGCCTTTCTAGGCCAATGGTAAATGGGGTTACTGAGTTGTCTTAATGCATGTTTAGTCGCTCTGAGGGACCACAGCGCAAGAGCAAGGAGGCTCTATGTACACAACTTCCCATCACTCTGCGAATGCGGTGCGTACACTGATCTCTATATTATCTGTTCATGTCTAGTGCTGTATGTGCTCATTACTCTCTCGAGAATTCATTGCAGTGCTTACAGATGTAGAGGCAGAAATTCATCTTACATTACTGCTGTCTATGGAGAAATTCCAGCATTGAAGACACAAACAACCAAGCAAGTACATGATGGAAATGGTAGGGAAGAGGAAAACTAGAGCATGTTCTGTCATTTACTATACGTTGGCAAAATCTGTGCACTTCACTGGGGAATTTCCATAGAGATCAATGATTTTGTCTGCAAGTACTTTGCTTTATTCCCTCTACCTGTCAAAAGTGGAAGGGAGGAAAAAATTTTAACATATGCATAATTTCTAAGCGTTCAAAAGCTTTCGAAAGTTTGAAGATACTGTAGGAATAGCCAATTTATTCAACACATGGCCCTAGTCTATGAAGAACAAAGAATATTGTCAAAGCAAGCAAAAGAATGTAATATTATCAGTAGTTATTTATCTTCACACGTCATGTAATATTTAGCAATCTAGGGAGAAGGTTGGCTTGAAGCCTGAACAGTTGGCCAACTAGACAGCAAATTCTCTGCAGATTGATAGATAGTGTAGACATACAGACAGTTGCAAGTTAAGGAACTGTGTGGAATTACCTGGATTTCTGCATTGATTTCTAATGGTCAAGTCAGAGTCTTGACATGAACGCTATTGAGATTCAGTGGCTTTAGCTGAAGTTGGCTGTGCACAAAAGGCATCCCAGAAATGTTGATGAACTGAAACACATTTCGAGGGAGTAAAGATCCAAAGTCTCTCCTCAACATTGTTCAAATCTTATTTGCAGGTGCAAGAAACATTTAGTAGAAGTGATTGATGCTCAAATGGGAGCTACCAGTTAGTAAATTCAGGGGTTTACTTACTTTTTCTCCCTGGAGTGTGAATGTTTATTCAATGTGCTCAATAAAAGACATGAATAGTACAACTCTTTGTATGTTATTAGCTTAGTTAGATTATGTTTAACTGTTGCTTAGATAACTATCGAAATTCATTTTATTAGTGATGAAAGCGGAAATCCATGTAATTCCAAAGGGTTCACTTACTTTTTATTGCAATAGATAGATAGTGAGTTTGTTTGAAGGACTGCAAGCACAATACTCACAACAAAAAGTGAAGATGGCAATGAAGGATGTGAATGTACCAAATGTATTAGCAGTTGGTTAATGGTAAGAATGAATAATAAGTATATTACAACAAGTATTGTTATGTTTTATTTCAATTGATTGAAATAAAACCTGAATTAAACTTATCTTATACAAAAACATAGATGAAAAATGGACAAGACTTACAAAGAAATGTAGAAGATGGATTTAGCATGGTGGCACTGCTTAGAATTAAAGAAGTTCATGGTGAGTCCCATGTCCTGTAGAGAGTAAAAAAATGCTACTGGATGACAATGAAATACCAATTATTCCAGCAAGTTAGAAAGAAAAGCAGACATTAACAAATGATAGCACAGTAATAAAGGAACTATAACAGAAACATAAGTAGATGGTTGGACTGTGCCTCCAGAGAAAATCAGGATCTTCAAGTGGGCTAGGTTCTAACACAATAAGGGCATCTTATCACAAAACGGCAAACATGACCTATAAGGTGAAAAATAAGGAAACTCCATCTAAAGTTGGAGCAGATCAGATGTTGGTAAGGTCTATAACTTTTCTCAAAGATCATATTAATTTCTTATTAATGACAAGATGGACCTTCAGGGACATTTCATCTGGTGGGCTACAGTTACAGTACTCCAAGCTGAAACTCTGCACCAGTACCAACTCCAGCACTGAGACTATAGGGCTTGGAGTTATCTAATGCATTGTGTTATGTTGTGCAGGACCTAAATCTGCATATATACATAAGATAAAAGTTGTCCAAAATGGCCAATTCCAACCATAATTTGAAAATTATTCTTGAAAGCTCATTCCTATTTTTTTTAGTTATACCTAAAACTAGGAATACAAGTAGGAGCTGCTAAAATGCTTCTACAAACAGCAGCTGTTGGAAAACAGCTTCCCTAAAAGTTAATGTTCAACCTTCTAACAAGCCATGTAACATGACAGAGAATATAAGCCAAAATTGGAGTCTTCTCCAGAAGGAAAAGATTACCATGTACAGAGAGCTGTTTTATGAATTTTGCCCCTTTGAATCATAGAATGGTAGAGTTGGAAGGGGCCTCCAAGATTATCAGGTCCAACCCTCTGCTCAATGCAGGATTCACTAAATAATCCCAGACAGATTTCTGTCCAGCCTCTGTTAGAAGACTTCCAATGAGGAAGAACTCACCACCTCCCGTGGCAACCTGTTCCCCTCATTGATCACCCTCACTGTCAGAGAGTGATCAATGAGTGGAGCATGTTGCCATGGGAAGTGGTGAGTTGTCACTGTCAGTGTTCAGTAGGTTTTTGGGCCCCATTAGACTCTTCAAGCCAACTAAGCAGTCTCCATAATAAAAAATAGCACCCCTCCAGACCCATCTGAAACTACACATGTATGACATGTTCAGCCAATCATTTGCCACACTAGGCAAGCCCACTATATATTTTTTAACCTGCAACAGTTGGTCTTCTCACTTCCCAGACAATTACAGACTGTTGTAAAAAGAAGAGGGGATGCACACAATGGTAGACATGGCCCTGTCCCAACTTCTGTGAGATGTGTTGCTGCAATCAATTTCAAAATAAGTTAATTTTTTAAAATAAAATGGAAAAAATGTCTCCTTTTCAACTTCTCATGTGTTCTATTTCAAATAAAATATGGTTATATGAGATTCCCAAATGATTGCATTTTTCTTAACACTTATTTACATTTCAAACAGCATTCCAACTTTTTGGGAATTAGGGTTCTACAACTCACTACACTTTTGAGAATCATCGCATTTGCTCTTCAGTTTGCTCTTTTGTTCGGACTGAGAATGAATCAGCTCTCTCCCTTTCTTCTAGTGGGAAGTCTTAGCACAATCATAAGCAGAAGAAATTACACCTAGCTAATTGCTAATATGCAGCCAGAGTTTTGTCTTTTTAAGTGTCTGAAGATGAGGACACTCTCTTCATGCCCGTGATCATGAAATGCAAAGTCTTAAAGTATTACTGTACAGTCATAAAACTTTTAACATGTCATAGGGACATGCCAAAAGTTTTGATTGATGGAGATCCAGGTGCTGAGATATTCTGGTCACTAGAATGAAGCAGCAGAAGCGCTCAGTTGAGCACTGTCTCTGAAGCTGAAGACGGGCTTAATAGAAAATTCTATGATTCAGTCTTCAGCTAGCAAGCAGAGCAGCGCCCGGATGAATGCTTCTGCTGCTTTGCTCTAGCGATCAGTGGGGTCTCAGCAGCCAAACCCCTACAGATCCAAACTTTGCCAAAAGTTTTGAAAGTAGTTATGCTTAAAGTGGGAATATGTTGCTTTGATTTTAATCATCTTAATAAAATGCAACTGAATGTTTTCCTCTTGGTGGAATAAGGATTACATATTAAAGAATAAGACCATGCAGCTGCTATGGGACCCTTCGACAGGAGGGCCTGAGTCCTGGTTGGTCCAATAATTTTTGCTACTATGTGAACACTAACTGTGCAAGACTCCGCTTATAAGAGGAACTGAACTGTTCACAAACAAGAGGATGGAGAATTTGTTCAAGGGTCATGGAAAATGCCTTCTTGGCATAATCCATCCATTTAGTGGCCTAGCATTGTACTGTATGTTTCAGCTTGCATTCATATGGAGCAAATTTGGTGTAGACCTGCATCAAAATCCTCCCCATTTCAACCCGGGTCCACAGAAGACACCATGCCTTCATTGAAGGTGTTAAATCTGCTGCAGATGTGAGTCAAAATACGTGTCAATATCTGCACCACATGGTGCAGATTTTGGTGTGGATTTAGCACTTCAGTAAATTTGCACTAAATCCGGTGAACTAAGACTAGCAGTTCAGAACATTCCTGTTGGGTCATCCCATTGTATATGAGCAAACCCAATTTTGCTGACAGTAGTTGCACTTTCTGTGCTACTGCACGAATAATCCTAGTAATAATACAGTAAGGTACACGGAGTCTCCAACAGCTCCATGGAAATGGTTGTTAAGGCTGGCTGCCAAGGCTTAGAGAGAATTTGACAGTACAGAGGAAGTATACAGAACTGGCATGATTCAGGAAGATATTAAATACTCAATTAGTTTTTGTTCCCTGTGAATTTTATATGTAGACTACAAGAATTATTATTAAAGGAGTTATACGGTCCTAGAAACAAAGCTTGACAGGTTGTCAAATATTCCAAACATTTTTTCTCCCCCAGGAGATTTTTTGGCCTCAAAATTCCTGATATAACGTACTCAGGTACCAAACCCTAAACAGTCCCCTCAGATACCCTTGAAGGGGTATTCTGGTACTTTTTTATTCCCTCTATTGATGACCAGCTAGTCATCAATAGATGATTGAACGGACCCGCTGTTCGGAGTCCCACTGATCAGCTGATCCCCAGGGCCACTATCACTGTAGTCAGCGCAGGAAGCAGAAAACACTGACCACAGCGCAGTGGCCTGGGTTGGTATTGCAGCCACAGTTCCTATTCAATTCAAAAGGAGCTGCACTGCCGTAACAACCCAGTCCACTACGCTGTGGTCAGTGCTTTCTGCTTTCTGTGCTCAGCCCTGGGTGGCCACACAAAGAATCAGTCGATCAGTGGGGATCCGAGTGGCAGGTCCCTACTGATCATCTAGTGATGACCTGTTGGTCATCAATAGCAAAAATAAATAAGTCCTGGAATTCAACTTTAATAATGGCTACTAAGTTTTTGATCCCCTTCTACGGAAATGCCACTATACAGTACCCAATGTGCCCAGATATGCTGCCAGAAATTACCCCATTGCAAGAGATGCCCAATACCATCCTACAGATGCCCCCTTATAGTGCTTGCTACACTTGCCCTTCTTATCCTACCTCATTTGCTGTGCTTCTGAATGTCTAATGTGGGACGCTCATGTCTGCATGTCACATGTCAGTATATTCTTTTATATATATTTTGATAGCCTAGGATAAAGAATTTGGCAATATACTAAAAAAAAAACGGTAGTCTTGGTGGGGGTAGCTGTCACATGAAAGGGGTTGTACTAATGAGACCACACGTTTATGCTGCTTTATAATATGTAACTAAGGCTATGATCTAGATGTGTGATTCTTTATGCTGTCCTAACTTTTTCAGCTCTTCATTATGCAGTCAGTATTGACTTTTGGAAAAGAGCCTATCTGCTAATATTATGGAATCATTTATAGCAATGGAACTATGTGACCTGCATAAATACCTTTAAATAAGTCATCAACTCTACTCATTTATGATGTTCTTTTTTTCTAGAGCTATCGAACAGTTATCTGTAAATGGCATGATATTCTGCTTGATTGCAAGTGTCATTAAATGAATGGCATTGTATTCAGACTATGGGGATTAGGAGATAGGATAGATGTATGAGGGACACTCACTATACTTCTTCAATATTGATGCTGGATAAAACAAGGTATTCAGCAACAGATAAAATGCATGTGGTCCATTTGTTCTACTTTATCTGATTTCCTTTGGCAGAGCAATAAGGAGCAGGTCTCTCACAGTAACAGAAATAACCCTATAGGGGATAATATAATTGGATCTTTGCTGCACTAGGAACAGGAGAATACTTAAGACTAGACTGAACCTCCGTTTAAGATAAGAGGCCCTAAAACTTTAGAGTCACTTTCAAATTTTTTTATGTAAAATTATGGCGAGGATTAAAGCCCCCTGCTTCTGCAATCAATCAGAAGCAGGACGGGTTGTCAGCTGTTAGTCACAGCTGACAACCTGGAGGAAGAGGTAGAAGTAGGTTTTAACCCTTTCTGCCCCCTCTATTTAGTACACATCGCTCAATGAGCGCTATGTACTAACAAGTGAAAGTGTTTCTTCCACTACGGGAGCCGACAGTCAGTGACTGCCAGGTGACCTCTGGCACAGCAGAGCTACAGGGCTCGAGAAGACCCTGATCAGCTCTGCTAGTGACTATTGTCACTACAGGGGATGTTTTTCCTGTAACTAAGACTCCTATGGATGCCCTAGCTACAGTGTAAAAATGTCAAATAAAAAAAACAAAACATGTGAATGTCTCCCAGAGGTCTTACATGACGTAATGGGGGACATAGATAGTAAAAATGTAAATACATACATAAGTAAATTAAAATTACAGAATATAACAACAATATATGCATATATACAAGAAAGAAAATAACCCAAAGTCGATGACAACCAAAACCGCCGCTATAAGTGCCCTGTAATCCCAAACCATACATATTATATATCAAAATGTCCGAAACAAAATGAAGAACCCATTCCCATACTTTATTTTAGCATAAATATACAAACTTAAAAAGAAAATAACTAAAAATGTAAAAAAAAAAACATTTTTTTAGCTTTTTACCCCCAATAAAACTTAAAAACTGAAAAGAAAGTCCGTGAAAAAGATATTTAAATAATAGCCCTATATGTCACAGAAAAAAATTTTGGCAGCTAAAGGGGGAAAAAAAGGCAGTAAAACTACCACATGGGTAAAATCCCTAAAAAGTGTCTGGTCCTTAAAGGGGTTGTCTCGCGCCGAAACGTTTTTTTTTTTTCAATAGGCCCCCCCATTCGGCGCGAGACAAACCCAAAGGATGAGTTAAATAAAATATATATATATTACTTACCCGAATCCCCGCTCTGCGACGACTTCTTTTTTCCTTCTCCAAGATGGCCGCCGGGATCTTCACCCACGATGCACCGCGGGTCTTCTCCCATGGTGCACCGTGGGCTCTGTGCGGTCCATTGCCGATTCCAGCCTCCTGATTGGCTGGAATCGGCACACGTGACGGGGCGGAGCTACGATGACGACGCGGGACCAGCTCTCCGGCACGAGCGGCCCCATTCACCAGGCAGAAGACCGCACAGCGCAAGCGCGTCTAAAAACGCCAGAAGACAGCGAATTTAGACAGATCCATGGCGACGGGGATGCTAGCAACGGAGCAGGTAAGTGAATAACTTCTGTATGGCTCATAATTAATGCACGATGTATATTACAAAGTGCATTAATATGGCCATACAGAAGTGTATGACCCCACTTGCTGCTGCGAGACAACCCCTTTAAGGTGCAAAACAGCCTGGTCTTTAAGGGGTTAAACAATAGCCATAGCTGGGCACTTTAAAGGGGTTGTCCCGCGCCAAAACCTTAACATTTTTTTTTGCCCAGTCCCCCAGTTCCTCAAAGGGAATACCGTAGCCATGTGTTACTTTAAAAAAAAAAATTCTCTTACCTGGATTCCCTTTCAGCAACTTTTAAAAATCTTCTCTCCAAGATGGCGCCGCTGGTCTTCTCCCACGGTGCACCGCGGGTCTTCTCCCATGGTGCACCGTGGGTGTTTTTCTGCAGTGTGCGCTCCACTGCCGATTCCAGCCACCTCATTGGCTGATCGGCACTACGTGGCAGAGGCGGAGTAACGCGATAACGCGGAGAAGAGGACGGCTGAGGGAGGAGTCAGGACGCAGCTCGTGCGCACGGACCATCCTGGAGAAGATTTGTCTCTGCGCAAGCGCGACGGTTCCAGCGAGGAGAATAGGACTTTGGTCGGCGCCATGGCAACGGAGACGCCAACACGGGGGGGGACCCCTGTAGGTAAGTATATAACTTCTGTATGGCACATATTTCATGCACGATGTATATTACAAAGTGCATGTATATGGCCATACAGAAGTGTTTAGCTTTACTTTAATTTGTAGGACAACCCCTTTAAAGATATTAAAGAGAAACTCCAGTAGTCACATGAACTTTTTCCGGGCACCCACTAACATAGCCCATATTATAAGTGTTCCTCTATTTTCCGCTCTCCGTTCAGACTGTAGCTTGTTGTAAAGAAGGAAACAATCTCAATGTTCTTTGCCATCTTGATTGTAGAAATCGCCTTCTGTAGACAATAGCTCTAATAACTAATTGACCAATTATGACTTGCCCGGACATCACATTGGGAGACATGGCCAGATCGCATGTATTGGAAGCTATAGTTATATAGATCACTAAAAATTTAGTATACTATGCTGAAGGAACAAAGCACAGGAAAGGCTGCAGACCATGCCTTGTACAGCAGCATGCATGTCACATGCAGTGTTCAACCTATAGCCCACTGCAGAAGGGACACATAGGATTGGTTAACAGCTCGGAGATTCAGTGACCACAGAAAAGTACACATGGTTAATATGATTTGTGGAGCTCACTCAGTTTTTTCATAGATTTTTGCTATGTTCTACCTGATGTTACATTATTCGGAAGGTCACAAGAGAGACAGCAGTGACATCAGACATCATGATCACATTTGAGAATTCACAAAAGAGACTATTTTCCTTTTAAAAGGGTATTTCGAAGACTAAAAGTTTGAAAATTGTCACTCATCCACGGGATAGGCGAAAACAGATAGTCGTTGGGGTCCAACAGCTTGAATCCCCAATGATCCCTGTTTTCCATCAGCCCTATTGAAATTAATGGAGTGACGGCTGCATGAGTATTCCATTCAGTGCAACATTACAGTGATTGAGGAAGCAACTCTGCAGTGAGAAAAAGAGGGGATTGGTGGGGTCCTAGAAGTCGGATGCCAACTGATCTATCAGTTTTCACCTATCCAATGGAATGTTGAAAACACTTTAAATCTCCAGATTACTCCTTTAGTGCTGTCCAGGTTTATTGACTGAAGCCCTTGTTGGATTTCTTTAAAGGTTTATTCATACACCTTTAGTCCTGTCACATGCTACAGATATAGTAAACATTATCTGAAATCATATTAATCAATGCAGTGGTAATATGCTGTTAGCTAAAGTCGATGTTATGCTTATTCAATACAGAATACAGTATTTCCACATTTCCCATTACCTCTCTTCTGCAATAACTGCTCCGAATGACTTCAATCACCTAAATAATAACCAAATTGATTAGCTAACTAATTCCTTCAGAGCAGATACGTACAAAATCAATCTGAAGTTCGTTTGCAGACCATTATATATTCATGAAAGCTTACTATGCAAGACCTGGAACAGACAATGTTCTCACTCCCAACCAAGGGAACAGAAACAGCAACAGAAACAATGTGTCCAATAATAAATATCTACATAACCCATGGGCCAGAGGGGAAACTCAAAGCTGCTGGACCCCAGTAAATTATTTGCACCAAGGCCCAAAACTATCACATCATTTATAATACTGGTTTCCACACGAGGCAGAGAGTATTTAGACCCCTCAAAGGGTCCAAGGCCAATTTTTAAACTTATGCACTTTGAAAAAACGTGTGCTTATGTGATAGCCCATGTAATAACTAGCAACAAGGGCAACAAGATATACCATCACAAGACTTGTCATCCATGCTAGTTCAAGGCAAAATAATAATTATGAAATACCAGGTCAACTTCAGCAAAGTAATCTCTTAGCCTGAATATTCATGTTATCTATCTATCTATCTATCTATCTATCTATCTATCTATCTATCTATCTATCTATCATTAGTTTTAGTATGAATAGGGTTTTTTTTTCAAGTTTTCCATTAGGCTGCATTATTTTTGATGGCAAAAATAGCACAATGTGAAGCCACAGTTTTGCCATGAAAAATACTGGACCTCCAGTGAAAATGGGGTCTCCATGGGTCTGTCTGGATTTACTGGCATCACATCTGTCATGGCTATGATACTAATGTGAATAGAACCTAACTCATCTTTCCTTAGTCTATAACTTCAATCAGGTATCTCGCTCATGACCTGAAGGTTTTGGGTTCAATCCCCACCTGGTTAAGGTAGCCGGCTTAAGCTTGACTTAGCCTCCCACCCTTCTGAGGTCGGTAAAATGAATACCCAGCTTGCTGGGAAGTAAAAGATGACTGGGGAAGGCAATGGCAAACCACCCCGCAAAAACAGTCTGCCAAGAAAACGTCACTATGTGACATCACCCTAGGAATCAGTCATGACTCGGTGCTTGCACCAGGGAACTTTACCTTTACCTGTCCATCAGATGCAAAACATATTATTTTATATTATTATTATATTAATTTTCCCCACTTACAGTGAAGATCTTGAATTAGACTTTCAATAGTTGATCCTATGGCCTCCTACCTTTCTTCCATACCTTATATTCATCTTATTATTGTGTCATTCCATTAAGCATTTACTTGAACTTCCTGAATATTAATCAATTGCCCCCGGCTTGTTCTCTATAATTACAGCCAAAAGCAATCACATGCTTAAAATCTAGAAAATAAGTGATGTTAAATGCGATGGATTTACAGGTGAAGGCACAGCAACAACCCATAAATACTTGTTATCTATGTACAGTAATGGCTTCTGGCAAGTTAAAGGGATCAGTTCTCATGTTTTTTCCTATACACTTATCACAGGTTCCAATTACAGTAATGCTATTTATGAGCAATTATGGTAATGAGCATGAATTTATGCTAATTACCTACTCTTGTGTGCATCACATTTGCTTTCATTTATGGTAAAAATGGAGGTTTGTGTTATATGACAGTTAATGAAATCCCCAAGTATACAGTGGTGCTTGAAAGTTTGTGAACCCTCCGGAATTTTCTATATTTCTGCTTATATTTAACCAAAAACGACATCAGTATAGAAGTCCTGCAATGCCTTATGATCTTATGATAGCGATCATAGCTGGTATAGATCAGGTCACCTTCAGGGACCTAAACAATGTAAAAAAAACACTAAAGAAATAGGGTAAAAACTCATTAAAAATAAAATAAGAAAAAAACTCTTTTTGCTCATTTTCTCCTATTTATTTGAAAAAAATTTCAAAATTTAAGAAAACCCCCACATATGTGGTATCATCGTGTCCATAATGACCTGTGCTATAATTTGAGCACACTAATTATCCTGCAAAGCAAAAACGCTAAAAAAAATGGAGGGAAAATGCTTATTTTATTCATTTTACCTCCAAAAAAGCGCAATAAAGTGATCAAAAAAGCCATATGTACCTAAAAATCGTAAAAATAAATACTACTGCTTGTAATGCAAAATACAAGCCCTCACAGAGCTCCGACCATAGAAAAATAAAAAAAAGTTATATCGCTTTGAATGCAACAATGCAAAAATAATTATGATTTCCAAAAGAAAAGTGGAAAAACCTAAAAAAAATTATAATGGTGTTGGTATTGTTGTAATCGTACTGACCCGCAGAAAAAATGTATCGTCATTTATGCTCTTTGATTGATGCTGTTAAAAAAAAAGAAAATGATGGCAGAATTAATCTGTTTTCCCTCTCTGCTCTTTAAAGAAAAATAATAAAAGTTTTACAATACATTATATGCACCCAAACATTGTACCAACAAAAATTACAGTTCGCCCCGCAAAAAAACAAGCCCTTATACAGCTGTGTTGACGGAAAAATAAAAAAGTTATGGCTCTTGAAAAGTGGAAATGAAAATCCTCCCAAAATCATTGCGTCCTTACGCCCAAAATAGGCCATGTCCTTAAGGGGTTAAGGTCATTCCAAAACTTTAACTGTATTCTTCTTTAAAGGGGTTCTGCCATTAGCAAAACAAAAAAATAAACTTACCTATTCCTCCCCAGGCCGCCTTCTTATTCCATCTTCTCCTGGCTCCTCCAGTCCCCCCGGTCACCTCACCTCCAGCCGTCCAGGTCATCTTCTTCTTCAGTGAATGCTACAGGAAGGAGAATGACGGAAATGTATGTTTCGTCACAGGAAAAAAAAGGATCCGGCCGGCTTGCGGGGAGGTGACCCTGGGGACTACAGGAGCCAGGAGAAGATCAGGGAGGAGAAGATGCAGTAAGAATACTGATGGGGGAGGAATAGGTAAGTATAGAATTTTCTTTCCTAATGACAGAACCCCTTTAACTATTCCTTTCTACAACAACTTCTGTACTTTGGCTCATTGTTTTGTTGCATGACCCACATTTTCTAGAGATTCAGCTCACAGACAGATGTTCTGATATTTTCCTATAGAATTTACTAGTATAATTCAGAATTCATTGTTTCATCAATGACAGCAAGTTATCCTGGCCCAGATGCAGCACAACAGGCCCAAACCATGTTACTACAATCCCCATGCTGTAATGCAGTGTCCTTTCTCCCAACATGACTCATCTCATTTAAGCCAAAAAACTCTATTTTGGTCTCATCCTTCTACAAAACATTGTTCCAATAGCCTTAGTGCTTGTCCAGGTTATCTTTAGCAAACTGCACATGGGCAGCAATGTTCTTTTTGGAGAGCAGCTTTCTCCTTCCATTCCTGCCATGTACACTATTGTTGTTCAGTCTCTTCCTGATAGTTAACTCATGAACATTAACAATAGCTAATATAGGAAAGGCCTTTAGTTACTTAGAGGTTACCTTGGGTTCCTTTATGACTTGGTGAACTATAATACACCACCTTGCACCTGTCATAATCCTTGTTGGTCAGCCACTCCTGTAGAGGGCAATAATATTCTTGAATTTCCTCCATTTGTACATAATCTGTCAGGCTGTTGACTGGTGGAGCCCACACATTTTAGATATGGTTTTGGAACCTTTTCCAATCTCATAAGCAGCATCAATAACATTTCTTATGACGTCTTCAGAAATCTCCCTTTTTGTGCCATGTTAAACTTCCACAATTATGTGCTGTGAAGATCACAAATCCCTTACTTGACAGATTCCTCATCATGAAATAAAACAGGTTACCCACTCATACCCGATTGTCATACTATTGATTGAAAATGCCTGACTCTAATTTCACCTTCAAAATATCTGCTAATCCTAAGGGTTAACAGACTTTTGTCACTCACATACATTTGTTATTGGATGATTTCCCTCAATAAATAAAAGACCAAGTCTAATATTTTTGCCTCATACTTTTGAATTGGTTCCCTGCTACAGCCATTACAGTCCCTCTTATATTATCATGACAATCCCACTTACAGACATCATAACAGTTCCCCTTACCAAAGTAATACGAGTCTCTCTTATAGTCATGATAGCGAAATCTCCACTTTAGTTATATTTTGGGGTGTTTCAAAACTGAATGACCATACTCATTTTCCTAGTGTAATGAAGTAGGTCTTCTGTTTATTCCATTAACAAGCAGAAGTATATATTAAATAGGACATTTGCAAAGAGGCTAGAACACGCCTCACTTGTAATAATTATAATTCATTTATTATCAATAGTTATTAAACTAAACAGCACAATGATGTCTTAGTTGTCAGGCAGGACTTCTCTTAGGCAGAGTGGAACTATTTCTGTAAAATGGCCTTCTCATTGAGAATAGGCGTGGACATCATTCAAGGTTGAGTAGTCTGGTTCTTTTGTCTCAAAGTACCGAACAGAACGGGATGTTCTGACGAGCAAGATTATACTAGATGTACTATCTGCAAAGTTCCCATGAAGGAAAATGTCAACAATATAATATGACAGTCTGAGGCATACAAGATTGAAGATATAGATATGTATAGATTTTGTATCCAACAGTCATCATCACAGTCCTCATTACTGCAATTATGGCATTCCCTCCTACAGTCATCCTAATAGACCCTCTTACAGTTATCATGACTATCTCTTTTACAGCTGTCAAAGTACAGTAGTCTCTATTATAGCCATATTCTACTTATAAATGTTAAGTGCAGTAATGCAATCCTTCAAACCATATACACATAATTGGCACACACACAGAACTGGCTCATATAGAGCATTCCTCATGCAATGTAAATGTCATTCTAGAGGAGAATATGCAAATAAGGGAGATGGAACAATACCTCTGCAGTGCCACCTACTGGAAGGCAATATTCCTGCAAGTTAATGTTAGACTCTTTATACAAGTCTTGTAAAAATGACTGGGAACTGAAGAGGAGAACATTACATGGAGAAATAAATTGGCAGATAGATAGATAGATAGATATGAGATAGATAGATAAATAGATAGATAGATCCAATGTGAAGACATAAATAACACATTCTAATGTAGCTGCTGTAATATAGATATAACTAGTTTCCATATACACTATCTGTACCTTGCAGCAAATGTGAATAAATAAATATATAAGCACGAGGACCTGGGCTCTTGCCTCCTTTTAAAGTAAATGAAAATGTTAGTAGGGCAATTAAATTCGAATCTACTTTTCTGCATTTACCTCTTGTTATTATTTAGTATTCCTCGGGGGTTGCACATATTGCGAATGGAAGGTTGTGCAGAGTTCTGGTGCATTTCATAATTGGGTAAAAGTAAAGGCTTCTCTTCTGGGAGCTGTAAGACTTCATGACTTGCTAAATGCTCTGATTTACTGTAGGAAGAGAAATTCCTGCGCTGAACTGGAAACTAGGCCATGTTTTCAATATCCCCTCCAACAACAGCTTAACTTTGTTTACTAATGCCTTCAGCCGAGACACCTGGGGGACCTAACTCAAGCGGAAGACAGCGCAAAGTACTGGTCCATGGATAAAATGTCAGCTGTGTAACATATGGGTGCTTTAAACCTTCCACACTGGATCCCGTTTGCTTACTTAGCATCAATTTCTGTTAAAGCCTTTCAATAGTAAAGCCCTTGGAAACTGAAAATGAGAATGACATTATTCGTCCTGGGTCCGGTGTACTTTACTACTGAGAGCTGCATGGGATTTATTTTTCCTATCTTAGAACTTTTTTGTAGTAAAAAAGCTGAGATTGTCATTTAGCAAACTCAATGTTATCTTTTCCTTCAAAGTGTAGGTAAACCGTCCTAATATGTTAAAGGTGGGTTTCTTACGAAACGTTGACTCGTAGCGGGAGAAGATTTTACAGGGAAATCTGCTGCGGCACATCTGCACCAATTCGTGCAGATTTTGGTGTAGATTTGATTGTAGAATTTACCTGCAGAACACAGCCACGAACCAAATATACAAAATCCACAATACTCACCACCTCTGGAGCTTCTAAGGCAACGTCACTGGTCAACCCCCCCCCCCCCCCCCCTATCCCTGGCTTCTATACAGCTGGCCTCCTGCGAAGACTAAATGGCTCATCTAAAGTGACTGCTGCAGCCTGTGATTGACTTCACTTGTTACTTGTGACATCATCCCAACAACTATGGCGTTTTTTTTAACTTTGAAGAAAATGTTTTTTTATCAGGATTTACATATTTAGGCCAGCTGTCCACGGGCGTTGCAATATACTGCCACGGATTTTTGCCGTGGGAGCTGCCGTAAGAGAACACTTTGTCACTGCGATTATCCCCACGATTTTCCGCGATGAACCTGTCAGAATGATAGGTTCATCGCGGAAAATCGTGGCATGCCGCTATTTTTATAAATGAGCAGAAAATCGCGGCTATTTTCTGCTCGTGTACATCGGGCTGCACTTTCCATAGTTATCCTATGGAAAGCGTTCGTTGCGTTACCCACATGTGGATTATCGCCGCGGGTAACGCAGTGGAATATCACCCGTGGACAGGAGGTTAGCCACAGATTTGCAGTAACTGGAAAAAAATTGGAAAAATCCACAGCAAACAAACTACCACTCCTTGACATAAATTGACATGCTGTAGATCTAATATTACATACATCTTAGCCGAATTTGGTGCAGTTTGTTATCAAAACAATGCTACCCTCATGTGGATGCATTATGTAACTGCACGCTATGCCTCACACACCCGGGTCTCTCTCTCACAGGTGCTTTTTACTACGATTAACGCAGCTTTTCGAACACTGCGGTAATCATGGTATACCACTCTCATTGAAATCAATGGGCTCTCACAGACATACGTTGGATCGCGGTGCTGGATGGCACTTTCCTGCACCCTGATTTTCAAGCGCTGTCTGCTCTATCTTTGGCCGTTTAGCGAACCTCGTCATCCATAACAATGATGGGGTGCGCTAAAACATGCTGTCAGCTGCAGGAAGCTGCGGCCAAAAATGAGAGTAACATCGTGGCGCTTTGCTATGTGTGAGAGGACCCTCACTCATCATCACCATAGCATCTACAGGTGGGCTACGGAAATGTAGGCTGGCACCACACTATTATGCTGTCTAAAAGAAAATCTGTCTTGGTGTCTATAACAACCAATCACAGCGCAGTTTTCATTTCTTATACCACTGTGGATCAATGAAAGCTGTATTATGATTGGCTGCTATGGGCAACAAAGATTTACTTTTAGACATCTTTAATAAGAGTGTGGTACCATATGAGGCTAATTTTCTGTGGCCCATCTAGTACAATAAACTTCATTAGAATGCTGCTTATCAGAAAATATTTAATCAGATGCACCAAGAACAAAAGAAAAGCCTGCGGAGGATTTTGAAAAATTCCAACAGTGTCTACAAAAGTCAACCAGTGGGGAAACATGCAAAGAGACCTCCATATTGGTATGTCCTGAGTTTCTTGAATAATATTCCTAAGCCTTGAATAATATTCCTATCTCTCTATCTATCTCATATCTATCTATCTATCTATCTATCTATCTATCTATCTATATAGAAAAAAAGGAAATTTTCCACAACACATGGATTGCGACTGCTGCATTCCACTGCAGGTTTTACAGATGCAAATCCAGACTGAAAATCTAGAGCATTTCAGCCACATGTCTGCTTACCCTAGGCCATTAATTTACAGTGAGGGTGTGATGTACAGAACAAAGGAGCAGGGACGCTTGCTGGAGCACCCCTGCCTTTTCGCTGCAAAGTCAACATGAGGATCAAACTTTCATGCCCCTATGTCTGGTACTATAACCCTTTATATTGAGCTACACATAGACTTTGCTTTGTTAAGTACTGCAGTAAAGGAGCCACAAGACATGATAATGTCGCAAGTATCTACCACCTCTAGAGGGAGCTTACTGAAGACAAATTATTATTAAGCTTAGGGAGCAAGGAAAGAGCCCCCCCTTCTGGGAAAAATAGAGCCATCCTTTGACAGCACACAATAGCACAGTAAAGACCACATTGACTATATAATATAGATGAGCGAGGATACTCGCTAAAGGCAATTGTTCGAGCAAGCATTGCCTTTAGCGAGTATCTCCCCCGCTCGAGACTGAAGGTTCGGGTGCCGGCAGCGGGCACGGAGCTGCGGGGGAGAGTGGGGCGGAATGGAGGGGAAATCTCTCTTTCCCTCTCTGCCCCCCGCTTCCTCCTCCTGACAGCCACTCAACCGCAGCGGCACCCGAACCTTCTGTCTCGAGCGGGGGAGATACTCGCTCATCTCTACTATATAACCATTCTGGCTTCCCAGCCTTTTACAGAACAAAGTAATGCATCAAGCTGCGCTACTTTGCCCTATTTTTACACAAAATGCAGTAATACAGGTTCCAAATGGGACCTTCTATGCTGAATTGAACAAGTCCTTATATGTGATAAATCTATATATGCTGTAAACCCCTCCCTAGTAGTGTCTATATTTAGACAGAATTTTATCCGTAATCTCTAAAATTGTATGAAGGGTAGCAGGAGATTTGAAGCTTTGCAACTTTCAAAACACATGCACATACCTTTATTAAGTTATATTGTGAAATGTATCAGCACAGCATTTTATACTCAATTGGAAATCAGGCTGAGGACAGAAAAGGCACACTTTCATCCAGGATTTACAGATTCAGCCACAGGCTTGCAATAACTTAATTGGAAAAATCCACAACAAATAAACTACCGCTTCTTGACATAAATTGACACAATGTGGATCTAATGTTACTAGTAATTATTAGGAAATTATAGTACCAGTATTTCTGGTGGTGCAATGCGCCACACAGCTGTGCTACATGGTACATCCATTATGATCTCCAAACATCACACACAGCTCTACTACATCCATCCAGATTCCCACACAGCACATTACACACACAACCCCTAGTACATGCCACATACAGTTCTCCTGTATCCATCTTGATTTCCACACATTGCACATGCAGCACATTATGCACACTGCTCTGCTACATTGTACATCTATTATAATTCCCACACATCACACACACAGCTTTACTACATCCATTTTGATTCACACACAGCTCTACTACATGCATGCTGACCCCACACATCACACACACAGTTCTGCTACATCCATCCTGACCCCACGCATCACACACACAGCACATGACACACAAGCTTTGCTATATCCTGATTCACACACAGCTCTGTTTAAAGGGGTTGTCTCGCGTCGAAACGGGTTTTTTTTTTCAATAGGCCCCCCGTTCGACGCGAGACAAACCCAAAGGATGGGTTAAAAAAAAAATATATATATATATATATATATATATATATATTACTTACCCGAATCCCCGCTCTTGCGACGACTTCTTTCTTCCTTCTCCAAGATGGCCGCCGGGATCTTCACCCACGATGCGCCGCTGGTCTTCTCCCATGGTGCACCGTGGGCTCTGTGCGGTCCATTGCCGATTCCAGCCTCCTGATTGGCTGGAATCGGCACACGTGACGGGGCGGAGCTACGATGACGACGCGGGACCAGCTCTCCGGCACAAGCGGCCCCATTCACAAGGCAGAAGACCGGACTACGCAAGCGCGTCTAAAAACGCCAGAAGACAGCGAATTTAGACGGATCCATGGCGACGGGGACGCTAGCAACGGAGCAGGTAAGTGAATAACTTCTGTATGGCTCATAATTAATGCACGATGTATATTACAAAGTGTATTAATATGGCCATACAGAAGTGTATAACCCCACTTGCTGCCGCGAGACAACCCCTTTAATGGTATATCCACTATGATCCCCACACATAACACACACACACAGTTCTACTATATCTATCTTGATTCCCACACATTACGCACACAGCAAATTACACACACGGCTCTGCTACATCCTGATTCACACACAGCTCTGCTACATGGTACATCCATTATCATCCCCACACATTACACACACAGCTCTATTACATCCATCTTGATTCCCACATATTACACACAAAGCTCTGCTACAAGCTACATTTATTATGATCATTACACAGCACATGACACACATAGCTCTGCTACATCCTGATTCACCCACATCACACACAGCTCTACTACATCAACACCCATCCTGATTTCCACACATCCCCATACTCTTGGATACAGTGATGAGCCCCTGGTCATGTGATTTCTGACTCCATCCACACTGGTGATCACATGACGGCGATGCCATCACAGGTCCTGGTGGCTCCTGTCGGCTTATCCAGTATCCAGTACTTTGTACCAAACTGCACAATTGCTCCTGCCACAGCAGTGACATCACCACAGGTCCTCCAGCCCAATCGGATCTCTGAGCTGACGGTAATTCAGGGTCTTCTGTCAGGACTGCTGAGTTGTGCCTGAGATAATAACGGCTTAGTTCTTTTCTTGGTCAGGCTCTGTGTTTTATATATGTCGTAGGACCTTCAATGACGTCACCAGGGGTGGAGCGATGATGTCACCAGGGGCAGAGCATCAAAAGCACTCGCATACTAACTGCCAAGTGGTCGTTAGTTGTTTTATATACATTATAGTTACCTTTAAATAGGGAGATTACCACCTAAATAATCACTGGAAACAGCTAATTTGGGTGATAGCCATCTTATGCGCTTGCAGCCACTGACCGTCCAGTGACAGGGAAATCGCTCACTTGTCGGAGTCACTTGGTTTTTAGCTGACCTAAAGAGCAAGTGATTATCGCCCTGTGTAATTAGGCAGTTGTTCATCTGTGAATGGTTATCTGTTTGCAGTGAATAGAGGCGGGCGATCGTAAAAGACCTTTAGCACGTTCTATCTCTATTTTCTGAATGACTATTACTCCTGTTGAAAGCACAGGAGCAATAGTCTGTGGAACGGCTGTTGGGCGTGTATGTACTTGGCAGTTGTTCCCTGTAAGGCAGACCTGGGCAAAGCATGGCCCGCGGGCCACATCCGGCCCGCTGAATAGCTCGGACCGGCCCGCAAAGAGTGTCCTGGTGACTCACCAATGAGTCCGGTGTCAGCAACGGGAAGCAGCGAAACTATGCACTCCGAAGCCTTGTCCATTTTGTTCACTTCTGTGCTGTGCTAATAGTTATTCAGGCCTTACTTATTCAAGCACCTCTACCAATGACGTAGGCTTGAATAACTTTATTAAACAGCACATAAGTTAACAAAATGGACAAGGCTTCGGAGTTTGTAGTTTCACTGCTTCCCGATGCTGAGTAAGTGATGCCACTGTAACTTCTGAGTGCCAGGATGCTCGTTGCGGACCTTGGGGAGTGCCAGGACAATCGTTCCACGCTCGTCATTGGTAAGTGTCAGGACTTTTCCCTTTGCATTGTAATTGGAATAATAATACTAATAATATTCACTTTTTAATCTCTCTTCTTGGGGCAGCTCTCTGTGCCCTCTCCTAGGAGCATACTACTGTGTATTAAAAAAATTTATTTTCCGAGGTTAGCTGTTAACCCTTAAATATGGCGGCTAACATTAAAAAAAGAAAAATTGATGCAGAATGCCGAGTTTTTAACAAAGAATGGACTTCTAAATATCTATTTACTGAAACCAAAGGTAAAGCTGTGTGTTTAGTTTGTGGAGAGCAGATAGCTGTATTTAAAGATTACAATTTGCATCGCCATTATGAGACTAAACACGGAGAGAAATACAAGAACTTGACGGAGGCAGAGCGGGCACGGGTATCTGAAGATTTGCTAGCAAAACTGCAAAGTCAGCAAGGATTTTTTAAAAAGCTTCACTCATCCAGGGATGCAGCCGTAAAGACCTGCTTTGTAGTATCCTACAAAATTGCAAGAAACAGTAAGCCATTCTCTGATGGGGAGTTTGTCAAAGAATGTTTGGTGGACTCTGCAGCGCTAATTTGTCCTGAGAAAAAAGAAGCATTCGCAAATGTGCCCCTCTCCAGGCGAACTATAACGAGACGGGTCGAAGACATAGCGGGGAATTTGTTGGTCTGGCCCTCTAAAACCATTCCAATTTCTCATGTGGCCCCATGGGAAAATTAATTGCCCACCCCTGCTGTAAGGGGTCATTCCCACAAGCGTAATCTCCCCACATATTACACGATGAATGGAGTCAATGAAAGTATATTGACTTTCATTGATCCATTCACATTAGCATATATACATTGCATGTAATATGTGTGTGTAAAGGAACACAGCATATTCTATTTTATCGCATATTAGGGCGGCTTTAGATGACCATATCTGTGCATGGTTTTGCGCAAGCAAAATTTGAGTGCGTATTAAGGCTTGTGGGAAAAAAAAGCAACATGCTCTATTTTTGTGTGCATTTACACCCCTAAGGCACCATAGGAGTCTATGGGACTGCGCAAATGCACTCCCAAGCCCCAATGTGAAAAGTCCCCGGCATGGCAGAATGTACAGTAAAATGTGCTAAGATGCAAAAAAGCTGTGCTACTGAGCACATTTTTGCGCATATGGTCATCTGAAGCCACCATTACAGCCCTATTGTTCTCTACGGATTGTGTATGCAACATTGTGCATAAACAATACATTGCGTATGTGCTGCGTTGCATACAAAATTTTGCTATAAGACAGAAAAGGGAATACAAAAAAAAACTATCACTGGTCACACTGTGCATGACAGCATGCGTGAGATATGCTGTCATGCGCAATTCACAATCGCTGCCATATGCAGTGATAGCCAGATTACCACCTACTCCCACAGTGGTAAAACGATACATAATACACCCAGTGTTTTACGCATACAAGTACCTTATTGCTTTTCCACAAGAAAATCCGAATGACAAATTCACCCGTGCATTGAATGGCTACTCAGATAGATAGACTTTAGCTTCAGGGGCAATAGAGTCTTGTGTGGTGCAGAGTGTTAATGCAGCAGAAAGTCAGTCCTAAGCTCTCACTCACAACCTGAAGGTTGCAAGCAGGGGCGTAACTATAGAGGATGCAGGGGATGCGGTTGCACCCGGGTCCAGGAGCCTTAGGGGGCCCATAAGGCCCCTCTTCTCCATATAGGGAGCCCAGTACTATGAATAAAGTATTATAGTTGGGGGCCCCTTTACAGTTTTGCATTGGGGCCCAGGAGCTTCAAGTTACGCCTTTGGTTGCAAGTTCAATCTCTGCTTGGTTCAGGTAGCCAGCTTGAGGTTGACTCAGCCTTCCATCCTTCTGAGGTCAGTAAAATGAGTACCTAGTTGGTGCAGCTAATAAATAAATTACTTGAAAGCGCTGTGGAATAAGTTGGCGCTATAAAAATAACAAGATTTAATTATTTATCACATAAGATGATATATGCAATGAAAGGGGGGCATGGATGGAGCACATATGCTTTATATCATTATAAAATATAAGTGTGTTAAGGGTTACAGAAGGGAATGGAGTAACTGCAGAGAAGGTGCTATGTATCGACTTGCACACACTGTAAGGCAAATGTTCTCTAAATCTGCTACATGTTATACAATGTAACACTCCCTGCCAGGCTTCATCTTGGTTTTGTTTGTATTCAGTGAGATGTTAGCACGACTCATTTGCTGCTTCGCAAATGTTAATATAACTTCACTTTAGTCTTGATTTAACATGTAGGACACAACACCTCCTGTTAGGGTATACCGGAACCTGTGGGTTAGTGGTAGGTAGCCTTAGCGTACATCTGCCAAGTGCCTGCAGTGATTGGCACAGATACCCATGACTTCACTGTTTATATGAAAAGGCAACTTGCTCTATCAGCTGACATAATAGAGAATTCAACAGAACGAAGCTGCGACTTTGATACTGACTAATTGTTGCTTTTAAAAGCTAGCTTGGGTTGTCCTGTAGGTAACGATCGCTCAATGCCAGATTCATGCTTAGGAACAGGGAGCGTGGGATTTTTTTGGAGCTCAATTTCTTGCAAAAAGAGATACACATGAAAGTGATGTGAGGCTGCCGCTTCTCCTCCTACATACATTTAATCATCGGAATGCACTAATCTGTTGTAGCATTTAATTGCCATCATTTCCATCAGAGACTGCTGATATCATAGAGTGTATGTAATCATCTCCTCATAGCATCATCTATATCAATGGCCTCCAACCTGTTCTCCAATTGTCAGTAAACTACAGCTTCTAGCATGCAAGCTATGAGAGCATGCAGGTGCTTGTACACCTTAGGGACCAATGATCTTTACAGAGCAATATTCATTTACAGTTCTAGCTTAATGGGGGTGTCAATATAAAGAAATGGGTTGTTTTATGAAGACAATCCTTTCTGTATGCCCTATTGAGTGACCAGCATGTAATACTACATTTCCCCTGCATGTATTTGTATCCCAGATCCATACAGCTCTGCTACATTTAAATCCAAGATACATCATGCTCTGCTACATCAGTATCTTACATAAATTCAGCACTACTTTATATGAATCCTACTTTTGGCTCTGCTTCAGGTATTTCCCGGATATATTCAGCACTACTACATCTATATCCTAGATACTTTCTGCTATGCTTCATATACTGTATGCAGAGGCATAGCGAAAGGCTAATGGGCACTGGTACAAAAGTTCAGTTTGACCCCCCCCCCCCCCACCCCCATCCTCAAACTTCTCTTCATGGCTGTGGACTGAGGCCCAATTATCACTTTCAATTGCATTGCTGGCAATGTTTTCTCTAGGCATTTGTAGCCAGTGAGCAAGGCAGTTACAGACCCTGGCACTGGTCCCCCTGAGCTGCGTAGTATGGAAATGCATTAAATACATATACACATACAGAACCATAATAATTAGCTTTAAAGCAACTAGGTTTACAGGGCCACATAGCATCCAGGGAAATAGCATTAAACAGCACCCAAGTCTAACACAGTGAAGGGCTTAATGTTAGTACACTTGGTGGTCTAGGACAGTGGTGGGGTCAATATTAGTATACCTGGTCTCCTATGGCAATGAAGAGATTAATGTATGTGTCCCTGGAGATTTAGGGCAGTGAAGGAGATAATGTATATATGCCTGGTGATTTATATGAAAGGGGTTAATGCGCAAGGGGTTAAATACCCATACATATATCTATGCATATTATTGCTGGACTATATATATATGGTCCTTCTAGATCCTTCAGACAGGTCACATTACTGTGTTTTTACTCTAACTTTGCTGCTCTGGATTAACAGGACCTAGGCTGCCCATTGATTGCTGGGTATAAAAAGCAGTTGCTGTTCTCTATACTGTGATATGACTGTTGCAGAGAACCTTGTGAAGAGTGAGCTGTCCCCGTACTACTGTGTTTTCCTGTACAAGAAAGTGCAAGTCAGATTCCTGGAATAGTGCTACCCTGCTGCTGCAATGCAAGTGGCAGAGGACGGTATGCTGATTGTTCATGGAAATTTCAGCTACAATTACTAACTGTAAGTGCCAAGCCATTACTGGTAAAGACCCCAGCACATAGACTGGCAATATCCAGATATTGAAGTTTTGGTGGTCGGCATCATCAGCCAGTTCATGTTCACCAGTAAAACTGATTATTTTGACTTCATCATTGTACAGCCTCCTCAAAGGTACTGTGCTAACAATTTGTTCAGGGCACAGTGACTGCATATTTCAGTTAGTGGATTTAGTCATTTGGTTAACCAAAGTTTCTGCAAGACTAAATTACTTCAGAGGACGTTCCTACTTTTAACCAGCGCTGTAGAGCTATTTACCCCTAGCCAGGATAAACTATTTATTGATTGTACAATATCAAGGAGACCCTATTCATGGGGTATGGATTGAGTTAAAGTATTAAGTCAACTGCATTGTATCCAAATAATACTGTTGTATGTTATTTCCATATTATTCTTTATCATACATACAGTAAAGCATTGCTTGTTCAATTGAATTGGTGTGAAGCTTCTTCATCACCAACATCATATTCAGCATCTGGCACTTGTTACAAATGTCAGCATCCCTGGTGAACTACGATAGTGAAAAGGTTAATGTTGATATTCGTGGTGCAATTAAATAATTAATGACAGTATACCTGGTGGTCTATGTGAGAGAGGGGGTGAATTCAAGTATGCGTGGTGGTCTAGGGCAGTGATAGATGTTAATGTAAGGATACTGGTGGAAGGTAGTGAAAGTGTTAATGCTGCCTACCTGGTGGTCTAGGGCAGTAAAAGGGTTAATGCAATGATCTCTGGTTGTCTACAGCAATGAAGGAGTTAAAGTCAGTATCTCTAGTGGTCTAGGGCATTGAAGGGGTTAATGAAAGGATCCCTGTTGGAGAAAAGAGGTAAAGTTAAAGAGGTTATCTGACTTTGAAAAAGAAAACAGCCATCAATGTACAGCAAGAAAAAAAAAACTGTATTCAGCTGTAGTTTTTCCTGGCTATCCAGTGCTGCAGCTCCAGCGGTTCCTCTGATCTTTGTTTACATGCAAGAACTATGTGACTGTTGCAGCAGTGACATGTCTTACTACTGGCATCACTGCATCACTCATAGATGGAAGTCATGATGCCAGGAGGATGGCACGTGACCTCTGTTGCTACTGATTGCCTGCAGCGTTCACCAAAAGTATGAAATGTCACTGCTGCCTGAATATAAACTGAGAGCTGTGTGAGAGAGCAGAACAAAGAGAGCTAGATCACCAGGGAAAATAAGAGGCGAGTATTGTTTTTTTATGTTGTGCACAAATTAACCTGTTTTTTATTTCTTTCCAAAAAGTCGGATAACCTTTTTAATGCTACATACCAGGGGTCCAGTGGTTATTTACCTCTCCAGGTTCCATCATTATCCTGGCTGTAACATCCTGTTTCCTCCCTGCACTGATCATAGAGATAATCGTAGGGAGCAGAGTACTATGCAGCTACTTTATGGCTCCACATTCCTCTCTATGATTGGGCAGAGTGATTCAGGAGCACTCTGCCCGATCAATAAAAAGAGAGTCAGAGTGTGGTGAGGGGCCTGTGCGCTATCATGGCTTAGAGACCTGGTCTCAACTGTGACTGATGCAACCTCAATAGCTACAGATACATTTAGTATTGTTACATATATATTCTAGATAGTGTTGAGGAAACCGAAACAGTCAAGCCCTGTTTCGGGTTAAACTTTACTGAAAGTTTGATTCATTGTGAACCCGAGGATAGGGTGGTTCATCTCAGCTGAACCCAAAAAAAATTAATCTGCCACAAAGCAGAAAGGATTACAAGATGAGGCTGATACCCAACATGATGACAATGACCATGATGCTGAACAACTGTGGCAGTATGAGGTGGAGTTGGAACCAACCGGGCCCTTCGAAACACTGGGGAGAATAACATGCTGTATGCTTTGTTGCTTTTGCACTGGCAGCCATATTGTTAGCATGAAGCAAAGAGATAACTACAGAACAACCACACTTTTAGACCCTCAGTAAAAAAAAAAAAAACATGGGGGAAATTTTTCTGCCTTTTGAGAGGGAGGCAAAATTAGCTTATTATCGAGAAAAGCTATGCAGCTTGTGAAGGTTTTCAAATGGCAGACTCAAAGGGGCCACACTCTGCTCTCTGCTGAGTAAACACTCCACCCAATCTGCCTGTGCTACTGCTCCAACACATAGCAGCAGTCCATTCAGCTTGGAGAACATGATGATAAAGTTGTTACATCCAATATGTCAACTTGACACACACCATCATCATCACCAAAGAGATGTTGACCAACACGTCAACAACCACATTCAATTGTACCTGGACCATGCCCTTTCTCTGGTAGATACCCTGAGACCAGACTCCATGGACTTCTGGGTCAACAGATTGAAACATTGTCAAGAACTAGCCCAGTTTGCCATGGATATACTATCTTGTCCACCCTCCAGTGTAGCATCAGAGAGCGTGTTCAGTGCAGGAGGTGGTGTCGTCATCACTAAGCAAGCAAGATTGTCTGCCAAAAGCTTGGAAAACTCACACTAGTGAAATTGAATCCGGAATGTATCAATGGGGATTTTAAAATTCTTGAGCCTGATGTCACTATTTAGATCTGCCATTTCTGCTATTGACTTGCTACTACTACCGGTCCACCACATTTGCAGCCACCCATTTCTACCCAGCCTACACAACCACAGATTTCTTCTCCTGTCCATTGTTCAATACTGTGCCGCTGCTAATACAGCTACTACCATTAACAACACCCCTGCTGCTGCTACTACCAGGCCTACACAACCACAGATCAACCAGATGATCCCAAAAAAAGGGATAATTTTTTTCGCTTTTCATTTGTAAAAAATGTCTTCCTCACTTGCTAGGATGTTGTTATTCCCCAAAAAGAGATAATTTTTGGACCAATCAAAACAGCCGTAGCTTCTTTCATTACCACCAGGTATGTATATACCATCTGGCATCCGCCACCAAAAAGGGTTCATTTTTTACCTTTTGTTACTTTAAAAAGCTAAAAAAAATCTGCTACCGCAGTGTGTTTGTAAACCACCTGTTAGCTGCCATCCGTTGACCCACAGCCATATATGTTGTCGTACCTTTGACATTAAAGGGGTTATCTAGACAACACCCACCAGGATACACGGGGGTCGAAACGGAATCTCTGCTCCAGCCCCTGTGTAGTGGCCCCATTCGTAATTGAAGGTGCAACTTTCATTGACATCAATAGGACCCGAACCTGCAATTACAAGCGCAGCTCCCATTGATTTAACTGAGGGCTGCACCTGAATTACGAGCGTGGCCACTACACAAGGGTCAGAGCAGTGCTTTCGCACCCCGCTGTATTAAAAAAAAACAAATGCTGCCTTAAAAACGACTCAAACGTACTTAGATACACTCCTGGCCGACCTAAGAGTGTTATACAGTGATTTTATAGCTTTTAGACAGTGTTATACACCAGTTGTAGGGGTATTGATGAAGTTTTGGTTCTGTTCAAGCTAATTCAGCCTGAATTAAATGAACCAGCCGAATCAAACTTAAAAAAAAAAATCACTTATCACTAATCCTTCATATATTTACTTCTGCTACATCTACCGTGTCTTTGATACATTCACTGCTGCTACTGTATATTTACAAATGAGATACATCCAGCCCTGCTTCAACTATATCCTATATACAATTTACTCTGCTTTACTACATCTATATATACTAGATACATTCAGCTCTGCTACATGTTTATACTAGATACATTTAGTTCAGCTACATCCATACCTCAAGTACATTTAGCTTTGCTGTATCTATATCCTAGATTCATTAAACATTGCTCCATCTATATCCTTGATACATTCAGCTCTGCTACATCTACATCCCACCCACGTTTTACACATTGCCAATTAAGCCGAACCTTGTAGCTTGCAATAATAAAGAAGGTTTAAATGAACATTTTCTCCCTAGTTTTAAGTGCACATCATTTGTCCTTTAGCACTTAGCTTCACTTTACCTACTAGGTAGAAATGGAGGAAATATATCGCCTGGTAAATGATCCTGAATTAAGTGAACTATTGATTGGACGCTGATCGATACTCTTTGGAGAACATTTCTAGACTTGCTGCAAAGTTTGTTTCCAAGATAATGGTTTCCATTGGTTGCTGGAAAAGTGAAATAAGCACAATGTAGAACATGTGTAGTATATAGAGATGAGCGAACACCAAAATGTTCGGGTGCTCGTTATTCGGAACGAACTTCCCGCGATGCTCGAGGGTTCGTTTCGAACAACGAACCCCATTGAAGTCAATGGGCGACCCGAGCATTTTTGTATTTCGCCGATGCTCGCTAAGGTTTTCATGTGTGAAAATCTGGGCAATTCAAGAAAGTGATGGGAATGACACAGAAACGGATAGGGCAGGCGAGGGGCTACATGTTGGGCTGCATCTCAAGTTCACAGGTCCCACTATTAAGCCACAATACCGGCAAGAGTGGCCCCCCCCCCCCCCCTCCCAACAACTTTTACTTCTGAAAAGCCCTCATTAGCATGGCATACCTTTGCTAAGCACCACACTAGCTACAACAAAGCACAATCACTGCCTGGATGACACTCCGCTGCCACTTCTCCTGGGTTACATGCTGACCAACCGCCCCCCCTCCCCCCCACAGCGCACACCAAAGTGTCCCTGCGCAGCCTTCAGCTGCCCTCATGCCACGCCACACTCATGTCTATTTAGAAGTGCGTCTGCCATGAGGAGGAACCGCAGGCACACACTGCAGAGGGTTGGCACGGCTAGGCAGCGACCCTCTTTAAAAGTGGCGGGGCGATAGCCCACAATGCTGTACAGAAGCAATGAGAAATAGAATCCTGTGCCACCGCCATCAGGAGCTGCACACGTAGGCATAGCAATGGGGAACCTATATGCCACACACTATTCATTCTGTCAAGGTGTCTGCATGCCCCAGTTAGACCGGGCTTTTTAATTCATAGACACAGGCAGGTACAACTCCCTATTGTGAAGTCCCTGTGGACCGACAGCATGGGTGGGTGCCAGGAAGCCACCGGCGGTACATAGAAATATCCCATTGCATTGCCCAACACAGCTGAGGTAGTAATGTCGTGCGAAATACAGGTGGGCTTCGGCCCACACTGCATGCCCCAGTCAGACTGGGGTTCTTTAGAAGTGTACAGATGTATTAAAAACTCCGTGTGCACCTACAGCATGGGTGGCTCCCTGGAACCCACCGGCGGTACACAAAAATATCCCATTGCATTGCCCAACACAGCTGAGGTAACGTCAGCTGGAATGCAGGTGGGCTAAAAATTAATTTGATTACACTGTAGGCGAGGGCCCACAAAAATTGCTGTATCAACAGTACTAATGTACATCCCAAAAATTGGCCATGGCCAGCCAAGAGGGCAGGTGAAACCCATTAATCGCTTTGGTTAATGTGGCTTAAGTGGTAACTAGGCCTGGAGGCAGCCCAGTGTAACGAAAAATTGGTTCAAGTTAAAGTTCCAATGCTTTTAAGCGCATTGAAACTTATAAAAATTGTTCAGAAAAATTATTTGAGTGAGCCTTGTGGCCCTAAGAAAAATTGCCCATTCAGCGTGATTACGTGAGGTTTCAGGAGGAGGAGCAGGAGGAGGAGGAGGAATATTAGACACAGATTGATGAAGCAGAAATGTCCCCGTTTTGGATGGTGAGAGAGAACGTAGCTTCCATCCGCGGGTGCAGCCTACGTATTGCTTACGTATCGCTGCTGTCCGCTGGTGGAGAACAGAAGTCTGGGGAAATCCAGCCTTTGTTCATCTTGATGAGTGTTAGCCTGTCGGCACTGTCGGTTGACAAGCGGCTACGCTTATCTGTGATGATTCCCCCAGCCGCACTAAACACCCTCTCCGACAAGACGCTAGCCGCAGGACAAGCAAGCACCTCCAGGGCATACAGCGCTAGTTCAGGCCACGTGTCCAGCTTCGACACCCAGTAGTTGTAGGGGGCAGAGGCGTCACCAAGGATGGTCGTGCGATCCGCTACGTACTCCCTCACCATCCTTTTACAGTGCTCCCGCCGACTCAGCCGTGACTGGGGAGCGGTGACACAGTCTTGGTGGGGAGCCATAAAGCTGGCCAGGCCCTTAAAGACTGTTGCACTGCCTGGGATGTACATGCTGCTCTATCTACGCACATCCCCTACTACCTTGCCCTCGGTACTGCGCCTTCTGCCACTAGCGCTGTCGGCTGGGAATTTTACCATCAGCTTGTCCGCAAGGGTCCTGTGGTATAGCAACACTCTCGAACCCCTTTCCTCTTTGGGAATCAGAGTGGGCAGGTTCTCCTTATACCGTGGATCGAGCAGTGTGTACACCCAGTAATCCGTCGTGGCCAGAATGCGTGCAACGCGAGGGTCACGAGAAAGGCATCCTAACATGAAGTCAGCCATGTGTGCCAGGGTACCTGTACGCAACACATGGCTGTCTTCACTAGGAAGATCACTTTCAGGATCCACCTCCTCCTCCTCCTCCTCAGGCCATACACGCTGAAAGGATGACAGGCAATCAGCCGGTGTACCGTCAGCAGCGGCCCAAGCTGTCTCTTCCCCCTCCTCCTCATCCTCCTCATGCTCCTCCTCCTCCTCCTGTACGCGCTGAGAAATAGACAGGAGGGTGCCCTGACTATCCAGCGGCATACTGTCTTCCCCCGCCCCCGTTTCCGAGCGCAAAGCAGCTGCCTTTATGGTTTGCAGGGAATTTCTCAAGATGCATAGCAGAGGAATGGTGACGCTAATGATTGTAGCATCGCCGCTCACCACCTGGGTAGACTCCTCAAAATTACCAAGGACCTGGCAGATGTCTGCCAACCAGGCCCACTCTTCTGAAAGGAATTGAGGAGGCTGACTCCCACTGCGCCGCCCATGTTGGAGTTGGTATTCGACTATAGCTCTACGTTGTTCATAGAGCCTGGCCAACATGTGGAGCGTAGAGTTCCACCGTGTGGGCACGTCGCACAGCAGTCGGTGCACTGGCAGCTTAAAGTGATGTTGCAGGGTGCGCAGGGTGGCAGCGTCCGTGTGGGACTTGCGGAAATGTGCGCAGAGCCGGCGCGCCTTTACGAGCAGGTCTGACAAGCGTGGGTAGCTTTTCAGAAAGCGCTGAACCACCAAATTAAAGACGTGGGCCAGGCATGGCACGTGCGTGAGGCTGCCGAGCTGCAGAGCCGCCACCAGGTTACGGCCGTTGTCACACACGACCATGCCCGGTTGGAGGCTCAGCGGCGCAAGCCAGCGGTCGGTCTGCTGTGTCAGACCCTGCAGCAGTTCGTGGGCCGTGTGCCTCTTATCGCCTAAGCTGAGTAGTTTCAGCACGGCCTGCTGACGCTTGCCCACCGCTGTGCTGCCACACCGCGCGACACCGACTGCTGGCGACATGCTGCTGCTAACACATCTTGATTGCGAGACAGAGGAGGAGGAGGAGGAGGAGGGTGCTTTAGTGGAGGAAGCATACACCTCCGCAGATACCACCACCGAGCTGGGGCCCGCAATTCTGGGGGTGGGTAGGACATGAGCGGTCCCAGGCTCTGACTCTGTCCCAGCCTCCACTAAATTCACCCAATGTGCCGTCAGGGAGATGTAGTGGCCCTGCCCGCCTGTGCTTGTCCACGTGTCCGTAGTTAAGTGGACCGTGGCAGTAACCGCGTTGGTGAGGGCGCGTACAATGTTGCGGGAGACGTGGTCGTGCAGGGCTGGGACGGCACATCGGGAAAAGTAGTGGCGACTGGGAACTGAGTAGCGCGGGGCCGCCGCCTCCATGATACTTTTGAAGGACTCCGTTTCCACAACCCTATACGGCAGCATCTCAAGGCTGATGAATTTTGCTATGCGGACGGTTAACGTTTGAGCGTGCGGGTGCGTGGCGGCGTACTTGCGCTTGCGCTCCAACAGTTGCGCAAGCGACGGCTGGACGGTGCGCTGAACTACACTGCTGGATGGGGCCGAGGACAGCGGAGGTGAGGGTGTGGGTGCAGGCCAGGAGACGGTAGTGCCTGTGTCCTGAGAGGGGGGTTGCATCTCAGTGGCAGGTTGGGGCACAAGGGGAGAGGCAGGGGTGCAAACCGGAGGCGCTGAACGGCCTTCGTCCCACCTTGCGGGGTGCTTGGCCATCATATGTCTGCGCATGGTGGTGGTGGTGAGGCTGTTGGTGTTGGCTCCCCGGCTGAGCTTTGCGCGACAAAGGTTGCACACCACTGTTCGTCGGTCGTCAGGCGTCTCTGTGAAAAACTGCCAGACCTTAGAGCACCTCGGCCTCTGCAGGGTGGCATGGCGCGAGGGGGCGCTTTGGGAAACACTTGGTGGATTATTCGGTCTGGCCCTGCCTCTACCCCTGGCTACCGCACTGCCTCTTGCAACCTGCCCTGCTGATGCCCTTGACTCCCCCTCTGAAGACCTGTCCTCCTGAGTAAACGTTGCACACCAGGTGGGGTCAGTCACCTCATCGTCCTGCTGCTCTTCCTCCGAATCCTCTGTGCGCTGCTCCCTCGGACTTACTGCCCTTACTACTACCTCACTGCAAGACAACTGTGTCTGATCGTCATCGTCCTCCTCACCCACAGAAAGTTGTTGAGACAGTTGGCGGAAGTCCCCAGCCTCTTCCCCCGGACCCCGGGAACTTTCGAATGGTTAGGCATCAGTGACGATAAACTCCTCTGGTGGGAGAGGAACCGCTGCTGCCCAATCTAAGCAGGGGCCCGAGAACAGTTCCTGGGAGTGTTCCCGCTCCTGAGCAGGTGTCATTGTAGTGGAGTGAGGAGGCTGGGAGGAAGGAGGAGCAGCAGACAGAGGATTCGGATTTGCAGCAGTGGACGGCGCAGAACTGCGGGTAGACGATAGGTTGCTCGAAGCACTTTCTGCCATCCAGGACAGGACCTGCTCACACTGCTCATTTTCTAATAACCGTCTCCCGCGTGGACCCATTAATTGGGCGATGAATGTGGGGACACCAGAAACGTGCCTCTCTCCTAATCGCGCAGCAGTCGGCTGCGACACACCTGGATCAGGAGCTCGGCCTGTGCCCACACCCTGACTTGGCCCTCCGCGTCCTCGGCCGCGTCCACGTCCTCTAGGCCTACCCCTACCCCTCAGCATGCTGTATTACCAGTGATTTGATTTCACAGGCAGCTAATAAATTGGCGCAAGACTGCAGGCCAAATATAATTTTTTCCCTTTTTTGAAAACGAAAGGCCCCACTGCCTCTAGTGAATGAATAATCTAAGTTTAATAACTGTGCTGTTTTCCTGCTAATGTGTCACAGAACGTGAGGGTAGCAGAGTTATTAACTGTGGCAGAGCAGGTATTTTTTTTCCCAATTAAGGAAAGCAAATGGCGAAGCCAGGAGTAAAACGTAGCTGGGTGCGTCTGATTTTTACAGGTTGCACACGCAGCCGACACGTGTCCACTGCCCTTAGGACGGACAGAGGCAGGACAAATAGAATTATTTTCCGTTTTTTTGCACCAAAAGGCAGCACTGCGTATATTCTATGAACATGAGAAGTTTAATAACTGTGCTGTTTTCCTGCTAATGTGTCACAGAACGTGAGGGTAGCAGAGTTATTAACTGTGGCAGAGCAGGTATTTTTTTTCCCAATTAAGGAAAGCAAATGGCGAAGCCAGGAGTAAAACGTAGCTGGGTGCGTCTGATTTTTACAGGTTGCACTCGCAGCCGACACGTGTCCATCGCCCTTAGGACGGACAGAGGCAGGACAAATAGAATTATTTTCCGTTTTTTTGCACCAAAAGGCAGCACTGCATATATTCTATGAATAATAACTGTGTTGTGGCCCTGCCTATACAATTCTTTCCCTGCAGTATCAATGGAGGGTGCAATGCTCTGCAGAGGCGATTTTGAGAAGCAAAAAAAAATGCAGCACAGCTAACAGCAGCCTGGACAGTACTGCACACGGTTAAATATGGCCCTAGAAAGGACCGTTGAGGTTCTTGAAGGCTACACTCACTCCTAACACTCTCCCTGCCTATGCAGCACTTCTGTCCCTAATGCCGGGTGCAACGCTCTGCAGAGCCGATTTTGAGAAAAAAAAAAATTGCCACTGCTAACAGCAGCCAACACACAGCTATCAGTGGCCCTAATAAGGACCTTTGGGGGGTCTTGAAGCCTACACTAACTACCAATTCTTTCCCTACAGCAGCTCCGGTACAAACAGCACTGTCCCTCATCTAACTCACACGGCATCTGAGGCGAGCCGCGGGAGGGGCCGACTTTTATGTTCGGGTGACACCTGATCTTCCCAGCCACTCACAGCAGGGGGGTGGTATAGGGCTTGAACGTCACAGGGGGAAGTTGTAATGCCTTCCCTGTCTTTCAATTGGCCAGAAAAGCGCGCTAACGTCTCAGGGAAGGAAATGAAAGTAACCAGAACACCGCATGGTGTTCGTTACGAATAACGAACATCCCGAACACCCTAATATTCGCACGAATATCAAGCTCGGAAGAACACGTTCGCTCATCTCTAGTAGTATATCTATGACATACAAAAATCCTCCTGTGTATAACATGTGTACAATATAAAGAATAACTTTTATCTAATTGGCCAGGCCAGCTATAGCTGTAGCTACAGGGGATGCAGAGGTAGAAACTGCTAATGCCCCGGTATGCTAGTTGACTCAAAGGGCCCTCTGACACATAAGAAAACACACCTGGTTCATATGAGGCCCCATTTCAGATGTTACTTTGGGGTTTAGAAGCTTAAAGTGACACTTCTATCTTGCTTTTGCAATAAAAGGATGGTATTGTTGCCTAAATAGTGCCAGTATATCCTACAGTACTCCATAGACATTCTCACTCACACCATTTGTCTTCTCCCAATGCAGTTAGTTGCCAAAGTTACCTTATGTCACATATACACTCTAAGGCCAATGTTACAGGAAGCTAATTAACATATTAGGATGTTTTAGGATGCTGGGAGAAATCTGAAGAAAAAGACACCAAACCCAAGGAAAATATACAAACTCCATGCAGATGTACCTATGCCCAAGGCAAAGCAAGAGTGCTAACCATTGAGTGAGCCACCATTATTTTAGAAATTATGAGTCAAGTTTGAGGACTGTTTACTATTCGTTACACAATTTAAAGGGTGTGTCCATTTTTGCAAAAATTTCTCAAAATAATTCTTACTAAAAGTCCATTTGCGTATGAAGATTATTGGAGCGAAACTTCCAATAGGCAGCACTCGAAATGGTAATTCAACAGAACAAATGGCATAAACTGTCAATGTGCAACATTTCTAAAGTGAGAAAACTAATTGGCCACTCATGAAGTAGTCATTGATCCTCTGAATTGCAAGCCAGTCTCAAGAAGTGCCAAAGCATGACATAATTCAGTCTTAGTGTTGGGTTGAGTCACTGAAACCGTCAACAAGTATGGTAGAAAGATGATATGGCTTTATTTTTATATCATGACTTGTGCATTTCATGTTCTGACATTCAGATCATTAACACATGAATATCTAATAGTGTGGATAACATATGAATACATAATAATTGTATTACCGAGTGATATGCTGAGTTGCAAGGAGTACTAAGGTATATTTACATGTGCCAATTTTTGGGGTGTTATGTACTTATGCATCAATAGTCAGAGGAGGAAGTCTGAACACTGACTTCACTCCCATTAAGATCAATGGGATATCCACACTTCAACTACACTTCCTGTTCAGGCCTATGGTCAGGACATTACATTCTATCCTGAGCAGAAAGTGAAAGGGCAATACGAGGCTCCCATTGATTTCAATGGGAGTGAAGCCGTTGCTCTGAATTCCTCTTTTGACCACTGATAACAGTGTCTGGTCCGCTGCACTGTCAGCAGGCCGGACTATTAGCTGATAGAGACGGGTCCCAAGAGACGAGCCCCCGTCCATTAACTACTGATAGCCTGTCTAGGGGTTAGGTCATCAGTTAAAAAAGCCTGGAATATCCATTTAATTGTGTAACCATTATTGTTATCCTATTATTGTTCATTTCTATTTCTGTGTTCATCAATAGATATTGTCAACTTTGTTTGCTCCATCTGCTGCATCGTATCCTGTGTTGCACCATCAGTGAGAAAAGTATCAAAAAGTCTTCATGAGATCCACCTTGCTGCTTTTACCACTATGAGATGTTTTGCCAAGAAATCCTACAGATCACTGGCATAGCAGTAATAACATTCTCTTGTGTCATTCTACTTGCCCAACCTCATCCCATGCAAAGACCAGAGAACCATTTATTAATGGAAACCCATAATTACATACGTAGTCCAGTTTCTCAGCTTTTCCTTTATTCTCTTTCTTTAAGACCCTATAATTCTTGCCAGAAGATTTCTATTGTGGTCATTTAATGTGATGCTGCTCTTTCTGGGTTTCCACAGTACTTTTGCTCTTAAGTCACTTCTTCACCTCAGGATAGACTTTTAATATCTTTAACCTTTAAACATTGGCTCATTGCCACTAAGTATTATAAGCATGCAATTCCAAGACACCCCAGGACAAGACTGAACTTTTTATGACCTTTCTAAACTTACTTGGTTAGTGCACTTGGACTTTGCCTGATAAGACTGATGAAGTGTCACCTCTGCTTCCCCCCCCCAAAAAAAACGCTGTCTTTATAGGTCGTTCCTGGTATGGCAACTCAACTAGAGGATTTATAGTCATTGATGATTTATTTAAATTTTGGAACTAAAATTTGTCATTACCAACATTGGCATTTCAATAACCATCCCTCAGTACATTGTAAGACAAGTCCTAGAACTGTTATGATTGAAACTGCCTTGACCAGGAGGATCAACTGTACAATGTAAGTGTCAGCAAAGATGTTAGAGACAACAAGAAGATGACAGATACAAGTCACATAATATAGTTTGGAAGTTGCACTCCGAATACAAACAACAAGGTGTTGTATATGATATCAGGTAACAGATTCTCCTGCTCAATTCAGATATACAGGGTTAGGATTGCAAAGTTCATCCAATTGAATGAAGTTAAAGGGATTCTGTTACTAGAATATCGAAATATAGCTGGCACCATAGCGACATCTGTCACATGACACACAACATAAACATATCTGCATAAAAAGGAAAAACTGTACAATAAATTTAAAAACTCACTTTTATGCTTTGCCGTCCTAAATGCAGAACGACCCGCCTTGAGTCACAGAGGCAGGCTACCATCACCCCGAGTTACTGTCTTGCCCTTCTTCATGCCCCTTTTTTGCTCAGCCACCTCCTCCAGCGCAAGCAGCACAATAGCAGTTTTGTATATAGGATGCCAAAGCATAAAAGTGAGTTTTTAAAGTTGCCATTCAATTTTTACTTTTACATAGCTATGTTTATGTTGTATGCCATATGGCGCTATGATGCCCGCTAATTTTTAATATTCTACTGACAATCCCTTTAAGGAAAACCCTGTCAATAGGCAAAATCCATATGCAGAATTCTGACGCGTTCTGTTTGTGTATTTAATGTGTGGCCCAGTACAACTCTTCAAATGTGGCCCAGAGATGCCAAAAGGTTGGACAACCCAGCTCTAAATGCTATTAAATCTAGCTCTGGCAAGATGGTTGCCCCCATAGTCATGTGTAGACAACAGAATAAAAAATTCTACTATCAGAAAATAAAAACAGATTAGAAAAATAGAAAAAAATGTATCTTTCTGGTTTTAATTAATAAATCAAAAATTGTGATATAGTCCCTTCAAGTTACTTCAGTTGAACCATATTGAGTCTACCTCCTTACTGCCACCATAGTTGAGTAAGTTACAGCATTAACCCTTTCCAATCCACTGTCTGACGTCTTCCTACATTCTGATTGAAGCTTTTACAGCTCCAATGTCAGAAGACGCCCAACAGGGTATTCTTACCGTCTATTGCCAGCCACTCTGTGTCGGAGCCTTTCTAGCGTACACACACTGGCTTTAGCCAGCAGATGGCACCATTGTATAACAGCAAAAAGAGAAAGCCTTTTAGGAAACTCTGAATCCAAAATTGGATTGGAAAGGGTTAAGGGTTGTAGGCTACACCCAAATTATTACCCTTTTACACACTTAGGGTACATACAGGCTTTTTCTCTGTCCAATTTTCAGACTGAAAAATCAGTCCGAAAATTGGACAGAAATAGCACCCATTCATTTGAATTTGTGTATGCACATGGACTTTTTTACTTGGCTAAATAGTCCAAGTAAAAAAACCATTGCAATGTGCCCACCCGAGTTGCCCCTTAGAATTTCAGATGCAACTTTTTTAATGTCCGTGTATACGGACCCTATGAAAATATTCCTGTAGATGAGACACTTATGAGGACAAACCTGTGCAGAAACTTTGTGGGCACACCTGTGACTGGCGCTAACATTTATGGGGGCATCTGTGTTTAACGTGAAGGAATTTTTAGGTCTAGCTTAGAAAACTGTTGCAGAAAATCTGTATATCATGCTGAAAAGAAGAATTTGTGAAGGTTGAAGGAAGGTATTCTGTATTTACAAATGTTGGGAGATATGTTGTAGCTCCCCTCATATAACCAGTCTAATAATAAAAACAGTAATAGTAATAATTATAATAATATGTGAAGAATTTGTAATTTTCCATAAAGACCAGAATTAGTGATACATTTTATACTGCAGACACAAAAAAAACTAATGCAAGCAATCTTGAAGATGTATTAAACATGATAAAAGGCTGAAGAAGCTGGGAAGCAGATAAATGCACTACAATTAAGTAGGCTGCCAGGAGGCATTCTGAAGCATTAATGAGGAGCCATCTCACTAAGTATACATAAACACATTTATGACTTCTATAAGAAAACACATTCAGTAAAAAATGCGGCTCCAAATGTAAAACTACAGAATAGTCATAAAGTAAGAGACCTGCAGAGCAAAGGCGAGAGATCTGTAAGGAAACGCCAAGTAGATTGTGGTTCATTGCGATACTTCAAGATTAGAGATGAGCGAGCATAATTGGTAAGGTGATATACTTGAGAGAGCATCGCCTTTCTCGAGTACCTGCTGGCTCGGACTGAAGATTCGGGGGGGCCGCGGGGGTGAGCGGGGAGTTGCGAAGGGGATCGGGAGGGAGAGAGAGAGAGGGATCTCTCTCACTCTCCTCCCCACTGCCCTGCACCGCCCGCGACTCCCATGGCCCCTCCGAATTTTCAGCGATGAGCCAGCAGGTACTCGAAAAAGGCGATGGTCTCTCGAGTAAATCGCCTTACCGAGTATGCTCGCTCATCCCTATTCAAGATGCTTAATTGCGCTAATATGTCCACATCAGGGCAATTCCACCATATGTCATGCTGTACGGTCTACAATAGGGACATCACTCACTGTGGTATTCTCCTCCCTGTATTCTATCTAGGAAAAATACCCTTAGTGGTCTCTTACACAAGTGTTATTTTGCAGCGCACGTGTCTCCCGCAATGAATTGCGTACTCTTGCGTGCCAACAATCTCCATACACTGTCTTGGCATGTATACTCGCTTAATACGTGCCAAGATAGTGCATGCCGCTATCTTTTTTGTGCACACGTTTTGCATGCTGTTTGATAGGCACAATTGAAAGTCAATGTGAGTATGGGTACTGCATATTACATGTGCATAATACGTGGTAGCAAATGCTCTCGTGAGAGAGCCCTAAGGCTAACTTCACAAGGGTGAATGTGATATCAGGCTGTGATTCACGGCCCGATATCGAGCTCGCCAACAAAACAGCCTCACATCACTTCGGTGAAGTAGCGATCCTCCGGCGGAGCATCGCAGAGCTTGTCCCATTGTTTTAAATGGGGAAAACCTCACATCGCATTGCACCGCATGCACATAGCATGTGGTGCGATGCTGCCGCATTGAAGACAATGGGAGATGCAATGCGAGAGCACGCCAAAAGATAGGACATGCCGCAATTTGTCTTGCAGCGCACAAATATTGGGCTTTGCTTCATTGTGGGGATGAAGGGAAGCTTAGGGGTTCCCTTAATCGCTCTGGGGCTTCCTTTCATCCCAGTGATGATGGGAGGCCCTGGGGAGATAAAGGGAACCCCTGGGGATTTCCTTCATCTCTCTCTCCAGCAGCGCATATTTTCAGTCCCTGCAGTTCGGTGTGGAGAGATCGCGGCTGAAGCTCATCCTTTCATAGGATTTTCAGCAGTTATAGTTGCGAATTTTTTTGCGCAGCTAACAGCTGCATAAATTCCACGCCCATGTGAACGAACCCTCATACTGCACAGTGCCTTTTTAAAAACTATATTCTACTATGAATGTAAATTACAACCTTCAATTTTAATGGATCAAACGTTTACGGATGCGGGGAAAAAAATCATTATAATTATTGGAAAAACTTTTAAAAGTCTTCATTTTTTAGAACAATAACCTTTATTGTAAATTGTTTTAAAGCTCCCATAAGGGGACTTTAATTTGCAATCGGATGTGCCAGAGACACGTCTTAATAGGAAGATATACATGGCACCCCTGGAGGCATATATTTATATTTCACAACACTTCTGCTCGATTCAACCAAATCAACCAATCACTGTTAATGAGCCAACCCAAACAACCAATCACTGTGAATCAGCCAACCCAAACAACAAATTACTGTGAATCAGCCAACCCAAACAACCAATCAGGTTGTGAATTGAGCAGAAGTGTTGTGGAATATAGATATATGCCACTAGAGGCCTTCATAAAGGCCTGCCATGGCATTTGAAAGACACCTGGTGATCGCATCACAGGAAGTAGGGCCATTTGGGACCTACAAACTTCGACTTTGCCATTGAAGTGAGAACTAATAGTGGCATTTAAGTGGTTAACAGCTGCAATCAGAGTGAACTTGGATCATAGCTGTTGTGACCTGGTGTTAGCTGTCAGATAGAGAACCAACACTGGGTATATGTTAGGAACATGGATGTGACTCCATGTTCTATCTTATGCGTAGCCATTTTCTTTCCTCTAGCAATCTTGTATGCCCCATTTTCATTATATTCATTTGTCCTCTTCCTTGACAATATTAAATAGTTACTCGAAAAGCCTGAGCTGCAATACCAGACACAGCCTATGGGCATGGGTGGCGCTGTTTCTTATAGGAATTAACTATATTTCTTTCTAATCTCATAAAACCCCTTGATATTGAAGGAGACACAGTACATCAATTCTTGACTAATCTTTGGCTTTCAGGTAATTAGCTGCTCAGACAATACTTTTACTCTTTCTATGTTTTGTACTCTTTGAGGTTCAATGCTGGATATCTGGAAAATACACACATTACTTGAAGAGCCTGCTTTTCGTACAAAAGCAAAATCTATACATCTCCCATGGGCACACGATAATTCGAAGAAGTGTAAGTTAAGTAAATAAGAAAAATCAAAGCGCCATTGAAGAGGTAAAGTAAGCCGAAGAAGTAGCCATTCCCCATTGGTTAATCTAATCAAGGCTCTTAATTGAATTCAGTGTATTGGCTCAGTAAACGCCGCGTCTCCGTGTTGATCGGAATGAGTGCCTGCATTTGCATTTAGATAAGCAAACTGTAAAATGTTGAATCATTTTTAAAGGTTACTTCCTCCTGTACAGTTGGCGGGAGGAAATGTCACCTTTTCTCTCTGCAGGGACTCCCACTGAGCATTTTGGGAGAATCAATAAAATGCAACTACTAATTATATTTGGAACTTCATTTTCTGTCTGTAATAGTCATACAGTTAATATAAGAAGCTGATGATATGATTGACCGGCCTCTACCGTGGAAATGATTAGAATTGCTGGCAGCTTCTTCCAACAGGTAAGACAGTTAAAGGAGTTGTAGCAGAATTACAAGTTATCTCCTATCCACAGGATAGGGGATAGGTTGCTGATCGGTGGGGGTCTCACTGCTCATTGCACATGCATGGCTGGCGCTTCATTCATTTCACTGGAGCTGATGGAAATACTTGACCACTTGCCATTCGGCTATCTCTGCCATTGGATTAAAAGTGAATGGAGCAGTACTGCACTTGCACAAGCACTTATTCTCCTCTTTAGGCTTCTTTCAGATGGCTGAAAAAAGCATGAACGAGAGGGACGTGCGACCAAGTCGTGGCTAAATGTCGCGTTTTCTCGTCCAATCACACGGTCAGGTGTGGCATATATACGCCACAGCCTGGAATTCTTCCAGTTGGGAGAAATGCTCAGCATGGCTTCTATTATTTAAATAGAGCTAGCTGACATGGTTTAGAAGCCTATCTTTTCCGACTGCATCAAAACATCATCTGGCATATTTGGCCGGCGATGTCCTATGTTCGCCGGCCTGGATGTTTTTACGCGGCTAATAATTGACCATCTGAATGAATGTGTTCTAATCTAATGCTTCAGATGGTCGCGATTTTTAATCACGGCTAAATTAGCCGCGTAAAAAAGCTTGGGTGAAAGAGGCCTTACTGCGGGGGAGGCATTGAGCCCATAGTGAGGTGGACAGAGGTCATAGGACCCAAGTCTCTGGATCGGTAAGATCTCCACTCAGAGGCGTAACTTGAAGTTTCTAGGCCCCAATGCAAAATCTGTAACAGGGCCCCCAACTATAATGCTTTATTCATAGTACTGGGCTCCCTATATAGAGAAGAGAGGCCTTATGGGCCCCCTAATCCCCTGCTTCCCCTATAGTTACGCCAGTGTTTCCACTGATTAGCAAGTTAACCTCTGACCACAGGATAGGGTATGACTTGTAATTCTCATACAATCCCTTTCAGAGAGAGAGTAAAGTGAAGACTAATTTAATATTGTAGTTGTCTGGATTAGAAAAACTATTTTCTAACAATCAGGGGGTTCTTAATAAGTATTGTGGGGGTGCATTAATTTGGGACTCTTGTTTATTAGCTAAATGAGAGAGAATCTACAAAGAGTATTTCTCATTCTGGAGGATTTCAAGTCTATTTTCTGTACATAGTTATGGGGGCTGTTGTCTTGCAGGAGCTGCTGTTAAGAGATATGCTTTAGAACAGCCATATGGGCCATAGGGACGATAGTCTGGAGATGATTCACTGATTTCTATGCGAGAGTAATGTGGACATGCTCTGTAACCTGTGCAGACGCTATTGGGGAGGAGGTGAGCTGTGACTACTGTGAGCATCATTAATTTTGAATGGTGGCACCTGTGTTCTCTCTCTCTGTCTCTCATATATATATATATATATATATATCTAATGTGTGTTACCATTTTTTTGCAAGTTTTTGCTATAATACAATAAGCATTATACTATTATGAGGTCTTATAAGGTGGTCAGTGGGAAGATCACAGGGTTTCAATTTCAGGATATTTTTAAAATATAGACACTGACATTGAAAATAAAAAAAAATACCTAAAATTCTTAAAGAATAAGTTTAATCTAAAAACTTGATTCATGCAATAGCTCGTTTTCTTTGATTCTATCCACATCAGGGGTGTAACTATAGGAATGCAGGGGATGCAGTTGCACCAGGAGCCTTAGTGGGCCATTAGGCCTCTCTTCTCCATATATGCAGCCTAGTACTATGAATAAAGCTTTATATTTGGGGCCCAGGAGCTTCACGTTACGCCTCTGCTTCACATGTGTTATAATAACAAACTGGCTTATATTCACCCCTCCTGACTGTTTCGGGTCTCCCTTTTGATTTAATGTCTGCAGGCTGCAGCAGCCTGTGTGCCACTTGCCATGTTTAGAGAAAAAAATTCTAAATAAAAAACCCCAAAACATCTTTGGTATCGCTGCATCCATAAACGTCCTATCAAAGTAACACATTATTTACTCCAGAATGAAAACGTCAGGAAAAAATAAACGAAGCCAGAAATGTGTTCTTTTTGTTCACTCCATCTCCAAGAAAAAACGGAATAAAAAGCAATCTCAAAGTTATATGAACTCCAAATTGGTACCAATAGAAACTACAAGATGTCCCGTGAAAAACGAGACGTCGGACAACTATGTTGACGGAAAAATAAAAAGTTATGACAGTCAGAAGATGGCGGCAGAAAATAATTTTACTTTTTTTCCAAAGATATTTTATATTTTAGAAGTAGTACAGCAAATAAAAAAAACCTATATAAATTTGGTATTGTAGTAATTGTACTGACCCTTAGAATAAAGTTAGCATGTAATTTTTTTACAGTGTGTACGCCTTGGAAACAAGACACCCTCCCTCCAAAACGGCGGAATTTAGTTTTTTTTCCATTTCACTCCACTTAGTTTTTTTAACTTTTTTTTTCAGTATGTTATATGGCACATTAAATAGTAGCATTGAAAAATACAACTCGTCCCACCAAAAACAAGCCCTCATACAGAGATGTCGATGGATAAATAAAAAAAGTTATGCGCTTTTAAAAGTGGGGAAGAAAAAACAAAAATTTTTAAAAAAAGGTTGACATAGAATAACTCCGTAAAGGTTTTGCATGTCCAGGTAATTCTGACGTTGTTTTCTTGACACATATTGTACTTTATTTTGGTGATAAAAACAGACTAATAGATTGTGTATATTTATTAATAATGACAAAATTGTGTAGAATTTAAAAAAAATGTTATTTTTTTTCATACTTTCAACTGCAGCATGTAAAATATGGGCAAACACACTGCACACGTTTTGGATGAGATATATATTTCCATCTGTTTACTTTATTGTGAAAGCACATTTGAAAAGCCTTTCAGTTTTTATGAGCAACTTAGGAGACATACATTTAAGTGAAAGGGAGCTGAGGTCCAATACCAGACACAACCCACGGACAGGGGTGCGCTGTGTTTGGACAACCCCTGGACAACTCCTCTAAGGAGAAAAGTTGTAATCCCATCCCCTTCCTACCCACTTGTCTACTATTTAAAGTACAGTTTTACACTAAACTGTTTTTTCTGTGACAGAGAAGTTCCTGAACATTTACAGAGAGCCTGCAGGCAGAGAAATACTGCTGGAAGGTGAGGAAGATGCAACTCTCCCAAATAAGACGTATTACTTACTTTTATATATTCACACGAACTACTAATTCATGCAAAAAGATATCATAGACACACTTCAAATATCTGTAAGGCCCCCTGCAGACGGGCGGAAATTCCGTAGCGGGATTTTCCGCAGAATTTCCGTCCGTGCCCGCTGCCATAGGATTGCATTAGATAAGGCAATCCTCTGCACACAGCTGCGATTTGTCCGCGGGAAACAAATCGCAGCATGTCCTATTTCTGTGCGGGTGTCGCAGAGGCCCACACAAAAATGTCAGTGGTGACGCGCCAGCTCTGCTCTGTACACGTGCCGGCTGGGTGGCAGCTGGCACATATCAGAGCGGGGAGACGCCGGGAGCGGGTGAGCGCTGGGTCACTGTAGGGGCGTGGGTCGGATTCTGATGCGAGAATTCTCGCAGCGGGATCCGTCCCAGCCCTCTGCAGGTGGCCTAAAGCATTTAAACGTGTTAGGATATAGAATTTGGGGGACCCATGTCAATATGAAAAGCGAAGGCGCCGCAACTGCCATTGATTGAGATATCTCTAAAATTAGAGGGCTTTAACCCCTTAAGGACCTGGCTATTTTGAGCTTTAGGATGCAACGATTTTTGGAGGATTTTTATCTCCCCTTTTCAAAAGCCATAACTTTTTTATTTTTTCATAAACACGGCCGTACGAGGGCTTGTTTTTTGGGTGGCGTGCTGTAGTTTTTCTTGGTGCCATTTTTGGGTACATAAACTATATGGTAAAACTTTTATTCATTTTTTAGGATAGCAGGGAGATCGCAGCAGGGAAGGGGTTAACAGCAGGGGTCACTGTCCCGATGCACCCCCGCAGCTGCAGCAGGAGGCTGGCTATTGGTGACAGCTGGTTCCCAGTGCCGGATAGCATGGGATCTTTTCTGATCTCGCACTATCCACAGGACGCAAGTGTATGTCTTGTTGCGTTAGGTACCTCGCTGAGAGGACGTACAGTTACGCCCTGTGACATTAAGGGGTTAATGCACAATATATTAAAGTTGAATCAGCACTTGGTAAAATGGCCCTGATGCTATCAAAGAAATATTCCAAGCATTAACCCTTAAGGATCAGGCTGTTTCTAGCTTAAGGACCAGACACTTATTAGGGATTTTACCCATGTGATGGTTTTACTGCCCTATTTTTTTTCCTTCAGCCTCAATTATTTTTGCTGCATTTTTTCAGTGAAATATAGGGCTATTTTGTTAATATCCTTTTAACAGATTTTTTTCAGTTTTTTTTTCTGTTTTATTGGGGGTAAAAAGCTAAAAAATATATTTTTCAACATTTATAGTTGTTTTTTTTAAATTAGTATATGTACACTAAAATAAAGTATGGGAATGGGTTCCCCAATTTGCTTTGGACATTTTGATATATGTATTGCTTTGGATTACAGGGTGCATATAACAAAGGTTTTAGTTGGCATTGGCTTTGGGTCATTTTTCTTTTTCATGTATATTTTTTATTTTTTTTTCTGTAATTCTTTCTTACTTATTTTTGGAACTATTTTTTTACCATCTATGTCCCCTATGACGTCATATAAGACTGGGGTGATTCACATGGGTTTTTTCTATTACACACTTTTCCACTGTAGCTGGGGCATCCATAAGAGCCCCAGTTATAGGGAAAGCATCCCCTGTAGTGACAATAGTCACTGACAGAGCTGATCAGGGTCTGCTAGGACCCTGTATCTCTGCTGTGTCAAGGGATCCCTGCGGTCACGTGACCGCCAGCTCGCGTAGTGGAAGAAACACTTCCACTTTTACTTTTTAGTACATAGCACTCATTGAGCACTATGTACCCCGGAAAGGAGAAGGCAGAAACAATTAAAGACCACTTCTATCTCAGCTGTGAAGCAGCTGAGAACCAAACCTGCGCCTGCTTGGTTGCAGGAGGAGAGGTTTTAATCCCGCGGCATATTTTTGCGTTCGGACGAGGTCAAAGCCCAGGACCAAGCGCTGTATATTTATATTTTTTTAAGGGGTTAAGATTTCTCATTAGGACAGGTGACAAATTATAAATTGGTGGGCATTTGACTCCCTACCCCAGTGTCTAAAATGGGGGACCTCAGTTCCCTGTCCCTCCCAACCGGTAAGTTTATAAGACATATGTAAATACTTGAGCTCTCTGACTTAGGCCGCCTGCAGACGAGCGGAAATCCCGCCGCGGGATTTCCCGCGGGATTTCCGCTGCTGAAAGTCTGCATAGGAGTGCATTACAATACGCACTCCTATGCAGACGGCCGCGGTTTGGCCGCGCGAAATCTCGCGCGGCAAACAAACCGCGGCATGTTCTAATTTTGTGCGGAGCACGCACTCACCTGGCCGCCGGCTCCGGTCTGCGCATGCGCCGGCTGCGCGGCAGCCGGCACATCAAAGAGCCGGGGCCGCCAGGCGCGGGTGAGTACGCGCTCGCCCCTGCAGGCTCTGGGGTCGGATCGCGCGGCGAGATTTCTCGCTGCCGGATCCGACCCGCTCGTCTGCAGGCGGCCTTAAAGGCTAACTCCGTTGAATTTATCATGTAACTAATATCCCAGCTGAAGAAAGTCAGCTAGTATTACTTTGCTTAGTTATTTCTTTCTGTCTGAAAATTCCTGGAGTTCCTTTCCTTAGGTGGGTCATGTGATCTCATTGATCATCTTGGAACTACTCGTCTCTCTGTGACTCCTGCAGATAACAATCTCAGTCACCAGGACATCCTGTATGATGAAGTTATATGGACTGTACCACACAAAGCCCTATCACAGTTACTGCTGATTAGAGACTCCTGTCACACAGGTATAATGAAGGAGATGAGAATTTAGCCTCCCTGACTGTATACTTATGGTATGTAGCTTATTTAGGTAAAGATAGAGGGTAATGCTCATTGCCTTCCTAGAAGGCAGATACTTTATTGTCTCCAGCTGGTCATGTCATGCTGTGCTGATGCATTCTGAGATTGACAGCATAGCACAGAGGAAGAAAAAGCAGGAAGAAATCCCAGCATCAAAATGATGCCTGATAAGCATCAGACAGGAGGCTGCACTACATAAAAGTGACTGCAATATACATAAGCAGACGTCCAGAGTATGACAGGCAATTGGTGAAGGATGCAATGATGGAAAATGTGTTTTTGCTGGAGTGACCCTATAATATAAATAATTGTATTATCCTTATCTATCAAGTAGTTAAAAACTCTATTCCACTATTTCGTACTCATGTCTGTTTCCGAAACTGCTGAATGGCAAACCCACCTGAATAGACACTTCTACATCTGTTCTTTTACTGCTCAGTGTTTCTGTCCATGGTACAGTATAAGGAAACTAGATGTTGTCACCCAGTTTTCCCAAAGTCCTAAAAAACAAATCTACCTAGGTAGGCCACCAGCACATGGGTGGGTTGGATTCTGCATATGGAGTCTTGCATCAGAATCCAACTCTGCGCCCAGCCGACATCCGCAAATACCTTCTTTTTTTCATCTTCTCTGTATTGCGGATGGTCTGCACAGCAAGCTGTCAGGCATGCGTAGTACATGCTCTAAAATAGAACATGCTGCAATTTTTCCTCCTTCCGCAATGCAAATCTGCCTGTGTGCAGACGGCCTTATACAATATTACACTATTACACTCCTTACTCCAGAGCTGCTTTGTAGCAAGGTTGGTTTGCAGTTCAGTGTCATAGAAAGCTATGTGAAAACCCTTGTAGGGTTTACAGTACTGTGTAATAGCTTTAGGCAGGTGTGGAAAAAATGCTGCTGAGGCCTTAGTCAGACGGGCGTTTTTTCGCGCGATTTGCGTATCGCATGACGGATGCGCATCCGCAAATCGCGTGACCGTTGCGCGCAAGTCGCCCGAAAATCTGCTCCTAGCCGCGTTTCATTAGAAATGGGCCGGAGCTGTCCAGCGCATTGCATTCAATGGAGACGGCAATACAGCCGTCTCCATTGAAAGCAATGCGCTGCGGGCGAGCCCGGGATGAATTGTCGGTAAGGGCTTAAATATATAAGCCCTTACCTGCAATTCATCCTAAAATGTGTAAAAATAAAAAAAAATTGTATACTCACCTTCTGCCGGCAGCCGGAGCTCCGCGCGGCCGTCCTGCAGTGGGTGTGAAGGGGGTGTGAGTCAGACCTGCCCCCTGATTGGCTCAGCGCTGAGCCAATCAGAGGCATGCCTCACTCACACCCATTCATGAATTCATGAATGGATGTGAGTCAGACCTGCCCCTGATTGGCTCAGCGCTGAGAGGCAGCAGTCACTCACCCATTCATGAATTCATGAATGGGTGTGTGAGTGTTTTCAGCCTCTGATTGGTCAGGGCTGTGACCAATCAGAGGCAGATCATTCAGCAGGCGGGATTTTAAAGCCCAACCGGCTGAATAGTGCCAAGAAGCAGTTCAGGAGAACTGACAGCGGCTGCGGCTGGACTCCGGCTGCAGCGGAAAGGTGAGTATACAATTTTTTTTTATTTTAACACATTTTAGGATGAATTGCAGGGAAGGGCTTATATATTTAACCCCTTCCCGACAATTCACCGCGCGCATGCCGGCAGCCCATTGCTTTCAATGGAGCGGCTGTATTGCCGCTCCATTGAATTCAATGGGCAAACATCGTTCTTCTCTGCCACAGCTGTTACAGCTGTGGCAGAGAAGAATGATTTGTCTTCTATATGTTCTCAATGGGGTCGGTGCTGCTGCCGCCGGCCCCATTGAGCGCATATACAGAAGAGAACAGGAATCGCAAATCGCAGATAGGTGCGATCTGCGATTTTTTGTTCTATAATTTATCGGACGAGCGCATAAAAAGCGCTCATGTGTCCAATACCATTGCAAAGCAATGGTTTTAAAAAATCGCCGCACGCATGCGCATGCGCAAATCGCGGCTAAAAACGCCCGTCTGACTAAGGCCTTAGTAACAATTATTTTTTTCAAAAATAGAAGACGTTTGATTGACTGCAAACTTATTCTGAAACTGGACAACAAAACCCAAACATAAAGCAAATGTCATTATGAACTATCTTCAGGGTAAAGAAGAACAAGGAGTCCTGGAAGTGATTATACGGCCCCACACACCTCTGATCTCAACATCATGCAGTCTGTCTGGGATTACATGAAGAGACAAGATGATTTGAGCAAGCTACATCCACAGAAGACCGGTGGTTAGTTCTCCAAGATGTCTGGAAAAACTTCCCTACTGAGTTACTTCAAAAAATGAACACAGGTGTACTTAGAAGAATTGATGCTATTTTGAAGATAAAGGGTGGTCACCAAATATTGATTGGATTGACACTTTTCTTCTCTATTCATTCACTTTGCATTTTGTTAATTGACCAAAAATCCATTAACACTTCTGTTTTTGATAGCATTCCTTTTCCACTTCTGTTTTTGCCATACTGATCATCACTCTACTTTCCTTGGAACCAATATATTTTATGATCTGTAACCCCTTTGCTTACAACTTATTGTTCATTAATATGTTAGTTAAATATTACAATGTATTTAATAGAAAAGTCTAAACAATTAAATCCTTGAAATTAAGATTCTGAGATTCCATTTCCATAATATTCGCACTTTCTCTGTAGATGATGCAACGCTATCAGCCACTCACTCAAGAAGTCTATTTTAGGAAGAAAAGAGGAAAGGCCCTTGAGATGTCATTTGTTAATTTGCTCTATTAAAATTCATCTTGTAAGTCTTCAGATCAGTGAACTGAATATACATTCTCCAAAGCCACAGGGACCAGGTAATAAGTATAAGCCAAGGACTACTGAGGAAGAGCAGCAACTGCAGTCAAATATTGTTGCTGCTTATCTGATTTGTCAGCAGAATAATGTCATATAATACTCAGCATATGAAGTATGCAATATAATGCATCTACTAGACAGAGGAAAGTTCTGGATTTCTAAATGATCACAAATTCTCATATACTCTGGATTATCAGATTGTGGTACAAAACTGTATAATACCTACTTGTAAAGGCAGAGAATCTCTTCCAGGAAACCCTATAATAAACTGCTAAAATAATATGCTTCCCTGTTTCCCCAAAAATAAGACCTTCCCCAAAAATAAGCCTAGCCTAATTTTCAGGGAGGCTTGAAAGATAAGCCCTTTCCCAAAAAATAAGCCCTAGTTACTGATTATGGGATTCATAAATACCACCCCAGGAAGTGATGACTGTGATTGGTTCTTCGACCGCTGCTCAGCCAATCAATGCAGCAGTGGATGAACCAATCACAGCCATTGCATTGGTTTATCCAGCGCTGCATTGACTGGCTGAGCAGCAGTCGAAAGAACCATCACAGCCATCGCTTCCTAGTGGTGGGATTTATGAATCCCGTAACCAGGAAGTTGTATGAGCGGTCAAGGACTGCTGTAAGCACGTCTCAGCTGTGGAGAGTAGCGGAAGGGACCTGGCCCGAGCCTGCTAGGTAAGTATGATAAGACACCCCCCCCCCAAAAAAAAAAAAGACCTAGTGCCTCTTTTGGGGCAAAAATGAGTCATGGTCTTATTTTCTGGGAAACACCGAATATACATAAAAATACAAAAATGGGAGCTAGACACTATCCCAAAAATATATATTTTTTTTTATTAAAGTGACCCTCTGGTTTTGGACAAAATTCGGCCCCAGTATCAAAGGAGCTGAGGTACATAGCCTGCACTTGTTAATCTCTACTGTCTCTCCCACCTTCTGATAGACGTCACAATTTTCTATCCAGTTAATGCTGATTGTGCTCTACTCTTTGATTGGCCAGCACTGATCAAGTGAACAGCACTGGCCAATCAGAGAACAGGTATACCATATTAATAGTCTAACACTACTAATGCACTATAGGAATTAAGTAGAGATGAGCGAGTATACTCGCTAAGGCACTACTCGCTCGAGTAATGTGCCTTAGCCGAGTATCTCCCCACTCGTCCCTAAAGATTCGGGGCCGACACGGGGCGGGGAGCGTCGGGGGAGAGCGGGGAGGAATGGAGGGGAGATCTCTCTCTCCCTCTCTCCCCCCTGCTCTCCCCTGCTCCCCGCCGCCACTCACCTGTCAGACGCGGCGGCCCCTTTAGGGACGAGCAGGGAGATACTCGGCTAAGGCACATTACTCGAGCGAGTAGTGCCTTAACGAGTATACTCGCTCATCTCTAGAATTAAGTAGTCTGAAGCTTGAGCCAGCCATCCTGAATGACCGAAAATAAGACCTGCAGCTTAAGGGAGCAAAATGAGTGCAGTGATTTGTGCATTTAGGTAAATGGGTATGTTATAAGTTACTGCTATGCTAGTTCATATGTTGCTTGCACTATGCAGTAATGGTTAGTGAATTTGGACTAGTGACATGTATTTTACATACGCCACTAATGGGACTTGTATAGTGATACACTATGGGATACATGTGTGTACCATTCTCCAATGTGTGATTCATTTAGATACCCTCCATGATGGCTTATTTGTGTCTATGTTACATTTGTTTTTATGATTCTTAATAAAAGTTTCTAGCTCCTTTTGTAAATGTGTTGATGCTATGCAGAGTGTATATCATTTACATTTCATAATAGGGAGAGTAAATTTACCCAGCCAAATGTACCCAGCCAGTGTGCTACCATATTGCCTTTTTATCAGTTTGTGTATTCACAGCTTATGCTATTTCTGGCGTTGTTTGCATTTTGTGCAATGCTTAAAAAAATTTCTTGCCAGCTACAAACCGTCAACATGCAGGATAACCTAAACATATTTTATTTTTGCATTTATTTTTATGTTTATTAAGGCTTGTTAAGGGCATTGAGACTGATTAATACATTAAAGGGTTTACTCAATAGTGCCACCTATTGGGAGGCAGCCTTCCTTCAAGCCAAAGTCAGACTCTTTATACAAGCTTGTAACAATGACTGGGAATTAAAAGCAAAGCCAGACTCCATGTACAGACAGCTGTTTCAGGGCATTTGCCCTTTATCAGTGTACAGTAGGAGTCTAACTTTGCTAGTGAGAGTCCTGGGATGGGGGTCAGAAACGCTATCTTTTCTCCTTAGGTGCTGTCGCTAAGAGTCTAACTTTGGCTTGAAGGAATGCTGCCTTCCAATAGGTGGCACTATGGGCGTATTATTCCATCTCCCTTATTTGCATATTACCCAGAGCAGCGTGCATGGCCTTTTGAGTCTCCTCACTCACTGTCTAGGTGCTTTACCTGAGGAGGAAAAATAGTGTTTATGGTTAGTGACACTTGGACAGCCAGAAATAGAGGCTTACTCCCTCTAAGTTCAATAGTAGCTGTATAAATCAATATGCATTGAGCTCCACCTAGTGGTGGCTAGAGGCATATAACATTTACTCATTAACGCTGCCTGTCCACAGGCGTTTTTGGATTGCGTTCCCTGTAGCGATAATCCAGCCGTGAGGAACATAGTGAATGCTTTCCATAGCATTGCTATGGAAAGCGCAGCCCCTCCTGTCCACAAGTGGAGAATCATAGCGATTCTCCACTCGCGGCCGGCAAATTGCCGCGATTCTCTTCGGTCAGCCTATCTGTCAAATAGGCTGACCACGGAGATCTGTCTGCATTAAAAATGGTTTAAATTATGTTGGACATTATGGTAGGTAGGACTCATTCTGTATTTTACTATGGCCATCTATATGTACATGTGTACAGACCCTGAGGCTGTATAACAATGGGTGAGTTTCATGCAGGACTTCTGTGCAACTTCAAGATGCACCAAACCCACCTGTGAAAAGAATCCATTATTTTCAATTCCTTTGGAAGCATGAAAAAATTGCATCGTACTTGCATGCCTCTAGATTTGATGTGTTTTTTCCCCATTTCAGCTACTAGAATAATACGTGATTTTTTTCACCAGCATGAAAACGCATAGTACAGTGCTACAAATCATTTTTAATGTGGAAGCATGAAAATCGCAGGTTATGGGCGCATTCAGACGACCGTATATCGGCCAGGTATTCACGCCAGCCGATATACGGCGTCTCTCTCTGCAGAGGGAAAAAGCTGGAAGAGCCGGGAGCAGTTCAGATGGCCGCGATTATTTTATCACGGCTAAATTAGCCACATAAAAACGCTCGAGTGAATAAGACCTAAAGCTCTCTGTATTTTCCTTTAAATACCAATAGAGGGAGATATATTGATTAAGAGCTTTCTGGATACAGAGGCCTAAGAAACAGGCGTGATACTGGAGGTTTACAATAAATGTCCTTAAGAGTAAATATTCACAAAGGGCCAAAACACTTGAATCAATTTAATAACATTGCGCACCTCTCGGCTCTTAAAACACCTTCCTCGGATCCAGAGAAGTCATTTTTTGTCACAGTGTCTTAGCAATGGACATTGGGTAATTAATACACATGTTGCTATTGGTGTTATAGATCCAATTAATCATTGCTACTGGCACTCGGCTAGCACAATCTTGCTTCTATTGCTCATGGTATGATAATTAATCGTTCCACTTGTAATTAAGTTAATTGCCTCTTTCAGTTCCTGTGTTTTGATCAGGCTTACCTACAGTGACAGCGAGTACAATATTGCAGAGCGTACAGTATATCACTGTGCAACTGTTTCTAAACCACTGGTAAACTAAGGATATTTTATTAAATCCTCCACTTCTAATTGGCCACCTGCTTCGTCTTAAAGCCTTAACACATACAGTACTTCTATTTCCTCCTTAGAGACTGGTTTTAACCGTATGTAGGTCGGTTTTACAGAAAATTAATTCCTGGACAACAATTAAAGTAAACCCTCTCATGCTTGCAATTTTTAGACAATTGTCTTACATTGTCATTCCCATCATGCCATCAAACAGTGCCAAGATAATGCTGCCTTAGGGCTCCTGTCCACGGACGGATTTGCATTGCGGAGTACGGAGCGGGATTCCGCCTCCGGACTCCGCAGTAAATCTAGTACCGTAACATGCAAGGTAAAAATGATTTCCTGCCTACAAGCGGAAATTTATTGCGATTTTTCACTAGCGGAGAAGAAATCGCAGCATGCCGTTTTTTTGCGGGCTATGCATTGACAGCTTCCATTGAGGTCAATGGAAGCCGTCCATCCCGGGCCCCTGTAACGCGAATACATGTCAGAGCACAGGCCAGCACATCCGCAGCACAGAGATTGGACGCCGGACAGGTACACTGGGGTCACTGGCCGTGCATTGGGTCGAACTCAGCTGCGGGAATTCCACATGCAGGGTCCGACCCATCCATGGACAGGATTCCTTATACAGTTTCTATAATACCACACTTAATTGCTTAAATAATACGTAATATCTAATACCCCTTAGGCTTCATTCACACGAGCATTTTATCACTGCAATTTTGCTGCGATAAAATGCTGGCCAAATATTGCGGCCATATGATCCATTGGATTCCAATGCATGTGTTCAGATGGGCGATTTTCCGGTGGGTAAAATCAGCCAGCTGGAAAAGATAACGCACATAGTGCGCATTCTGGCCGTACGCTTTTACGCTGACCAGAAAAGATAGGTCTGGACCTATCTTTTGCTGGAATACACTGATCGGTCTCACTGACTCATATGGAAGCCTATGAGAGCTGCTGGAATATGGAGGTGGGAGGGAGTTCAGCAGCGGCTCTGCTAGACTCCGTCCCGCTTCCCTCCTCCTCTCTGCCCCCAGTCAGCTGGCAAGAGATGGAGAAGGGTTGGGAATTTAACATACTAGCTTCTTCCCTGTCCCACCCCCTTCCTTTGCTGGCAATGGGCGGAAAGGGGGAGGGAGTTTAGCACCCTGGCCGTCTGAATGAGCATAAAAAAAGAAGATGACGCCTCTCGTCCATGAGATATTCAGCCGCGATGCGCCTATGTGAAGGTGCTCTTAAGGTGAAGTCAAACTAGTGTTTTTCTGCGCACACCTATGTGTTAAAAAAAAGCGCGTCTAATAGAACCACTGGTTCCCTATAATGTGTTCACATGTCCATCTTTTACAAGTGCAAAATACTTGCACCTGCAAAAGATAGGATATGCGTGCACCAGGAAGGTCCATGCTGCACATAAAGATTCCTCGTGGGGAGTCCCCTCATCACTGAATACTGTGACAGCACTGTCACAGTGTTCAGTGATGATAGAACTTCCCATGGGGACAAAAGAATTCCCTGCCACAGCTGTGGCAGAGGACCGCAATGTTCTCCCATTGCTTTCAATGGAGCCAGCGCTGCAGCCGCTCCATTGAAAGTAATGGGATTCAGGCAACCCCAGCAGTGATTTTTGGGAAAGTGCTTGAAATATAAGCCCTTCCCTGAAAATCATCCCTAGCTGCTGTAAAAATAGGAAAATATATACATCACCTTCCGCTATTGTCAGGGCTCTGGCGCGTCTTCTTGTTGGCTCCTCGGCTCTGCTCTAAAACACTTTCTGCTGGCTGAAAATTTTAAAATCTCCGCCTCAAGAAAGTGCTGGGTCTAATTGGCTGAGCGCTCAGGCGTTTATTGAATGACAGCTGAGCACTGCCTGTGATTGGTCACAGTGCTCAGCCAATCAGAGGCAGCACTCAGCCGACGGTGGCGGAAGGTGATGTATATTTTTAAAAATTTTTTACAGCAGCTAGGGATGACAAGCAACAATTCACTTACTAGTTGCTAGCCAGTTTGTTTCAGCTCACCTAAAAAAAGTCTTTACTGACTTAATATTGTCTGGTGTAAACAGGTAATAATTTATTTTTCAAGGACTAGCCAACAACTTTGCAGAGCTCCCAAAAAGCATAACTACATGAGAGTAATCCTCTACTGAGAGTCCATGATGGTCTTCTAAAGAACAATCACTGCTACTGTCTCTGACTGGTTTGCCCTTCAATGGAACACTTGGTGCTGCAACCTCTCACAATAGTGAGTGTTCGCTCGAAGACTGCTCACATTTATGTGTGTTCAGTGGACTCAGCAGCCAATGACCATATGTTGGGTAGGAAATTTCAAATACACTAGTCAACAAATGTTATTTTGGCCCTTATTAATGCTCCCAACAATTTGTTCAGCGAACGCAAAATTGAACAAGTGAACAATAACCGCTGTGTAAAAACAAACAAACAACAAGGGCTCGTACACTTTAGCAACTATTTTCAGTGACTATTCAGAACACAATTGTCCCATGTAAAGCCCGCTTTGCTCTTAGTATCATCTAATACTAGCTAATACACACGGCTTCACCCGAACTAACTTGGTACAAGTGTTTACCTGTTGTTCACATGGAAAATTTTATGAAGTCGTTGTTACTTTAGAGGAACCGAAGAATAAAATATGTACACATATAGGAGTGTTAGATTCTACTCAGGCTGCATGTACCGATGCCACCCCTCCCATTCACCTCACTTTTTATCCTTAAAGGCAACGACCCTTTTTATTCAAATTTAACCCCAGACTGGAAGTTGCAGTCGCTACTTAGCCCTAGAGGCATGCTCCATCACTACAGTCCATGGCTGCTTCCTTATGTACTTTACAGCCTTTCAGCATATGCACACAGAGGTCAATTAGATTGTACTCAGTATATACACACAGAGACAAGTCATATTATCGTCAGTATATACACACAGAGGTCAGTTAGATTCTCCTCAGTATATGTACATAGGGGCGAGTTAGATTCTCTTTAGTATATACACATAGGGGTGAGGTGGATTCTCCTCAGTATATACACACAGAGATCAGTTATATTATCAGCAGTATATACACATAGAGGTCAGTTAGATTCTCCTCAGTATATGAAGATAAAGGTGAGGTAGATTCTCCTCAGTATATACACATAGAGGTGAGGTAGATTCTCCTCAGTATATAAACACAGAGGTCAGTTAGATTCTCCTTAGTATATACACATAGAGGTGAGGTAGATTCACCTCAGTATTTACACATAGCGATCAGTTATATGATCGTCAGTATATACACACAGAGGTCAGTTAAATTCTCCTCAGTATATACACAGAGGTCAGTTAGATTCTCCTCAGTATACACATATACAGGTGAGGTAGGTTTCTATCAGTATATACACATGGGGTGAGGTAGATTCTCCTCAGTATATTCACACAGAGGTCAGTTAGATTCTTCTTAGTATATACACACAGAGGTCAGTTAGATTCTCCTCAGTATATGCACATAGAGGTGAGGTAGATTCTTCTCAGTATATACACATAGAGTTGAGGTAAATTCTCCTCAGTATGCAAATAATTTCTCTATGCCTTATGGTTTCTGAGAAAAGATCTATGTCCTGTTTTACAGATTTTCACAGTTTTTTAAGCTTAGAATTAAATATTGAAGTTGAACCCCTTTACTTTTCCTATTAGGACATAAAGAATGGTCTAGGCAAATTTGATGTTTGTGCGGTTCAAATGTGTTATTAGTTACATTACATAGGGGGTCACTTACTTTCGCACTTAGAATTGAATGATCAAGTTGCAACCCCTTTATTTTTCCTATGTAGGACCTAAAGAATGATTGTGCGAAATTTCACGCTTGTATGACAGCAGGAAGTTACATAACATAAGGGATCACTGACATTTGCACTTAGCATTGAATAATCAAGTTGTGACCCCTTAACTTTTCCTATTTAGGACCTAAAGAATGGTCGTGCCAAATTTCATGTTTGTACGACACCTGGAAGTTAGAGAATTAGGGGTGAGTCAGTCATTCAGTGAGTGAGTCAGTTAGTGAGGGCTTTTGCCTTTATATATATATACATATATAGATGATTGCTAGTCTAGTTTCTAATTAGCAAAACCAACTTCAGCTTTTCTTTAATGACGGAATCAGTGTTACTTATTGACATCTTGCTAAGCCAACTATAGTATAAATATAGCAGAGTTGTATTAGTCAGCACACAGTTTTTTTTGGAGTTAGGGCGCCCACCCACTGGCGTTTGCGTTTTCGCCGCGTTTCCCGCGATTTTTCCGCGCGTTTCTCGCGGCGTTTTCGCGGCTTTTCCGTTAATTTCCATTGACATTCATGGGTGCATTAGGAGAAAAATAAGGACACATATGCAACTGACAGTTCCTATGTTAAAAACGCAAACGCAACGCAAAAAAAACGCCAGTGGACAGGAACACATGTTATCTCTATGCCTGTGCAGGAAAAACGCAAAACGCAAAACGCAGGTAAAAAAACGCCAGTGGGTGGGCGCTCTAAACAGGTTGTCCTATTTGAATAACCACGCCTCCAAGTAAGGATCCTGTGACAATCAGTTGTGATCATCCGTGTAACTACAGAGAAGAATAAATCTCCCTCAACAATGAACACATAGAGCTGGGGATGCCCTCTATAATATAAGTCCATACACCCAAACGGGGCATATAGAAAGGGGTATTCTCCAGTGTAAAACATATTTAAGATAACTAAGGTTTACCATCAGTCAAGAACTATATATATATACATATATATATATATATATATATATATACATATATATATCACAAACCATAGGAGTTGTAGAAGGTTAAAAGAAAAAAAGTCTGCTGTATTTTTATTATTTTCTTAGAAACAGTGCCACTTTTGTCCATGGGCTGCACTCAGTATTGCAGTACAACCTTGTCTATTTTAATGCAGCTGAACTGCAATACCATACACTGCCTATATATCTACAGTTAGTTTTGGACAGTGCCCCGAGAAGGTGAATAGAAACAATATTTTTAGAACAATAATAACAGACTCACCTGGTGTGGGCAGCACGTCACAGACAGGGCACCATAGTGCTGGTCCTAGTTTGCCTTACTAATAGTGTAGTGCTCATCCGCTCCACCACCAAAGTCCTGCCAGTGTCCACATAATCCTGGAGAGCATCTGGGAAATATCCAGGGTACGCTTGTATCTTAGCCATAATCAGGAAAAAACCAGGTTACAAAAAATCTCACGCTCCAAAGTGTGCAGATAGATGGTCGATAGAAATTGTGTGTAAACAGAATAACTAACTTACTTGGGTGAAGAGTTCGTGATCCTCAGCAAACCTCCTCGATAATCCAGGATCCACACATCATTCTTCAGGTTTTCTTTTCCAAGAGAGTAAATACTCCTGCAATGTTTATTTCTTTAGGATAAAAGATACAGGAATGCAACGTGTTTCGGAGGTTTCATCCTCACATATTCCTTCTTTTATAAGCATAAAATACAGTCTGTATGTTATGCTTGAGAAAAGAGGAAGATGTGTCAATAAAACCTCCAAAATGCATTGCATTCCTGTACTGTATCTACTATCCTAATTAAATACAGGGTCTATATGTTATGCTTCAGGTAGGAGGCAGATGTGTCAATTAGACCTTCGAAACGCGTTGCATTCCCATACTGTACCTTCTATCCTAATTAAATAAAAAAGGCTGTATATTACACTTGAGAAAGGAGGCAGATGTGTCAATAAGACCTCCGAATCTGTTGTATTCCTGTACTGTATCTTATAGCTTAACTACATAAATATACAGCTTGTATGTTAGGCTAGAGAAAGGAGGCAGATGTGTCAGTAAGGCCTCCAAAATGCGTTGTTTTCCTGTACTGTATCATCTATCTACCTAAATAAATACACAGTGTGCATGTTATACTAGAGAAAGGAGGCAGATGTGTCAATAAGACATCCGAAACGCGTTTCATTCCTGTACTGTATCCTCTATCCTAACTAAATAAATACGCAGCTTGTATGTTATGCTAGAAAAAGGAGACAGATGTGTCAATAACACCTCCAAATGTGTTGCATCCCTGTACTCTATCATCTATCTAACTAAATAAATACATGGTCTGTATGTTATGCTGGAGAAAGGAGGCAGATGTGTCAATAAGGCCTCCAAAACGCGTTGTATTCCTATACAATATCTACTATCCCAACTAAATAAATACACGGTGTGTATGTTATACTAGAGGAAGGAGGCAGATGTGTCAATAAGGCATCCGAAACGCGTTGTACTCCTATTCTACATATCCTATCCTAACTAAACAAATACACAGCTTGTATGTTATGCTAGAGAAAGGAGGCAGATGTGTCAACAAGACCTCCGAAATGCGTTGCATTCCTGTACTCTATCATCTATCCTAATGAAATAAACATTGGAGGAATATTTACTCTCTTGAAAAACAAAACCTAAAGAATGATGTGGTAATTAAGAAGCAATTATTGGGGAGGTGAGCCGCGGACCCCTCGCTCAAGTAAGTTACTCTGTTTGCACACAATTTCTATCGACCGTCTATCTGCACAGTGTAGAGCGCGGCATTTTTTGTAAGGTTTTTTCCTGCTTCACAGCCCATAGAGAAGAGCGGTGCTGTTTTTGTTGCTCCCTCTTTACCAGTCATTTAATTTTTCAGTATTTGGCTACTGGGACGATCATTGTGGTAAATTATAATGTTTTTCTTTTATTTGTGGTTGTACTGAAACATGGTCCCATTGAAAGGCGTTCACAAACTCCTGGCTGCAGTTAGTACCCTGCAGAACAGTGGAGCATTTCATCAAACTGTCTCGGAACACTGTACGGCTGTATCTGCGAGACAAAAGCTTTATTGTATATGTTTGTCTGTTTCCACTAAGAGCTGCACCTGCCTTGTTGATTTACTTCCCTCAAATGCTAAACTAATCAAGCTCACAAATAGACGGGGCAGAAATGTCAGACGCTCCGCACCATAAGCCCAACAGAGACTCGTATTCTGCACTGTGCGCGGAGGACACCATATGTAAAAAGGACTTTGTCTCAGTTTGGAGATTTTTCTTGCCAAATGACAGATGAGATTTAGAGTTGTTCATACAACCAATGCTGGATCCTAAAATAAAGGGAAAGAGCCATGAATTCCGATCTAATGCATTCTGCATTCTAGACAGTGGCGAGAGATAGATGGGGTTGTTAGGCTGCAATAGATGTAATGGATTGGAAATTAGAACTGACATCACTATGAAATATGGGAAAGGAAGGAAAGACTTTTTTTCCAAGATGTCATAGTGATAAGTTTGTAAGACATAATGTCATGGTTAGTGTATAATACTACTAAAAAAAACACAACTTGTTTTTTTTCTTCACTAAACAGCCCCACCCATTCAATTGGTTGTATCTGGTACTGCAAGTAAATAGAGCTCAACTGCAATCGCAGAAGCAGCCTATGTAGACAATACAGACATTTGTGTATGCAATCTTTTGATACAGTACAGCACTTTCTTTAATCTGGCATTTGATAATCCAGAAAGTCTGATAATCCAGCACTTGTTTTGAGCACAGAAGAGAGACTGATTGTGGAATTTCACTAAATTGTAAAAAGATGCCGAAAATTTAACTGACGTAAAAAAAAACACTAAATGTTTTGGAAATTTCAAAAGATATGCTGGTTCATGACACTTTTTCAAAAAAGAAGCATGGCTTGTTATAATCACGAATTACTTTAGAAGGGTTGGTGATCTAGGGATAATACTGATTGTCAGATTGGAGTAAGGGCTCTTTCCCACTATATATGGCAACGGTGTTTTTACGTTTTCACGGCCAGCGTTTTCTCAGCCATTCACACGACCGCCGTTTTTAGCGAAAAAATATGCCGGAAAACTCTCACTCTGCCAAAATCCTTAGGATGCCTTCCAGTGCCTACATAGAGGCACCTGTAAACTTTTCGCAGCGTTGGACTCTGCAAAAATGCCTCCCTCTCCCTTCTCTTTCCTGCTCCCATAGGAGTCTATAGGACCATCCGGCGTATATTGGCTAAAAACTAGTTCCAATGTGCCTAATTAATGAAGAAATGTGTGCCTCTTCATATGTTAGGTAAATCAAGCCCGACGGGGATAGTATTAAGATTAGAGTTTGAAGAGTCGATCTTAACAGATTTCTCCCTATTTATGTAAGTTTCGTCATTGTATAAGTAAGACATTCTAGAACTTTCGAAAGCACTTTGTGTTTGCTTACTGTTCTCAAGATCTTGTGGATGAAAAGCTGCAAACCTGACATACATACAGTGATATTGCTCCCAGCTGAAGGCTTATATGAACACGCCCCTAAAGCTAGGCCTTGCCCATTTTTTTTTAAAGTGGTAGAGTCCAGTGGAAAAACCCAACAAGTTACAATTTTGGCATGCTTGTCAAAATTATGACTTTTCAACCGCAATAATTTCTGTGCGCAGGCCATACTACATATTCCCCAAAGTATTTTGAAAAGTTAGAAGTTTTAGGCCAAGAAAATCATGCCAGCTCTGTAAGTTTGTGCAATGCACAGAACTTACGCAATCTATTAGCACATTGTTTCCAATGGATTCATTTACCCAAGCCTTTTTAGATAAACTGATGCAGGTCTTATATTCGTGCGTTTCACATGCAAGAATAGTTATATTATACGCATAAATACGCAGCGTAATTTCGTGTGTAAAAGAAAGCCTTAAATCCCATGGAGTTTGAACTTAAATATGGAGCGAATACACAGGTTTCCTCCATATTTAAGCCCAATAATTTCAATGGGCGATTTTGGTGCATAATACCCACCAAAATAGGACATGCAGTATTTGTTATCACACGACTTTCAGTCACGGGAAAAATACACCGCTATGAATGAACTTATTGAAATCAATAGGTTTAGAGATGAGCATGTACTCGAGCGAGCATCGCTCTTCTCGAGTAACTGCTTACTGGTCCGAGCAGGCTCGGGGGGGAGTGGGGGGGGGGGGCGGGGTGAGCGGGGGGCAGCGGGAAGTAGCGGGGGGAGAGTGAGAGAGATCTCTATCTCTACTCCCCAATAACACCCGCCGACCCCAGCTCACCCCCGCTGCCCTCAGTAAGCAGTTACTCAAGAAGAGCGATACTCGCTCGAGTAACTGCTTTATCCGAACGTGCTTGCCCAACTCTGAATGGGTTCTACTGATTGCATAAAAAAATATGCACGTAATACCTGTTCATGAGCCCTACAGCTGTGTTTACACAGGCAAGTGCAATATAGGTCTAAGAAAAAAATGCCTTTCTGAGGACTTCTTCACACGACCATATCAGCATGCATTAATGCATGTGGAAAAATCCTGCACGCAAAATGCAGAGAACAGAACCCATTGATTTCAATGGGTTCATTCTGATCTCTCTACTTCGCGTGCGCAATACTCGCACATGGACAAAAATAGGACCACCGTCTGTATTTGTGTGCATTTGTGCACCAAAGAGTCCTAAAGGAGCCTATGAAAGAGACTAATTGCGTACATATGTACGCATGTGTATGCTGTAGAGGTGCACTACAGAGAATGCCTTGTAGGGGGCAAGAGACAGGCATTCTGGTGCATGAGAAAAGGGAAAACGCCCATAGGTGTGGTCAGGAAGTCGGATATAATGGTACATTCCTGCTACACCCAGGGAGATGTTGGCTGAGAAAGCCAAAGAGGACCAGTGCAGCAGAGCTAAGCTGCTGCAGGCCAGTGGCCTAGGAAAGGCCAGAGTCCAACAGGGGTCACCACCCTAACCTTAACACCCAGGTGGGGTGTGTATGTGGATTTTTATGTTTTGTTGTAGAACGTTATATGGACTCTGTTTACGTTGGTTGTACTGTGAATAAAGACTGGCAGGAGCCAGGTTTTAAAGGACACCCGCATTTCCAGAGAGTACTTATATGTGGTCGGTGCCCATTCCGGTCTGAGAGTTGGCGATCCGCAGACAAGTGCACCCCATTTGCTTACAATGCGCAAAAAACTGCGCAAACCTGCGCACACTCCTTTGCCTTAATAGCCATTTATATGCAAACTAGTGCTGCCTACACAAATATGCACAATATTGTGCGCAGGCATGCATGCAAAGTATCCTCATTCACTGCGCTAAAAACTTGAGAAAAAATTTTCTTAGTTGAAAATGCGCAATTTGCTTTGCTGTAGTTTACATATTTCACACATGTGAAAGAATGACATATTGTTCCCATTAGCTAAAAATGGGGAAAAACGGATTGCACTCACAAGCAAATCGCATAGAGCGCAAGTTCAATGGGATTTTTTTTCACGCTCACATGGGAAAGGTAAAAAAAGAGATGCTGCCCTTTTTCGATCTTGCACAATCACTCATGATGCAAATTAACCCATTAAAAATAATGGGATATTTCAATGTGCGAGTTCCCTGAGTCATACATTCGCACAGAAATTGCACATTATTATCACCTGGTGAGACACTGGTTTTAGGTGAGTCCTAGCAGAGTCATGAACCTATACCATGTGACTGATTATAATATATGCGGAGCTGCTTATTACATGGGGGCTATACAATTAACAGATACAGATAATAGAATAAAGAGAAGTCACATCCTGCAATCGAGTAATGTTGTTACTTTGTGGCCGCCACTATTTTCCCGGCTTTGCCTCTTTGATCATTATCTTTTTTTACTGTTGCATATTACATGTTCAGTGATTTTTTTTGTTCCCTCATAATGCATTATGTCTCTCCACAGAGCACAGCCACATTTCTTTCTGCTCCGAAAGCAACAACAAAAACAAGGGAGTTGAATCTCTCAGAGGCTTAATGACCCTTCCAATAAAAGTTACAGCTGCAAGGGCTCATTAGGAAACTGATCCTGAGCTATTTAGAAAGTTTTCTAAGTAGCAAGCATAGTAAATGTTTCCCATTCACTTACACTTGGTTTCACTAGTGATATATTGCTCTGGAGGTTGTAAAGTTTTTTTCCTAGACTCTCTGAACACTGATATGTGTGAATGGAACATATTTGGATGCATTCTGAATGAATGTTTTTTTTCTATTATACATTGACATTATACTGTATAGTTCATTGTATGTATTAGATCACCTGTACCTGTGGCTCAACCTCTGTCATATGCTTGAGAAAGACTTACGCATTCAACACATTGCATAATGGAGGAATTAAGCTGTTTTTTAAATACACTTGAGATGCTGCCTTTGGAGGTTTTTCGGAAATAGGCTCAACCTGTGGATACCAGACTGTATTGACTGGCATTATTTCCCACAAACATTTAGCAAGTGCTGCTTGCTGGTTTCTTTACTTCAGTCTGTCAACAGCAGTGACAGCCAGAGAACTACGGGTGTAACTGTTCTTAGTTCCTCAGGGGAGGGGCAGTCTGTTCTAGAGGCAAACCCACAAGGATCAACCTATAGCCTTCCTCATGTCTAATAGGCTTAAGAAATTAGGCTATATGCCTCAAGCATATTCTTTGTATTTATCTTACTCATTTAAATAGAAACCTTATTACAACTTAATTTCCATATTACCTTATTACTATGTTTTTGGAGTGTAGGGGGAATCTGGAGTACCCACGCAAATGTGGACTACACACAAAATCCATGCAGCTATTGCCCTTGCTCAGATTTAAATTCAAAAACCCAGTGCTACAAGGAAACAGTGCTAAGCACTTGAGCCACCATGATGCCCCTTTTCATTCCAATCAAATGTTTTGGTAAGTTAAAATTGAATCTGTAGTACAATAAAGAAATTGTCTGTGACTAGAATACAAAGTGCATGGAACTAAGATGCAATACCAGACAAAGTCCCTGGACGAGAGTGGATCAGTTTTGGGGAATAAAGGGAATACCTTTTCTAGTACCAGACAACCCCATTAAACCTTATAAGTGGTGGTCTCTGCAGTAAGCCTTACACCACCATTGGTTCTGTGGGGGATTGGAAACCGGCTTCAACTGCACACCCATGAGGACCATTTTTAGAATGGCTTGTAATGTATAAAATACTATCTGTTTGGTGTTGTATCCATAGCAAATAGTCCTTTTATTATGGCTTTTGATCTAAAAGCTTGATTGGCATTATGCTGATGGCAGAGAAAATAAAAACCAGAGTGGCACCTATGTAGCCATGCCATTTTCCATGTCAGTATCGCTAAAATAAAATGCCTTGCAGAAAAAATCCTATTTATTAAGTGTGACCTACTTATTGTAAATGTACATTGCCATGTCACTGATGTTGGTTTTGTAGGGTAAGAGAAACCAGTTCCAATGGCACATCCATGAGCCTCATCCCAAATCCTATCTGATATTTCACAATTCCATATACAAGGTTCTAGTGGTCACTAAACAGTAGGTCATGATCATAATCTACTGGTAGACCTCAAATAGGGTAAGAGTTCATCTTGACACCAGACAGTTCCCTTGCTAATGTATATACAGAAGTGGGAAGATTTCATCATATAAGGACTTGTCAGTCTCCAACAGGGCTTTCAGTTGTTGTGGATCCCATATAGACCGTAACAGATAAGACCCGATATATCACTGGAGTGGAAGATGATACGGCTCAGGGTCCCGTATTGTGGCCATGTAATAGACAGTCACTAAAAAAATCTATAATGCTTAGACAGATCAGTGGCAAAAGAAGACCTGCCTGCCCAAGGACACGATGGCTGAAACTGTCAAAGCTGATACTGACGTGGATATCACACAACTGAAAGAAGCAGTGCAAAACTGAAAAACATGGAAGGAGGGAGCCTTTGGGGTAGCCGAGGGTCATGAACCACTAAATGGCTAACAACAAGATAGGACAGAAAGACAGAGCAGCAAAGTCATGTATGGCTGTAAAGCAAGTGCAATAGGGAAATAATTGTGAGTGCAATCACTTTTTTGGGCATGACTAAGGCATCTGAAAAACGGGCAGCAAAAAATGTTCCCAGTGTCCTTTGTTCCTGTCCCAGTACATCACCTACAGCAAGGGACCTTTTGCACTGAGCGATAATTATATTCGGATTTTTGCTGGATCACGAGAATCTGAATGATAATCTTCAATGTAAATATTGTCAACAACTGTACGACCAACCATAATTTATTCAGTTCCTGCAGGCATAAAAATCAAATGATAATTGCCCATGTAAACAGGCAGTTGTTCATTTATGCATGACGGTCTGTTTACTGCAAATGAAGGGAAGCGGCAGACGAACGATCCCCAGCCCGCTCCACCTCCATTCACTGAGCAATCCTTGCCGCTGTGTGAAAGCCCAGGAGTGATCATTGCTGGGACAACTGTTGGATGCTTGACAGTTAGAGGTGAGCGAGCACCCAAATGCTCGGGTCCACGTTATTCGAGTCGAGCTTTTCATAAAATTCGAGAGCTCTATTCGAGTAACGAACTCCATTGACTACAATGAGAGACTCGAGCATTTTTGTATGTGGGACGCCGAGCTTTTTTTTCTTCTAGGTTCGTCTCTCTCTCATTCGAGTACCGAGCACCATCGAGTACGCTAATACTCCAAAGAGCATCAAGCTCAGCAGTGTACGTTCGCCCAAGTCTATTGACAGTCATTCTGTGTAAAAGGGCCCTGACTCAAGATTCCACTAAGTAGATATTTTTAATAAAAATGACCAGGAGAGTAATGAAATCTAAAAGCATATGTAGTCATCTCAAGAGCAAACGAGTGCAAAACCAGCAGCAGACATAGAGGAGAAGCGACCCCAAGAGGAGGATGTTGTGCAAGTAAAAAATACATATGTTTTCAAAACATGATTCTGGAAACGGTGAAGGGGATGAATCAGCAGGTTAAACTAGCAACAAAATCAGATGCTAGTGCTGATTTCTCTCAGCTGCTCGAGGCCTGTCATCAAACATTGCATGAGCAAATACAAGTTTTATCAGGAAGAATCAAGTGGTGAATATTTTACTGGGGAGCTGGAAAATAAACATGATCAGTTCACAGAGGTGAATGACAAATGTAATCTCCCACCACAGATTGCCATCCAGTGTCATATATAACAATGACAATCCCAATGTGCAAAACGAGGTATCAGCAGCAGATGAAGAATATCTCCGGCCACCACGGGCGTAACTACAGAGGAGGCAGGGAATGTGGTTGCACCTGGGCCAAGGAGCCTTAGGGGGCCCATAAGCCCTCTCTTCTCCACATAGGGAGCCCAGTACTATGAATAAAGCATTATAGTTGGGGGCCCTGTTACAGGTTTTGTATTGGAGCTTCAAGTTATGCCTCTATCTTAAGGGATTAAGAGAAGTTGGGGGGCCCCAAGATAAACTTTTGCACCTGGGCCCATGAGCCTTTAGCTGCGCCCCTGCCAGCCACCACATAATGTTACATTGATGTGACCAACTACCTTAACAAAAATCACAGTCCAGCTAATCATTACAAAATAACAAGACAATCGTTATTATCAAACTATTTAAAAAATAACCAGGAAGGTATACAACCATAATAAAAACTAGACTAAGGCCGGTGACCCTATGTACCTCATTAAACTGCACTGTGGATGACCGTGGCGGCTCGCAAGCAGTCATGTGCAGTACAGTTCTTTTTTGTTTGTACTTCCCGTACCGTCGCTTAGCAATGACGTTGCTAGCCACAGCCTATACACAATGTTAATTGCTTATGGGCTGCAGGTTGGACGTCCTCCATTGACATCAATGGAGGGTGTCTGCGTGGATTCTGTGGCAAAATAGAGCATGCTGCAATTTTTCTCCCAATACGCAACATGTATCTACAAGTGTGAAGGAAATTTCGAAAGTTCATGCCTTTTAATGCCCACATTTTACCATTGATTGTCCGTATGGGGGGAATTCACAGAATTCGCAATACAAATTTGGTCCCGTGAGACTGGCTTAAAGGTAAGCATACATGAACAAAGTAACAATAGTAAAGTGTAACAGTACTTAGAGAGAAAACAATTTGTCTTAAAGTTTAACACAAGTAGCCAAAGAGAGTATTACAGTATATCAAATAGCCAAAAAATACAATAGAACCATGTGTGACAGCAAACCTGAAGTCTGGTGACCCAACACACGTTTTACTCTACGCTTCCTTTGCACTTTACTATTATTATTAATATAAGAGTTTTTTTTACTAATTGTAATGTGTCTTTTGGTAGCCATTTATCTGTTATTTGTACTTAGTTCATTTATGCTTACGTTAGTCTGTTTTTTGTTACTATGGCTATATACCTTTCTGGTTGTTTTTAAAAATAGTTTGACAATAAAGATTGTCTAGTTATTTTATAATAATTGGCTGGGCTGTGATTCTTTTTTAGGGGAAGTAGGTCTTTTATTTTGCAGCTATTTACTATTGGTCTAATATTATAGGGGTTACATTGATGGCACCACGAATCAGAGGACCTCCTGAAAATTATAGAACGTATCTCAATGTTTAAATCAGGAATTTATTCTAAATATATTTATAGTTTTATATATATTTATATTTTTATATATATTTATATATTACTTTTTTATGTGACTATATTTGTCTATATAACAATACAAGAACACGTTTCTGCTTTTGCGCTCTTCTACACAGGATGACTGTTGGGAGCTTCAAAGCCTGATAGTGGTCCAAGCGATAATCACTCAGTGTATGCAGGTGGAGCGGGCCAGAGATTCTATTGGCCACCCCCCTCCATTCATAGCAAACAGGCCATCATTCATACAAGAAAGACAGCCTGTTTCCACAAGCCGATTGTTGTTTGATTTATTTGCCTGCGGAATCTGAATGATGAATTAATTATCATTCATTGTTCAGTTGATTTCCAGGATTTATACTGATCGGTTGTCATTTAGATTCTCACAATCCAACGAGCATCCGAAAGATTATCGTTTAGTGTAAAAGGGCCCTTATGTAGCTCACTTCTCACCTTTGCTGTGTAGCCTAGGCCAGAGTCAGCACAGTCATATAATTATGATAAGTGAGTAGAGAATTTAAAGGGAACCTGTCAAGTTCTTTATGTTGCTCTCACTAAGGTCAGCATAAAGTTGTGACAGACATGTGGATTTACTTGACATTTTTCTAGTTATTACATGGAATCACAGAACATACTCCTTACTATGTATATACTCAATCCTTACCATCATAAAATATATTTGTATAAAAGGTCCTTAATAAATTGTACAGATATAGAGTTTGTGATATAACTAAATAGCCACGGCCTTCTTTATTTGAATTTCAACTGTAAACTTTGTTAATCATAATAAAGAGTTCAATCATAGGCTCAAACTTCAATAACTTACAAGAATAGTCCATCTCATCAAGGAAATGACTTTACCCCAGCTTCAACCAAAAAGGCCATAGCACTTAAAACAGTAAATATGATGGTGAAGGGGGGTGGAAAAAATTTTCTTCCACAGCTCCAGGTCAGGGTTGATCACAATGCCGTTCACCAGCTTTGACCAAAGTTTTATAACCCAGCAAATGACATTGGCTTGCTGTGAGCCCCAACATTCTGCCATTGCTATGGGGCAATGAAATCTGACCATCTTACCCCAGTATCAGCAGTCAATAGATCAAAGATCTGACTTATCAGCTGAACCATTTCCAAGTAGAATTATCTGCCTAGACATGATCAAAAAAATTTAACCATCTAAGCTCTGAGGGGTCCACAAGTGATGATTATAATCCCATGTGGAACCTTCTTTCATGTCTGTGTTTCTAAAAATTCCACCATCTTTCAGTGCGTCTTGTTTCTATGGCGCACAAACTGCAACAAAAAATGACATGATAGCTTTATTCTATGGATCAGTACGATTACTACGATATCAAATGTATATTGTTTTGTTTTTTTCTGTACTATTTTTTTTAATTATTTTCTGCTGCCATCTTCTGCTCACAATAACTTTTTTTTATTTTTCCATCGACATAGCTGTGTGAGGGCTCATTTTTTATGGGACGTCCTGTAGTTTGCGTTGGTACCATTTTTGAAAACATCAACTTTTTGATAGCTTTTTATTGTATTTTTTCTTGGAGATAGGTGACCAAAAAAGTTCATTTCTGGCGTCCTTTTTTTTTTTCAGTGATACCAAATATTTATTTGTTTTATGATTTTATAAATATGGCAAAATGTTTTTTTTTACTTTTATTCCCTTTTTTTTTAAAATAGTTAGTAAAAGTTTTTTGCTCTTATTTTTAATTTTTTTGCAATCTTGAGATTGGCGGGGGTCCTAGCGGCCTGACCGGAACTGGTCAGCTGATTATCCTGTGGACAGGCGATAATAACACGCTGACTGCCTGCAGCCATCGGTAGAGGGACCTCAAGAACTTTGAACTCTTGGTAAGTTTATGGTGGGTCAATTCTTATATATGGCAAACCATTTGAACATATTGCTGTGTGAAGCATGGTGGAGGGAGCATTACATAATTAGAAAATAAAGGAGAGGTAAGGTAAGAAGTTCTTTAAAACTATCTATTGGTAAGTTGCGGATGGAAAAACAGGAGTAATCCTCTCTATGTATCCAAATGGAGGCATACAGAAGGACAGCGAGTTCTAATACACGTCTATGGGTCTTGTATTAAAAGGACTTACAAAATTAGATTTTTTTTTTCTAGAAACAAGTCCATGGTAACAGCTCCATACGTGTCCACAGGTTGTGTCTGGTATTGCAGCTTTTCTCCATTAAGTACTTTTTCTCCTATTAGGCTCATAAGATGGAAATTAAGCCTATATGCAGCTGAGCAAGACAAAGACGTCTAAAAACCTGTATTTATTATTTTTTCAAGATTTCCATTTTTATAGTCAATGCGTTTTGCCTTTTCACACAAAGGCTCTGTTACGAAGGTTTCAGAGGCTAAATGTTCCTTCACAAAAGTTCCTTTCAATTTTGCCATTTTAGTTTTAATACTTAGAATATTTGAGGTAACAGGGAATCCCAGGTGGTTCGGTGAAGCTCATAACATGTTATTTGTGGAAAACAAGCGGGGAACTTGGCTGCTTCTGAATACGTGAAATTACGGAGTGATAGAGCAGTAAACAAAGCCCTTGTCTACCGCAAAGTAAACAGACAAATTGTACTCGCCTAAAGCCAACTCCGCAGTCAAAGCTTAAGCATCATCCCTAGACAAAATGAATGTTCCTATGCAGTCAGCTTGAAGTCAAAAGGTATATTGTGCACTTTTATATCTGCTGAACTCTTGAATCATTAATTACATAACAGATGCAGCAGTGCTGAGTTTATCATTTGACGCGACTAATCAGGAAACTGTCTGTGGGGTTCTCTCGGGGACCTTTCAACAGAGTTGTGGAATATGCCCTCCAAAGGAATATTCAGCTCCAAAATCTGTACTGCTAACGTGCAGATTTTGGTGCGGAATTGAAAATAGCAAAATCCTGCTGGCAATTCCTCATCAAAATCCGCAGTTTGCAGTGCGTATTTGGTTCGGAATCCAGGGATGGCATACTCTGCAACATTGTTGCAAAATATTCCATCCTCTGAAAGATTCCTCAACCTACAAGTAAAATTATTTTAAGTGGGTTATATGATATAGGGCAGAATGATAAAAATGGGCAAGAGGGTTGGAGTAAAGGTACCTTTACACGGGCTAACTATTGGACCAAAAGTCGCTCAAACGAGTGATTATAAGCAGTGGTTGTCTTGTGTAAAGGCAGGAGCTGGCAGGGTACTGAGTCACCAGTTGCTTCTATTCAGCTCTCTGAAACAAAGTGACTAGTGAGCGGCTTCTTGCTTAGTGTAATCAGGCAGTCATTCATCTATGAATGACTGCCTGTTCACAGTAAATAGAGGCGGGCAGCTGGAAGAGATCTCCGACGAGCTCCAGCTCTATTCACTGAATGGCTATTACTCCTGTGTAAAAGCAGAGGGGTAGAATCATTGAATGGTAGAGTTGGAAGGGACCTCCAGGGTCATCGGGTCCAACCTCCTGCTCAGTGCAGGATTCACTAAATCATCCCAGACAGATGTCTGTCTAGCCTCTGTTTGAACACTTCCATTGAAGGAGAGCTCACCACCTCCCGTGGTAACATGTTCCACTCATTGATCACCCTCACTGTCAGAAAGTTTTTTCTAATAACTAATTTGTGTCTCCTCCATTTCAGTTTCATCCTATTGCTTCTAGTCTTTCGAGTAACAGTCATCCTATGTAAAATTACTTAGGGCTAGTTAACACAACTGTGATTTCAGCACGTATTGCGCGTGCAATGCATGGCAGTGTGACACACGGTGAATGGAGTCAATAAATGTACATGGACTTTCATTTTCACAGCATATCATGCAGCATGAGCCCTATTCTTTTCTATGGGCAGCATCTGCATTGGAGCTGTATATACTAAATTGTAGGAGATTTGCCATTAAGACATTTTGCCAAGATGCTTGATTTTTTTAGTTTATATTCCTATGAAGAATTAAAAAAAACTAAAATTTGGTGCCAAAAGTGCTCTTACCCTTTAATAAGTTGTAGTCCTTCATACTATATCTTTCCATACTAATTGTTTTCATTGACACAAAGCAGTGGTTTTATTATGCGCCACTATGCAATCTATACTATCACAGTTCAGCAATAATAAACTGAAAGCAATTTCATGATTTACAAGGCAGCAGTGGTTAATTATTGTTTTACTGTACTATAAATTTGCTGCATGGACGGTTTTCTATTTGAGTCCTTTGCTGCTCTGAGTTTATTATATCCAGGGGTCCGTATCGTAGTTCAAAATGTAACAGTACAAGAGCAAATTAAAAACAGCCATTGTCAAGGACTCCAGAATAAGAATTATGGGATAATTAAAGGACTTGTAGACATATAACTGAAGTGATCAATTAAAGGTGGTGTCTACCAAGTCAAATATCTTAAAGGGGTGGTCCAGGACAAGAAAAAATGCTTTTCCCAGAAACCGCACTAACCTGTCTATGAGTTCTGTCTGGAATTGCAAACCTTACCTATTCAAATAAAGGGGGATGAGTTCTAAACATGGCCCATGGACAGAAGCGTAACTTGAAGCTCCTGGGCCCTAATGCAACACCTTCAACAGGGCCCTCAATTATATTGCTTTATTTATAGTACTGGGAAGAGAGGCCTTATGGGCCTCCAAAGGCTCCTTGGTTCGGTTGCAACCACATCCCCTACAGCTATGTCAATGCCAATGGATAAATGTAGTGCTGTTTCCAGGAAAAAAAACAGGTAAATTTTCTTAATCCAGGGCAATCTCTTTAAATTTGATAAGGTTGGATAAAAATTGTTTTTAGGCATTAAGGGTCATTGGTCCCTTATCCTGTTTTTCTCAATTTAGGCTGTATAAATCTGTATGCAGCAAGCACCCTCTAGTGGTGTTTGCCAGCAGCTAGAATTTCAAAATGTAAATCTATGACAACAAAGAGGCGATTTGGATCTCTATATTACAAAAAACAGAGCTTGATCCATATAAAGATGTATGGCACAAATTGGCTTTCGGTCTCTCCTATGTTCTAGTCTCTCATGCCGTTTCTGGGTTGTGACCAGCAAATAATCATCTCAAGTGCTTTCACCTTCTATATTTGTACAACTACAATAATTACCTATAGAGTACAATAATTGTGCCCATATGTCCATAAGGAGCAAAAATTAGGAGTCTTAGGGCTAATGCCCACGGATGGATTATCACTACGGAATTCGCGGTCAGACACCTGCTGCGAATTCTGCAGCAATGTCCATCCATAGACATGCCATGTTAAACGATTCTCCCCTGCCCACAAGTGGAAATCAACTGTGATTTTCCGCTCGCCTGGGGGTGAATTGCATCATGTTTTAATTTGTGCGTAAAATTGCATGGACGGCTTCCATTGCCGTCAACGCAGCAGAAGTACTGCAGGAAATCGCGTCACCCGCCGACGCGTCAGACGCTACACTGCGCAGGCGCACCAGTGCGCCAGTCGAGACACTCACGGTGGATCTGGAGAGGTGAGTATGGGTCACTGTTGGGGCACCGGGTCTGATTCCACTGCGAGATTTCGCAGTCGGAATCCGACCCAGTCGGGGCATGAGGCCTTAACCTGACTCTTTACTATAAAAAAAAATGTCGTTGTTATTTATTACGTAGATGATAAATTTATGTTTATTTAAATTTTATAAACTAAATCACTGTATTACCCTCTTTTATTTCTATACAAAATTACCTCAAAACATAAGCAAACAAAAAAACTTTGTTTATATTTTGAGGTCATTTGAAACAGCTTTGAGCAGCTTAAATAAAGTAATGGAAGCTGCATATCCATCTTAATATGCTGTAAAATGAATATCCACATGCCAAAAGATAAATATATGTATAATTACACATATTGACAATATTAACCAAGCGTTGACCCTCTTGTATTCTGCCTGGCTTACATAATTTTAAGGGTGGTTTCACAGTGCTTTCTGAAAAAGACAGCAGTTTTTGTGACAGTTTCTCATGTTTTTTTTTTTTTTGAGCCAAAGCCAGAAGTGGATTCAAATTCATTCATGAATAACTAAGCGCTAGCTGTGATTGGCTGAGCGCTCAGCCAATAGCTAAGCACTAGCTGTAATTGGCTGAGCGCTCAGCCAATAGCTAAGCACTAGCTGTAATTGGCTGAGCGCTCAGCCAATAGCTAAGCACTAGCTGTAATTGGCTGAGCGCTCAATCAGCACAGCCCTTTCAGGAGGCGGGGATTTTTAAATCCCGCCTGCTGAAAGTGCTGGACAGCAGTGCCGAGGACCCAGCCGGAGGACGTGTCTGAGCGGCGGAGAGGTGAGGTTTTTTTTTTTTCTTTTTTTAACCAGTTAATGATAATTTTCAGGGAAGGGCTTATATTTCAAGCCCTTCCCCGAAAATCATACTGCGGGGCTTGCCACAAACCACTGCTTTCAATGGGACCGGCTGCAGCGCCGATCCCATTGAAAGCAATGGGATAGAATGCTGCACTTCTGCCACAGCTGTCACAGCTGTGACAGCTGTGGCAGAGGATTCTTTTATCCTCGCGGTAACCGCAGGGATGAAGAAAACTCCTGCCACAGCTGTGACAGCGGTGGCAGAAGTCCGTGGTATTCTCCCTATGATTTTCAATGGGGCTAGCGCTGCTGCCGCTGGCCCCATTGAAGACACTGGCGATGTTCCAGCGATTTTCCAGCATTTTTCTCGTGCTTCGAGGCGAGTGTTTTCACTTGCTCTAGCAGCACAAGATAGAAAAAAAAAAAAAAACGCCAGTGGGTGTCCACCCTTAAACTGAATGCAAGGGTTTGCCATTCACCTGGATGACACTGAGCTGCTGGGATCTGCAGTCACAACCAATATGTCTGGGTACAAATTTGGAATGTTCACTTTTTAATGCGCAGAACAGGAAAACTCCTTGAGCTCCCCCATATTGAAGAATAACATGCTTTTTAACATAGATTAGATCCTCCAGCACCTTCCATGGAAGTAGCTGCTCATTAGTGGCACAATAAAAAAAAGTTTGGCACCGTGTTAGCCAGTAGAGCAAAATGTGATTGTTCTCAGTAAGAGAAACCAAGTAATCTTGTAGATATGATACCTTTTAATGGCTAACAAAAATACATGATGTTACAGCGAGCTTTTGAACATAAGCCTAAGGAAGAACCCTAAGTAGGTTGGAAAGCTCGCTATACCATCATGTATTTTTGTTACCCATTAAAAGGTATCATATCTACAAGATTACTTGGTTACTAGGAACAATCACATTTAGTGACACAGAGCACCACCACTGCTCCAAGGTTCGCCAAGTATCCAAATATGCTACTGCGCTAGACTTATAGATCATTGATTTATTGGTCTATATACTGCATGTGCGACTCCATGATGGTTTAGTAGGGATTGAGAATGGTCATATTAGGGCTGAAAGATTGCCTCCTTGTCTTGTAAAAAGAGTATTTTTATGAGACCTGGAATAAAACTGAGTTTTGTATTGCCACCTCTCATCTGAAGACTAGCACAGTGGTGGATGTGAATACTTAATTCTTTTTAATACACTTAACTTTGAAATTCGGCTATGCTTACCACCAGCTATTGCTCCTTGTAGCTCTGCAATTAAGATTGTCAACTATAATAATATTATATTATGTGACTGTTAAGAAAGAAAAAAAATATGCTGTAGGCGCTGCTCCCTAGACACTAACACATGCAGAGTCAAACCTCCTCCAATTAAAAACTGCTTTTATTTTATATAAAAATTGAATAAAGTCTTGCGTTTAAACCCCAGACTAGGCTCTTCTTCAGACAAGCGAGACATGAGATTAAAGCTTGGTTCATACGGGTAGACAAAGTCGTGCGATTTTGTAGCATTGCTTCAATGCTACAAATCGCATGTATGAGAAGCCCATGCTTTCCTATGGGTTACTTCACATGTGTGATATTTTGTAGCATGCAACAACCCGACACAAAAACCTCGCGGGTCTGGTGATATGCACGTGACTTGTGAGGTTTTTTAGCCCATGTTTCCCTATGAAGCCTTGTTCTCAGTTGCATCGCATCAGATGAAAACGCGGTTTTCATGCGGTGCAACGCAACTTTGACTGTAGGAAATCCTACTGTCAAAGCCTAAACTAAGGCCTAACTGCAGAAAAAAAATTAAAAATACACATACATCCTGTTAGACGAGCTGTTAGCCTGGCCGCGTCTTCTCCCCGGGTCCGGGCACTGATTTTCTTCTTCTGTTCTGGCTGGGGATTGAAAAATTCCCACCTTCTGGAAGCGCTGGCTGTGATTGGCTGAAGCTTAGCCAATCACAACCAGCACTTGATGAATGGCTGTTATTAAACCAATCACAGTCATTCATTGAGTCCTGGCTGTGATTGGCTAAGAGTCAGCCAATCACAGCCAGCGCTTCCAGGAGTTGGAAATTACACAACTACTCGATGAATGGCAGTGATTGAACCAATCACAGCCATTCATCGAGCAAGATGATCAGTGCCGGGACCCAGGGAGAAGCTGCTGCGCACCCCAGATAGAATGGGAGAGGTGATGTATATATTTTTTTTCTTCAGTCACAGCTTATTTTTGGAGTAGGGCTTGCATTTAAAGCCCCCTCCCTTCCTGAAAATCCTCGCATGTGATGCTACAAAGTCTTTCAACTTTGTAGCATCACATGCGACATTGTAGCGCTACACAATCGCGGTATAGCTGCGATTTTCTTGTGGCAATGCCGTGTTGCCCATGTGAAGGAGGCCTAAAACCACATAATTATAAACCCTAAGACTGTCCCAAACACAAAAATGGAGTCAGAGTTACACCATCAGACCTATCACGTGATAGAAAGAAACATGAAAATTTGAAAACTACATATTCATAAAATTGCATAATAAAATATCATGTGACTGCAATGGCCAATCTCTCATAAAGTAGAGTAAGTCACTATAGGCGAAACATAAATATTTTTGAATACATGCAGTGAGGTCATTATTAGAGATGAGCGAACACCAAAATGTTCGGGTGTTCGTTATTCGTAACGAACTTCCCGTGATGCTCGAGGGTTCGTTTCGAACAACGAACCCCATTGAAGTCAATGGGCGACCAGAACATTTTTGTATTTCGCCGATGCTCGCTAAGGTTTTCATGTGTGAAAATCTGGGCAATTCAGGAAAGTGATGGGAATGACACAGTGACGGATAGGGCAGGCGAGGGGCTACATGTTGGGCTGCATCTCAAGTTCCCAGGTCCCACTATTAAGCCACAATACCGGCAAGAGTGGCCCCCCCCCCTCCCAACAACTTTTACTTCTGAAAAGCCCTCATTAGCATGGCATACCTTTGCTAAGCACCACACTACCTCCAACAAAGCACAATCACTGCCTGCATGACACTCCACTGACACTTCTCCTGGGTTACATGCTGCCCAACCGCCCCCCCTCCCCCCCACAGCGCACACCAAAGTGTCCCTGCGCAGCCTTCAGCTGCCCTCATGCCACACCACGCTCATGTCTATTTAGAATTGCGTCTGCCATGACGAGGGACCGCAGGCACACACTGCAGAGGTTGGCACGGCTAGGCAGCGACCCTCTTTAAAAGTGGCGGAGCGATAGCCCACAATGCTGTACAGAAGCAATGAGAAATAGAATCCTGTGCCACCGCCATCAGGAGCTGCACACGTGGGCATAGCAATGGGGAACCTATGTGCCACACACTATTCATTCTGTCAAGGTGTCTGCATGCCCCAGTCAGACCGGGCTTTTTAATTCATAGACACAGGCAGGTACAACTCCCTATTGTGAAGTCCCTGTCGACCCACAGCATGGGTGGCTCCCTGGAACCCACTGGCGGTACACAGAAATATCCCATTGCATTGCCCAACACAGCTGAGGTAGTAATGTCGTGCTTAATGCAGGTGGGCTTCGGCCCACACTGCATGCCCCAGTCTGACTGGGGTTCTTTATAAGTGTACAGATGTAGTAAAAACTCCGTGTGCACCTACAGCATGGGTGGGTGCCAGGAAGCCACCGGCGGTACATAGAAATATCCCATTGCATTGCCCAACACAGCTGAGGTAGTAATGTTGTGCTTAACCCTTTCCAATCCAATTTGTATATGGTTTTCCTAGGGGGCTTACTCTTTTTCTGCTGTTATACAACGGCGCTATATGCTGGCTAAAGCCAGTACTGCATGAGCTGACACGTAGGATAGGCTCCGACAGCAGAGAGGCTGGCAATATACAGTAAGAGAACCCCGACGGACGTCTACCAACAACGGAGCTGTACAGCCTTAAACCCTAATGTCTTCACAGGTCACACAGTGGACTGGAAAGGGTTAATGCAGGTGGGCTTCGGCCCACACTGCATGCCCCAGTCAGACTGGGGTTCTTTACAAGTGGACACATGTAGGTTTAACTCCCTGTGGACCCACTGCCTGGGTGGGTGCCAGGAAGCCACCGGCGGTACATAGAAATATCCCATTGCATTGCCCAACACAGCTGAGGTAGTAATGTCGTGCGTAATACAGGTGGGCTTCGGCCCACACTGCATGCCCCAGTCAGACGGGTTCTTTAGAAGTGTACAGAAGTATTAAAAACTCAGTGTGCACCTACAGCATGGGTGGCTCCCTGGAACCCACCGGCGGTACACAAAAATATCCCATTGCATTGCCCAACACAGCTGAGGTAGTAATGTCGTGCGTAATGCAGGTGGGCTTCGGCCCACACTGCATGCCCCAGTCAGACTGGGGTTCTTTACAAGTGGACACATGTAGGTTTAACTCCCTGTGGACCCACTGCCTGGGTGGGTGCCAGGAAGCCACCGGCGGTACATAGAAATATCCCATTGCATTGCCCAACACAGCTGAGGTAGTAATGTCGTGCGTAATACAGGTGGGCTTCGGCCCACACTGCATGCCCCAGTCAGACGGGTTCTTTAGAAGTGTACAGAAGTATTAAAAACTCAGTGTGCACCTACAGCATGGGTGGCTCCCTGGAACCCACCGGCGGTACACAAAAATATCCCATTGCATTGCCCAACACAGCTGAGGTAACGTCAGCTGTAATGCAGGTGGGCTAAAAATTAATTTGATTACACTGTAGGCGAGGGCCCACAAAAATTGCTGTATCAACAGTACTAATGTACATCCCAAAAATTGGCCATGGCCAGCCAAGAGGGCAGGTGAAACCCATTAATCGCTTTGGTTAATGTGGCTTAAGTGGTAACTAGGCCTGGAGGCAGCCCAGTGTAACGAAAAATTGGTTCAAGTTAAAGTTCCAATGCTTTTAAGCGCATTGAAACTTATAAAAATTGTTCAGAAAAATTATTTGAGTGAGCCTTGTGGCCCTAAGAAAAATTGCCCGTTCAGCGTGATTACGTGAGGTTTCAGGAGGAGGAGCAGGAGGAGGAGGAGGAGGAATATTAGACACAGATTGATGAAGCAGAAATGTCCCCGTTTTGGATGGTGAGAGAGAACGTAGCTTCCATCCGCGGGTGCAGCCTACGTATTGCTTACGTATCGCTGCTGTCCGCTGGTGGAGAACAGAAGTCTGGCGAAATCCAGCCTTTGTTCATCTTGATGAGTGTTAGCCTGTCGGCACTGTCGGTTGACAAGCGGCTACGCTTATCTGTGATGATTCCCCCAGCCGCACTAAACACCCTCTCCGACAACACGCTAGCCGCAGGACAAGCAAGCACCTCAAGGGCATACAGGGCTAGTTCAGGCCACGTGTCCAGCTTCGACACCCAGTAGTTGTAGGGGGCAGAGGCGTCACCAAGGATGGTCGTGCGATCCGCTACGTACTCCCTCACCATCCTTTTGCAGTGCTCCCGCCGACTCAGCCGTGACTGGGGAGCGGTGACACAGTCTTGGTGGGGAGCCATAAAGCTGGCCAGGCCCTTAAAGACTGTTGCACTGCCTGGGATGTACATGCTGCTCGATCTACGCACATCCCCTGCAACATGGCCCTCGGAACTGCGCCTTCTGCCACTAGCGCTGTCGGCTGGGAATTTTACCATCAGCTTGTCCGCAAGGGTCCTGTGGTATAGCAACACTCTCGAACCCCTTTCCTCTTCGGGAATGAGAGTGGGCAGGTTCTCCTTATACCGTGGATCGAGCAGTGTGTACACCCAGTAATCCGTAGTGGCCAGAATGCGTGCAACGCGAGGGTCACGAGAAAGGCATCCTAACATGAAGTCAGCCATGTGTGCCAGGGTACCTGTACGCAACACATGGCTGTCTTCACTAGGAAGATCACTTTCAGGATCCTCCTCCTCCTCCTCCTCCTCAGGCCATACACGCTGAAAGGATGACAGGCAATCAGCCGGTGTACCGTCAGCAGCGGGCCAAGCTGTCTCTTCCCCCTCCTCCTCATGCTCCTCCTCCTCCTCCTGTACGCGCTGAGAAATAGACAGGAGGGTGCCCTGACTATCCAGCGGCATACTGTCTTCCCCCGCCCCCGTTTCCGAGCGCAAAGCAGCTGCCTTTATGGTTTGCAGGGAATTTCTCAAGATGCATAGCAGAGGAATGGTGACGCTAATGATTGTAGCATCGCCGCTCACCACCTGGGTAGACTCCTCAAAATTACCAAGGACATGGCAGATGTCTGCCAACCAGGCCCACTCTTCTGAAAGGAATTGAGGAGGCTGACTCCCACTGCGCCGCCCATGTTGGAGTTGGTATTCGACTATAGCTCTCCGTTGTTCATAGAGCCTGGCCAACATGTGGAGCGTAGAGTTCCACCGTGTGGGCACGTCGCACAGCAGTCGGTGCACTGGCAGCTTAAAGTGATGTTGCAGGGTGCGCAGGGTGGCAGCGTCCGTGTGGGACTTGCGGAAATGTGCGCAGAGCCGGCGCGCCTTTACGAGCAGGTCTGACAAGCGTGGGTAGCTTTTCAGAAACCGCTGAACCACCAAATTAAAGACGTGGGCCAGGCATGGCACGTGCGTGAGGCTGCCAAGCTGCAGAGCCGCCACCAGGTTACGGCCGTTGTCACACACGACCATGCCCGGTTGGAGGCTCAGCGGCGCAAGCCAGCGGTCGGTCTGCTGTGTCAGACCCTGCAGCAGTTCGTGGGCCGTGTGCCTCTTATCGCCTAAGCTGAGTAGTTTCAGCACGGCCTGCTGACGCTTGCCCACCGCTGTGCTGCCACACCGCGCGACACCGACTGCTGGCGACATGCTGCTGCTAACACATCTTGATTGTGAGACAGAGGAGGAGGAGGAGGAGGAGGGTGCTTTAGTGGAGGAAGCATACACCTCCGCAGATACCAGCACCGAGCTGGGGCCCGCAATTCTGGGGGTGGGTAGGACGTGAGCGGTCCCAGGCTCTGACTCTGTCCCAGCCTCCACTAAATTCACCCAATGTGCCGTCAGGGAGATGTAGTGGCCCTGCCCGCCTGTGCTTGTCCACGTGTCCGTAGTTAAGTGGACCGTGGCAGTAACCGCGTTGGTGAGGGCGCGCACAATGTTGCGGGAGACGTGGTCGTGCAGGGCTGGGACGGCACATCGGGAAAAGTAGTGGCGACTGGGAACTGAGTAGCGCGGGGCCGCCGCCTCCATGATACTTTTGAAGGACTCCGTTTCCACAACCCTATACGGCAGCATCTCAAGGCTGATGAATTTTGCGATGCGGACGGTTAACGTTTGAGCGTGCGGGTGCGTGGCGGCGTACTTGCGCTTGCGCTCGAACACTTGCGCAAGCGACGGCTGAACGGTGCGCTGAACTACACTGCTGGATGGGGCCGAGGACAGCGGAGATGAGGGTGTGGGTGCAGGCCATGAGGCGGTAGTGCCTGTGTCCTGAGAGGGGGGTTGCATCTCAGTGGCAGGTTGGGGCACAGGGGGAGAGGCAGGGGTGCAAACCGGAGACGGTGAACGGCCTTTGTCCCACCTTGCGGGGTGCTTGGCCATCATATGTCTGCGCATGGTGGTGGTGGTGAGGCTGTTGGTGTTGGCTCCCCGGCTGAGCTTTGCGCGACAAAGGTTGCACACCACTGTTCGTCGGTCGTCAGGCGTCTCTGTGAAAAACTGCCAGACCTTAGAGCACCTCGGCCTACGCAGGGTGGCATGGCGCGAGGGGGCGCTTTGGGAAACACTTGGTGGATTATTCGGTCTGGCCCTGCCTCTACCCCTGGCCACCGCACTGCCTCTTGCAACCTGCCCTGCTGATGCCCTTGACTCCCCCTCTGAAGACCTGTCCTCCTGAGTAAGCGTTGCACACCAGGTGGGGTCAGTCACCTCATCGTCCTGCTGCTCTTCCTCCGAATCCTCTGTGCGCTGCTCCCTGGGACTTACTGCCCTTACTACTACCTCACTGCAAGACAACTGTGTCTGATCGTCATCGTCCTCCTCACCCACAGAAAGTTGTTGAGACAGTTGGCGGAAGTCCCCAGCCTCTTCCCCCGGACCCCGGGAACTTTCGAATGGTTGGGCATCAGTGACGATAAACTCCTCTGGTGGGAGAGGAACCGCTGCTGCCCAATCTAAGCAGGGGCCCGAGAACAGTTCCTGGGAGTGTTCCCGCTCCTGAGCAGGTGTCATTGTAGTGGACTGAGGAGGCTGGGAGGAAGGAGGAGCAGCAGACAGAGGATTCGGATTGGCAGCAGTGGACGGCGCAGAACTGCGGGTAGACGATAGGTTGCTCGAAGCACTTTCTGCCATCCAGGACAGGACCTGCTCACACTGCTCATTTTCTAATAACCGTCTCCCGCGTGGACCCATTAATTGGGCGATGAATGTGGGGACGCCAGAAACGTGCCTCTCTCCTAATCGCGCAGCAGACAGCTGCGACACACCTGGATCAGGAGCTTGGCCTGTGCCCACACCCTCACTTGGCCCTCCGCGTCCTCGGCCACGTCCACGTCCACGTCCTCTAGGCTTACCCCTACCCCTCAGCATGCTGTATTACCAGTGATTAGATTTCCCAGGCAGGAAATAAATTGGCGCAAGACTGCAGGCCAAATATAATTTTTGCCCTTTTTGGAAAACGAAAGGCCCCACTGCCTCTAGTGAATGAATTATCTAAGTTTAATAACTGTGCTGTGTCCCTGCTTATGTGTCACAGAACGTGAGGGTAGCAGAGTTATTATAACTCTTGGAGAGCAGGTATTTTTTTTTCCCAATTAAGGAAAGCAAATGGCGAACCCAGCAGTAAAGCGTAGCTGGCTGCGTATGATTTAGCAATGTTTTTCACGCAGCTCACACGTCTACACAGGCGTAAGGACGGACACAGGCTGGACAAATAGATTTCTTTTCAGTTTTTTCCCACCAACAGGCAGCACTGCGTATATTCAATGAACCTGCGAAGTTTAATAACTGCGCTGTGTCCCTGCTTATGTGTCACAGAACGTGAGGGTAGCAGAGTTATTATAACTCTTGGAGAGCAGGTATTTTTTTTCCCAATTAAGGAAAGCAAATGGCGAACCCAGCAGTAAAGCGTAGCTGGCTGCGTATGATTTAGCAATGTTTTTCACGCAGCTCACACGTCTACACAGGCGTAAGGACGGACACAGGCTGGACAAATAGATTTGTTTTCAGTTTTTTCCCACCAACAGGCAGCACTGCGTATATTCAATGAACCTGCGAAGTTTAATAACTGCGCTGTGTCCCTGCTTATGTGTCACAGAACGTGAGGGTAGCAGAGTTATTATAACTCTTGGAGAGCAGGTATTTTTTTCCCCAATTAAGGAAAGCAAATGGCGAACCCAGCAGTAAAGCGTAGCTGGCTGCGTATGATTTAGCAATGTTTTTCACGCAGCTCACACGTCTACACAGGCGTAAGGACGGACACAGGCTGGACAAATAGATTTGTTTTCAGTTTTTTCCCACCAACAGGCAGCACTGCGTATATTCAATGAACCTGCGAAGTTTAATAACTGCGCTGTGTCCCTGCTTATGTGTCACAGAACGTGAGGGTAGCAGAGTTATTATAACTCTTGGAGAGCAGGTATTTTTTTCCCCAATTAAGGAAAGCAAATGGCGAACCCAGCAGTAAAGCGTAGCTGGCTGCGTATGATTTAGCAATGTTTTTCACGCAGCTCACACGTCTACACAGGCGTAAGGACGGACACAGGCTGGACAAATAGATTTCTTTTCAGTTTTTTCCCACCAACAGGCAGCACTGCGTATATTCAATGAACCTGCGAAGTTTAATAACTGCGCTGTGTCCCTGCTTATGTGTCACAGAACGTGAGGGTAGCAGAGTTATTATAACTCTTGGAGAGCAGGTATTTTTTTTCCCAATTAAGGAAAGCAAATGGCGAACCCAGCAGTAAAGCGTAGCTGGCTGCGTATGATTTAGCAATGTTTTTCACGCAGCTCACACGTCTACACAGGCGTAAGGACGGACACAGGCTGGACAAATAGATTTGTTTTCAGTTTTTTCCCACCAACAGGCAGCACTGCGTATATTCAATGAACCTGCGAAGTTTAATAACTGCGCTGTGTCCCTGCTTATGTGTCACAGAACGTGAGGGTAGCAGAGTTATTATAACTCTTGGAGAGCAGGTATTTTTTTCCCCAATTAAGGAAAGCAAATGGCGAACCCAGCAGTAAAGCGTAGCTGGCTGCGTATGATTTAGCAATGTTTTTCACGCAGCTCACACGTCTACACAGGCGTAAGGACGGACACAGGCTGGACAAATAGATTTCTTTTCAGTTTTTTCCCACCAACAGGCAGCACTGCGTATATTCAATGAACCTGCGAAGTTTAATAACTGCGCTGTGTCCCTGCTTATGTGTCACAGAACGTGAGGGTAGCAGAGTTATTATAACTCTTGGAGAGCAGGTATTTTTTTTCCCAATTAAGGAAAGCAAATGGCGAACCCAGCAGTAAAGCGTAGCTGGCTGCGTATGATTTAGCAATGTTTTTCACGCAGCTCACACGTCTCCACAGGCGTAAGGACGGACACAGGCTGGACAAATAGATTTGTTTTCAGTTTTTTCCCACCAACAGGCAGCACTGCGTATATTCAATGAACCTGCGAAGTTTAATAACTGCGCTGTGTCCCTGCTTATGTGTCACAGAACGTGAGGGTAGCAGAGTTATTATAACTCTTGGAGAGCAGGTATTTTTTTCCCCAATTAAGGAAAGCAAATGGCGAACCCAGCAGTAAAGCGTAGCTGGCTGCGTATGATTTAGCAATGTTTTTCACGCAGCTCACACGTCTACACAGGCGTAAGGACGGACACAGGCTGGACAAATAGATTTCTTTTCAGTTTTTTCCCACCAACAGGCAGCACTGCGTATATTCTATGAATAATAACTGTGTTGTGGCCCTGCCTATACAATTCTTTCCCTGCAGTATCAATGGAGGGTGCAATGCTCTGCAGAGGCGATTTTGAGAAGCCCAAAAAAAATGCAGCACAGCCAACAGCAGCCTGGACAGTACTGCACACGGATAAATATGGCCCTAGAAAGGACCGTTGAGGTTCTTGAAGGCTACACTCACTCCTAACACTCTCCCTGCCTATGCAGCACTTCTGTCCCTAATGCCAGGTGCAACGGTCTGCAGAGGCGATTTTGAGAAAGAAAAAAAAATCCCACTGCTAACAGCAGCCAACACACAGCTATCAGTGGCCCTAATAAGGACCTTTGGGGGGTCTTGAAGCCTACACTAACTACCAATTCTTTCCCTACAGCAGCTCCGGTATAAACAGCACTGTCCCTCATCTAACTCACACCGCATCTGAGGCGAGCCGCGGGAGGGGCCGACTTTTATATTAGGCGAACACCTGATCTCGCCAGCCACTCACAGCAGGGGGGTGGTATAGGGCTTAAACGTTGCAGGGGGAAGTTGTAATGCCTTCCCTGTCTTTCAATTGGCCAGAAAAGCGCGCTAACGTCTCAGGGAAGGAAGTGAAAGTAACCAGAACACCGCATGGTGTTCGTCACGAATAACGAACATCCCGAACACCCTAATATTCGCACGAATATCAAGCTCGGACGAACGCGTTCGCTCATCTCTAGTCATTATGGTTTCAAATGATGGAGGGTTAGGGACTCAGAAGTTACAGCATAGGGATATCAAGCAGGGGAGTCTTTATTGCTTTATTGCATCTGAACTAAGAACGTAAGCAGCTTAACAAATTGAGGAATAAAATACCATTTTCTGTATACAGGTTCTATGCAGATGTATGTCTCCAAGGTTACCAACCTTGGGTCTCTAAAAATGTCATTACCGATTTTTTTTATGCCACAGAACTTTTTTTTTAATTTTGGAATTTTTTTGTATCTTCTGTTTTTTTTAGTTATATATTGACTAGAATAAACCATTTCTATATATGGCTTTAAAAGCCTTTCTTAAAAGGTGAGACATTAACTTATAGGGAAGCTACCCTCCAACAGGTAGCACTGCAGAGGCAAGATAACATCTGTTATTTGCATACCAAATTTCACAGAGGAGAACGGCACGGTCCGACACTCTCATTAAAATAATGAAGCTGTGGCGATGCATGCCACTGCCACTCCGTTTATTTTATTTTTCTAGTCACTCAGCCAACACAGGATCTCCATTCTGGAGATTGGTGGGGGTCCTAGCAATCAGAGCTGCACTGATCCCCTAGTTACTCCTGTCCTGCTGATAGGGAATAACTTAATGTCACCCTTTTAATTAGTATAACTACATATACCTTCAAGCTCTATGACTAATCTTAAGTCATTTACATGAGGTCAGCCATTAAGGTTAAAATGTGCTCATCTCACGGAGTTTTACACAACTGTGAATGTTCCAACTATTTCTAAAATGAAAACCCACAAAATACTCCAAGAAACAATAATGACTATATTTGTACGTTATGTAAGGCAACTGAAAAGAAAAATTGAAACTATATATGGAAACTGACAAAATATGTTCAAATATTGGCCTGTTTATTAACCTCTGAATTTAGCTATATCAGCCATATCCTACTCCTTCTCTTCTTACTTTCTAACATTCAATATTGAAAAACTGAATTTATCATCTTTCCTCCTTCTCACTCAACACCCCCCAGTAGACCTATCAATCATAGTTAGAGGCTCTGTATTTTTCCTTGCCCCAAAATTCCACTGTCTTAAGGTAACCTTTGATTCTGCCCTGTTCTTCAAACCTTACATAGAAGTCCTCACCACCTAAAACAGCTCTCAGATATGATTGTTCCTCAAACTGGAGTCAAGAAAAATGCTAGTGCATGCTCTCATCTAGACTACTGCAATATGGCTGCCAACTACCCAGAAAATGTAGTTCAAAATATGAAAAATGTACTACACGGCTGTCCACAACTGGTCCTCTCCATACATCTCTGACCAAATCTCTCCACAAATAATCTCTGGTCCTCGTAAGATCTCCTTCTCTGCTCTCCTCTAGTCTCCCCCTCATACAACCATCTCAAAAAGTTTTTTCTGCATCGCCCATACTCTGGAAGTAGCCACCTCAACCTATCATACTCTCCCCCACCTTTGAAACCTTCAAAAGTAACTTGAAAACCCACCCCCTCAACAAAGCATACAACCTACAATAGCCCTGATGCTACCACAACACAATACAAGCAGATTATACCCTTACATAGAGACTCAACCTTCCTTCATTTGTAGACTATTAGCCCTTGCCTGTGTAGGGAATTTTCTAGAGGGTTAGGCCTCAGTCACACGGGCGTTTTTTCCCGCGATTTGTGGATCGCATAACGGATGCGCATCCGCAAATCGCGTGACCAGGGCCAACGATTCGCTGAAAAACCTGCACCTAGCAGCGTTTTCAGCGAAACGGCCCAGTGCTGCCTGCTATCCTCTGCCACAGCTGTGCCACAGTACAATGCAATACAGCCGACTCCATTGAAAGCAATGGGCTGCCGGCAAGCGCTGGATGAATTTTCGGGGAAGGGCTTAAAATATAAGCCCTTCCCTAAAAACCATCCTGAAAATGTGTAAAAAAAAAAAAAAAGTATACTCACCTTTTTCCTGCAGCCGGAGTTCAGCCTCGTCCGGCCGGCAGTTCTCCTGAACTGCTCTCTGTAGTATTCAGCTCTCTGTGCTCAGCCAATCAGAGCCAGCACTCACTCACCCATTCATGAATTTATGAATCGGTGAGTGAGAGCTGCCTCTGATTGGTGAGGGCTGTGACCAATCAGAGGCAGCCCATTCAACAGAAAGTAGTTCAGGAGAACTGCCGGCCGGACGCGGCTGAACTCCGGCTGCAGGAAAAAGGTGAGTATACTTTTTTTTTTTACACATTTTCAGGATGGTTTTCAGGGAAGGGCTTATATTTTAAGCCCTTCCCCGAAAATTCATCCAGCGCTTGCCGGCAGCCCATTGCTTTCAATGGAGCCGGCTGTATTGCCGGCTCCATTGAATTCAATGGCCGAACATCGTTCTCCTCTGCCACAGCTGTGGCAGAGGAGAACGATCTTTAGTATATGTTCTCAATAGGGTCGGTGCTGCTGCCGCCGGCCCCATTGAGCGCATATATAGAACACAACGATTCGCAGAACGCAGATAGACGTGTTCTGCGAATCGTTGTGTCCTATAATTAATCGCACATCTGCATAAAAAACAGACATGTGCCTGCTCGCATTGGGATGCATTGGGTCTATAGATCTGCAGATCGCAAGCGCATCTGCAGATCGGACCAGAAAACGCCCGTGTGACCGAGCCCTTAACTGGTTACCACAATAATCCGTAGACATGCAACAAATTTTGCGACAATTAGGCCCATGAGACGAAATGTGCAATAATTTAAACTAAGTATACCCTGAAGGATGCGCATGATCTGGCTGTTGTCTGGTCTATAAAAATAATTATTTTCAGTGCCACAGTGTGCAGCAAATGTTACTGTGAGCTAAAGGTGCTGCTGAAGAAACTGTTTAAGAGATGCTGTAGTCTGCAGAGCTGCATCTGCCAGTGGGAGGTAGGCACATCAAGGCACAGGCGAGGAGTCTGAGAAGCCCAGCATCTGTGAGAGAAAGGCATTGGGTGCTACATTCAACCTGCTGTGGCTGCTGTGGAGTGAATGTGCAGCGAGGACAAAAGCTAAAAGTGCTGCCATAAGGGGCCCTGGCTAAGGGAAGCACCTGGACAGCAACGGCCACAAAGGGAAAACTGTAAGTGAAGCTGGCCTCAAATACCATGTTTGGTATGCACACCACCAGGAAGACAAAAGCTTTGTATAGGGGGACACTGCAGCAGTTAGGCCCAATGTCCATGGGTGGATTTGATTTGCGGAACCCGTGCGAGGCACATGCGCGGAAGAGCCTCAATTCAAGCCACTTATAAGGATGCATATGCGTCCACAGCTGAATTAAAGCATATGGATTTCTTTTGTGGACCTTTTGTTGCAGCATGCTCCATTTCAGTGCAGATTCCGTGCAGATGGCTTCCATTGAAGTCAATGGAAGCTGTCCAATCTGCAGCCCGTCCGCAATTGAACTGCACACAGAGAGTGTATTAAAGATGTTTTGCGCAGGCTTAAAGAGTTACCATGCGTTTTTTGCTTTTAATGTACAGAATAAGCGATTCTAAGCACTTTTGTAATAGCTTTTATCAGGTATTTTCTTTTAAAAAACAACCCTATACAGCTAGGTGAAGACAGAGCTGAGAAATGCATCTTCACCTAGCTGTATAGCAGTAGAGAGCTCTGCATCCAGATGAGTCTGCGCCTGCTGTCTACAGAACAGATGCAGAAACTATTGCACTGTTGTGTATAACAATACATGAAGGGTGTCTATTAGATATATTTTATTTTCAATAATGCTCTGCCCTACTGAATCCCACCACCAGCCCTGTATGTTGTACTACTCTCCCTGCTCATATGCACCCGCCATTCCCCGGCGCTGTGAAGAGAAGCCATTCTATTCTACAGACAGCTTCTTCCCTCACAGTGCACTCATCGCCACTTGACCCGATGTACTGACAGGGGCTCTCAGTGAATCAGGTTGTGACATATAATAGTGCACAGAAAATGTACAGAATAGGTTGATAAAACCTATTGCAAAAATGCTTTGAATCACCTATTCAGTACATTTTTACGTGCGTGTACTCTTTAAATGCCGTGTTCAGTTATATAACATTCATAGTTGTGATAATCTTTCCCAGAAGGACTGTGTATCCTGTTATGTGAACTCTATTTCTCTAGCTTTCACAATGTGTCATCAATATTGTCTTCTAAGTGTTATTGCACCAAATATCACTCCTAGGATTTAGTTAGCTGAGATAGCATTAAGTAACCATATGGTAAAAGTTTCTTTGCTCACTCATACATAAACTGTTAATTACCTACATATCTGTGTTCCTAAATTAACACTGCATATTTTTGGTAATTCTGTCTGCTGTATCGGACCTTGAAACCTGTGGACCTTGCCACCACCTGTGACACGGGCAAGGTCCTCTAGCCCTCTGTATCACTCCGTAACTCATTTAGTTCATGTTTACTGTACATGTTTTGATCTTATGTAATGTATCCAGATCCCTGTTCTCATAAGTACATCCAACTGGATTAATGTGGCTTTGAAATAAATAAATGAATAATAACTAAAAAAGATTATTTTTCTCCAAGAAACAGCGCCACTCTTGTCCATGGGCTGTGTTTAGTATTGCAGCTCCTTTTGATTCATTTTAATGGGGCCATGCTATAATATCAGACACAAAGGTCCTCTATGGATATATTCAGGATATGCATTTAGCAGCTTCCAAACACATTGTGAACACAGCCTAATTATATCATTTACCTAGATACAGGCTTTACAATAATATTTTTTTATTATTAATGAAACTGGTGAATGTAATGTAAGTAAATGGAAAAAAAAAAAAGAAATGGTAAAAAAATAGAAAATTTTAACAATAATTAAAAAATAATTGGAAAGCAATTGGAAATTGGAATTAAATCAGATTGTTTCAAGCAGAACAGAATTACTTGAACATATTATGAGATATCTGTCAAAACTGGTACAAGGGAAATGTGGAGCCTAGGCCTCATACACAGGAGCGTATGCGTTTTTACGGCTGCCCGCATGCGCCGTAAAATTGCATTAAGGAAGAATGCTACGATCGAGTCCTGAGCTTAATTACCTTTTTTTTGTCCATTCACTCAGGCGTATTGTGGGAATAATACGCTGCAGCGCAGTATTCCATCGGTCGGCAGAAATCATCGGGATGACTTCTAATAGCTTAAATAGAGCAGCTGTCTTCTTTTCTGAGCGCTGGCTGCAGGTAAACTCCCCACCTCCCTTTTTTCAGCTCCCATAGGAGTCTATGGGAGCTTCCAGCCATTTTCAGCAAAAGATAGGTCAAGACCTATCTTTTCACACACTGAAAAATCGGGTGCCGAAAATGGATGTTTTCATTTTGACAACATGACATTAATGCAACCAAAAATCGCTCATGTGTATGAATGCATTGGAATCCAATGCTTCACAGGGTGGCAATTTTCGGGCTGATGTTATTACGCGGCTTAATAGCCATGTAAAAATGCTCATGTGAATAAGGCCTTATGTCGATAGCAAACAATTAGCGTCTTTAACTCGTCAGTGGGAAACAAGAGCTTGCATGTGAGGGGTTACTAGGGGCAATTGCCCCACTTTGCGCTTGCATTAGTTTTCAGAAATCATCATCTCTAGAATCTTCACCAGCGAAAGTTCCCTTCCTCTATATTTGTCTGGACATTGATAAACTTATTTCAGCTGTTTCAAGACTTGAACATATCCAGCAACATCACATTCTCATTAAATTGTAATTTTATTGGAAGCTCTGTGTTTTATACATTAATACTGAGAAAATCCATCATTTTGTTTTGTTTCCTTAGCATTACCACCAGATCAATTCTAGAGAATTTCAGCAAATATCAGCAAAATTTTTGCTGTTTTTAGAGACAGTCTACATAAGTGATGCCCAACATTATTACCACAGTGGGAACCTTAGAACATTTTGCCTTTCTGGCAAATCCTAAGGCTTCCTGCACACGGGCGTTCGTCAAAGTGCCGCAATTTCAATCGCAACGCTTTGCCGGGATTTTGCTTTCACTTTCAGCCACAGCCAACAGCGGAGTTTAGCATGCCTCATCATTGATGAGGTGCGCTAAACGTTCAAAATAGAACAGACTCTGCTCGAAAATAGCGGCACTGGAAAGCGCCGCAATCGAGCGACTGTCTGAGAGGCTCCATTGAAAACAATGGGAGTTTAGGGCTCAGTCAGACGGGCGCATCGGCACCCGTTTTACTGCAGGAAGAAGACGGGCGTACCTCAAGACGGACGTCTCTCTGCAGCGCCGGGAGAAAGAACATGTGACCGTCTTCATTGCCGGTCATGTGTTCTTTCTTCAGCGCTGCGGGGAGTCGTCCGTCTTGAAGTACGGCTGTCTTCTTCCTGCAGGAAGGGCTCAGTCACACGGGCGCATCAGTGCCTGTGTAAGGGTGCCGATGCGCCCGTGTGACTGAGCCCTTATACTGAGATTAGCGCTGCGCGGAAAAAAGCAGCTGTGTGAGGGAGGCTTTAATATACTTATAACCAAAGCTAAATCACAAACCAAGCGCCTCTTTTTTTGAACTAATGTGTCTATTCATTTTGTCAATCTTCTAGCTGTTTGTTTATTTTTTTTAAAAACTTTCCCAATGGTCATATCAGAAGCAATTATCATCTGTATCGACAGCAGGGTGTGTGTTCTTCATGGCAGCAGCAATGAATGGAACCTAACAGACAGACTATTACAATCTTCAGTAAGTAATGGATGACAGCTTTACCCAAGAGACCAAGGAATGACAGGGGAACTGCATACAGATTAATATGTGAATGTATAGCATGCAGTATTTATAGTGAGTCTTGTCTGGGCTTCCTGCAGTACAACAGACAGCTTTCATCAGTCATTAAATTCTACACACTATCAGGGCTCCTGTCCACGACCGTGTTTTCACTGCGTATTACGCATGTGTTGCACGGACACATGATACATGGTGAATGGAGACAAGATGATTATGTAGACACATGCTCTATTTCTCTGTGTACCCACGCAGCGCGAGCCGTTACATTGCGCATGCCTGTGTGCATATGATACAGGGGATTGCGCAGCGAACTCGGCTTCTGCTAGCAGAGGGTATTTTTAAAAAATGGCTAAAATGCTATGTTGAGACCTGCAATGTTTTACGTATATTCCTGTGGGCATGAGCCCAAAAGACGAGACAACTCTGCTGAACCTGTTCCAGTTTACACAATAAGGGCAGAAATACATGGCTGTCTGCGTAATCTATCTTTTCTTGCCCGTAATATTAACGGATGAAAATACAGCTAGTGAAAAAGAAACCATTGAAATCAATGGTTTTGTTTTGTCTCATTATGTGGCCGTGATTATAAAGGATGCATTACGGACAAAATCACGCCCATATAAAGAAGCAGCCAAACAGTAAAGTTGTAAACTTGAGCTGCAAAGAACAGCATATGTTAGCCAATTTTAAGTGTGACAACTGGAATACAGTATTTCAATATTTAAATAGTACCATACATAGTAACATAGTATGCTGAATGAAGACAATGCCCATCCAGTTCAGTCTATTTCCACCCCTCTTGTTGATCCAGAGGAAGGCAAAAAAAAAACGAGGCAGAAGCCAATTTAGCCTATTTGGGGGGAAAAGATTCCTTCCCGACTCCATAATGGCAGTCAGAATAATACCTGGATCAACGTTGGGAAGTTCCTACCTGACTCCAGGACCCGGATCAACAACCCGCTGGTTATTTAATGTCTATATCCTGTAATATCATAGCACTCTAGAAAATGCATCTAGTTCCCTTTTAAACTCATCTATCAATTTTGCCATCACCATGTCCTCAGGTACAGAGTTCCACAGTCTCACTGCTCTCACAGTAAAGAACCCTCTTCTATGTTGGTGATGAAACCTGCTTTCCTCTAGATGTAGCGGATGCCCTCTTGCTACCGTCACAGTCCTCGGAATAAACAGGTCATGGGAGAGATCCTTGTATTGTCCCCTAATGTATTTATACATAGTTATTTGGTCGCCCTTTACCCATCTTTTTCCCAGAGTGAATAATCCCATTCTTGTTAGCCTCTCTGGGTATTCCAGTCCTCCCATTCCGTTTATTAATCTAGTCGCCCTTCTTGAAACCCCTCAAGCACTGCAACATATTTTCTTTGCAGCGGTTTCCAGAACTGCACACAGTATTCCTTGCATGGCTTGACACGTGCCTTATATAGTGGGAGAATAATGTTCTCATTCCCCGCCCCTGTACCTCTTTTAATGCCCAAGACTTTATTTGCTTTTGCAGCTGCTGACTGGCATTGACTGCTCCAGTTAAGTCTACAATCAACTAGTACCCCCAGGTCTTTTTCCATCTCACTTTTTCCTAGCAGTACCCCAGTGAGTGTATATTGGTGACATCCATTTCTCCTGCCCATATGCATGACCTTATCTAGGTCCATTTGCAGCCATATATTGTCCTCCTTTGTATTAATTATCTTGTATAATTTGTATCATCTGCAAATATTGATATTTTACTCTGTAGTCCTTCTATTAGGCCATTGATAAATATATTGAACAGAATGGGGCCCAATATTGAACCCTGTGGCATGCCACTAGCAATGGTGGCCCAGAGTACGAACAATTCAATACTACTCTCAACTTTCTCTCTTCAAGCCAGTTCTTTACTTAGCTACACACATTTTCACCCAATCCAAGCTGTCTCATTTTATATATCAACCTATTATTTAAGTGAGACTTACCGGCTTGTAGTTACCAGGCTTGCTTTTGGACCTCTTTTGTATAATGGAACCCCATTGGCAATGCGCCAATACAGTGGTACAACTGCAGTCTCAACAGAGTTCCTAAATATAAGAAATAGCGGTCTGTTTATCAAGTTACTTAGTTCCCTTAGGTCCCTTGGGTGTATTCCATTTGGACCTGGCGATTTGTTGATTTTAAACCTTTTTAACTGGCTCTGCACATTCTCCAGTGTTAGGCATGCAACATTTATCGGGGAGTTCCTTTTATCCCCCTGCATCTCGTGTGCCATTTCTTTTTCAGTCATGAATACACTTGAGAAAAAAACTATTTCAAAAATTTGTCTTCCCCCCATCGTCTTTTATGATTTCTCCAGCATTATTTGTTAAAGGGCCAGTGCTTTCAATGCAAATCCTTTTACTGATTAAATAATTGAAAAATACTTTTGGGTTATTTTTACTCTCTTTGGCAATCAGTCTCTCTGCCTCCTCTTTGGCAGTTTTGATCTTTTCCTTACATAATTTGTTTATTTTCCTGTATGTTTTTAGCGCTTCTTCACTACCCATATTATATCTGGATAATTTAAATCTCCCATAATAATTACTGCAATGCGGTTTGACCCCTTTTCTATTTGTCTTAATAATAAGCTTTCAGTTTCTTCGGTTATTTTTGGTGGCCTATAGAAAATCCCTTTCAGGATTTTGTTATTTTTCCCTCCCCTTATTTCTACCCACAGAGATTCCATTTGTTCATCTCCTACATTATATCTTCTCGTAGCCTCGGCTTTAAGTAGGATTTAACATATAGGCATACCCCTCCCCCTTTATGGTGGTCTCTTCTAAAGAGATTGTAACCCTGTAAATTCACCTCCCAATCGCAGTCATCATCAAGCCATGTTTCCATTATTCCTACTTTATTGTAATTTTCATCAGACATTCTCACTTCGAGCTCATCCACTTTGACGATCAGATTTTGTGCGTTCGTTGCCATACAATTTATACGGTTGTTGTTATTCTTTATATTTAGTATGCTACTTATGGTCCATTCCCATTACTTGGTCCCAGGTCGCTGTCTACACTGTCTTCCCCCTTATTGCTCTTCCCCGGTCCTTCGTTTAAACACTCCTCCAACCTTTTAGCCATCTTATTCCCCAGCACAGCTGCACAGTCATGTAAAAAAAAAACAAACACTAAACATATAAAAATGTTTATTATAACAATCAGTTTTAATTAATACATCACTTTCTGATGATACATCCTTTCTTTGTAGGAGGTGGATAATCTTCCTCTCTTTGGCAACTAAGATGGAAATTTGCTGGAATAGCATACGATTGCAGTCTTGTAGCCCTACTTTTTAATTCAGGTGACAATGCTCGATCTACACAAGATCATCTAAAGAGGAAATGTAATGTTACACAAATTCACATACATATTCAAATGAGCTGACTCTTGGTATCAGGTCTTCTTTGTTAGGGCTCATGCCCATCGTCGTATGTGTAAAACGTTGCAGGTCTCCACACAGTGTTTTAGGGCTTCTTCGCGTGGGCATGATTTCATTCCATTATGCAGTGAGATCAATGGTTTCATTTTCATTAGCAGTATTCTCGCCCGTTAATACTATGAGCAAGAAAAGATAGGACTTGCTGTATCTTTCCTGCATGTAGTATTAACTACGTGCGGGAAAGATAGGGCAGGACCTATCTCTCCGCAGCTTTATTCAAACTTGAACACTATAGAGCAGAGTTTTGCCCATACTTGTTGAGGGAGGTCTTCCTTTCTATGATATTGATATAATCTAGAGATAATATAGAAAGGGGATATCATAACTGGGCAACCCCTTTAACACCTTTCTGCTAATGGGCATTCCATTACATCCTAATTGAGGTGTTCTTACCACAATTGTATGTAATGGTATGTCCAGTGGATGTACCTCAATAGTGACTGCAGCATCTAAGGCGTTTAACAGATGGAGGAGGCTACCTTTGTCAGTGAATTGGGGCTTTATTATGCAGTTGCAGGGTGCTGATGCATTTCAGTAGCAACTGGGGGCCCCCAGGTCTGCCGAGGCATCTTTTTGTTTAAAAACAGTAAATGAGATTAAAAAGATATAAGGTCCAATTGAAATTCTAACAAACTATAGAAAAATAGAAAACATCATTTAAACGGCATCACATATGGTGTGGAAAAATGTTTTCCACATTCCCCCTAAAGAAATAATATAAGTCAAATAACATATTAAATGTAACCCAAATGGTTAAAAAAAGTTCAACCCGTACCACAAAAAACAAGCTCCTATACAGCATAGTCAAAGGAAAAACTGTAAAAAATTATGGATCTGGGAATGTGGCAACATAAAAATGATTTATTTGCTATAAAGCATACTTTTATTCAGCAAAAGTACAACAGCATAAAACTATGTAAATTTGGTATCTTCGTAAAATGTACCGATCCATAGCATAAAGTTTACATGTCATTTATATTGCATGGCTGTGGCATAGAGAAAAAGGAAAAAAACAATGGCAGAATTGCAGTTGTTTTTTTTAATGAATCAATATATTGTATGTACCACTAAAAACTACAACTTGTCTTATTCAACTTTGAAGAATAAACAAGTCATAGCTCTTGGGATGCATCAATGAGAATATAAGAAATAAAACTCCTTTATACTCCTGAAGGCCCACAATAGGCAAGTCCTTAAAGGGTCACTGCAGCATTCCTACCCTTTTCACCTGATTGTCTATCACATTCTGGAGGTATCTTCTGTGTATTGCAGTCACTTTCATGCAGTACAGCCACCATATTAATAGTAAGATTTTTTAACTTTCAGTTTCAAATCAATTCCATGATGCATCAGCATAGCATTAGTTAGAGGCTGTACCATTTCTGCCTGCTGAGGGGAAGTTTAATTATCATTACCTTCTATAATCACCTAAATAAGCTTCATACCATATGGTTGACTGCTCAGTACAGTTCTTTTTCACAGCAAAATTTGCAGCGTTTTTTTTCTCCAGGGGTCTATGGGACCTGTTAATGTTAAAATCGCAAAATAGCAATTTACCGCGAAAGGCTCTGTGCAGCCGATACGCGTCTGGTTAGAGATGTGTATACCTGGCAATTTTAAATATGACTAAATAAAGGAAGATTACAAATTTTACTCTGCAAGCAAGCGTGAATTAGACTTTTCCCTGCATGGAATTTTTTGTTGTTTAAAGCCCAGGACCGGGGGCAGGTGAACCTGCTTGAGCAAGCAGTGGATCGTGAGATATATGAAGTGAGCAAGCTGATAGCACAGCACACCATATTCAAGTGTTTCATTGGTAGGGTCTATGTAACAAGATTATACAAACTGTAACATTGACTAGAAACTGATAGCATTACCCCAAATACATATAGGTGCAATTGTATCTTGTCTCCATCACAAAAATGGGTGGAGACCTCTCATTGTGCTATGGGAGGTGTAGGGTATGCCCCCAGTTGCTGATTGGCTGTGCCCCATTCTGGACACTGACAGCGGCCGGCAGACGGAAGCATAGCTGGAAGTGGTTTGCTTCCCCGACAGCCTCCCTGCAATGGCCCGTGACAAGGACAGTGGGAAAGCGGGCAGCAGCCCGGACCAAAAAGCAGGCAGACAAAAGTGAGGGAGCGGCGGTGCAGCGCTGCATGGAGAGGAGAAGGCAGAGCGCCGCAGACACTCACAGGTGACTGCGCACGCCCGGAGATGAGAGGACGCTGGGTACTGGAGAGACAAGCGAAGGACACCCAACAATAACAGCACCAGAGCAGGGAGCAGAGGCAACAAAAGCAGAGCTGCGGCAACAATTACAGTGCCGGACCAGGGGGTGCTCCCGCGCCTTAAATGACAGGGGTGCTGCAAGGAGCCGAGATGTGAAGCCAAGCACTGGGATGAGCCAGAAGGACCTGTGTGTGATGGGCTCTCATGTGCGCTGCTGAAGACCACTGCTGTCACTCTCACAATCACTGCTGTCGTCCGCTGTAAACTCGGCCCGTTGCAAGTGATCCTTGCTGAAGCCACAACACCTCACCTCTCAGTGTCCTCTCTGCCACAGTACGAGCCAATCGGCAGCTAGGGGCTGGATAGGGGCGTTCCATCCTGCTAAGGGCTGTCAAACCCCTAACTTCCGGTTTCAAAAAGGTACACCAGTACTGTATATCTGAGCTGGTAAGGTTTGAGACCTCATGACCATCTAAGGGAAAAGAGGCCAGGAGTTTCAGATACAAAGGAATAACTAACCAAGATAGCGCTGACTCACCTATATATACTGGGGAATAGATAAATAATGAATAGAAAAAAAAACACCAGAGTGGCTCTTCAAGGGGTTAAAAGAATGTATGCTGTGAGTTAATTATCATGACACTGACTGCATATTAATGAGGCTTTTTGATTTAGTCACCTACATCAGAGGGTAAATTTATTATAAAAACACCACCTTTCACGGTTTGGTCTAATAGGAACATTACACTGAATTTACATGAATATTTATCATAATATTCAACAGATTAAAAGAAAGATCAAGAGGAATCATGAAAGTTACCAGAAGTTACTGAATCTTTAAAATACAATTTGCTGGCTCTGTGAACCACAGTTTCCTTTTATTATTTTTACATAATATACCAGTAAGATTTTATTTCACTAAAACGGCATTAATTAACATTTAAATCATTTTTAAACCTGAAGCTGAAAGAGCTGCATGCAAGTAAACAAAAAAATTAAAGCCTTTAAAAAAAATCTAGAATTACTTAGAATCTGAAAGTAACAACCTCAAACTACAATTTGCCACTAGGAGTGCACTTTTAGTAGTAGATACTACTATGACTACTACTAAAAGTAATAATAGCAACATTTTTTGGATTGATCACCAAGACTTAAAGGGATTGTCCTGCTTCTATAACAGATGACCTATCCTTAGTTCAATTCACTTCAATGGGACTCATCCTCTAGTACCACACCAGGCCACTGTACGGTGTATGGAGCTGTCTGCTTCCATCAACACAGCAGGGGAATATCTGCTCAGTGGGCAGTCCTGGGTGGTAGACTGTTCAAATGTTAGAAATGGGACAAACTCTTTATAGGGAGTCTGTCAGCAGTTTTGACCCTGCAAAACAACTGATTGCGCTAGATAGGATACTTGAAAAGCTTTTTAAACATACCTATGCATTGTCTGAAAAGCATCATGATTGAGAAAGTGAAGTTTTAATCCAGTGTGTGCCACTATCCCAAGTGTTCTTTGGGTATTCCCTGATAGGGAAGTGCTCTTGGCCCTTTGCTGAAAGGTCTCCATAATACCTCCTCTTTACTAAAGTAACAGCTGCAGTGATCCCCTTGGTGGACACTACAGACAATGGAAGGCACTTATAATGGCATATGTGGCCCACAGACTCCCATGTTCAAAAAAAAGTTATGTGCCATACACTTTTTTATAGCTACACTTTTCTATATTGTTAAAAAAGATTTACCATTGTATACCTGCCTGACGGAGTTCAAAATGACAAGCTTTTGTCTTATGTTGGGTGAATGGAGTCTTATAGATACATTTGACTTACTCCCCAAATATTGAGTTCAAAAACGGATAGCTGTACAGCCAGTGGTTGGAAGCGCCATTGAGAAGAAAGTTAGAAGAGATTGCAGTGCCAAACCTGTGCTGTGGCCCCTTCATTCTCAGGGATGATGAGTGTCCTGACAATTAGACTTCCATTGAAAAAAAAAATTTTGGTATAATGATATACCAGACACTTTTGTGATTGGAAACATCTTCTTATTGCCTTGCATATAAAACAAACATGACTCAAATCAGAAGGTTTCCACTTGGAGGTTCGGCCAGGACTGCAGGGACTTAACCCATGGACAATAGGTGATGATAATTAAGGTTGACATTTCTCTGCATCCTGTGCTACATAAACTGATCAGTTGGAATATACAGTAAAATGTATACATTCAAGGAACATGTAGACCTTAATGTACTTGCTTCATTTGCAGAGAACCCTCAATGTGTCATCTATCAAAAGATTTTACAGTATGAACAACCTAAGACTCATCTATCCACTCTGCAGACACTAGAGTTTTAGGACAGTGATTAATTAATATATTTTATCTGGTCACCATAAAATATAACAGTAGAACAAGTTATGGTGGTGAGGGTCATTATTGGTGAAGAACTGAAGATCCCATTGTTAGGGCAATAAATATGAATCTATTTTGTATCCACCTTCCATCTTGTATGCCTCTGCCTCTGTCATATCATTGTCATTTTCCTTTAACAATAATTTTGCAGATATGCACTAACAGTTCAAAAGGCCTTGATTGAACAGAATGTGCTATGCTTGGGAGAGAAAAAATCCAGACTGATGGTTTCATGTCAGCACAACTTGTTCTGCGGCAAGGACCTGTATTTTATTGGTTATACATTTTGTTTTGAGAAATCTATTACATATAGTTCCAATCCGCTTGAGGGGTTTGCCTGACAACTAAAATGTTAATATTTTGTTTAGTTTTACTAACCAATGATAATAATAAATTATAATTATTAGAAGTGAGGCATGTTCTAGCCTCATAGCAAATGTCTTTTCTATACATGGTGCTGTTTGTTAATGGAATAAACAGATGACTTCAGATCAGATCTAAAGCGTGTATGGTCTGCAAATTGCTTTGAGCTCGAATATAAACAATTAATTTGGAAACCTAAATACATAGCTTTTAGCTATCTTTATTGCTACACTAACACCATTATCACCAATATTTTAATGTGGTTCCATTGACCAGTGCACTCCCTGGGATAACTAGACTAATAAGGAAAATTAAATTCCCCATGACTCACTCACTCAGGTAGCGTCTGGAATAGAGAAACCATTTACAATGCAGTCTGGGATTGGAAAGAGAAGAAGGGATGTCACCTATGGTTATAGGTTGGTGGTTATGATGAAAGTTCTTCTTCACTCTCCATTGACATGGATACATTTTAGGGTGTTGAAGACTGAACAGGGGGCCCTGAAGAATCACTACGTAGGATAAACTTAAGAGTGGAGCAGAACAATATTCTTTGTGTATGTTGCTATTATTTGTATTACTTAGGAACTGAATGGCATCATTAATTATCTGACAACTAAATTGCCTGCCCCCCTCTTCTTTTTCCTGATGCATACTAGTTACTACTTGTATTTGTTTCTTCATTGAACTTTTATGTACTTCCTTGTCTATGCACAGTACTGTATAATTTCCAGTACTGTGCAATTTGTCCACGTTGCAAGGGAACCCAACTCATCACCCCCCTCTTAACCATGGTGACTTAATGGGATCAAAACTCACAGGGTCATAATTAGGCACTGTGCGTTTTCCTGTCAGGTAAATTCACACAATCCCTATGAACATTTATATATATACATACACCTCTAGTCTTCGGTTACCAGAAAATAATATTTATGGAGTATTGTGTTCTTCTAGTTACAGGATGAAGTATCTGCTTAAGGGTGGTCTCACACTAAATGATTTGAATTGCGGATTCTGCCATCGCCGTCCACAGATATGATACGCGGTAATACGCGGGCATTAAAATGCATTGACTTTCACCATTTCGCTCACACTTGCGGGTAGGAATTACGGATTCTGCAAGAGGAAGAAAAATCGCAGCATGCTCTATTTTACCATGGATTCCATGCGTATGAGCTCCATTGAGCTCTATGAATGCGTTCGATCTGCTGTACATATGCAATTACATTGCTCATGGGCTTGCAGTCGTGCACACGTTGCTAGGAGACCAGATACAAATGGAATAAAGAAAACAGAAATTTGTGGGCAGCCAATGCAGGACAGTCTGGGGAGCAACACACCATCCAGACTGCTGTCTGCAACCTCTGCTTATTCTTCCACCACAAGAATAAGTGTTTGTTAAAGTGCTTTATACTACTTTCAAAAAAAGTAGTATAAAACCAGCCAAGCATATAGAGCAGTTTTCCATTCTGGAGGCTCCCAGAACAGCTCTCACCACGACAGCACAAGAGAATGTTGCTTGGGAGATAGAAGAATGTTTCCAGGGGTTTGGGCAACTTTCTGATGTCATTCACTACTTACGTTCATTCTTCCGCGCAGATGATACACCGTCATAGCTGAACATCTGAGCGTAAAACCGCACGTATACGCCATTTGCTTTTGTGATCATACGCAGGTCTCCCGCTGCGGATATCCACTCATGGAATCTGACCCATATGTTTAAGCCCGGCCTGCATCCTTTAACACTGGGCAGTACATTACAATTTGTTCATTTCTAAATTCTAGTAAAACTGACTGTTAGGTATATTGTCAATGCATGAAAAATGATTGCAATAATTGGTATAAGTGATATATTATAAATCACTTGTATCAATTGCCTTTACAGTGCATTACTACTGCCTAGTACACCGCTGCTACAGGAGGCCAGAATGTTATCATTTATTTCTACATCTATATAGTGGATTGGAAACTCTGTAAATGAATAACAGGGGTAAAAATAGTAAAGAGATACAGGCCTCTCTTATATGACTATATGGTCACTGTGTATTACGCACGCAGTTTTTGTGCATGTAATACGCAGTACCAATTTCCCATAGACTTTAACTGTGCCTCTTAAACACAGCCGGGAGAAATAAAGTGTTAAAAAAAAATCACATCATGCACTTTTTTGGCACATCATACACATGCATACATGCCAATACAGCGTGTGGGTATGTTGGCGTGCAGCAAGTATGCATGTCATCACACAGCAACTCACACCGGTGTAAGAGAGGCCTTAGTAAGAAATAAATCATTACAGAATGACTGACCTATTTAGATTAAAAAAGCAATATGGTGCTCAAGGATGGACATTCCCTTTAAGTTCACATTGCTTGCTATAACTTTATGCTACTAACTTTTTCTGTGCATAGCATACTAACGATCAGATTATAGAAACAAAACATTTCTATATCTTATGTTGTCAACACCTGCAGTCATATGAATGAAGCAGTGCAGAGATCAAATCTACCTAATGGTCTGTAAAAGTATTTTCCCTCCATAACAGCTTCCATTATGCAGAGCTGCACAGAGAGCATTTTCTTGTTCTAACCCTAGGCGATCAACGTACTTAGTAAATAAACATTGCATATGCTACATGTATTATATATTAACATTTTGCTTACATGCCGGGAGACTTTGATATTCAAAATTGCTGCATCTAAAGTCTAAACCAAACATGGATCCAGCTGACAATGGATGGGTAGAATACCATTAACACATGTTGGTCGCTTGCCCTGTTCTGATGCAATTTTCGGATGGGTGCTCCATCATGATACCATGGATACCGCCTTAGTCCTATACATACTAGTGTTATCACTGCCATTGATAATGACAGCTATGCAAGATCCAGAGTATCCCACCTGACCCTACTGACTTTATGGGATGTGTCTGGATTCTGTTAGGCTCAGCTGCTGACTGCCTGTTTATTAAAAATGCGGAAAAAGCCGATACAATCCTGTAGACATTGGACTGTACTATATGACTGTACAGAGTAATGGACTCTGCAAACAGAAGTCACAGAGGGTTTATTATTGCCTATACCTCACTATCACTGAATATAATGCTGTTATTGCATTAGTTCCAGAGATCACATGACAAATCACTTGTACGCTAGTAGGGGCTATGGATGATGGGTCTTAGTGGGCCCATAACAACTTTATTATATGAGTAGAGAGGTTGAATTTCACCCTGTAAAAGGGAACTAAATATCAGCCCAAGATAAAAAGAAAAAAACATAACTATAGAAAATGTAAAATAAGCTGTTCCCTTAAGGCTTCTTATGACTCTTTGAGGGACACACATTATTAAGAAAATATATTAAAAAGAATACTGTAAACATAAAAAGTTACAAATAGTGGAAAAACAAACTAAAACAGATGATACAACCATTAGCTGAAATCACAAGGGTAGCTCTACTTCCGACAACCTACAGCTATGCATCCCTTATCTCAATGACCGCAACAGAAAAGGAAACCCATTATACAACTTTATTTTAGCACAGCTTTACACTATTTAAATGATAAAAGAAAAAATAAATAAAACAGACGGTTTTTGTTAAAGCAGGAGATTGTACATTTCCCCTAAAAAGAAAATATAATAAAAATGGCACAAAATATGGTTCAATTTATTACAATGAAATAAAAGGTAACCTAATAAGAAAAAAGCTATAGTTGTTGTCAAATTCACATGTACTACAAGGATTTCAACTGGGCAAGAAAAATGAAAAAAAGCACATACAAGATTGGGCAAAGCAGCAGCACATGTGAAAAAGACTTGGGTATACTAATAGATCATAGACTGAACATGAGTCAACAATGTGATGCAGCAGCCAAAAAGGCAAACACAATTCTGGGATGTATTAAGAGAAGCATAGAGTCTAGATCACATGAGGTAATTATCCCCCTCTACTCTTCCTTAGTCAGACCTCATCTAGAATACTGTGTCCAGTTCTGGGCACCCCACTTTAAAAAAGTCATATACAAACTGGAGCAAGTTCAGAGAAGAGTAACCAAGATGGTGAGCGGTCTGCAAATCATGTCCTATGAGGAACGGTTAAAGGATTTGGGAATGTTAACTTCCAAAAAAAGAAGGCTGAAAGGAGACTTAATAGCTGTCTACAAATATCTTAAGGGCTGTCACAGTGCAGAGGGATCAGCCCTATTCGCATTTGTTCAAGGAAAGACTAGAAGCAATGGGATGAAACTGAAAGGGAGGAGACACAAGTTAGATATTAGAAAAAACTTTCTGACAGGGAGGGTGATAATGAGAGGAACAGGTTGCCACGGGAGGTGGTGAGTTCTCCTTCAATGGAAGTCTTCAAATAAAGGCTGGACAAATATCTGTCTGGGATGATTTAGTGAATCCTGCACTGGGCAGGGGGTTGGACCCGATGACCCTGGAGGTCCCTTCCAACTCTACCAGTCTATGATTCTATGTGTCTGATGGGGGAAAACACCTAGAAGTGGTTAATTATTAGGAATGTCCGAACCTTACTAACATAATCACTTTAGATGTCAGGTGTCCCTCAAGATCAGAACTCTCATAATCTGCTGCTGCTATCAATTATAAGAACCCTTGATTGAGACTACTTGACATTTTTCATTCCTCCTAGCACCTGTGGAATACTACAGGTTATACAGCATGTTATCACGTTGAGCTGAGTTACATGACAAACTCGTCTTTGCTATGTCTATAAAATGATTTACTTTTTGCAGTAGAAGTCATTTCCGAGTGCGTTGTAGAACTTTATAGCTAAAATTGAGCAAAATTTTTGAAAAATCAGTGGTTATGACATATTTCATCTACCGCCTGTTCTATTAAAACTAAACAATGTGTTCTATCGATTAGATTGCAGGTTTTCCATTATGCAGGCGGTAAACGTGATCTGTTGAGTACACAACAAACCCAATAATCAAGTATAAAACTAAGGACAGTGAGCTTGTGTGAACAGTGTTCTCTCCACGAGTCCAGTAACTACAAGGCCTGAAGCAGAATCAAATCAAGAGCAAATCCCAAAGGACACCAAGAATATAAAATGCATACACAGGTTATAGGTTAGTAAATACAAACTGATCCCGGAGAGCTGAGATTGTATTTTGGCACAATATCATTTTTATATCACAAGATACAATCTATGGTTTTACATAGGACTGCAGGTGATCCGTAACCTCCTTATTAAGAGTTATTAGTACTTAAAGTTATTATTAAGCATTAACCAAAAATAGTGTGAACACTGAAATACTATTTGTCATAAAGGTTTAATGTTTAATGAATAATGAATGACCCGTATTATCTTCTATGTGACAGTAAATTTTCCTTTAGGCATAGATGATAATGAATGTAATAAAATAACTAAGCAATCTTTCTTAGGGTGGCTTTTCATAGGACAACTATTGGCTGAAAAATCACTCAAGCTAGCGATTTTCAGCAATAGGGTATTGAGCAGGAAATCGTTCAGTAGTCGCTAGTCACTTTGTATCAGCTCACTTAGCAACTGGTGAGCGAGTCCTTACTCAATGTAAACCGGCAGTCAGTCATCTTTGAAAGACTGCCTGATCACAGGGAACAGAAGTGGGCAACTGGAAGATATCTTCCGCGGAGGCTGTCTACATTCACTCCAGTAGTAAAGCATAGGAGTAGAAATGAGCGAGCACCCAAATGCTCGGGTCCGCGTTATTCGAGTCGAGCTTTTCGTAAAATTTGAGAGCTCTACTTGAGTCTCCCATTGACTACAATGGGAGACTCACGCATTTTTGTATGTGGGATACCGGGTCTCGAGCTTTTTTGAAATTTTTTCTTGGTTAGTGTGTTCTCTCTCTCTCTCTCTCTCTCTCTCTCCCCTGCCTGCCAGACAAAAAATTTGCCAATAACGCGCGCTGCGACGGGGAGGGCCAAAACAGGCACGTCAGAGCGGGAAGGAGCCAAAAACTGGGGTGGGGTCGAACACGATTTGATGCTCGTTCAAGTAAAGAGCACCATCGAGTACGCTAATACTCGAACGAGCATCAAGCTCGACAGAGTATGTTCGCTCAACTCTACATAGGAGTGATAAGTCATTGGAATGACCGTTGCACACTTAAGTTGTCCTGTGTAAAGCCACCCTTAGACTCCTTCACACCAGTGTATGCGTATTTGCACACACCTGAGTACTTTGTATTTCTACAATGATTTTTGCATACACATTGGAGTATTTTGCAGTACTTTTTTTCTGCGTGAAAGGCATGTTCGTTTGCACACGTCAAACAAAGACTCACCAATTGAAATGGCTAATTAGTCTAATGAGTTCCAGATGTGTTCTTTCTCCTGTGCAATTACGCAGCGTTTCACCCATCTATCAGCGGATTTTTTTGGACTCGTGCATCCCCACTGACTTCTATGAGGATTTTAGTGTCCATGTTTTTTTGCACACGTGTGAACGAACCCATTGAAATCAAAGGGTTCTATTCTCTGCGTATTGCGTGCACAAATATACCCGTGTGAAGGGGGCTTTAGAGTGACTATAATTTAATGAGTATTCCCCTTTACATCTTAAATCACTGGGAAAGTATTTCATTGTTTTCCCATTTCAATTTTTAATTTTTGCTGTAAAAAGCATAAATTGTCTTAGAATGGCTCATACCCGTGTTTTGCACAAAACTCTAATTGCATTTAAGCAAACTTAATAACAGAGAAGTATAATGAGTATTCCTTTGTAAATCTTAAAGGAAAAGGTAGCAATTTCTTGTTGTTCCATTTTGCCTCTTCCTTTCATTAAAAACTTAAGTGAAATACTTTTTGTGTAGACATGATTATAGAATGATGTTCTATATTCAATTAAGGCACAACTCCAAAAAAGAACACTTCACCAGAGTAAATTGCTGCTGCAATAAAGCACTTATCAGAATCTTCAGAAGCAATAGCAATACAACTTTCCTGCGTCTTTAGCAATTATAAATGTCTCTACCTTATCGTCTTGTGCCAGTCAGCAGTGACCTAAGGCATGTCTCCTAGTGACAGGGTGAGATGTGATGACATATTGTCAGGACTAAGCACGAAGTGGGAGACATCCCAGTTGGTGCTTCTGCTGAATCGGCAGCTTCTACCATGCTCAACAAGATGATGCTGGAGATTAAAAATAAGAAAGGACTTTAATGCAGTTGAGTCCCGTGCATTGTAAGTGTTATTGAAACTTTATTGAAGGGCATAGAATGTTATGCAGAACAGATTGATTATATGCTGCAATAGTATCAGAGGGTCCAGGAATTCATCAGGTTTGTCCATCCTCATATTGGGCGAAACAGAATATTAAAGCATTGGTTTTAGGGGAAGAAACAGCTTTTTTAATTTTTTCAAAAACAGCACCACTACGGCACTCATGTAGATGAGACTAAGCTGCAATGTGAGACACAGACTATGTACAAGAATGGTGCTGTTTCTGCATTATTTTCTAACCATATATTGTTGCATGAGGTTATTAGGAATCTCAAACTGTCATTTTTAATGGGGTAATAAAGTACCGAAGGATTGGGTCAGCATTAGGAAGAGGAAATCCCATCTAGGATCCAGTCTTGCATCAGGTAAAAGAAGAACTTTACAATCTCCTGGGATGTCCACTCAGATCTACACTGGCAATAGCATCATGTGGGAGTCATTAATATTTGGTTCTTCAATATCCTTGGTGTTAAACAATGGCCACTTTTGAGGTAGTGAGAATGCCAATACTGGACTGGTAGAGATTGTGAAACAGGTCTATAGGTAGATAAAGGTTAAGTCCCCTGCATGACTGACTCTTTGGGTAATGTCACATTGTAACATTTTCTAGGCAGACTGTTTTTGTAGGGTGGTTTGCCATAGCCTTCCCCAGTCATCTCCCACCCACTCCCCGCTGCAACTCCCCACTCACTCACGGCGCCCCCCCAAATCTTTTCGCCCAAGTACAGAAGTACTCGAAAATCACGGCGCTCGGGCGAAAAAGGGGCGTGGCCGAGTATGCTCGCTCATCTCTAGTCAAAATCTATTTTATGCCCATGGACAAAGATTATATTGAGCCGTACTATGTGGATCCTGCTCTTCTGCTTTGGTCTTCTATTATGGAGATAGTTATGGTTGGATACATTCTTGTTCTGATATTGATTGAAAAGATCATTTTTTAAGAATTACAGAAAAGCAGAGTCTATAATATTTATCCTTTCAACCAATATACTATACAAGGAATGTCTTAACCTTAATGAGATGTGTTTGAAGGGTTCATGGGACGTGTTAATGAAGCCATGTTAGAAGACCAGTTTATAAGCATTATCAAGTTGTAATCTGGGTTTCCTCTATAGTTACAATCACCTGCCCTTTGTATTATTAGTTCCATGTAATATCATGATCTGTGACATGGATACACCATGAAAAGTCAATTGTCAGGCCTGTTCTTGCATATTGTATGAAGCAACCTTATATCTAGAAGGACCTAAAAAGGTGCTCACACTTTTTCTGTACACACTTACATGTTCATTTCTAGATTTACCGTGTAAGGGTACATTCACACGTAGCAGAAAATGGTGTGGATTTTCTGCAGAGAGAAATGCACATCGCAATCCGCATTAAAAAAATGACAAAAAAATGGATCAAAATCTGTGCCATTGGTGTGGACTTAGATACGTTTTTAATGCAGACCCACAGCAGAGTTAATCCCTGCAATTGAAGGGGTGAAATCTGCTGCAGATCCACATCAAAAATGGTGTCATGGTTTGCACCAATGACACAGATTTTGTCGCTTTTGATGCAGAGTTTGGTGCAGATTTTCTGTTATGTGTGAATGTACCCTAACGAACCATTTAAATTAAAGGAGTTGACTGGTTTAGAAAATCCAGCTTCAAATACTGTATTAGGGCATCCTGGGCTAATAGTAGGGTGTCTTTCTTTCAAGGCCTTTATCTGTTACCCTCAGAAGAGAACATCTTCTGTACTGCAAATATGAATTTCTCACTCTGAAGAATCTAGCCAACTGAGTTCAAGGGGAATTGTGTAATACTTCTGTTTTCCTGTGGGAGTGCTCCAGGAGAATTGAACATGTGCTGCCAGGTTCCACCAAAGACTGCAGCTGACCTTTGGGAGGTATAAGCAGCAGAACACCCATTAAGGGACCCTCCAAGCAAGATAGATTTACCAAGCTGGACAACTCCAGTAAAAGTCATTTCAGGTTGATCGAGCTGTAGCCCAAATTAGAAGACCACCAGGTCAAGCCCACAGCGATGACCAAGCTGAATGTCTATAGACTTGTGACCACAGTGGTCCCTAGTAATAGTTCAGCCCATTAACGAGGCCATTGCTAGACTGTTGCATCTCCACCAGCTCATCTAATAGATATTTTACAGTGAAGATAGCCATCAGTCTTCAGTGCCATAGACTGCTGCATTAAGTTCACTGTTTTTGTAATACTGTGCTGTGGAGAAGGGGGAGGATTAGACAGCAAGAAAATAACTGTCTCCATAATGATGGTTTTGTTGACAGTCGTATATCTCAGAGGAAGAACAATACTACGGTATATAAACACTTCACAGATGAGTTAATTATGACAACCTACAAGTGTCAATATTCCCACTTCTTTTTTTAAATTGTGATGTAGATATTTTTTAAAGGTTACGAAATGATATTACACACCTGTCATTGTGCCATTTTAAACCTTTATGCTTCATTCCGTCAAACCCTGAACAACACGTAACCCAACACATAGAGACCTATTAGTAATTGCGCAAGCAGTAATTGTTTTTCTCCAGATATTTCAAATATGAGAGACTTTACATGAAACTGTCTGCAATATACGAATTGAGATGTAATATGAAATTTCACAAGACAAGTAGCAGAAGACTGAGAAGTGAAAAGCAACTGGGAAATGTAAAATATTCTAAGAGATGGAACTGGATTGTGTTACCATTTCATCAAGTGTGCCCAAGTATCCAATAATCTAGAAGCTATAATAATTAATAATCTGGTACCTACTATGAATTACTGATGCCAGATTAAAGGAATTTTCTGACATAAACATATATATAAGTATACGTGTGTATATATATATATATATATATATATATATATTCCGTGTCTCCATGTATATAGCGCATTTTATACAATGTATGCACAAATGTAGCGAATGTTTACTTGAGACCACGTTACATAAAAATTCCAGCAAACTTTAACTTGGCCTTTTCCGTGTTAGGTGTCAATTTAAAGTTTGCTACAACTGCGCTTCACATATGTTTTACAATTCCTATGATTTATCCAATATGTCAGGTATCAAACTACTTTGGCACTTCTTGCTGGCATAGAACTACAATATCATCTGGAATTTCTAGCTACTAGGAGAGAAAGACTGTGACCGCAGCATATTTCATGTAAGCATTTCACTTTGGGCTCTCTTTCTGGGGTAAATGTTACATACTGTGCTTTTCTTTTAAAATCCAATAATCTTGGATATTAGATAGTCCATCAACTGTAACAGGCAGATTAAAAGAATTTTATTTGATTATAAATTACTGTGCTGGTATAGTTAAAAAAGTTGTGTGTTATAAATAAATCGGGGTCTGTTTAAAATATGATAGATAGATAGATAGATAGATAGATAGATAGATAGATAGATAGATAGATAGATAGATAGATAGATAGATAGATAGATAGATAGATAGATAGATATGAGATGGATAGATAGATATGAGATAGGTAGATAGATAGATAGATAGATAGATAGATAGATAGATAGATAGATAGATAGATAGACAGGGAGATAGATATGAGATAAATAGATGGATAGATAGATAGACATGAGATAGATAGATAGATAGATAGATAGATAGATAGATAGATAGATATGAGATAGATAGATAGATAGATAGATAGATAGATAGATAGATAGATAGATAGATATGGCATAGAAAGAAACAGATAGATATGGCACATACAGAAATAGACAGATATATATGAGATAGATAGATAGATAGATAGATAGATAGATAGATAGATAGATAGATATGGAATAGATAGATAGATAGATAGATAAATAGATATTAGATAGATAGATAGATAGATAGATAGATAGATAGATAGATAGATAGATAGATAGATAGGTCTCTGTTCTGTTATAGACAGACATCTCTCCCAGGTTTGCTGTAATACCCGATTTCAGTGACTTATGGAAAAATCATTACTTAAGTACCAGACTGTTAATAACAGAATTATATGCAGACAATTTCCAGGTTATCTTTCCTTCCTCCACCATATTTATCCCCAAACTGATGTTTTTTTTATTTCAAATCTTACAAAAAATGTATCAAATTCTATGAACTTCATATGTAAAAGGAAACCTACAGTATGTCCAAAGGAATTATCCAACAACTCTACCTGAATCTTCTTCATGGATCCCACATTGTTATGTATCTGTTGCTGTCCACTCTAATTGCCTCAGTTCACTGAATACAGTGATGTTTAGAGGACAACAGTCATTTACTTTGGCAGTTGTACTTTTTGTAAAAGCATTTGTTCCCCTATTAGGTGGCACACAACAGAAATGGTTTCAAATTAACATATATATACAGAATAGGGAAAAACTGAACACCAAAGAAAATTTAGATACTGGGATCAGATTTTTTTCCTGGAGTCTAGTGCACCCTAGTGGCGACAAGAGGGATATCATGTTTGTTTCAATTCTGGAAACACTATCGAAAATACATAACATTTACCTATTCTTAACCTCCATGGATTACAAATATCACACTCTGTTTATAAAGTGAAGACTTGTGTATGGTCAGTGCATGAGCAATATCATAGCAACTCCCCAAAGCATCATATGCATAGCTATGGTTAAAACTTTACATTGAAATTGCAATGCACAACCTATTACAGCACCTAGGCACTTCTCCAGACATAATGAACATTTATAAACCTACTGTATATTCCCAATATGTATTCACCAAGGCTTCAAAGCAAATGCAATGTCCTAGAAATAACCTGCTTAATCAATCCTAATTATTATACTACATGATAAAGGAAGACAAAAATCAACGTGCTTATTGTACAACTGTTCTCTAGGTCTATATATATGGTACATTACAGCATGCAGACAGGGGTACTGATGTATGCCACAGGTACTGTGTGTCCTGTATGTTCCCCACAGCTCATGTGACCTTGACAGAACATTACATTATATGAGTGAAGGTGTAGTCAATATATAATAACCAATTTATCATAGGATATTATAGGGATATGACAATCATATTATATTCTGTCCAAGTTCTCTATATGTCAGAGGTCAATGCAACTTAACTCAATGCCTGTTGTCTATAGCATCCTTAATGGTACAAGTACACTACTGTACTAATAATATTTACTAGCCAAATCACGTTCTGTATAAACCCTGAGAGGGGTAAGGCAACTTGCATTCCGTACTGAAAAGGTTAACCATCACCCATTAACATTGTATTTGCAATAATGTTGAATATAGAGCAATCCTAATCTCTTGCAGACATCATTCAGTGCTTTGCAAAAGTCTACACCCCCTCCCCTTTTTGCATTACATAATATAATGTAGATTCATCTTTGGCAAAGATTTTTTTTTTCTTACCTGATTCCTAAAAGCTGTTTAATCCACATGGTCACGTTTAAATGGATCAGATCTTCATGCACTTATCCATCTGTGCTGCTTCCAGAATAGGATGTGATTGTAGCAGATAAAAAAATGACAATTCACTTTCTATCTATGTAAAATATGTACAAAAAAGCAGTGATATTCCTTAGAGATGCGGTAGATAGGAGCTTGGTTTAACTGATGGTATACAGAGAAGTAGCAGCTGCTTCCATAAAGGACATTCCTGCATAGAAAGCTTATGGGGACATGATAAAATCTTGTTTAGAGAAGGGCAGGGTGGTAAGGAGAAATTTTGGCAGCAGGCATGAGATATGAAGTCTTCTCATGAGGTCTTGCACATGTCCACATCTAGAGAGGCAGCATTTAATGCCACAGAGATGCCAGGAGAAGGATGACAAGCTGAGTTCCAGTAACAGCAAGTTCTGGAGACGCACAGCCTGGTCCTGATGATGATAATGAGGATGATGGTGGTGGTTGTACAAATCTTGCATCCACTTCCTTAGAGGGGTCTCATATTTTGGGCTGCAAAAGAGAAGAAGAAGAGGAGAGAATGGGTGGAAAGCATTGTACTGAGCCACACAGAGCAAGCACTGAGAGCAAGATGCCAGCTTTACCAGTGGTAGGCGCTGGCTGGTAATAGTGGTTTTCAAGGTAAGTGATAAATACCCGGCTTCTAAGTTGAAGAGTCCATGCAAGGTCCCAGTCTATTATCATACATAGATCAGAAATCTCCAGCAGCAGCAGCAGGGACCAAGCACTGTGCTGTCTTCTGCCTTGCAAATCTCTATGCCAGTGAATTACAATTTGGTCTCTGCTGTCTGGAACAGGCAACGCATGCACAGTTAACCCTTTCTCTTCCACAATGGATCATGTTGCATTCTTATCACTGTATTGTATGAAGAGCTTGCACCCTGGCAGCTCTTTTTAATGTCCCTGTGAGATCCCATTGCCCTCACCTGATCACAATGTCTGCTGGTCTACCGTTAAAGTGACCTCCCTACTTTCACCTGATTGCTACATTGTAGTCCCCCCAGCTCTGACCCTTATCTCCTCCCTGACTTCTGTGGCCAATCCCCTATCTCTAATAATGTAGTCTTGTAATGCCCCCATACAGCAGGAGTCGCACCTTTTCCTGCTCTCTTGGATTTTCTGACATTTTTCTCTTAGCCTTCTGTTAGTAAATGCATTCAGCACATTTTACAGACTTTAACCCACAGCCTTGCCAATTTAGACTGGCTGTACTGTTTCACTGGTGCTAAAGGAGAGATCTTATACAGCAACTTCGATGGCAGGTGGCATTCTGAAGGTAATTTATTATTATTACTATCCGGTATTTATATAGCACCAAGGGTGATTCTAGTCTTTTGCTGCCTAAGGCAAAAGTGAAATGCCTCCCACCCTCCCTAAATTGGTGATGAAACTCTATAAATCTGCAAACTGTTGTAACCTGCAATAAGGCGAATTCGCTCTTTGCCTCGTGGATATTGTGCTCAGGCATATCACACAGCACAGCATGACAGATGCCCTCATATCAGTCCCGGTTACCAGTGGGATTCACAATCTAATTTCCCCAGTATCAAACTTGCAATGATTTGAGGGCCAATTTCAATGACAGCGTATGTACAGTACCTAAGGTATATTTGCTTAGTAAGGAAAGGGGTTGGAGTTACCAGAGAAAACTACCTTAAGTAGTAGTAATAATAATACAGTAATAATAATAATAACATAAACACACAAAAAAATAAATATATTCATATTTTATACCAGTAATAATACACGCATTAAAAAAAAGTCAAACAACTAGAAGGAGTTGTCGGAATGAAATGAAACTTTCTATGTTTGATTATAGTGTTGATATAAGTAAGTGATTTCACTATCAGAGCAGAAGGATAACTTATTGAGGAAAACTGACCCCTTGAAGTAAGACTCTAGTACCCTGCTGTACCGCCTCTAGCTTGGATACAAGATGTGATACAGGCGAGTATGGAGGCTCTAGTACCCTATTGGACCACGTCTAGCTTGGTTACAAGATGTGATACAGGCGGGCACGGAGGCTCTAGTACCCTGTTGTACCCTGTCTAGCTTGGATACAAGATGTGATATGGGCGGGTATGGAGGCTCTAGTATCCTATTGGGCCGCGTCTAGCTTGGATACAAGATGCGATACGGGCGGGTATGGAGGCTCTAGTACCCTGTTGTACGCCGTCTAGCTTGGATGCAATATGTGATACGGGCAGGCATGGAGGCTTTAGTGCCCTGTTGTACCACCTCTTGCTTGGATACAAAATGTGATACATGGGGCATGTAGACTCTAGTACCCAGTTGTACCGCCTCTAGCTTGGATACAAGATGTGATACGCGTGGGCATGGAGGCTCTAGTACCCTGTTGTAGTGCCCCTTGCTTGGATACAAGATGTGATATAGGGTGATATAGGTGGGCATGGAGGCTCTATTACCCTGTTATACCACCTCTAGCTTGGATCCAAGATGTGATGTTGGCAGACATGGAGACTCGAGTACCCTGTTGTACAAGATGTGATACAGGCGGGCATGGAGACTCTAGTACCCTGTTGTACCACCTCTAGCTTGGATACAAGATGTGATACGCGTAGGCATGGAGGCTCTAGTACCCTGTTGTAGTGCCCCTTGCTTGGATACAAGATGTGATATGGGTGGGCATGGAGGCTCTATTACCCTGTTATATCACCTCTAGCTTGGATCCAAGATGTGATGTTGGCGGACATGGAGACTCGAGTACCCTGTTGTACCGCCTCTAGCTTGGATCCAAGATGTGATACGGGCGGATATGGAGACTCTAGTACCCTGTTGTACCGCCTCTAGCTTGGATACAAGATGTGATATGGGCGGGCATGGAGGCATACAGGTTCTGTATGATGTCCAGGAGCATATCGCTCCATATTTGCTGTAACTGAGCCTCTAGATCACATGTGTCAAACACAAGGCCCACGGGCCGAATCCGGCCCGCTGCCTTGTTTTCTGTGGCCCACGGCGTGCCGACGCCGCTCACCACTGAAGCGATTACCAGCTGGGGTGCCGCGGCTCCCCACTGGTAATCGCGCTGTTGCCACTGATCCCAGCGCACACTGACGTCAGTGTGCAGCCAGGATCCTCCTCTCCGAGTCCCCTGCTCATTAGTTCCGCAGGAGAGGACTCGGGGAGGAAGCGTGCCAGGCTACACACTGACTACAGTGTGCGCCGGGCTCAGGCAAGCAGAGAGGGAGGGATGCTGACAGCAGGGAGGAGGTAAGTATATGGGTTGGGGAGCTGCTTATTACTGGGGTGGGTGGGTGGGGGCTGCTTATTACTGAGGGGGGGGGGCTGCCTATTACTGCGGGGGGGCTGCTTATTACTAGGGGGGGCTGCCTATTACTGGGGGGGCTGCTTATTACTGGGGGGCTGCTTATTACTGGGGGTGGGCCTGCTTATTACTGGGGGTGGGCCTGCTTATTACTGGGGAGGGGCTGCTTATTACTGGGGAGGGGCTGCTTATTACTGTGGAGGGGGCTGCTTATTACTGTGGAGGGGGCTGGTTATTACTGGGGGGAGGCTGCTTATTTTTGAGGAGAGGGGGCTGATTATTACTGAGGGGTGGGGGCTGCCTATTACTGGGGGGGCTGCCTATTACTGGGGGAGGGGCTGCCTATTACTGGGGGCGGCTGCCTATTACTAGGGGTGGGGCTGCTTATTACTGGGGTAAGGCTGCTTATTACTGGGGGCAGGGGGTGCTTATTACTGGGGGTGGGCGGGCTGCTTATTACTGGGGGGGCTGCTAATAACTGGGGGGGTATGGTTATTACTGTGGAGGGGGCTGGTTATTACGAGGGGGAGGCTGATTATTACTGGGGGGGAGGGCTGCTTATTACTGAGGGGTGGGGGCTGCCTATTACTGGGGGGTGGGGGCTGCCTATTACTGGGGGTGGGGCTGCCTATTACTGGGGGGGGGGCTGCCTATTACTGGGGGGGCTGCTTATTACTGGGGGTGGGCCTGCTTATTACTGGGCAGGGGCTGCTTATTACTGGGGAGGGGCTGCTTATTACTGTGGAGGGGGCTGGTTATTACTTAGGGGAGGAGCCTCCTATTACTTGGGGGTACGCTGCTTATTACTGAGGGGAGGGGGCTGCTTATTACTGAGGGGTGGGGGCTGTCTATTACTGGGGGGGCTGCCTATTACTGGGGGAGGGGCTGCCTATTACTGGGGGTGGCTGCCTATTACTGGGGGTGGGGCTGCTTATTACTGGGGTAAGGGGGTGCTTATTACTGGGGGTGGGCAGGCTGCTTATTACTGGGGGGCTGCTAATAACTGGGGGGGGGGTCTGGTTATTACTGTGGAGGAGGCTGGTTATTACGGGGGGGAGGCTGCTTATTACTGGGGGGAGGGCTCCTTATTACTGAGGGGTGGGGGCTGCCTATTACTGGGGGGTGGGGGCTGCCTATTACTGGGGGTGGGGGCTGCCTATTACTGGGGAGGGGACTGCCTATTACTGGGGGGAGGGGCTGCTTATTACTGGGGGGGGCTGCTTATTACTGGGGGGGGGGGGGCTGCTTATTACTGGGGGGAGGCTGCTTATTATTATTGAGGTGGGGCTTATTACTGAGGTTGGGGGATTATTACTGAGGGGGGCTTATTATTACTGAGGGGGGTTTATTACTGAGGGGGCTTATTATTATTACTCAGGGGGGGCTTATTACTGGGGGGTGGGCTTATAATTATAACGTTGCTATGGGGGTTAATATTACTAATTGGGCCACTATTTTTATTGGGGCCACTATCAGGGTCACTATTGTGGCTTGTTCACACGTGTGTAATTGTATTTCAGTCGCACAAATACACTGCGTATTTGCGCAATCGAAAATCGCTTATGCCTGTATATTTGTGTACATAAAAAAGAATGCAGATGGGCCAATTAAAATGATGCGCAAATATGCAGTGCATACATAGGTTTACCATTCTACCAGTGATAAATCAGGTGGCCGGGAAGCCACGAAAGTGTTACAATGTTGTGGAGACATTCCTGTGACCCCCTTGTATGTGCGGCCGAGTTTTATCCTGCTGAAAAATGCCTCTGAGAAGCCACCATGAGAGGAACACATGTGGCTGCAGGATGTCCTGAACATATCACTGAGCTGTCATTGTCCCTCGTACCACTACTAGGGGTGAGCAACTGTCGTATGTGATGGCCCCCCAGGCCATCACATCGGTAGTGGGGGCAGTGTGCCCCTCTGCAGCAAAGGCAGGATTGAGGTGCTGACCTCTACGTCTCCAGACATTAACACGGCTGTCATCAGTGCCCAAACTAAACCTGGATTAGTCGCAGAAGACAACCTTGCAGTCCAGTTTCGTTGTTCACAACGCCACTGCAAACGGAAGTGACATAAGGTGCGTGTTAAAGGCTGTACGTGTAATGGGCACTGTGAGACCAAATGTCCTTCAGCCAAGCTTCTGGAAATGATTCAAACAGACGCCTGTAATGATGGTGCTAACTGCCTCTGGATGGCGGACAATAAAACCATTGTTGCCTCTCATGCTTGTTGGACAATCAGACAATTCTCTTTACTGGTGGTCTGTCGAGGGTGTCCTGAGCCCGGTGACCTTGCATGTGGGCCTTCATGCATCCGCTGGTCCCAACATCTCCTTGCAGTCTGGACAGAATGGCTCAGGTGATGGGCAATTTGTCGATTCGACCATCGAGCTTCTTGCATTCCAGTAATGCGCCCCTCTCAAACTCTGTTAACTGAGCAAAATCTTTCATATTGTGTTGTAGAGGCGTCTAGTGGTCAACAAGCTCTTTACAAGAAGGAAATGAAGTCCACTACACACAAGGAGCCTCTGAGGGCCTCTTTATAGGCCAAGGGTGAAACCAGTTTTAGATGGTAGTACCATTCATCTAATCATGCTACAACTCCTAATTATTTACATATCTACTTGGGATGTAACTGCATGCCAAGTTTTGCGGCAAAACAACAACTCCTTCTAGGGGCTTGATTTTTTTTTTACAATGACAGCAATTAAATGTATGACTAAAGTAATAAGAATAATATAATTACTGTATTACAGTATATAAAAATCATAATAAATTTTGTAATAAAAACCAATAACAGTAAGTTATTTGCGTTTCTCGCATTTGTTATTTACGATACACTGGACAAATTAATTTGACATGTTTTTTCTTCGGTTTCAGCAAATAATTGGCAAATCAATTCAGGCATTATATTTCATAGGCTGGTGGATCGGACAAATCAGCAAGTCGAGCGAATTGATTTGCTCATCTCTGGCAATAATATTGTTTGTAGCAGCAACATATTCTGTAGTCTGAAAAGAACACTAATATAATAAAGATATATTAAACATCAATTATTCATGAGACAAAGGGGTCCTCGCCATAACAGCTTACAATTTAGGGGAGATGAGAAGAGTGATATTACAGGCAGGACTGGTAATTCAGTACAGATGGAATAGCGTAATGAGGGTAGGAAGCTGTTCTATAGTTATCTCGTGTAGCAGATGCAGGTGCTGGGACCAGTTATAGATATACTTTGTATACCATGAACTTCTCATAGTGAAGCTGCACAATGATGGGTACTAAAAGTAAAATGATAGATGCTCTTCAAGCCTAAGTACTCCATTCTGATTGTGATTCCAGTTAAACGGGATACCTCCAGCCTATGTCACCATCACAAGAGCGCATGCAGCTGAGTTATGGGAGCTGTTTGACAGGGTCCTCAAACTCATGATTTTTCTTCACTTCTAATAAATATAATAAATATTAATAAAGCTTAAGAGCTGCTATGTTGTTAAATAAAGTCATATGGGAGAGGGTCCTGTCAAACAGCTCCCCATATCTCATCTTTATGGACTCTTTAAGGGCTCATGCTCACGGCCAGGTTGGATTCCGCCTGCAAAATTTCGCAGCAGAATCAGACTCGGCGCCCCCAAAGACCCAATACTCACCTCTCCGTATCTGCCGCAAGAGTCTCGCCTGGCGAGCCGGCATGCATGCGCAATGCAGCAATGGATTGTCACAGCGAGCGGATTCTCTCAGCGGAAGTATCGCCGGAAGGACGGCTTTCATTGACTGCAATGGAAGCTATCTGCGAAATTTTCCGCATTGAATAGAAAACGCTGTGATCTTTCCCCTGCAAGCGGAAAATCGCAGTTGATTTCCGCTTGTTGCCATGGGAGAATTGTTTACCACAGCATCCTATGGACGGACATTGCTGCGGAATATGCGGCGGGTGTCTGCCCGCGAATTCCGCAGTGGTAATCCGTCCATGGGCATTAGTCCTAAAAGGGTCGTACCTGGATCACAAGTTATCCCCTATCCACAGGACCCACCAATCCCAAGAACAGGGGTCCCTTGTCCCCCGTCCTCCTCGATATGGGCTTACTGCAACCCCACAATGAGGAGGAGTTTGAATGGAACGTTGGTTGCGCAAGCGTGCTGCTGCTCCATTTACTTTCACTTTGACTTCTGAAGATAGTCAAGCGGCAAATGTTTGGGTATTCTCATCAGCCCCATTAAAATAATGGAGCATTGGTCATGCATGCTCAGCCATCACTCCATTCATTATGACATAACTGCAGGAGGAGAAGTGACCTCAAAGTGAAAAGCAGAGGGGATATGGGACCCCCATTCTTGAGCTTGGCAAGGGTCTCAGTGATGAGATCCTCAGCAATCAGCAAGTTATCCTCCTGTGGATCGGAGATAACTTGTAATCCTGATTCAACCCCTTTAAAGGGGTTATCCAGCTTTTAAAACGTGATGGTCTATCTGTTCCAATATTTGATTGGTGGGGGTCTGCTGTCTGGAACCCCCTCTGTTCATCTGACTGAAGGTGTCACAGTATTTGTGTGCACGCTGTGGCGTCTTCAATGTTTGCATCAGAGTACAATCCTATTCGTACGCAGAAGTCAATACTATTTGTTGTGGCCATACAGAATACTGCAGCATTGCCCCAGTGAAGTGCATAGAACAACACTGCAGTACTCTCAGTTAGGTGATCAGCGACAGACCCCACCAATGAGATATTGATATTTCCAAGATAGCTCCTTTAACTGTTGCAGGAATTTTGGTTTGGATGTGTGCTGACTTGACAGAATTAGGTTTCCATACCACAAACTGATTAAATATCTGCATAACTACATTGTAACACATATGAACAATCTTACAAAGTCTTCTTTAAACCCAGCATCCGCTGGCCCAGAATTCTCATTAGCACCCGCTCTTCCCCCTCCTCGTCTTTCACTTGTATCAAAGTTTTAACTGCATTAATTATTTGATATTATCATTATATCATTAGGAGATTCATGGAGATAAAATGCAAAATATTTAAAGTGACAGTAGTCTGTAGTCTGCGCCAAAGCCGTAACGTGAAGCTGCTGGACCCCAGTGCAAAATCTAGAACTGGGCCTCCAACTATAATGCTTCATTGATAGTATTGGTTTGCAATACGGGGGAGAGATACTTTATGGGCCCCCTAGGGCTCCAGGGTCCAGGTGAGACCACACCCCTGCAGCCCCTATACGTACGCCCATGGTCTGCACTATTATTGTTGTTTCCGTGTTCAAACACTAAGAGGAGTATAGGGGCAGCTAGGATTTCCTATGTTTTGGGATTTCTTGAGTGCTGGGAAAAGACACACCCAACAAAGTGGCAAGACTACATATGATACTTTACAAATCATGAAACATTTTAAACTACACATCTTCACCTGCTGCAGTATTGATTGGGGTATCTGAAAGAGTTCCCATTTTAATGGGTTATCCCCCAAAATAATTTACCACTTATCCATAGCACACCTAGGTGATAAATATTTGGTTGCTGGGGTCTGATTGCTTGGCCCTGCACTGATCACAAGAAGGGTGCACCCTAATTTTTCCTTGTTGAACATTGCGGAGGTGCGCAAGCATGACGACTGCACCATTCACTTGCATAGAACTGTTGGAGGTAGTTGAGAGCATAGCTCAGCTATCTCCTCAGATGGTGCATGGAGAGGTGGTCATGCATCACCACTCCATTCACTGGGAGGGACTTGGGTGTGTGCCATTCTAGTGATCGCTGGGGGGGAGGATCCAATCAGTCAGACCCCCAACAATCACGTATTTATCACCTATCCACAGGATTTGTAATAAAAGATTTTGCTGAGATATCCCCTTTAGGGAATGTCTGAAATGATAGTTTTGTATAACTTTCCAGTATGTGACAACATACAGTACAGCAGGCAATACACTATATGCTTCCTGTGCAATGACTAATTCATTTGTAGAGAAAGCAGAGCTGAGTGTGTCATGTGTCATGGTATCATGTCTTATTCTTGATTTTACATGGGACTGCTGGAAAACCTATAGCATTATCTTACGCACTGAATGCATGCTATAGACAAAGTATAGACGATGTGTGTATACAGATGATCTGCTGTATATGCTATGCTAGTGGTTTGCAACCTGGGAACCTCCAGCAACTGTAAAGGTAGCTGTAGTGTCTCCAAAGCTGCAGGTTCATCACCTCTGCTCTAAGCTATATAATATTAACTCTTTGTGTGGCCTTTTCTCTCTGATCCGTGACAATGCACATATAATTGGCCGCTGCTGTCATATACTGTAGCAGGTGTCACAGGGACAGGGGAGTCCCCTTGGCAATTAGGTAAAGGAAGCATGGAGGTTGTAGTTCTAGTCAGTCACTTGGTTGCTAGGTCTTCAGTTTAGCCAATAGTGCTGCGTTGCTGTCTGGTATTAGGTTTCCAGGCAGATCTGCATAACAGGGGCTGGCTGGTTGGTTGGTAGGGATTTTAGGAAGCCAGCTTTGAATTAAGTTCTAGATTAATTATCCATTACTGTGCATTCTAAACACTGTAAAAGTAGCAGAGCTATTGGGAATAGTCTATCTGCTCTGCTAATGTCCAGTTTTATGTAAAGAATAAAAAGTACAATCTCTGTATAATGAAAAGCTTTTTCAACTTTCCAATATACTCTTTCAATTATTCTGCATTTGTGAGATCTTTGCTTGTAGTCAGTGAATGAAAAACAGTACATATTTAGGGACATTTAACACTAATGTTTTCATTTCTAGTTTTGCAGGCCTAAGAAATGCCTTAAAACTGAAGACCTCCATTTCTGTGTTTTCCGCCTCTTTTTTCTTATCATTTTTCACACTGCAAAAAAAGCGCAGACTGCTGCACTTTAGTTTTCAGTTAGAAAAATGTATCAGTTTTTTCTTGCATTATTGTCAATGGGAGACGGATGTAAAATGGAAAGTAATGTTTTTTCAAGGCTTGAAATAGCCTGTTCACACGATCTGTGGTGTGAGCTGCGTGCTTTCCAGCTCCCATTGGAGCATATGCAAAGCACGCAGAAAAGATAGGTCAAGTCCTATCTTTGCACGTACCTATCTGCGGGCATAGCACTCGCACATACCGTGTTTTCCAGATAATAAGCCCTACCCCGATAATAGGCCCTATCCTTATATTTCCCCCCCTGAAAATAAGCTCTAGCTATACTACATGCAAATAAAAACAATACTCGCCTAGCAGCTGGCGTTCAAGAGCAGACAGAGCAGTTCTTCCTGGTAGTGGGCCTCGGATACCCCACTTCTAGCAAGCTAATGCTCCGATTGGTTAATTAAGCGCCATGTCAACCAATGAAAGCTGGCACTCAATTAACTGATCACAGCCATTCAATGATGACATTCAATGAATGGCTGTGATTAGTTAATCAAGCACCAGCTCTCATTGGCTGACGCGGCGCTCACTTAACCAATCAGAGCATTAGCTTCCTGGAGGCGGGGTATTCAAGCCCTCCTACGAGGAAGAACTGCTCTGTCGGCGTGCCGGAGGACACGGAAGCCTGCAGCAGCAACGGAGACCAGCGCGAGAGACGCGAACACCGGCTGCTAGGTGAGTATTATAAGACCACCCTGAAAATAAGACACTGTACCTCTTTTGAGGCAAAAATTAATATAGGACAGTCTCTTATTTTCAGGGAACCAAGGTAGTGAGACAAAGAGGGAGAAGAATGAGAAAAATAAGACTGTCTTCTCTTTCAGCTTCTCCATCTCCTCCAGAGAAGGAAGAAGCAGGAGCACAAAGAAGGAAAAGAAGCTTGGTGGCTCGGTGGCTAGCCCTGCTGCCTTGCAGTGCTGGAGTCCTAGGTTCAAATTTGATCAAAGACAACATCTGAATGGCGTTTGTATGTTCTTTTTGTGTTTCTTGCTCTTGTCCACAGAAAGAAGAACAAGAATGGTTGCTCAGTTGTTAGCACTGTCGCCTTTCAATAGTACCATAACACCACAAAAGCAATCCGCTAAAAACACATACTTTATTAAATATAATTCAAGAATAATTTAAAGCATAGGTGGCAATTTCATAGGCTGTTATTTGTATAAATCAATTTCTCACGATACAGGGAATCAGTGATGGTTGCTGAGTAGAGATGAGCGAACGTGCTCGGCCCCGCCCCTTTTTCGCCCGAATACCGCGATTTTCGAGTACTTCCGTACTCGGGCGAAAAAATTCGGGGGGCGCCGTGGCGGCGCGGGGGGTTGCAGCGGGGAGTGGGGGGGAGAGGGAGAGAGAGAGGGCTCCCCCCTGTTCCCCGCTGCTACCCCCCGCACCGCCGCGCCTCTCCCCGCCCCCCGGCGCCCCCCGAATCTTTACGCGTGAGAACTGAAGTACTCGAAAATGGCGGTACTCGGGTGCGTAAGTACTCATTACGAGTACGTTCGCTCATCTCTATTGCTGAGCTTCCATTTTGAATATATGATGAAAAAGATATACCAGGCAATCCACAGTCCAGCCCAGTTGTATATTAATGCTTCAGAACACAATATACGGGAATAAATGTGAGGGCTCAGTCACACGGGCGCCGATCCGTCCCTGTTTCCGCACAATAAGACGGCCGCACCGCGTGCGGATGACTCTCTGCATGACCGGCTCCATTGCCGGCCATGTGTTCTTTCTTCCGGCTGGTGCGGAGAGTCGTCGTCGATAAGACAGTGCGGCTGTCTTATCATGCAGAAACACGGGCAGATCGGCGCCCATGTAACTGAGCCCTGAACCACACCTATCCCTATACTTGCCACTACAACTCCCTACTTGGCTGTGGAATAACCGCCCTGAAAAGGACAGTTCCACTTAATATTGACTCACACCTACTGGAATCATCAAGGAACTCAAGAAAAGAGGCAATTGGTAGATAAGCATCCTATATAACATAGACATCTGGATGGTGACACAACAAAAGCTTTCTAATGCAAGACAATTAAACGCTACTCAGACCGCCTACCCTTCCAGTAAACCATTGTTCTCTCCTTTTTCATACACACATACCACAAATAACCAATACATGCCAGTATCAAGTGGAAACCTCCCGCCTGCAACCTAAAGGATATTGCATCACGTAGCACACAATGGCACATGTACAGCGAATTACATGTTATCATGATATCACTAGGGTTATAGACAAAGCACTAATGTCTTCCGGTCGTGACGCATGCCCAAGCGAAATCACATAATAGTATGATGTGCAATGCAAGCCACACACACAATTGCACATGTGTAGTGAATGACACGCCATCATAACTATACCAGGGATTCAGGTGTAATACTCATATCCTCCAGTCATAGCACATGCCCAGAAGAAATCACATCACCTTAAAGGTATACTGTGGAATCAAACCGCATACTCCATGACTCAGTCTATGTATACTGTGGAATCAAGTCTAGGTATACTGTGGAATCAAATCGCATACTCCATGACTCAGTCTATGCTAGTATCAGACCTGGCAAAACAGATGCAAAACTTGAATAGCAAGTAATAAGTGATGTGCATTACAGTTACCCAAGTGTTATAGCATTATTACCACAGATTGTTCATTACATTCAAGTGTAGTTGGATTGTCTTTCAAATATGTTCTAGGATGGGATAATGACATTCAATATTTGGTTTTATGAATATTGTGTCTAAATGCTAAAACAAAAAGAGCATCTCACTGCCCAATATTAAAGAAGGCAGACTCTCAGCATATATACAGAACAAATCAATTGGCGCTAAAGCGTCTCATTTAAACCATATTGTATCTCAGCCTATATATGCAGCATCTGAGGAGCAGGCCGTCAGCCGAGGAGACAGTGGGTAAACAAAGTAGCAACCTTGTCATGGGGCTCTACCGTTTCCTCTAAATGGCTGGCTAAGAACCCGACCTCGTTACTAACCAGGGGAGATCAGACGCTTAGTAACCTGGGTTACCCTAAGTTCCTGTTTTGTCACGCCAACGTTCCTTACTCAGCGTCGGATTACCCAACTTAAATAAAGAGTAGTCCATACACAGAAAGTACTTTTTCAACAAGAACCGGGAACATTCAGACTTGTTCTTTTACTTCCATGTCTTTTTCAATCAACAGAAGAACAACTCGTATGAAGCAACTTGTATAGTATTAGATTAGTGTTAGTAGTAGTTCCTCGCCTCTTTTCCTTTCACTCGTTCAGTTTGGGTTTCCCAAGGTATATACATCCATAGTCTCAGTTATCTGTTGGATCTCTCTCTCTTGGATGAAACTATCTCAACTGGATGGACTCTAGACCTCTTTCATACTTGGGGTTAATGTCAGGCGGTCACTCACTGTTATCACATGACTTGCAATTTTTGAATAGGAACATGCAGTTCTTGCACTCCCACATCCAAGTGTTCTCAGCAAGTCTTGGGTTCCAAAACCCCGAAAGGGCAAACTTCTATAAGGAGGGACCCCGCCATGGCTGAGCTCCGCCAAGAGCAGCAGCCCATCTCTCCTCCATCTCTCAACCACCAGCAACGCCACACAACCTTCTCCCCTGACACTAAACTCCAGACTCATTACGTGCACCTCAACTAATA